>NC_079880.1:18042000-18659750 GCF_029227915.1 Hydractinia symbiolongicarpus
TTAGATCTAACACAGTCTAGATCAGATTGGAAGAGGGTCATTAATATACCCCGTCCAACCCATGCTAGCATGGAAAACGGACGTTAAGCCGAGAATGATGATGATGATGATGGTGAACACCACGTTGTTTTAGACATGATGGTAACAATTTTACCATCACCTGCAGTCATGACATTTCCTGATTTCAATTTCCTTTTATTGTCCACTGTGATGCTTCTCAGAAAGGTTTGGGTGCTGTACTATATCAAAAGCAGGAGGGTGAGATGAAAGTTATTTGTTATGCTTCCCGTCCTCTAACCTCAAGTGAAAAGAATTACCATTTGTACAATGTAAAACTGGGGTTTCTAGCTTTAAAATTGGCAATCACCCAACGTTTTAAGGATTATCTTGGTTGTGAACCTCCGTTTGAAGTATATACGGATAATAATCCTTTAACTTATGTCATGACAACAGCTAAGGTCCATGCCACAGGTTTAAGATGGATATCAGATTTGGCAAATTACCAGTTTACTATAAAATATCGTAAAGACAAATCAAGTACAGACTGTGATTACTTATCCAGGAATCCCGTTAATTTTGAGGATATTGTAAATACCTGCACAAGCTGTTAAAGCTGATACGAAACCCATAAGACCAAATAAATTCCACTGAAGAACAAGAATAATCATCAAAGACTTCAAGAAATTCCAAATTAAAGATGGTGTATTAGTTCGAAATACAAGCAATTACGGGCACCAAACCGTGTTACCAAAAGAATATCACAAAACAGTGTATAACGAGTTACACAGTAAAATGTCTCATCTTGGTTCAGAAAGAGTCCTAGAATTGGCTAGACAAAGATTTTATTGGCCCTGTATGGCAAAGGATATTACCTTTTTATACAGAAGCAATGTCGCTGCATAAAAGACAAGAAACCAAACATTGCTGATAGAGCTCCACTAGTTCCAATCATTTCTACTCGACCCTTCGAAATGATCTCAATCGATTACCTCAAACTTGACAAGTGTAAAGGAGGCTATGAATATGTATTAATGATTTGCGACCATTTTACCAGATTTACCCAAGCATTTGGAACCAAAAACAAATCAGGCAGAAACGCTGCTGATAAAGTCTTAACAAATTTGTTTCAAAATTTGGTTTTCCAGAACGTCTTTATCACGATCAAGGTAAAGAATTCAACAATGCTCTTTTTAAACGATTACATGAATTTTCAGGGGTGAAAGCTTCACGAACCACACCATACCATGGACAAGTCGAGAGGATGAATCGTACTTTTATTAACATGCTGAAAACTCTACCATCAGAGAGCAAACAGAATTGGAAGCAAGAATTGCCAAAATTAGCATTCGCTTACAATAGTACCATTTGCAAATCTACTGGCTTTACACCATTTTTTTTTTAATGTTTGGCCGACATTCACGTTTTCTCATCGACCTAATATTTGGTCTAGATGATATTGAGAATGAGGAAACTTTCAGAGTTTGTTAAGAAATGGAAAGAATCCATACAATCTGCCATTCAAATTGCATCAAAATCTTCAAGATCTGGAAAAAATAGCTACAATAATAAAAACACATGGTAAAGAGATAAATGAAGGAGATAGAGTTTTAATAAGAAATTTGAGCCAACAAGGTGGCACAGGTAAACTTAGATCACACTGGGAAGAGCATGTCCATGTAGTAAAATCAAAATCCATGGAAACTCCTGTGTTTGAAATTGTTCTGAAAATGAAGAAGGAAAACCAAGAAAAGTTTTCACCGGAATCTATTGTTAAAGTGTGACTTCTTACCACTAGAAATTCCAAAGAAGAAAAATCACGGAGCTTTGACAAGTTCGGAGGGAGGAGAGGAAGGTACTGAGCAATTACATGAAGGTGTTGAAGATCTACAATTAAATGAAAGGAACGGAGATCTCGCTGAAAGACCATCTAAAGAAACAGAAGTATTTGAAGAAGACGATGTTGAAATACAAGGCGAAAGACAACCGGAAGAATAAGAAGTATTTAAAGATGATGTCCAAGTACAAACAGACGATCAAATAGCAAAAGTTGATGACGAAAAACATAATTCAACGAGTGATGTTCAACAACACATACGAAATACAAGATCCCAACGTCAACGACGAGCACCTAGAAGAATGACGTTTGACAATCTTGGTGGCAAAATCACATAAGTACCTTTGTGTTCAAAGTATTTCTGTTGTGTGAATAAAGTTGAGTTTAAATCTATTGTAAAGTCAACAACAGTATCTTGTTAGTTTTACTACAAGGACATAGTTATTATCTTTGGGGAAGTCAACAACATGCTACACAAGTTTCTTCTATGAAAAAAATATAAAAACACTGCATAAAAATCGAATTAAATATACACTATTTTGAACAACTTTGGCGAAGTTTTGGAAAAGAAGGATTTTCTAAGAAGTCTTTATATAACTGTTAAGCTGTTTGGCTTGACATCCGATCTGCCGGAATTGATCCTCTGTCAAATGTGATCTGAAAAATGTCTGATTCTGAAAAATTTTTAAATTTGTTTAGTTTGGTTCTAATGATTTTTGTATTTTTATGTAATCTGTGGTGGTTAAATCTTCCATTCCTTTGGAGAAGACTGTCAAGTTGGTCAAGTTGATTCCACGTTGGTCAAAACGATTCGAATACGAGTTGGTTCAAATAACGATTATGGTAACATTGAAACATGAAACAATACGTTATAAGATCCATAAAATCAAGCTTCGTTAAATCATTGAAAACATCCAAACCCTCTTTTAAAGCAGGGGTGAGTGTGAGATGGCTCACATGAAGTTATAACACATATGCTTTAGTATATTTATATATGTAGTATGCAGCTGGGGGTACCATGTTTGTTTACCCTCTTTGAGTATGATCAGTGTGGACAGGAAGTCTTGGCCCCACCTGCTTTTTGTTCTTATCTTCTTTGTTTTGTTTTGTGTTGCCCCTCCCCCATTCTAATGTGGTTTAGGAATATGACTAATGTATTGACCTTATATATAAGAAACTTTGTACAGTATACAAGGTTGGTTCCAATTGTGACACATTGTGAGATAT
The DNA here is from genome assembly GCF_029227915.1 of Hydractinia symbiolongicarpus. NCBI lineage: Eukaryota > Metazoa > Cnidaria > Hydrozoa > Anthoathecata > Hydractiniidae > Hydractinia > Hydractinia symbiolongicarpus. The sequence goes on from NC_079880.1 coordinate 18,045,062, forward strand.
ACTTATTATCTGTTCAATTTTATTGCACATGTGATAGACCCCACCTAACATGTGATTTCACCTTTCTCAGTTACTTTCTTTTTCCTCTGGCAAGAACAGATGGCCTTGACATGATATCCTGAGCCTTATATCTATGATATACCATATTACTATTTTCACAGGCACTTTACACAACACACTCTAAACATTGCTGGGACATTTCAATCTATTGTTATCTTTGTAATCATTCATTAAATACCAAACAAACCTATATTATTAAGAAACTAGACAGGCTGGATATCATTTTTAAGAAATATTTACTTTGCTCTCCTTCACAGATCCGCTTTGGCAGGCCATTTCTTGAATAAAACTATGCCAGAGCTACGAAAAGCACCCGCTAAAAAATTACGGTGCTATGGTGTGCGAAAAATCGCACTCGTAAGCAAAATTTACAAGTGCGATGTTAATATTTGCAAGTGTGATTCACACTTAACTATTTTTTGTTTACCGTAACGTTATATGTTATTTAAGCTGTATAGAAATGAATTTTTTAAAACGTATTAACCACAAGTGCAAGGTTGAAACACTGTTGAACGCGATGATGTGTTGGCAGATTCGCTATATGTTTTTGGCATTAAATATATTTCTTTCCCCTTTTAGAAAGATTTTTTAAACTTTATTCAACATGTTTTTTCTTTGGTATTACATCACGAAATCATTCGTCCGAAAGCTGTATTAAGGCACATGACACCTAACCTCTCCCATGTTCTGGTTATATTTAACTTGCATGGGTGGGCACGCTTCTCGCAGTATTCTGTGACGATGAAGGTCGGACCGACTTGTGGCATGCTTCCAAATGGTCTTCCGTCTTTCATTTGAGTCTCAGTGTAATGCACCAGCCGAGCATAAGAGTGTCGGCATGAAGGAAAGGGTCTGACTTTAAAGTTCTCTATACTTTTTAAATAAATCAAAGAAATGAATGTTATGTAATCAGCATAATAGCCTTTTTCATCACTAAATAATATTTTAGAAAAAGAAAAAATTCACAAGTGCGATAAAAAGCACTCGTAAATCTTTTTACGACTGTGCGAGTGAGTGCGCGTGAGATCACACTTGTTTCAATGAATGGCCTGCATTGGTAATTTGCTTCACCAAGTTTTCCTAATGTCATGTTAGTTTTTTTTAGAATCAGAAAAACGTACATGGCGATGCTTAAAGCAGCTACTAACTCCATCTAAGACAAGTCGCCAAGTATTGCAACCATTTTAATCATAAAAAGACTTTAGAAATAATTCCAGTGGATCTTACATCAGAAAAAAAACATCACGGAATTAAGACATAAATTACAGAAATAGGACGTTTTAGTCGATATCTTTTTTGCTCGACCTTGTTCACTGCATTTTTGCAGTCTTTTCTAGGGATAACTTATAGTCAAAACCATGAAGTTATGCGGCAAGCAGAGTTGCCAGATCATTACTAGAGCTGTTTGTTTAGATAATTACGTAATTAGGACTGCATACGCTAGCATACTAATAGATAAGTCAGTCTTTTTCAGGAATATTTGAGTAGGTGTGCGTTGATTCGCACGTGTAAATCAAGTAACGCCTGCGATGTGAAACGCATATGCAAAGAATGTTACGCCTGCGATACGGGCTCCAAGGTTATTTTTGCTGCGCAATTATTTTGCGGTAGAAAAGTGGGGGACGTTTTAAATTGTGAACCCCAAACACGATGATCGAGCGTCTACTGGTATAGCGACTCTCTCAATCTTAACTTCCTTTTCTATATGTCCGAAATAGTATGCATGACTATACTGTCATTTTCATATTTATTGTTTATTTTTCAGGTCATCACAAGCAAATAGGCAAAAAATATGCTTTGTTTCCAAATTAAAAAAAAATCTTTATCCACGTGGCTTAAATAAAACTTCAAAATTCATTCAGAAAGATCAGCTACACTTTAACAAAGTTTTTACAGAAAAATTTATACCGCCCATGGGTTTCGTTTTTACAGGCATAAAGAAAAAATCCATTAAATTCGGACCTGCTATTGTTTCCAATTATTTTGTCAAATGAAGAAATTATCTACAATTAAATCCATGATAAAATGTCTATTCCGCCTGTAAGTGCAGTTTTGCAGACTTCCTTTATCCGTGCTCCGTCGGTGTTCACCTCTGCATTAGTTAAGAATCGCATGGCTGGATTTCTTGTGTAAGACCTGGTTACCAACGACGAAGGGCCAGGCGAAACAGATTTATGTCTACGTAGTTATTTTAACTAAGTCAGGAGTCAGTGAATTAGCTAGGTTAAACAGGTTGGTTATGCTCGTGGATTAAAAAACACAGGACTATTCAATAATTTCTGAGATCTAAAAGTGTCCGACCAAGACGGATAATAATAATAATAATAATAATACTAATAATAATAATAATAATAATAATAATAATAATAATAATAATAAGAATATGCTTTTTCATTTTCGGATAGATTTGCATCACTTTTCGGATAGATTTGCATCGTTCGGATAGACTTGCATCGGTACCGGATAGATTTGCATCGCTATCGGATAGATTTGCATCGCTATCGGATAGATTTGCATCATTTCCGGCTGCCGTGTAATTTTTTACATTTCTAAAATGGCACCTTGAGGCGGACGACGAGCAAGAGCAGATATATAAACTGCTACTGCTTATTTATTTTGGTAAGTAGTACACGAAGGTCATTAGTTGATGTGGACTTTTATATTATTTAGCTAAGCCATACATATATTTGTTTCTGTTCACTGTCAAGTCTTTTAACCTAGCTAGCTAGAGCTAGCTCATATATATATTTCTTTAATCTCGTGGCTACCCACAAGTTTCTTTATCTCGTTGGTAAATGGAAGCAATTTATATTTATGTTATGTTATCCAGCTAGCTGAGCTGTGCCTCTGGCTTTCAGCTCTAGCTGCTGGATGAGTTTTGCTAGGAATTGGAAGTGGGTAGGCTGAATGCTTTGAGAAATATATAGCTAGCTAGCTAGCTAGCAATATGGCTAGTAAATGATACTTCAATACTAACTAGAGCTAGCTATAGAGTTATTCTGTGGCAATATAATGATGACTGAAACATTGTTATCTGTGTATAGATTACTTTAAGCCTGCATACATTTTGTTGAGCATACAATTTTTCATAAAATGTGCTTAATCAGTGTAACTATAGACTTATTCTTTCATGTTACCAGTAGAAACCATCATAAGTGGGTCATGTGTACACAAGTTACAGTACCGCTTAAATTTATTCTTACGTGTACGCAAAGTTTTCAACCTTGCATAACAAACTCAAATCTACATAATAGAACTTCACATAGAACCTTCACATATCTTTTGTTTACATATCAACTTAAGGATACTTTGAGGGTATAAATATATTTTTTTACAAAAAATTTTATGTGTGAGTCTCACTTTGAACATTCTACAAGTTCTAACGATCACGGTGTGGATATTATCTAAACAAGCTATATTATTCAGCATACTTTTTAAACTTTTTTCGTAGATTTAATGTCGCAAGAAAACCTTTTCCTTGATCAGTTTTCTTCTAGCGTGTTCTAGAGTCATTTTTTTATTCTGTTTAATTTTACTTTGTTTTGAAAGTTTGTTTGTTTTTTTATACCAACTGACATTCAGCACAACAGATTTTTTTTTTAACAGGTTATATATATATATATATATCTATTGTAGCAAAGGTCATGTTGCAAAAAACTCTTTTACGAGGAATTTTAGATGTTTGTTTTTCACGATGTATACATGACGTAAAATGTCAAAAACTCCCCTCCACTTTGCACACGAGCTCATCGATTCCTGCTGCAAATGACTTTGTCACATTTTATGTATATTTTGATTATTTAAAGAAAAAGTGAGGTTAAAACACAAAAGATTCATTTTTTCACATTTTTAAAATGGAAAAAACAAACGACACGCTTTTTTAAAAAAATGTGACAAAGTATTGTTGCTATGGTAATGCTATAATGATTGATTAATATGACGCAGAAAAAAAATAAAACGGACGGGGAAAAAATTCAAATTTTATATTTATATATCCTATAGACAATTTAATTTGCTTTTATATTCAATAAATAATTTTGAAGAAAAAGATAATTTTTGAGAAATAATGAATATACTGAATATGTGTCTATACCCTTATAGTATCCTTAATTGTTTTCTATTGTTATCATCATGCGTGAACCATAACAATAAGACATGATGAAGCCTTTTGTTCTTGTAACATTCAAGCTAAAAAGCGCTAACGATCACGAAAGCTATTGAAAATTTATGTTTTTTATAATAAACGGACAATAATTTTTTACCACGATTTAGTTTCAATTGCTATATTTTATATATAACACAATACAGCGATCTTAAGCTATACTTTCTTTGTGTACCGAAAGATTATGGCACATCTCTATTTTTCTATTTCTTGGTTGTAAAAGCCAATAAAGTCTAAAAAGGTATGGTTTTTTTGTATATAATTATCTGGAGTAATATTAATCCACTGTTAATTTTTGTTTTTGGCGGGTAACTATTATTTCACAGAGCAGAGACTGCTTTGGTAATCTAGGCTTCTACAGGAAAGCTGATCAAATTGAAAGAAAAAAAGCAGTAGCTATATATTTCCTTTCTCAATCAGTTAAATTTGTTTTTCAACCTTCAGAAGACACAAGATAGATGGTATTACGATTCATAATTAAAGCATTTACTTTTGTAAATGGAAGACTTCTCCGAAATATTGTGACGTTTATATATTTACCATGAAACACTTTATAGTGACCTCAGCCTGTTATAATCTTATTATTATTTTGGATTAATCCAATTAATTATACAATATACTGAGTCAATTGTGATATTATTATTCTTTTAGATTTATAGGATAGAATTGCATCACTCAGTATTTGTTCTTCTAGATGTGTGATACGATATACTGAGCGAGTTTTGATCTTGTTAATATTTTGGATTGATAGGATAGAATTGCATCACTCAGTATTTGTTCAGATAGATATGTGACACCAAATACTGAGTGAGTTGTGATCTTATTATTATTATGGATTGAAAGGATAGAATTGCATCACTCAGTATTTGTTCTTATAGATATGTGACACCAAATACTGAGTGAGTTGTGATCTTATTATTATTTTGGATTGATAGGATAGAATTGCATCACTCAGTATTTGTTCATATAGATATGTGACACCAAATATTGAGTGAGTTGTGATCTTATTAATATTTTGGATTGATAGGATAGAATTACATCACTCAGTATTTGTTCTTTTAGATATGTAACAACAAATACTGAGTGAGTTGTGATCTTATTATTATTTTCGATTGATAGGATAGAATTGCATCACTCAGTATTTGTTCATTTAGATATGTGACACCAAATACTGAGTGAGTTGTGATCTTATTATTATTTTGGATTGATAGGATAGAATTGCATCACTCAGTGTTTGTTCTTAAAGATATGTGACACCAAATACTGAGTGAGTTGTGATCTTATTAATATTTTGGATTGATAGGATAGAATTGCATCACTCAGTATTTGTTCAGATAGATATGTGACACCAAATACTGAGTGAGTTGTGATCTTATTATTATTTTGGATTGATAGGATAGAATTGCATCACTTAGTATTTGTTCATATAGATATGTGACACCAAATACTGAGTGAGTTGTGATCTTATTATTATTATGGATTGAAAGGATAGAATTGCATCACTCAGTATCTGTTCATTTAGATATGTGACACCAAATACTGAGTGAGTTGTAATCTTATTATTATTTTGGATTGATAGGATAGAATTGCATCACTCAGTATTTGTTCATTTAGATATGTGACACCAAATACTGAGTGAGTTGTGATCTTATTATTATTATGGATTGAAAGGATAGAATTGCATCACTCAGTATTTGTTCATTTAGATGTGTGACAACAAACACTGAGTGAGTTGTGATCTTATTATTATTTTGCTTGAAATTTCTGTTTTTGTCAAACGAATTTTTTCTGGAGAAAGGACAGAGAACTTCTGGAAGCTCCTTTATTTTTTTGGAAATAAGTGGCCACTCTGGAGTAACTTAAATACGAGAAGATCAAATAGAATGTAAATTATTAAATGTAGGTTTAGAACTTTTACGTTTTATTATCCATATTTTGCAGGTCTGCTTATGCATTTTTTTTCTTCATTTTTTAGTGTACCCTCCAAATGTTTTAACCGTTCATATGGAAATTGGTAGAACCGTTGGAAATTGTTAAAAATATGTCGCCATTGTTACGTCAGCGTGCAGCAAGATTAATTATACTTGAAAAAAATGGCGTCAAATACTATGACATATTGAAAACTGTTTTCAATAAACGAAGAAAGTTTCCAAATTGTTGCATATTTTTTCCATAAAAGCCTTCTTGCTTGTCAACTACAGTGTCCGACCAACAATACGTACGAAAACTCATTTGCAATCCTGTTTTTATGCAGCTACTTGTATTATAGGACGACAGATTTATGTAAATTGACAGGTAGACCTAATTGCAACGCACGACATGGTCTACAGACGGTATCCTACATTGGAGCAAATTTGTGGGATGTGCTTCCGGTATAAAGGAAGCTGAAAGTATGAACTCATTTTCTTCACAGTCTTATTATTTTTATTAGATCTATTTATTTTTATATCGTCAATTTAGCCAAGTGTAGTCGTACTCTTCTATCAAATCCTATACATGACTTCATACAAGAGGTGACATTTCCATTTGTATCCTTTTAATTGACGTTAAATAAATTTATGTCTGTTTACTCTGTTATACCTGGGATTCTGTGACACAACTCGGTTGGCACAATTTGCACGCGTAAATCCAGATGCGACAACGTCAAATGTGTTGAGTCCTCAATGTATTCGTTTAGGAAGTTATAGAGAAAAAAATTGACGAGGATATTAATAGTTATTCCTTTCTAGGCAAAATATGAGGCTCAACGCCAAACCAAATAGCTGAATAACACGGCGCGTTTTCGACTTTTAATGTTTCTCAAGCGTCGCGTGTGTGGATTAAGCAAAACGAATTTTTTAAGGCTGAATCATCTTCCAGGGAACTGATGCGAAATTTCTAGGACGAGTATAAGGGCGAAATTCAAGGGAAACCATCGATTTGAAAATCGGTTCTGCTTAAAAACTAGGTGGTACACTCACCTGCAATTGTAAAGTATAAGTGTTTTGATCTTAAGATTTCCTGTTTTACGGGATTTCCGAACTTAAATGGCAAAAATTTTTGACTTGTGGTGCGACAAGGTGTGTACGTCAGCAATATTTGAAGATGTCATCGTATAATTAGCGTAATATATTAAGAGCCTCGATTCCATGCTATTAGCCTTTTCGGAATTAGCGCAGCTATACTTAATCTTTTTCGTAAGTGGTGCAAGTTTGACTTTGCCTAACTTACTGTTCTTGGTAGTGAAGCATAAAAGAAGATCTAAAAAGGAGTTTTGAGAGATTTATTGCTTATCTCGACAGGTTTTCGTCTACATTTGGGCACCAGTATTAAATTCTAGACCTAGTATCCTGTTATAATTCGCGAATTTCCGAAATACCTTGGATTTGGCATGTTTGGAACTTATATAATTTTGCTATAAAACAAGACTTGAGAGGCTTAAATGAGATGCTGATATATAAGAAAAAAACATCCCAAGGTAAACTGTAATTCTCTAAAAAGAGTCTCTACATTTTAGCCTTTACATTTTAGCACTTTTTGTAGGCTTTGCTACCGAGAACGGTGGGTCATTGTCCTGCCTTGCTCCACTTGCGGGAAAATTAAATAAGGCCGTGCTATTCTTAAAACGCGTATTTCAGTTGAATGGAACCCGTATTTCAGTAGATGTTATACAATAATTTCTATTTAATGGTAGCATAATATCGTAATTAGCTCAATTCCAGGCTATTTCGGTGAGACATTTTAGAATCTATTAAATGCTAAAGTAACGTATTATCGCGACGATATCGATTAAGGACTATTCCAGTAGACGCAAAGTATTTAATTCTTTCAGTAAAGTCTTAATAATTGAATTCTATCCTCGCAGTAATACTTATAGGACGCAACTACTTTCAGAAGACATCGACCGATAATTCAAATATTTTTTTGCCGCGGTCAAAAAAAGACGTTTACGTTCACTCAGACTTAAATGAACGGCTTGTTTTGGTTATCGTTACATATTATGTCATCCTATGTTAGATTTTCTACGGGCTAAAGATTAGTCTCCTTACTAAAACCCGTACTTTGTCTGTCTGAACGTGAGTCGAAAGTCATGTCTGAGGCGATATATTTTTTCACTTTAAGAGAGCGAATTTCGCTCCCGTGTGTACTAATCGAAGTTTCCACAACGTGTGCTTTCTCTTGAAGAAGATATTCCCTTCTTTTCCAATAAAGTAGTCAGTTTATATTTATTACTTTCTTCCACGTCCTTGTTTTTTAATCTCTAGCTTGTTTAATCTCCATTTTGCAGGCGCCATCTTGCACATCATTAAACACAAGAGTTGGTTGTTTTGTTTTAGTTTTGGTTGCTTTGACAATGTTTTCAAAATCGAACGATTTGGAAACATTTGAATGTTCGAATTCTAGTTAAAAAGACTTATAGAGAGAAATTCCTCCGATAGACGGACAAATTTGTTCTACCAACCGAGATGTTCGAGTTTTCGAGTACTCGAGTTATACTGATTATATTATTGCCCTGTTAAATCTATTCAGGCCAAGGGAACATTAAAACGGGTAACTCAATGCCGTGGAACCTCCGATAGCTATCTCTTTATCTCTTATACTAATACGGAGCTTTTGTCTGTCTGTCTGTGACTTTTTCAAAGGCGATATTTTTTAATTTTAAAAAAAGGACGAAATGATGTTTTTAGAAAAGCAGGAAGCAGGTGGTACGGCAAGCATACGGTATAACACGCCCGTTATTAATAGCACTATCTCAAAATGTTTCTAATTTTTTGATATATCAGTGCTTTCATTCATGGTACTGTGCAAATACTTCAGAACCATTACACATTTTGCTAATAACACCCATTTACCCCACAGTGCCCTAATATTACCCCTAGTTACGCTCCACATTTTTTTTCGAATTTTCCCCCGTTATCGCTGTTTTTCAAGTATTTAATATTTTCCATTTTGTGCGTTCTTGTCAAAATTCATTTAGAATGAGAAAATTAGTGCTATGGGAGATTTTGCGTTTATAACACAAAATAAGCAATAAGATAAAAACTATATCATGAATTTTTCCGTCCAAAATTGAGTGTACGTTTTTGAAGGACTGGTAGGTAGACTTTTGTTACTGAATTCAGTCTAGATTTTCTTACAATTTTTTCTTGACTAAAGAATTTACTCACGTGCTAATGGTGTGATATGTTTTTGCGTGATAGATATACTGATACATTAGTATTAAAAACTTAATAAAATGTTTACGCCAACTTTGAAAAACCTCGCTTGTTTGTCGATTTTTTTCCAGAAGACTTCTTCCAGAACGAGGGCACGTGTCTTTTTGTTACTTACCGTCGATGTTCGAATAAGCGACCCCTCCCTAAAAACGCCCCTACTCGAATAAGCGCCCCCAGGCGGTTATTTCAGTATGAAATTAGGAACAAAAGAGGGCGCTTATTTTAAATTTTTATTAATTTATAAAATAGAAAATAGCATTTATAAGTACACAGCTCTCTTTTTTATCTCTATTTGATAGTCAAAATTCATCTCAAAATGGTTACGTTTTTCCTTTTTTTTGAGTTTATTGTTTTGAATGATTTCTTTGTTTTCTGTCATAACACTGTACATGGCTGGCACAACAAGTCCAACCTCCCTATTTCTCTTTCTTTGGCCACACCAAGAAATTGGACATTCTAAAGTGATAATTGGAATGTGTCCGAAAAGTCCCCCTTCGGTGTTACAAATTCTGATATAGAAGAGGCTGGAAAAGAGATATTTGTTTTAGCAAAAACATTTAAACAATAAAATTTCAATTTTTTAAATAAGCGCTCCCTTATTCGAATAACCGCTACTTTCGAATAAGCGCCCTTAAAATCTTAAAAAATTATTTACGCTATTTTAATCTTGTGTTTTTTAAGGCAAACATTTTAATTGTTGTATATTTTTTTTGTTCTTGGGTGAGAAATTATGCAATTAGGCCATGGAGGGATACACTGTTGTCAGACGGAAGTGGATTTGTCCATTATCAAATCGATTCTCTCATAGGTATGATTGAATAATGAAATACTTCTTATTAAATTAAAGTCAGGCGTCATTTACAAATATAAGTGCATTGTCTGCACCGCCACTTATATAGGTGAGACGTCGCGTCATCGTAACAACTGGTATTTGCTAGAGATTAAAGAGAGTTTGTTCATGATAGTCCCCAGTTTAATAACAACATTAGATCTACTCCATTGTATTTATACAATTAGTATTTAATCTGTAACTATGGTTACTGTTAAACTTGTATATACTTAGGAGAACTTTGTACTTCGTCGCAAATAATGTAGTTTTTTTGTTGTCAAATACTTCTTAGTTCAGCCAACTGCAAATTCCCTCCACTGCGATGCGATTCATATAAAGAATATTTTTTATATCATATGAAGTATTTATGTATTATACTGAACAGTTCTTTTTTCTCAATCGTTAGTGTACGTTAGCCCTAATTCATTTGGATTTTTTTATCAAACTATCTCCAGAGAAAACTAATGATAGGGTAATAATGTGATGAAATTTAGTGAAATGATTAAAATTTATAGGAGCAACAAAATTGCGGCAAACGCTTATGTTACTTTATCTATGACGTCATCAAGATTCCGAAAAATAACGAGAATATATGTGTTCACTTAAGTCCTCGAGTTCTGAATCGAAATTTCTAGTTCTAGTTAAACACTCAACTGAGACGAACAAAAGTTATACGATTTTTTATTTTACAAGGATTCCCAAAGAAGTATATCAATAGTTCTAAATAATGGCTAATAAATCAAGGGCAGGAAGGCCTGGGAACTAATCAATTCACAGCATCTTGTTTAATTAGATTTTAGTAAAACTCAGGTAGCTTACTTTATCAATCCATGGTAGCAAGAAAGGTAACATAAGACGGGGAATGTGCCACCCCCTTCGTTGATAAAGGATTAAGTGAGTTACATAAATTATTTGCGTGATCTATTAAGTTAAATCCACGTAAAAAAAATGAAAAAACTAGAGCCTAAAATGAAAATGAACGAAATCAAAAAAAAGAAATAAAAAAATAGAGATCCTGTTAGTAATATTTAGTAAGGTAAGGGAGCGAAAAATACTTTTTTTATTAAACTAACCTACAGAAAAATAATATTTCGCATATATGATCCATGAAACACGCAAATGTTTCAAAAATCCGCAGTTTTTTCATCTCCGAGGGCACGACGGATTCCGCCTCTCCTGCTGGTTTATTCTTAATCACTTCTTTTTGCTAGGCTACAAGGTTATGATACCTCTGAGTTGTTATATTTATCTATTTACCACCTGCATACCAAAATTTTAGGTGCCATACCTTTTAGAGCTTTGGATATTAGTTATTACTTGAACCCACCCCTTAAATTTCTATTAAATACTTATAAACTGGAACTGACAAGTCGCAACACAATTGTATTCCAATAAGGGGAATTATTCTTTGAAGTTTGGACACGTGATTAATCCGATTTTCCGATTACTTCAGATTTCACCTGAAATTTTAAACAGAGTATTATAATTTGTTCTAAAAGTAAAGTAATTGCATTTAAGCAGATAGTGGTATTTTGGACAAATTTCAAGCTTCTGGTGATGTCACAGAAAAAGTGCTGACATAAGCAAGAAGTTATTGCTGCCATTTTGATTCTTTTATGACGTGCTATGTTTCAGTGTGCCAAGTTGATCTAATTTGGAAAAGCCTATAAAAAGTTTTGGAGGGGGTGGAATCCACCCCGCCCCTCCCCTTTCATATGTACAAAAAAACCTGGAGCGAATAGGGTTAAGTAATTATAAGTTGTAGTCATTGCTTATTGTAAGAAGTAATGCCTGTACAATAGGAGCAACAATATCATTATCATCACTTATAGGACATGGTGTATTTTCATGTCAAACGTACAGAAAAGGAGATGCCCTCCTAACATACCGCAGTGCTTTATTAAGTGCAACTGAGGCAAATGAAAGGGCAATGGCATACGCAGACGACGTTGGCAGTTATTTGTTTTACTTCAAGAACGGTAATAAAGAAAAACGCATAGACGGTCCTGGATCGGACTGTGTTGCCAGATTTGTGAATGACTCGCCATCGCAATACGCAAATTGTAAAATGATGTTGAAATTGAGCGACAACAGACCACATCTTTGCCTGATTGCCGTTAAAGATATATCACCGAATACAGAACTGAGGTACGACTAAGGTGAACTGAAAAAGTTTCTGCCATGCAGAAATAACAACAAATATAAAAAGCCATTTAAATTAGTCATGCTAAAAATGAAAACTTCTGAAGAACCGTTTAAAGCTAAAACAACAAAACTGTTACTGCTGGAGAAGTATTGAAAGGTGTATTGAATTCAGAAGGTCCGTACAGACAAGAAGATACAATCCGATCCGGCCGGGAAAGAAATATTTAAAGTAAATCCCTCTGTTTCTCCTGTTGCCAAAAGAAAGCTCTTTAGGTCCATCGATAGTTCTGCTGAGATGCTTCAAGAACCGTACTTGAAAATAGAAGACAAGTCTAGAGCATATCGACCGCAGGTGTATCGTTACTTTGCCATTCCAGATTTTAACTTTGACGATGAGAGTAAAGAAGTTATTTTCCATGCAAAAGGAGAAGAAAGAGGAATTTCAAATATGCTGTGACCCTGTGCCTAAGAAGTATTGTGAGATTTGCGACCAATCTTCCTTAGATCATGAAAAACATCTACAAACTGAGATAAAGATAACAAAAGTAAAAATTTTCATGTAAAAAAAAATTGCCCGATTGATAATTGTCTGCAAGTAAGAACAAATATGTCTGAACATTTATCAACAAAACATAAAATCCCTAGAGGTCCGCTCTACTACGACTTGTTGAAGAGTGCTGTTAGATATAACATGGAAATAATGCCAGAAAACCTCTTGGAGTCTCCAAGAAAGTTAATAATGGCGCACAAAGAACAGAGCTTTGCGGTATCACACACTGTTACAACGTTATTATATAGACCTGCAAACTTGACCAATCATACTGTCGCCAAGCAAGACAACCAAAAACCAGAAATTTCGAAGAAAGATATAGAAAATCCTTCCTCACAAAACACAATGGTAGATAAGAATTTGGAAACAACTGGATTTTTACAGCTGTGCTTACGGAACATCGTCTCATCACACACTGTTACAGCACCATTAAATAGATCTGCGAATTCAACAACTAATACTGGTAATACTGATGTAGAACAAGTCGTCAAACAGCAAACCAGAAATCTCTAAAAAACATAAAGAATAATCATCTGCTCAAAACATAACGATAAGTTTGAACACAGAAACAACTGGACTTTTATATTTGCATTTACGACGCATGAGGATCAACCCCGGTAAAAAGAAGGACTCCAGAAATGAAGAAGGTATATTTTCACAGAGTTCACCCGATAGTTATGAGAGTTCAGGTAAGGAATGCACATCCAGCGAAAGTGAAGAAGAATACGATTGGTAGATTGACGAAAATACCGATTGGAGCCTTGCAATTAGTCTGGGACCACGTTTAAAAAGTATTAGCCTTATTTTTCAACTACATGATTGGTCCTGACAGAAACCGAAAGGAGAGTTCAATATCCGTTATCTTTGGTGACATGCGGCAAATTTTTGTTGCCGTTGGAGTGAAAGATGACTTGGATATCGTTTTTAGAAACGGATTTCCATGATCTGTATATCGTCAAACATTGCGGTGCTAAAGGAACTAACCCCTCAAGTATCAATTAATATCTGTACTCGCTGATAGACTTCTGCGAATTTTTACTTGCAGAAGACATAGTCATGGCGAATGTAAAGAGGAGAGACACGCACACATTAATTGAAAAAATTAAACAGTGGAGGAAACATTATAAAAGGCAGGAAAATATTTTAAAACATAAAAGTCTGTTGAAAATTTTAAGATGCTTGTTGATGAAGAACAGGTAAAACGCTATAATAATAGTGAAAATGCTGTTGCGGTCTTTGAAACATTATAAAACACCGGGAGTATTGCCTCATCAGGGATCACTTGTACACAAAGATCCACTTTACAAGTGCACCACCCTCAGGCGTAACGTCAAACATAACAATCGCAGAATTCAAAAGTTCAGAGTTGCAAGAAGATGGGAAATGGCTCATAGAAGTGTGGGATCATAAGACAGTTGAGCACTACAGTCCGGCTAAGGTGATTTTAACAACAGAGAACTACGAACTGTTGAAGATCTACGTCATAAAAGCAAGACCTCAAACATCTCCAAAATTTGAGAATGTTTTTGTAACTTGGTCAGGACAGAAAATTAACTCTGGTGACGTAAGTAAAAGATTGCATTTAGCATGGAAGAAAGCAGGAAACTTTGAGAGCAAAGAGGCACCAAAAAATCTAACTGCGAACATCATAAGGAAATCCACAAGCACCGGATTAAGAGAAAATAAAAGCAAATTTACCGCTGAAGTTGCCAACCTGATGGCGCATAGTAAGAGTACGGCGGAAGATCATTATTACATAAGAAATATGAGAAAGTCAGCCAGTATTGGGACGAATGTGGTTACAGATCTATTCTACGGGAGTGATTACCATGACAAAAACCGACCAATAACTACTACACCTGATAAAACAGCAACTTCGCAATCAGTATGCACCCCTACTTCGCAAAACAAACGGAAGTTATGGTCTGAAAAAGAAGTGAGTGAAATAGAAACCGCTTTTAAAATTGAGGAAATTAGTTATGGTTTTGTTAAGTAGAAATGTGAGACAATTAGTTCAATAGATGCTTCACCGAGACAAGTATATGTCAAACTCAGAGTGATGAACAAATGAAAAGGTCTCCGTCTCAGCGTCGTTGCTTGTTTTCAGAAAGTGACTTAGATGTGTCGGTATCTCGAGGAAAGAAATTAATCAAGGGCGGAAAGCTTACTGAAGATAGAGTGGACGAATGTTTTGACGGTACAGGACTTCTAGAAAAGTATTCTTTCAGCCAAATCCGAACTAGATTGTCCTACGAAAGAACAAGAAAGAATAAAAAATCTAAAAGAAAGGTAAGTTGATCGACGATTGTCTTTTTTATTAGTCTATAGTGTGTTACAGTGGCGAATTTGATTGAATACTTCCATACCCATTGTCATGAAATTGGGATTTGTTTTGATCCTTACAACAGATGGCGGTTACTTTTTACCTGTCTAAGTTGTGCTCATATAAAATATACTGTTGGATCACAATTTTTTTTTTCAGCACCAAGAGATGTGACAAGCCTACTACTTTGCGTTCAGCTTCATAATGGCCGACAGATGTTGTGAAAAAAGAACTGAGTTACGAATATCTTCTTGTAATTTATTAACCATGACTTTTAAGTTAACTTTTGTTTAGACAATACTAATGACAGTAAGTCAAATATCGGTTACATGTAGAAATTTTTTATTGATTTAAATTATCTTTTCATGTCATTGTACTTTGAAAAACACTTTCGTGCAAAATTTTCTGCCAGAAATGTCCTTAAGGAACTTTCGACTATTATTATCCGTACGCTTAAAAATTTTTTAAATTATCGTCAAAATTTGATTGTGACTTCTTTAATGCTACGACACTAATTCCATTAAGGTATCATCGAAAAAAAGTTACCGGGCGTCTCTATTTTATCATATTATTAACGAAAAGCTAAATTTTGCTGTTGTAACGGATCATATTTTAAAGAGGTCATACAATTCCCAGCAGTAAAAAGATGTCTTGTATTTCGGGAAAGAATACGCGTAGGCTGTATGGGAGTAAATGTCAATTGTGACGTCACTGTTTTCTAGCACTGGTTCACAGTTTGCATATTTAGGATGGCGTCATTAAATTTTGATCCATAAGTTTGTTCACATATCGGCATTTGTGTTATTTTATTTTGTTTTTTAATGTTTTTCTCATTTTTCTATTTTGAGATGAGACTGTATGAGATTTATTATTAGTCGTACCATATACACGAATACCTGTTCACTACACCTGTACTTTTGACAATTTTTTTATTTTCTATTCATTCTTACATTATGTTCTAGAAGATAAAGAAATGCGAATTTTTTTGACTCTCTGCGACAAAAAAGTAGATTCTTGCGAATTTTTAACCATTACTCTAAACGTCGATAGGCTGCAGAATTAGATTTTTCTCACGAGCATAGGTCATGTTAAGAGCGCTGCATTCACCACTCGCGCTTTTTGCGATGCTTGCATTACCAAACAATCTTTAACATAACCCGCGAAGGTACAAAATTAGAAGAAAAATGGCTGTGCTAACTTTATCCGAATTTGTCAACCTTTTGAGTTTTTCTTGTAAAGATATAATCGCAGATCCTAATGCCCGTGTGGACCGTAACTCTTCGAATCAACACCTGGGGTTTTTAATAAATTTTCGATTTATATAGGGGCCGTATTAGAAGGGGGCGTTTATAAGAAAAGGCGCTCAATAAATGTTTGTATTTTTTTCTTTTCTTTTCCCGATGGAATAAATATATTTTCACATAATATCTACATCATTATCAATATCGTCATCGCCAATTATATTAAGAGCGTTCAACGTCGGTGATATCTTCTTTCCATACTTCATATAGTATAGGTATTTATCTTATCGGTGAAACTTTCGTTTCGAAAAAAGGCCCTCTGAAGGGGCAAGTTTATAAGAAGATTATTGAAAGAGGGGGCGTTTAATCAAGTGTGGGGCGCCTAAAAGAAGAAAGCGATTAACCAAAGCATAACTAATTCTCTTTGAAAGTAATACCCTGTCGCCGGCTGAGAAACCTTTCTCAGGAATAAAACGAATATCACCGGGTGTCTGCGAAAGCCGCCGGCATCTTCTTTTTTACTTAATGCTTTTCAAAATATACCGCCTGAACTCCGGAGTAAATCATGGTAAATAATTAAAAATCAGTTTTCATATGGTAAATCTGATTACACGGTAGTAACTTGTATATTTTCTGACATCGGGACGAACTTTTTCCATCCTGATATAAATAAAGAAAAAACAGGCGTTTGGAACGTGATTGGAAGGGGCTAATTTCGGTACCATCAACCTCGTCCCCAGGGCTCTTTTAATTATTAGTAATGGGATGGCCCTGGGGACATAGCTGTGGTGCCACTTTAGTATACCAATAACAAAGTGGCAATAATTTCACCTGCACGCCTGTAATTTTTAACCTTAACTACTCGCTATATTTGAATTGGTTGGCACCAATACCTTTTATTTGATATGGTATTAATGCAAATCCGTGGTCGAGTCAACAGTTATTACGAAATTGTCAATTATTATGAAGTTGTCAACCATTATGAGGCCGGTTGCCGTTAGGCGAGTCGCTCATATGTTGACAAATAATTGATAACAATTTGGAAAATTATTATCAATTATTATCAATTATTATCAATTATTACCAAAAAGGAAAACACACCAATAACCAAATAACGCAGCTCCAAATAAATGAGATTTTTATTCGAATAATCGGTATTTATCCTAATCTTGTCCAAATAATGACAAAAAAGCATTTCTAATAAGGATATGAAATCCTACGGTAGCAAAGAAAAATGATGCAAATCTATCCGAATATTCATATTATAATAATAATAATAATAATAATAATAATAATAATAATAATAATAATAATAATAATAATAATAATAATAATAATAATAATAATAATAATAATAATAATAATAATAATAATAATAAATAATAATAATACTAATAATACTACTACTACTAATAATAATAATAATAATAATAATAATAATAATAATAATAATACTAATACTAATACTAATAATACTAATACTAATACTAATACTAATAATAATAATAATAATAATAATAATAATAATAATAATAATAATAATAAATATTTAAAGTGGCTAGCCCAGAAAATCACAAAAACCTATAGTTAGTGGATTGTTTCCACTGGGGGCCACTAGAACAAAAAAGAAACAAAAAATGATAAACCTTAGACTGCCTCAGCTCAATCAAACAGAGTAACATTTATAATCTGTGAAAATTGAAAAGAAAAAGAATAAAAAACAAAAATTAAAAAGTTAAAAAGTGATCTCCATTAGAATTTGCCAAATACATTAGAGATGGAAGTCTTAAACGAAAGCAGACTTCCATCACAGGTCACTTGGTCTGGAAGATTATTCCACACTTTTGCAGCTCTAAATGGGAAGGCTTTTTTGCCAAATTCCGTGTTGACCAAGGGAAGTGTGAACCTGTTTTTTGAAGCTCCTCTTGTTTGATGATTATGACAGTTTTTTGTCAAAAGGAATTTTGAGCGCATGTAATCAGGAGCAATGTGATTCATGGCTTTGAAAACTAATATGGCATCGTTTTTGATGAGTAAATTATTCATTGAATATTCCCTCTCTTTCCCAAGAAAGGTACGGACACATTTTAATCGTTTTTCTAGTTTTCCCAATCTACCTTGGGTGGCACAAGCCCATGCCGAGAAGCAGTAGTTGAAATATGGCATGACAAGTGCATTAATTAAAAGGTTTTTTGTGTGAGGTGTTAAACAGGATGCAATGGTTCTAATTTTAGAATATTTAATTAGTATTTTTCTATTTATGTCAATAATGTGCTTTTCCCATTGCATTTTTTGATCAAATGTTACCCCAAGATATTTAACTTTTTCGCTCCCCTTCAAAGGAATACCCATATAGTTGATAGTTTTGTTCTCAACTTTTTTTAACTGGCTGTGGTTGCCGAAAAAGATTGTTTCAGTTTTGTCCGTATTAATAGTCATTTTGTTATTATTCAGCCAGAGTTCGACTTGCGAAAGTTCTAACTCGACCTGGGAGACAAGGGTATCCAAGTTTTTATGAGACGAAATAATTATTGTATCATCTGCATATAGATGGTGGTAGTTTGAATTGATGACAGATTTTAAGTCATCAATATACAAAAGAAAGAGCAGGGGCCCCAACACAGATCTCTGCGGCACCCCAAAAGCATCTTCATGAAGCAGATCTGATCCTGTGTCGTTTACAAGAGTCAGCTGCATTCGGCCCGTTAAGTAGGACTCGAACCAGTCAAAGGCAGCATCTCTGATGCCAAAACACCATAGTTTTTTTAACAAAATTTCATGATCAACAGTGCCAAAAGCTTTTTTAAGGTCAATGAGCACAGCACAAACAAAGTTATGTTGGTCGAGCTCAGTAAGAATAAAATCAGAGACATCGACTACTGCAGTTTCTGTGGAAAAGAGTTTTCGAAATCCGGACTGTCTGTCATTCAGGAAGTTGTGCTCAGAAATAAAATGAGACATTTGCTCATGCACTAACTTTTCAAAAATTTTCATAGGAATTGGCAAAATGGAGATAGGCCGATAATTAGTAGGATCTGTTTTATTGCCACTTTTAAAAATAGGCGAGACCCTTTTAGTCTTCCAACATTTAGGTACATAACCAGTAAATAAAGATTTGTTGAAAAGACTTGATAAATAAATACTTAAAACTGACGAACCTGCTTTTAGCAGTCGTGAACCAATTCCGTCCAAGCCTGTAGCTTTATTAAGTTTTAGTAAACTAATTATTTTTTCGACACTTTTGGTCTCAATACGAGCCCACCGAAAATCGTGTCCGCTAACAGGTGGATTAACATTAGTAGTGTCAGAAGAAAATTTAGAGGCTAGTTTGGCACCAACACTGACAAAAAATGAATTGAATGTGTTGGAAATTTCTTTTGGGTGAGAAGTTTCTGTACCATCGTTTTGGACTACTCGTTTTATCGAGGTAGTATTGACTGACTTATCAGGAACCAGTTTTTTTAGGGTTTTCCAAAGTTGTTTTGGCCGTTTTTGAAAGTCCTGCAAAACGTCAATATAGTACTCGTTTTTAAGTCGATTTTTGAGACCTATTACCTGGTTCCTTTTTTGTTTGAAAGCTTCCCAGTCTATGATGGATTTTGTTTTTGATGCTTTCCGTTTCAAGAAGTCTCTTTCTTTGATGGCTATTATTAATTCATCAGTGACCCATGCCTCAACACGGCCAGAAAATCTATGTGTTTTGAAAGGGGCATGTTTGTCAGCCACTGTTTTAACATTTTTATTCAGTTTCTCACATGCTTCATCAAGGTCATCATAATTATTAAAATATGACCAGTCTAAATTCCCGAGGTCCTTCAGAAAAGCCTCTTCACTGAAGTTCTTATAGCTACGAACCTTGCATGTTTTAGGTTCAAATTTTGGCCTTTTGAATTTTCTGATCACATAAACTAAATTGTGATCACTGATGCCTAAATCCATGACACCAGTTTTAGAAATACAAGAACTGTTAGAGAGTATCAAGTCTATAAGAGTGCTACTATTTTCAGTAACACGAGGCTCCGTAATATGTTGTTTTAGGAAAAGAGTGGAGCATAATTCCTTTATTTTGGAGAAAAGAGCATATTTTGGAGAAAAGAGCATATTTTGAAAGCATGTTACAGTTAAAATCTCCCAAGATAAAAACTTCTTTTTCTTTTGAGAGCTTGTTAAAACACTGCTTAAAATGAGTACACAGGTTTTCGGTACTCTGCAAATCACTACCTCCAGGTGGCCTGTAAACCCCACACACGTAAATAGGTTTAGTTTTTTTCAGGCACACTTTCACCCATAGTGATTCAACATTTTCGAAGATGTTTCAAAAGGTGGCTATCCAAGTTTTCATTAACAAAAATTAGAACACCGCCACCTCGTCCAGGACCTGGGTTGAGGCAGATGTCCCCTGACAAGGGGATTAAAAAATAGAAATACTTGTGCCTGCTTGGCTAAAGTTTTGATAAAGCCATTAATTTTAATTGGAGAGTGAGCTGGCTTTCAGAAACTCTATTGCAGGCATCAAGTGAAGAGATAGAAAAGAAACTCTTATCTAGTCGACTCATTTCGTTGTTGTTGGGTGAGCTACTTTTGAACGAAGGTTTTGTATTGCTCAAAAATACAACGAACACAAAAATCAGTTTTAGCGTAAATGTGGGGTTTTCTACCTGAGTAAAGTTATTTTTAAGTCGTAGAGAGATCATTCTACGGTTATGTGCTCTTCCAAAACTATGTTTGAAGGATCTGAGGCAAGCCCATTTCCTTATGATGTTACACAGAAGGAGCAGCAGGAACCCACAACACAGCAAAGCTACCATATTAGATGATAGATGGATAAAAAACTGACTGGGATAAAAACAATTTATTAACAAAAACAATAATTTAAAAACTTACAAAACAACAAATTAAAGAAATGAAAAGATATAAATGAAGTAAAGAAGGCAGTACAATATATAATAAATCAAAAAGGACTTAGCTGTCAAAGCAGGAGCTCTTCAAGCTTTAGTCTTCTTTTTTCTTTCTTCGACTTAGCGCGCCAAGACCGGAGCGTTTTAGATACGTCCGACCTCAACGAGAGCTAAGCACGGAATGAATCATCACTGAATTTGAATTATTTTTTCTCAACTATTATCTTCTCTGTTTAAGACCAGACATTACCAACGTTACAGTAGGTTGTTTTTTTTACACTTAATATTATTGATCGTTGCAGTCTGTTGTTTATATTTTTTGCCTGTGCACATGCATGCGCATGTTCATTCTGCATGCAAAATCAAAACATTACGTCACGCCGCAATCCATCTATTATACTGTATATATATAACAGCATATTTAAAAGTCCCCCCCCCCCTACACAATGCCGAAAAGTCATCAAAGTCTCCCAAATCATATAGGTATATCTTTCCCATTGTTTTTCTGATTAAGTTGGTTGTTTCACAGGTCTTTCAAACTAGTGATTCCTGAGATTAAATTAAAAACGTGGAAAAATGTCTAGAGTAAGGTAGCTAGCTAACTAGCTCCCTATCCTGAACCGCTTACTAAAATTATGCTAATAGGTAGCTACATTGCAACTTGGTCCACATAAGTTCCATTCAAGTATATATGTAATTTATTAAGAGAATAAGGTAAGATAATAAGACCGTAGCTACCTGCTTGAACAAATAAATATTCGATTGAGGGAAACCTCTCGTTTAATTCCATAACTGGATGCTTCTTTGACTTTTTGCTCGCAGGTCCATCTTCTGCCATCTTCTCTTCGAAATCCTTTCTTTTCTTGTTGGAATGGGGCCAACCCATTCTTCTTTGCATACAATTCAAGAACTTTGAAGTTGTATAAATAACCTCAGACGCATTTGATTTGTAACTTGTACGATCACAGCTCGGATACCATGTTTTTAGAACGGGTGCAAAGAACCCAGCCGGTCGCTCGGGCTTAAGCGATCCTAGTGGACAAGCGACTATTAAATTTCCATATAATATGCCATCGCGAAGTAGGATGAGCGACAAAAGTTTAAAGTAAAAACATGGTTTTTTTTTTATTCTTCTCCAGAAAAAATATTTTAGCGCATTTTTCTTAGTATAATGTTTACAATTTCGATTCTGATTTGGCTCGTTGGCGATTCACAAAGATTTGTGAATCGCCAACGAGCTTGTTTTTAAAGAGAATTTTGTTAATATAGCAAAAATATGTCAGGCATTATTCTTACTGGTCTTTTTATTATTTACATTGCTATCCTTACTGATTCATTGTTTTGTTCACCCCCATTATACTTAGCTGTAAGCATTGTGTGGTATTAATAATTTCCATAGCTAACAGCCAGGATTCTAGTTCCTAATGTCAAAATTCCTTAAATTTCCTATCAAGATAACTATCTAAAAAATGAACCATTTTTATATAAAATCTTTCAGTCGACACCTATTCTAATCTCATGAAGCGTCACGAGTCATTACACTTACTTATCTTGTCTTAAACAACTTGTTACTTTGTCGCAATTTTTTCCTTTTCTCATATTTTTACAACTTCCCATTGTTTCATTTCTCTCTTTTTTACAACTACTTGTGTAAAATTGCCCTTCTATCATGAGTTCGCAAACATCACAAAACGCAGGCTGACGAAGGCAGTCCAGCATATTTTATCTCTTTTTAAGTTAAATTAAAGTAGGCCAATTGCTACCACCATTGGACTAAAGCAAAAACAAATTTAATCACCTCAAGGAAACCGTGTAGCTAAAGCAATTGGACAGGATGACAGGTGGAGATTTATATCCATGCTGATCCACAGTATTAGAAAGTCAAATATGGTAGTAAAGATAACAACTTTCACAAAAATCACCCAGGGCACGAATAGAACCATGTACTAAATATATACAACTTCCCTACATAAGTACAATGTCATAACAATGACACCCGTAACTTCCGTACATAACTACAACAGCATCATAGAAATACCACACAAATAGAAACATACACAAGGTTACAGGAATTGTGTGTCCCATAATTCAGTAACACCATTAAGGCGTGTCATACTACCGCTCCATTCTAGCAAAACATTGTTGGAGACATGCACGTATAGTTTATAGTCACTAGACCACCTACCAAGAATTTTAATGACGGATTCTGAAATACTGCACGAGGTTGCTACAGAGGCACCACCGCTCCGAATAGTATGTGTATTTAGGTCCAAATTGTAAGATTTAAACAAGCTAAAACGTATTTCCATATGACAAAATCAACATTAGACAGTACAAACAAAGGACCATGTTTGCCACCCTAAAGCAGTAGGTATTGTCTAACTTCATTAGCAGGACATAAATTTCCTCCAATGTTAGCCCGTCGGATGTTGACTCTTTTCCATAAGGGATCTATTTTTGGATGCTTTAATAAGCAAACAGGCAACTCTCCCACAGGGAAAAAGTAATATCAGAAAGTGCCAGATAGATTGCTGGATTAAACGAGGAATTGAGTGGACAAGCAAAAGGCGACATTTCCGCAAGGCTTCATCATGATGAGAAACCTGGGACTTGGTTTATAAATATCAACATTTCATTAAGATGAGCAGGAGTGATGGGCAACCTACGACTGACTGTTTAAGGGTGACAACATCAAATACCTCGCAAGACATAAAACAATTGTTCCATTGTAACCGCAACCATTACTTTGGTACTGGATACCACACAAATACACTTTGATTGTAGAAAATTTTCCTCGTCCAGCCAGGAAAGAAACGAAAAGTTGCAGGGAAGCTCTTTTAATGGAAACATTGATTACAAAACCTGTGAATTTCGGATATGTATGTAGACTTGGTATTAGGTGAATGTGCTAAAGTAATAAAAAATAACGTTTCAAAGAACTCTGATATTGGGATAAGTGTGAGAGCTACATCTGTTTTTGTGCATATGGCTTTGAACTTTGTGACCAGATATCAAGAAAATAGATCAGCGTAGTTGGAACTCCCAGCTATGTGAAACAATAAAAGATTGATATTTCGCTGGGCAGTGAAAAGAACAATTTTCGAATCAAAGACATGGTGTGCTTGCATTTACATGACCCTGTTTACCAAATGTTAAAAATGGCTTCATTGTCTGTGCGTAAGACAGCTTCTTTGTTGCCCCAATTTTCACCCCAGCAAGATGTGGCAACCACAATGGCTAATAGCTCACAAAAACTGATACTATAATGGTGCTGCAAGTAAATGGGTAACAAAAACTACCGACCATCATAATATCCTCCAAGGCCCAATTCTGATGCGTCTGTATATAGTTCAGGCCTTATTATACAAAATAGTCTCAAACTGGAATAATGCCATCCAATTCCAGGATGGCAAACATTCAAGCCACCAATGAATGTCTTTCCTTGCTTCGACCGATAGAGAAATGTGATGATGCAATTGATCACCTTGGAGGACAAATCAATCAAACGTCGCAGAAAAACTCGACCGCATTTGACTACCTTGTAAGCAAAGAAAAGGGATCCAAAGATGACAACGAATCACGTATGGTGCTGGATCTCCACTTTAGTAACGTAGACATAAGCTTACTTAACTTTTCCTTAGGAAGCCTAATCTTTCGTTGCTAAGGTAAGTAATTACTGAACTAATAAATTTTCCAGGAGCCAGTGGAACTCCAAGTAATGAAAATACTTTTATAATTGTGTCAACAAAAAACTCACAGGGTAGTTTGGAAAGGTGGATAATGATAAAATCATCAATGTATTATTTTAAGTTCTTGATGTACACTAAGACAAGGAAAAGACTTATTGTTTCTGACAGCAGCGGTTGATGTTATTAAATCCTAACCTAAATCCAAAAGTAAAATTAGGAATAATAAAATCCAGTAGGGCTCTGTTAAGGGGAGAAGATAAGGGTTGACTTGAAACGTGAACCATAATGGGTGTAGTGACCAATAATGTAATAGGACAAAACCTGGAACCAGATTTAGGAGGCCGGGATGTAGCTGGGTATTTTCTTTGAGTAGTTTTGACATTTGTGTACAAAGGTACAGAGATATCTACAGGTGATCCCTCGATTGAAACGACTGCAGAGGCTTCCATGTGTGTCGTCCAAGCTCTTGGAAGGGCATCCTGAAACTGTGGTGGTGATGACTGCAACCCAAAGAACCTATTTGGGTATTGTGCAGCACAATGTTCTGGTCCTGACAAGAGAAACACCTGAGAGAAACACCATAATGACCTTTGGTTTGCTTCGCGTTGAAATTTGTCAAAAAAAATCTTGAAACCCTTGATAGGCATGTTGTGCGAATTAGAAAGAAGAACAAGGGATTCCTTGTCAAGTTGAACTCAATTTTGGAACATGCGCAGACGAGGCTCCACAGTGGCAGCTTTTTTTTTACACTGAACACTTCTCTTACTGCTAGTTACATTGGAGGCCATTGGGATGAGTAGCTGTAGCTGGCTAAGGTGTCTATGTTGCATGATAAGATTCTTGCAAACGTTTAGCTAACTTAAACTATATATTCCTGTTTATGTTTTGCCATGTTAAGTTTTTAGTTTGTAGATAGTGCGAACGGTAGAGAATGAAGTATTCTTGCAACAAATGAGAGTTTGTGCTAAAATTGTATTGTATTTTTAAGGGATATAGGTTCCCCAATGTTCATCTCTTTTAGTTTATACAACTGCTTACTTATACATTCTAAATTTATATTTTATATTTTAAATGATGATATTTTAAATGCAAAATTTGAGAGATATGTGCTGTGGTTATCGTTTTTTACTTTTAGCGAAACGTTATATTAGAAAGATCAATGGCATGATTCCACATCAAGCATGATGATTCGATGTTGTAGCTAACTCATGATCTAAAATAGTTTAGAGTTTAACTTTGTCTCTGATTAATTGTAAACGGAGTATTTATCTGGCCATAAATTACTGCAGCTCTTATTAACCCTATTTGGTATGGGCTTTTTTGACCCTTGAAAGTATGGGGGGGGGCATAAAGTGTCCGCGGGATGTAACTTTTGTTCAGTTTGGTTTTAAGTGACAAAACTTGGCACAAAGAAGCATCAATATGTGGTGACTTAATTAGTGACAAAATATTTAGGTTGACATGTCATCACAGGAAATGATGACGTCATAATGAGACAATGGTTGAAGAAATTATGTCTTTCTTGGAAATTCTTTTTCTTTTATCTTTTTTAAAACTATTTACCAGTACTAGTATTAAAAAAGTAATATAAGAATGTAAGATATTATTAGGAACATTAACAGGTGGTATAAAGACAAAGGATTTCTCTAAGGAGAAAATGGAAATCGATCAGAATTCAAATCTTCAAGAATTTTTTTTGAAAAATCTATATTTGAGAACCTTAGTGTTAGTAGTTGTCATGGAATAAAACTTGGTATATATATATATATGCACTTACGTCATTAGCTATGTAAACGTTCGGTACAACTTGTACCCAGACTTTTATTTTTTATTTCTTGTACTTAGACCTCTTTTATATATTCTGCCTCGTGCGCATATTTTGTTAGTTGTAAATAGACGCCAAACAGACAACACGTGTTTCATTCGTTCGTGTCCCATTATTATTTACAAGATTTTACATGGCGCCCGATGAGGGACACGAGAAGATATTACTTATGATTTAGTTCGACAAATTATCGTGAAAACATCCGTTCTTACAAACGTTGTTATCGACCGTATCGAACACTTGAATTTTGTATGAGACATGAACGAGATTTGCTGTGTTTTGTTGTTATTGGTTGTCGGAGATTAAAACATTGACTGTTGATTTGGGATTCGTGTATTTGGACATTGATTATTTATTCGATTAAACAAGTGTTTAGCATGATTATATTTTGTTGTTGGGATTTGGCTGTTATGATTAAAACGTTTCACGAAGGTTTGTTTTGATAATTGCTTATTTTACATTGATAATTGTTCAGGTGTGAGTATTGTCGAGCCTCGTACGAGAGTTTAAGTTTATTTAATTCCGAGAGTGTGTTTACTGTTTTTATTTAGTAATAATGAGTGCTGTGTTAAACAGAAAAATTGCGAGACGTAAATCATTACGAACTGATTTTGAAGAGTGTGTCGAGGAAGAGAGTGCTTGTACGAGGGTGCCGACAAGCCGCATACGCCGTAAAAAGCGCGGGCGTTTTCGGGCAAGTTCGGCGTTTTGAAAAAAATATAAGGATTCGCCCGAAAAAACCCGCAGAGGCCCGTTATATGTTCTGCAAATTACACAGTATGCATGTCAATATTGTATGATGACTTTTGTCACTATCACATACATAATCCCATATTCATACAACTGGTTAGTTTAGAAAGCATTTATTTTTAGCACTACAATAAAAAAGTTGATATGACCACCTGCAAAAAAGGACAAAGTGACATTGACAGGACATGTATTGGAAATATTTTTTTTTATTTTCCGTAAGTCCAATAAAAGTTAGGAAAAGTCACAAAATTTCAGGTATTTTCATCCAGTATTTAAAAAGTTTTTAGACTTTGAAAATGCCGCGGGCACTTTATCACCCCCCCCCCCCATACCAAATAGGGTTAAATTAAAAAGTTGTAGCTATTTAACTTTAATCGACTCATGAACTCAATCATAATACCGCAAATATTCTGTCTAACATTTCTTACTAACATTTACTTTGTCATTTCCATTGCAATGGTGTGATAACATCCATACATATGTACGCTTTATATTTTTATAAAGCGCTTTAGCAAATTATGCTTATAAAACATTTAAGAGAGAATTCTCAGGTCGTGAAGCAATCCATACGCAAGCTATGAGTTAAATTACTTTCGTATGCGAAAAAAAAAATTTTTGAAGACAAACATTCCCTATACGCAACATCGTTCCCAGGGCATTTCGCCTTTTTCTCGTTTCGTTGAATTTAGGCTTAAAAAGAGCTTCTTTAAGATAAACCTATGATAATATTTTTCACCTAAGAACAGAACATTCTCTGCATGTACGGATGCGAAGTATAAAACAAAAAATTCTTGATATTGTCTTCGAGATTTTGTATTGTCGTTTGTTATTTACGATATGGTTTCTTATTTTCGGCAAATTAGATCTATAATCATTTACAAAGGAAGGACTAGAATAAAAAATATATTTAGCTGCCTATTTACCATCTAGCTATAATCAAAATATCTACCAGAACAACGTGCGTTTTATATATCGCCTTGCATAGAAACAACTACTATCAACTTGCTTTTATTCGATTCTTCCTTTGATACATTCCACAAATGGATAAAGAATTGTAAATATAAGGCAAAATGCGCTTGAGAAATGAGCTTGCAGGATGATTTGATGTTCTGAATATAGCTGTTGAATTGTTCACATATTGGTAAATTAACCCCACTCGAAGCTTCGAGACGGTTATATATGAAGGATTCGTGAGTATAACTGTGTAAAACATCATAAAAGAATCTCGTTTTTACGAAAAGACTTTTTATTTTTACAATATTCTGATAGAGAGCAAGCAAAGTCATAAAAAAATATCATCTAAGGCTTTATTGCTAGAGCTCAAAAGCGATGTTAAAGGATCTCTTTGCTCTTCACTTCCTGGAATCGCATGGAAGCTATACCAATGCGCATGTAACGGACAAAACCAGAAAAATACATAGGTTGTTCTTTTTTTTTTCGAAATCGAAGGATACTGTTTTTGACAACTGATATCAAGACAGTCCTCAAAATTGACATGAATACTTTCTTTAGCATTGATGGAGGTACTTTCCATGTTCCAAACCTAGCAACCATGTTTGTTGAAATAGAAAGCTCGGTCCTGCTTAGCAGGGTTGTAGGTGCCTGACATAGGGGCTGTATCCTGTGGTTAGTCATGGATGTCTATGTTTTTGATAAATGCTATGGGATATTTTAGCAATAGCATAACATCATCATTAGGTAATTGTGACGGTGTTGACAATGCAGATGCAAAAAGCACAGAGGATACCTCTGATGCATAAAAACGTAGTTGGTACAATAATATGCAATTAAGAACAAGGGATTTCTTGCTAAGTTGCACCCAATCTTGGAACGTGCGCAGATAAGCTCCTTTCGAAAGCCTTCTTAATAAAGGCCGCAACTTCATCACAGTAACGAAATCGTAATATTGTAACAACGGAAGCATCTAAAGATAGCATTAGAAAATAATTAACTAAGCTTTTTACTGTCCAAATTATTCGAAATCATTCTTTGTTACACAGGCAGAGCGTATTCACTCATAAGGTTTCAAAACATTTCACAAGTTTTAGCATTGTTACCGCCTAGCTTTTGAAACTGTTTCTTCAGCAGAATTTTTGCTTGGTTGAAATATTTGGGTTTTAAAAAAAGATAAAGCAACGGTCCAGACGTTTTAATGGTGTGTCAAGGATGTCATCACCATATACACACTCGATAGAATCGACAAAAGAATTTTTAAAATCAGTTTTATGCGCTGAAACCCAAGCAAAAAAACCAATTAATGAACATTGGTAAACTTTATTGTGAGAAGCTTATCTTCAAGTAATTTAGACATTGGTGAAATTTTAAAAAAACACTGGCTGAGAGAGATGATTTTCGAGTTATGTAATTATAGAAAAATTATCCATATGTAATTTATGCATTTTCGACAAGACCTAACGGGAACATGTTCTATCCATACCATGTATGAATTCACAACCACCACTTTCATCGTCAATTCCATCTTTAAATTGTCTCGCAACCTAGTGGAAAACTGCTTGAACACTTCAAATTTATTTACCAAAAGCCAATTTCTTCATTAAACACATGTTTCGACTACGACAGGTAACAATGTATAAGAAACTTATTAACTGTAGTAAATAGTAAAGTGTATATGGCTTATTTTCTCTAAGCATAAAGCGACGCTCTGACTCCTGGAGCTATCTCTGTTTAAGAATAGCTGGATTTGAACCAGAGAACGTATCTGTGAGCTTGTTATTTTAAATATTTTGTAGTGTAATGAAGTAAATGCCAGAATTATAGCAGAAAAAAGAGTTTATCAAACCTTTTTATCAGGAAAAAAGTTTGAATTGTCGTCATTTTTAACGCTAACGTCAGCCTCGTCGTCAAAACTATTATAAGATTCGTTATTACGTTTCAAATAGAAATCTTTGAATAATTTTAAATGAGGACATACGTCGGAAGCTACTTTCAAAGTTTTCACTTATCTTTTAGGACCCTTTTCAATGGAAAATAAAAATTGTGGCATTGTATTCATCTATTAGTTCCAGACACTTTAAACAGGGACACGATTGAAGCAAAGTCTTTATGGATAATGGAACATTTTTGAACATTTAATTTTGCAGGAATTTCCAACACTGCAGTGTTGCGCGACTTTAACCCAACATTGATTACTGACACATTGATCAAGGCTGCATCTTTATTTATCTGCTCTACAATCACATCTGAAGAGGAAGGAATTGAAACAGTACTGAACAGCAACCTGAGATGCAAACCAGAAACACCCAACCGTCTTGTATCTGATATTTGAGGACTTCCAGGACATTTTTAGGATATGAAGAATATTTTACAGCTGCAATAATACAGTAGTTGTTATGGTTGCAAGAGCATGAACATACTCAAATGGCTAAAACAAAGAAACTGAAAATTTATCAAATCTAAAAATCAATAACATGTACATAATAAAATCAATTTCTTCGCAGTCATTACAATTCAGGTAAATACTACGACATTGTCAAAAATAAACTAATTTAAGAACAAAATTGTTCCTTTAAAGAGGTGCGAGAAAGTGAAAAACCTTGGGGTAATGTTTGATTAAAAAAATGACATTAATTAGAAAAATCCTAAATATTTTCAAATTAGAACCAATGCACCTTGTTTGTACGGTTTTGCGATTTCAATTTGACTGGTACAAAACTCATTTCCCAAAAAATATAGACATTTCCAGATGTCATTTTCAAGCAATAACACGAAGTGTTATTGCTTGAACATGAAAATCATGTGGAATAGTCCGCTGATAGACTTCTGTGTAACTATTTTGTATATAAATTTTTTTTTTATATTTTAAATAAACTGGTGTTGCGATTTGCTCTGTATGGTTAGAACTATTTAACTGGTCAGTAGCTGAAAGAACTTTTGATAAAGAGACTTTCCTCTAATGATTTATTACGATTTTGGAGGAACAGAAGGGAAATGGGAAAAATAAGCCTTAGCTATTAAATAAAAAACCAATTTGTAGCTGTGTATGGTATGAGCCACGAATACATTTATCAAACATCAATGCAAATATTTCTCCAAAAAAGCATCAACCTTAAAATTTAGCATAGATTACTTAAAAAAACATCCAGGTAACAATGTAATCGAATAAACATCCTTTCTCCCAAACCTGTATCGCGAAATGGCGAATGCAATTTGGCGGTAGAAAGGTGAAACGGACTCAAGATATCCCTGACAAATTTCATTTTTATAAGAGATAGAAAGAATCATAAACTAGCTAAAAAAAAGAACAATAATTTTCACCAATGTCCATTACAACTCATCAGGTGATGGCGTCAGTTATTTTCACTATTTCTAACTTATGTGGCCTAAAAGGCACACACAGTTTCCGTATTCTTTTAAGTTTGTGAAAAAATCTGCTTAGGCGGAAGAAAGTTTAAATGTTGCTGAGGTCAGTAATGACCTGTTGAAGTTTTTGAAAATCTGTTTCGATGCCCATACAAAATTGAGCTTGAATGTCTATAAAATATATAGTCTTATAAACGTCTATAGAACCATGTAATATCGATGAGCGGTAGAAGAGATATTAGTGTTTAAAGTACAAGAGCCCTGGGAGGGGTTGATGGCTTTACTAATCTGCCGTAACGTCACAAAAGTTTACAAATAAGACATCATCGAAAATGAACACATCCACTTTGTTGGTCACAGACATACAGACACCTTAAATATTATCTCAAAGAGAAATTTAAACGAGAAGTCGTAATAGCCTAAAAATCACGTTTTTTTACCAGAAATACTTTTCTTCGTTAATATGACTTTATATGACTAATAATTCTTTCGTCACATCAAAAAAGAATCTCAAGGAACGAGGGTGATTTGTGACGCCACAAAAAAAATTAAGCTTGTAACTACGTTTAAGACCGAAACTCCTGCAGTTTAATTTTAATTCCTGAAAATACAAACACCTACCGATCATAACCGAAGCAGTACGTAGGTGACGAAAATGTTGTCATCGTCATGTTCAGCATGCTATTTTTATTTCCTGAGACAAATTTTAAAAACAACGAAACGAGACCCACTGAGAAGTTAGCCCCGAGGTCCCTCCGTGGCTTGATTTAGAAAAAAAAGTTTAGGTGCAAGCAAGATATTAACTTTTGCGAACAGGTCTAGAATTTGGAAAAGTTTCTTAAGAGAAAACACATGCCGCATTTAATGTGACGTTGCTCATAGCTAAAATTTCGAGCACGCTTAACTGATGCTGCTTATTTTAAGGAAGAGCATGTATATTCTTTATTTTTCTTGAATCTTTTGCAGCTATATTATCGCTTATTTAACATGGAGTTTTAAAATATAAACAAAATACAGGTAATAATAAAATAAAGGTTGGTCAATGTTATGCTGTGAAGACAAACCCACTCGACAGAAAAACATCAAAATCGTCCGATCAGCCTTTTAAGAAGGCCTAATGGCTCAGATCGATAAAATAGAAGTTTAAGTATGTTTTTAAACGCATAAAATATTTACACTTAGAGAGATAAAAAAAAATCTTTGTTTTGATTAACCTTAGTTGTTTTTAGAGAAAATATTTTTTAAGAGTTCTGAGCATCGTGAAGTAATTATTTTCCTACCATCATCATACAACAAAATTTTTTACTCCCGCTTTTATGGTCCCTTCTGGTGACAACTGACAGGATATACCCTTAACATTATCTTTTTATTTGTTATTTAGTAATCGGTTAAACTACCAAAGATAGCAGCCAAAGATAGGCTCTTTGTCTCTTTTATTCAGATGATGAAACTTACATATTTTAATTTGTTAAAGTAACTTAGGGTTGTTTAATCTATTAAAATGTTCAGATATTAAAAGAGCTTTAAGAAAGGGTCTGATTTGATCTTGCATCTTAGTGAAATCTAACAATTTGAAAAGCAATACAGGGATTATGTATTTACTTACTTTAATTATAAAGTTATACCTAGTCTGCATATTTATATTACATTTAATCCATGATTTAAAACGCAGGATAAAAAAAGTTGCACGCGATTAGAACAACTGTCCTAATCTTCTCGAGATTTCAATAGTACACATGACGAAATATGGCGCGTGTGCGTTATGTTAGATGAAAAGAGCGACGGCGGAATGAATGCAATATTTGTTTAAAAGGTTTTACATCATTAGCGTGTCCTGAATTGTTTCATTTGAGGTTTAGTTTGTGTATCTTAGCCGAAGCGAAATGTCTATATTTGAACAAGTTATAAAGCCTTTTGTTGTTGCAAATGCTAACGCATCCTTTTTAAAATGATTCAAAATGAGAGCTTTATTTTATACCTTTTATTTGAAGAAAGGTTAAATGGTCAGACGTGTTTGATAACAACAAGAATTCTAGTCGTTTCCGATCTTTTTCCCAGTCGTTTCTGATTTTGGTACCTTTGTCGACTGATAACGTGATTTGGTGTGTTTTTGTGGACACGTATTATCGTGGGAAAAATTTTGTGATGCAAAGTAATTTATAACAGAATGAAATTGGCTTTGTTGTAAGCTGCAGGGAACATGAAGCAATGCATTTTTATTTTTTAATTCTAAGTAAACATACATCATATATAATTCTTGCAAAGAAATACTAACCCAACTGTGTGAGAAGGTGTTTTCTAAATATTCTTAAAATTCGCGCAGGTAAAGCGCTATTTGGCGGATACTTAAATAACTAAAAAGCGAAATTAAACACAAAATTTTTCTATAACTTTTAATTTTATTTTATATTTTATAAAATAAATGGAAAGCGGGACGTTCTTTTAATTTATAACTTATAACATCGATTAAAGAAATCCTTTTTTATTTAACAAGCATGTTTTGTATATTCTTTCCTTTCTTTTAATTCGTGCAGCCTAAAAACCGCAGTCATTCAATTTTTCACAGCTAGGATCTGCACGAATGTTTGATTTCGCGAATATCAGCACTGACAAGAAGGATAAAATGACTTATTTTCAGTAAATCAAAATGACCTATTATAGTTCAGCATTTCCTTTCATTTTCTTCAGTATAATAGTATATGAACGAATGGTTGAAGATAATGAACTACAAATACCGAAAAAAGGTCGGGGCGCTTTACACATTTTGAATAAAAAGACAGAGACAAGAGACAAACAAACAAAAAGCAAAACATCTTGACAATAAAAACAAAAGAGTATAAGGTAAACAATGTTTGTTTTGTCGTCTTCAACGAATGTCATTTCTACATGCGCTTCAAACAAGAAACAAATATCTTCAGTGAGAAAAAAGTAAGCAGACTTTTCTTATACTTATTTCTTTTGTTGTGTAATTTTTTCTTTATTGCGTGTAATGTTTATGACTACAATTATTTCTTGGATGGAATCCGAAATTAACCTTAATATACAAAATTGTACAAATTTCAACTTTTACCGCATTTTCGTTTCTTCCAGCAGTTTTTTCATTTTTTTGTTTTTTATAGTAGTAGCTCGGTATAAGGGGTATATAACCTTTTGTAACTTATGATCACCATTATTTTTAACTTTCGTGCGCACATCAGAGTGACAGTCATCTCTTTATATTGTCTTTTTAAAATAAACTATATACAAACGATCTTGATTTGTCTATAAGTTTTACGTACAATATTGTCAGCTGTATAGAGATACAGCTTCATTGTGGACATGAGAACATAACAATATTTATGTCTAAAACATTTAACATCTCTGTTACCGAACAATGAATGGGAACCTTTATCGGACGAAAAAATGTCGGACAAAATGTTAACCACCCAGAAAAAATTTAGTCACTTCTGTCCATTTTGAAAAAGACGGTAAAATAATTGTTTAAGCACGCACTTTTACAAAAACATTGTGCAGAAATAACAGACCTGTTGAAATTTAAAGGAGAGGCGAACAAGAAACTATTTTGTGGCAGCCAGGAAATAAATTTGAGGCGAGAGAAAAATATATATAGACTTCTAAATCCTAAAATCTGCTAAGATAACTACTATAATGCCAAATAAAAAACTGTATTTCACGACTAACTACCTATATATCTTTCTAACAACATTTTTACAGAAATTCCATTGCTGTATGGCGTGAAAATAGTAGGTTTTAAATGTACTTTTTAGTAAACATCAAAAATAACATCTTTAACTTGAAATAACCATGATATTTTGCGTACTATAGTAGTAACAGCTCTTTATAACCTTCGTTTAAACTTCTTTGAACAAGAAATATCTGTCATAACCAACAACAATATTTTTTCATGTTTTGAATCCCTTTTCCACAACATACTACCAACTTCGAACGATAAAGTTTGTTATCATGAGATGGCGCCAAATTTGAATAAATATACAGACCGGAAACCTTCAATAACAAACCAAACGTGCAATATGGTGGCTTCATCTTTCTTCCTTGTTTTTTTACTTTCTTTATCTTTACTCGCTATTTTATTGGCAAGTTAAGTAGTACAAAATAATAAAAATATGTTCTTTACATGTTGTTCAACATTTTTGCCATTTTGATCTTCAACTTTTTCTTATTAAATCACTTTGTGTACATTGACCCCATGACCATCACAAAAAAGAGAAATATATGCCATTGTTTTTTAATTTAGCCACCCGTTTGACAAATGCGTAAAAATACTCAATTATAAGAAATTCAGCACTCACAAAAATGTAAACAAAATAATGTATGGTTTATAGTTATAGTTTGTGGAGCAGGCGAGTAAGCCAATCAGTCTGGTCTTTAAAATCAACACTTATTATTATAAACTTTTATTCAGTAGCCGTGCCGCAGCGCAGTTCGCCTCTCCTTTAAGGTGCTCATGTCCCTCTCATTCTAAGTAAGGGAACAATTCGAGAAAAATTAGTTGACTGCTTTCCGCCACATGAAATCTTTTCATTTGAATTTGCTAATTTCTTGTATGGTTAAATAAGTAAAGAGATTGCCTCTCCCATCCTAGCAGCTAAGTTATTAAGGATGAATCCGTTATTGAAACCAGTGTATGATGGATTGTACAAGTGGCATTTGTTCCCTAAGTGGATGCATCTAGCTTTTTAATTTTCTATTTTAATTTTAATCTCCAGGAAATAAGGATCTACTGAGCGATTTCTAAAACAATTATTATGCTATGGAATTGACCAACCCGTTTAACTCTGCACTTTTCTCCCAGTCCGTTATTTTGCTAAACACGCTTGATACTTTGTAGCGTTATCTTTAAAATAACTTCAAATTTTCTTAATGGCAAGAAATCTGTTTTTACAGGACATACATGTTTTCACATAGTTTTTGCTTTTTTCGTTGGTGTGGAAATGTAGTATTCGACTACTATCACCTTTAGTTCATTAATCGAGAACCATTTCATTTTGTCTCACTTTAATCTGACATTATTGTGTTTGGTTGTCGGGAAAATATAAAGTTATTGTTTAGCACAATTCAAGGACAAGGTTATTTTACATCCTTGGTTCTAAACAGCCTTGAGCCTGGCATAACTTTCCGCTAGCACCATACGAAATAATAAAAGAGTTGTCAAAAATATTAAATTTAAAAAAAAATCAAAACAAACTTAATTCCAACCTCGCCACCTGAGCTTTTTTACGCTTAAAGTATTTCGAAAGAACAGAGGCGTAGAAGTGTCCTACGGACGAAGTTGACTTATTTCATAACTTTTCGACATTTCACTGTCCTGTCCAAAAATTATCTCATATAAAACCCACTCCGGTATCTTTCTAACAACAATTAGTTAAGCTCATTAATGCATTCATGGAGCAAATGTTGTTGTTTTTTAATGAGGAAACAATTTAATGTTGCTGATAAAATTGTTTGTTTCAAAAATTGTTTATTGGGTGGAGCAACGAAAGTACACCGAAACTAACTGCGCATTTTTCCTTGTTGAATTGCATCTTTATAATTTCTTATTTCTCTTTTCAAATCTTATATCGTTCGCACTATCAGTCAGCGTTGCTGAAATAGTTTTGTAATTGCATTTATGCCACGATTTTCTGTTACAGACTGTCAAACTTATCTGTTGTTTTTAAAAATTTCTTTTGGTATGCCACTCAGATTTTCCGTCTGTAGTTTCCGGTTCGATTTTTTTGTACATCCGTTTTCATAAAAAATGTATAGAAAATATATTAATTTAACGCATCAAATACAAATGTATGTGATGTCGTTGTTGAAGAGTTTATATGTGAGTAAACTATTATTTTTGTTATAGTTGTTCGCTTGTTTGTTTGTTTATTTGTTTGTTTGTTTATTTGTTTGTATGAAGCTATTTATGAAACAACAAAACCAGGGTACCGGACCAGTTATAACGTAACTACAATGCCATAGTAACAACAAATATTTTAATAAATATCAAAGTCATTAATTTTAATAAAATGTAGCTAATTACTAAATCACAACAAAATAAAGTTTAATTTTAATTTTGTAAATTTATTGGAAATAAAAGTAACAAGAACTCTAGCTCAATGCTTACAAATAAACAATTTAGGCTCATTTAAAGTTGCATGAAACAAGACAGAAAATTTTAAGCTTTATTATTCTGAAAGGTGAATTTTTAAACATTTTTTTCAACACGTCAAACCCTACCAGCTAGGTCCTGAAATATGGCCCGTACATTTCTTTTCCTAGGTCCACGGTCCTGTGTGCATAAATCATATTATTTACATTAAAAACAGTTAAAAACAGAACCAAAATTTTTACTGTATAATCCAATTAAAGTTTTCCGTTGCTATGACAACCATGAAAATTCCTTTTTTTGTGGCAAAAAGTTTCAAATATATTTGTGCGAAAGTTCATATAAGTATTTAACCCAGTAGCTAAGAAGGAGATTTCCTCCCTTTTCTTGACCCAAGAAGAATTACGAAATTTTAAAGTAGATGTTGCGTCATTTAAAACTTTGATGACGTGTGAAATTAGGCAGTATTTTTCAATCTATAGGCATCATAATAAAACAAGAAAAAAAAATTAACAACTGAACATTGCTGTAAAATGTGGAAGTTGGAACACCTGTTTCGAATTTTCTTCTTTCCCCCTTTTGTATACTTAACTTGCTTCCTCGTATCGTTTTAAAATATTTAGGGCGAAATTTTAATCAACATAGAGGAATTTATCTTGTCATTTAAATTAAAAAAAAATATTTTTGTCATAGTACTCTTTTCATCGTATTCGATGTCCTGTCTCAAAATACAACCAAATGTATATTAATTCAAGTTTTATGGATAACCAATGGTTGTTGTTGTAGTGGATGCTTATAAAAATGATAATTTACTCCATATTTAAATTTTTAAACATTATCAAGATGTGACGACATGATTGTTTTTGACAAACAATTAATTGATTCTTGGCGGGGGAACAAACTCTTCCCACTGCAAAGTTTTTCTCGAAAACCTAATCCATTTTTCGTACAAGTATGTTGCACTTTTCCGCTATATGGAATCCAACCTTAAGTATGACTTCAAAACTTTTTGCTCAACAGAGATTTAAAAAAAAACATTCTAAATTTTCATAATTCTCACTTTATTAATTTAAAAAGAAAAATAACGGATTCAAAAAACATTTTTGTCGGCCTAACTTTTCGTAAAATACGAAAATGTTCTGAAAGTTTTTTTTTCTTAGGCCTAGATGTCATAGGGGTCATAAAAGACAAATTTTAAAGACACCTTTTTTCTCATTTGAAGTGGCAGGTATAGTTGTGTCACAGTTCTACTTTTCTTTCATATTGCAAAAGAAACAACGCAACAAAAAACGGAAAACAAATTTAAAAAATACATTATTAGCATTTATTGGGTTGAATATTTATCACTAGTAGTATAAAACATATCAAAAAGTAGTATAAATATATATGGAGTATATTGTTAATTAAAAATAAAAAAATGACAAAGCAAAGATAATAAAAATATATCTATACCTACTGTTCAAACTTATTCAGCATTTCTCTGCTAAGTCTTATTTGCTGACACATAGCTGTACCATGTTGACAACGTAACATACCATGTTGACAACGTAGTATTTTTTATGATACATACTCAGTCATAGCGACAGTAAAGCTAAATGTCATACGTTTCCATGGTAACAAGCCACGTGCTAGACCGATCGTAAAATAAAACGATTCCAGTTTTTCATTACTTGTCTACTTTGCTGCGATACCTAAAAAATGGTTATAAAAACGAACAAAGAAAACACAAAAACACTTATTATTTTTGCGACGTGTTTTTCATCATTCATTAGTAACGTTGACATTTTTTGAACAAAAGTAATAATAATTGCACGATCAAACAACAATGCCATTATTATGTTTAGGTATCCATAGAAACACATCACTATTAACGAAAATTTAGTTACCATGAATGTAAATGTGTGAGTTTTTTAATTAGGTTTATTGTAACTGCATTCCTTTAAAGAATCCGGCAATCACCAAAATGCTTACAATGCAAAATTTTTAAGAATATGGACACTCAAAACTGCTTTTTTATAAGAACGTCGCGATTCTAGTTGAGGCTGGATGGTTTTTTGATACACTTTTATCCTTGACTGTTCGTATTGTGCTCGTTTGAAAGCAAAAGTAGATATATTTTAACAAAAGTATGAAATATATAGTCAAATTTCAGGAACGGAATAAAGATTTTGCAAGATTGGGAAAAACTTATGTTGTTGCAGTTACCCTAATTCCATTAATTTTATTTCCTATTATATTTTTGCTCCCTCTTTCACCACCTAAAAATTGCTCTTCCCATCCATATACGAGTAGCTAGATCTTAACAATCCATTTTTGTGTTTAAAAGTGTAAAATCTTATTCTGAAAACAGAATGTATATTAGTAAAAATAAAAAACTATTCATTATTTTGTTCTTAAACCTAATCCTTTAAGAAATAGGCCCTTGCTGCTGCCTAAATATATAGAAGAGATATTTATCAAACTTAGAAGGAAAGCGTATCTCCCAGATACATGTACATAAATAATTTTTTGAAAGTAACG
Source organism: Hydractinia symbiolongicarpus (assembly GCF_029227915.1). Lineage (NCBI taxonomy): Eukaryota > Metazoa > Cnidaria > Hydrozoa > Anthoathecata > Hydractiniidae > Hydractinia > Hydractinia symbiolongicarpus. Next base: position 18,085,669 of record NC_079880.1, read on the forward strand.
AAAACGAATTCAGTTTATTTCTGTCTAAAACGCCATTGGATTACCCGCTTTTTCTTTTATAAGAATATGTTTTATATAGTAATATCAGAGGAAAATTTCGAGTTAAAACAATATGTTTATTATTGTTTAGTACAATAGAGAAAAAAGAATAATGACCAGCATGGTTAGAAATTTGGTATTTTTAAGGGTTGTTTGTATGGAAGGCGGGAGAGGACGTTTGCTGGGATGCTATTGTCCTACCTTTATATAAAAAAGGGTTTGTGGGGGTGCTTTTTTTTCAAATGAAATATGCAGAAACTTGTCTCGTTCAATTCGGCACAATGTGCTTTTATAAAGAAAAAAAACGCTAGGATCGCCGCTTAAGCTAAGTCGGGATCCTGCTTAGCTCACAAAATTAATTCACCAATTAATTAACTAACGAATAACTGTTATAACATGTATTTATTTATTTACATGTTTTGTAGGAAACCAGTAATAGACAGTGAAATTTTAAGAACATTACAGAAGGTCAACTTTACCAGGCAAATAAATACAAACGTTATTCTATAGTGTTCATTAAAGCTCTCAAAAATGTACAGAGACGTTGTTTTTTTTTTTGTTTTTGTTTTTTTCTAGTGTAAAAATCTGAAATGTTGACGTGATTCAGCGAAATAACCCAACCCAAGGAAAGCATTTTTGTTTCATGATTTTAGAGTACCGAAAGTTTCTTCTTTGGATACTTCTATAAGAATTATTAAACTTGAAGGCGCCATTATCTTTTTAGTTAACATTTGCGCGCATCCAACCACGCGTAGCAAAGAGTGCCACATTAAGGCAATGCATAATCTCAAGCTCTTGAAAAAATGAATGGCTCGAACTTGGAAATTTCTCGCATCAAACACCGTCACTAAACACGTGTCTGCATTAGTAATAAAATTTTAGAATTTTTTAATATTAGAGTAGCTATATTTATTTGAGTTTCTAGCGTTCGGTTTCTTAACAACAAGTTTTAGTTAGAAATTAAAATAAATAGACTTTCGCAGGCGAATGAATAAAGACATAAGACAGACAGATGAGTAACAAAACTTCCATTTTTCCTAATTAGATTCAGAGCGTGGTCGTCCCCACAAATTTACGCTGTTTTAATTATTTTCCGGCTGCAAACAAATGCGAAGTTGATATGTAAGGCAAGATAACTTTTTGTCGCACTCACACCCCCACACCAAATTTTTATATAAAACACTAACATTGTAGTCAAAAATAAAAAAGGATTCAGCAAGAAAAGAAGAAGAAGACAGGTAGTTAAAATCTTGCATTTCTTAAATATTTTCTTAAAGTTAACAGGTGAACATTTAAAGGAAATTTCATAAGCCAGCCAGTTAAAAGTACGATGGGAAACCTCGGAGTGGCAGGGAAGATATTCTGTCAAATATGCCCTCTGAAGGTTAAATAAAATCTCATAACAAAACAGCCACTTAAAGTTGTTTTGACTTATTAAAACATTTATAATTATAAAAAAAAACTTGCTTAAAATAAAACAATCTTTTAGGATGTAACTTTTAAATTTTTGTTTGCTTGTGTGTTTGCTTTCTTATTCTTCGGCGACATTAACAGGGAATGTATTAAAAGAAAAATTGAAAATCGATGCTGGCAGGTGTTTGTAGCAAAAGAGGAAGAGTTTTACACGGACTTTGAGATTGTGTTTGATTCTTGATTGTCTGCTATTATCAGAATCCGTTGTTGACATTTAATATGTATTAAGGCTTAAGCGAGCTAATGTGAATATTTGATGTAGGAAAAATGGTACTAGAATGTATCTCCGATCAACTTAAATAAAAGGAAAGAAAATAATTTTTTTTCTTATGTAGAGCTTACATTAGTTTATTTTTAACTCTAACATGTCTTAACTTCATTGAAAAGAAGTATTTTTACAGCTGAACAGTTTTAATCTGCTCGTCCGCTTGTTCAAATTGAAACTCGTGTAGAGGTATTGTGATCTTAATACGATTCATAATACTTAGACGATACTAAATAGAAAAAAAAAATAACGACCTTTTCAGTGTGTGCTGGATTTTCCCATGAACTTGAGGCCTGTCTTTTAGAGAATAATAACAGGTATTTTAATTACATATTGATTGAACCGTTTTAAGTAATTAGTATCCGGATTAAGAGGAAAAAAACATGAATACTTCTACATAAATATACCTTAACCTTAGTCTTAATACTTTTTGTCTTTCTTGTTGTTATTGTTGTTGTTGTTGTTGTTGTTGTTGTTGTTGTTGTTGTTGTTGTTGTTGTTGTTGTTGTTGTTGTTGCATGGGAGATATTTCAAATATGATAGGAAATTAACTATGATATTAATATCACCAACATAGTATTTGATTTCCAAAACTAATACAAAATTGAATGGTTAGAGTGCGACAAAATTGACATTTAATTATTTTGCCCTTTTCTTGGAATGGCGTCAGTAGAAATTAGATATGAAAAAAGTCCTGTTGAAATAATCAATTTTACTGTTTCATGAACTTTTTCGCTGTGAGAAAATGCATTAAAAAAACTTTTTTTTTTTAACAGAGAAAATCCAATCGTACATGAAATTACACTTTCACAAATAAATTCTCTGATAACGTGTAGTGAATTCATTAACTTATTTCTTAAAACGTTAAAAGTAGCCTGGGTATTAGGGAGTCTTAAAACATAAAAACAGTGAGCGGTTAAGTGGTGTTTTTAGCTTTTGACAATACGTTGACTCGTGACAATCAGTAGCATAAAACAACGGAATTTTTTAAAAAATGCAGTGCCTATCAAAATAATACCAACTACTTTTAAACACACTGTCTTTGTAATTGTCAGTTAGGAAGTTGTTCTAATATTACTAACCAAGGGCGTATTGCTAAACAGAGTTCACATAAAAGACGGAGATTGCGAAAGAAGCGTTATAATAAGACATTTTTTTTACCTCCCTGGAAGAAAAGGGAAGCGCAGTTTTAAAAGAACACAAAAAGAGCGAGCATTTTTTGTTGTTATCGACAAGAGATCATATATAGGTATGCACAGAAGCAGGAAAATATTTTTTAGAAGGAAGTGAAGTATTTTTTATCAATAGGAATTGTCGCATGAAAGGCAATAGAGAAACAAAGCAAATATTTCTAATATTAATGCTCTAAAAAGACAAATACCTTCGGATATTATTCAACGAAAAATAACTATTTCCATACAAATCGGCAAGCGATATCCTCCCAATTTGCATTGACGTAATTGCACAGTATTTTAAAACACCTTTGAATAGAAGAAAAAAGACTTATAATGTGCACTTTAACGTAAAGTTTGTCATTAAAATAGAGCATTGATCGCTATATTTAAAAAAGATTATGAAACCTCTCGAAGTCAGTGACATTATGGTGGTCACAATGAGATGTAGGAAAAACTGTAAAAGATAGCTTCAAGCATGATGAATTTATTTTGACATGACAAGTTCTGATTGATTCTCTAGATAACATGGGTTATTGAAAACATGTTGATAAATTGATTTGAGTCTCCGATGAGTGTACAATCACAGCAATATAATTGTTTATCGTTTGAAATTGCATGTCTGAGGATTAGTTAAATTAAGGTTGACGTGAAGTGTAAATGGATTAGTTATTACTAAATATCATGTTCTTTTAGGTTTATTAAACACTAGAGCAATATTCGTTGACAAGTTTGTAATCCAAAGATTATCGAGAAGATTTTAAAGTTTAAATACAACCTATCACAATGATGTTTAAAACTATGGCTGCCATTTTGTTTCTAATGAATGCAGGCGTAGCTAGTCAGTCAATGGGTAAGCCCTTTTCATATTAAATGTATCATTATTCTGTTTCTACTGCAGAGTAACGAAATTTCGTCCCCTTCCCTCGGTTGTTATTTTTTTAATTTTTGGTATCCCTGCGTTTATATGAACCCTCATTAATTACTTTATTGATATAAATCAAGCGTTCCAATCTGTTGAAACATCCAGACAATATCTGCGATTGAATTGAAACAGCGTATTATGATATCTGAGAAGAGAATAATAAAAAAAAATACCTTGCACTGGCATGTCATCTGGATAAAATAACTGCAAAGGTTTTTCCTCAAAATATTTATGGTTTTTATTTTATTTTTTAGTTTGCAATACATTTGTCAATCCTCCGCTCATCCCAGCAGTTAAATACCTCGAAATGTTTTCAGGTTTTAGCATACTTGACTGCACCCAAAATCAAGTGAAATTGAAGTAATTAAAGTGATTAATTAGGGACATATATTTTTGGAGAAAAATTAGATGATGATCATTTAAATGTCATAATATTTCATTTGATATAATCGATCAAATTTTTAATGTCTCTTGTTCACAAAAATTACTAAATTTGGAAAGGGTTATTAAAAGTGCACTGTGATATTGATATGTGATATTGATGTTTATGAAATACGACAACTTATTTTTCCTCACCATTAAAATAAATCAAAATATTTTTGCTTAAACTCTGGAAATTAAATTTTTTAAATTGTTTGTTTGGTTGTATTTTTTATTTGGAGAAAAAAGCTAGAAATAAAGAAAATCGTAAAACCAAAATTAAAAACTTTCCCAGCTGTAAAGAATCGCTTTTCTTTTGTTGTAATAAACTTCCTTTTTTGTCCTTTTTATTATTTCAACTATTATTTTTATAGTTTTGTAGTTTCAAAGCAACTTAATACTGCACATACCTGAGGAAGAACTATTAAATTAAACTCCAGCAGTTATTATCATATCCTTAATCAGTATTGATTTGATCTTTAATATTGTCAGATTTTATATCTTGTGTGTGTCTAAATATAACTTTTTCTTAAATAAATGACATACCTTAAGTAACCGAAAAATTTAATTTTAACGTTAATTCAACCTTCGGGTGACACAAATGTCAAAAAAATTCGGGTTAAGCCTGGATAGTTTTTACGTTTGAAGGAAAATTTGGTAAGTTTTGTGTTATTTTTAAACACAATTTAACTTTTAGGAAAATATTCTGCTCCACAAAACTTAAAACCAAGATTTTATAGAGACTGCTCTCCACTGAGACTATATGTTGAAGAAAACACAAGACCAGGATTTCTACTTACAGACATTAGCAATTGTGTAACAGACGATGAAAATGATATACTAAGTTATCGTATTGATTCTGGAGTGGGCTCAGAAATCTGCACCATAAATGAAAGTAGCGGAGAATTGAAATTAAAAATCTCGCCAGACCGAGAGGTATGTACAGCAGGCTCTCGCTCTCTCTCTCTCTCTCTCTCTCTCTCTCTCTCTCTCTCTCTCTCTCTCTCTCTCTCTCTCTCTCTCTCTCTCTCTCTCTCTCTCTCTCTCTCTCTCTCTCTCTCTCTCTCTCTCTCTCTCTCTCTCTCTCTCTCTCTCTCTCTCTCTCTCTCTCTCTCTCTCTCTCTCTCTCTCTCTCTCTCTCTCTCTCTCTCTCTCTCTCTCTCTCTCTCTCTCTCTCTCTCTCTCTCTCTCTCTCTCTCTCTCTCTCTCTCTCTCTTCATCTCACACTTTTTCTTTGCTCTAAAGTCACTCTCAAATAACCTTAATTGCTTATCATGTAGGAAAAGAGTTCGTATCGGTTCAAGGTGTTTGCATCAGATAATTTTGAAAGCGGGATAAATCGCGAGGCTAGTCTGAATGTGGAGCTTCGTATTTCAGATCAAAACGACAACAGACCTGTGTTTAACAAAACTACATATCACGCAGATATCCCTGAGGTAAGAAGTGGAGATATTGAAAGAAAGTTGTATTATGATAATTCGGGTTGCGTTTTTTTTAACGTTTATATCGCCAAACCTAAAAGAATGAAACCAAAATAACATAGAAAGGAATCTTTTGAATTTTCTAGAACGTGGACGTTGGAAGTAAAATATTAAAAGTGCTTGCCACAGACCTAGATGATGCTTGGAACAAAGATGTTCTTTATTTCTTCAAAGAAGGGACTGATCATGGCCATTTTCAATTGGATCAGAATTCGGGCACTATCACAGTTGCTAAAGGTTTAGATTATGAAAACAAATCAAGATACGACTTATTTGTCGTTGCCAAGGTAATAATGACGTTTTCCTACTAAGGAGTTTAATTTATGATGTTTATCAACAAATTTTGAAACATAAGAAGATGTATTTCTAGTTTATTTTTTTCTGACTTAACGTTTTAAAGTATCTGCTCCACGGGAAACTTTTTTTGTTTAATCATTGGACAAATAATATCCAACGTTTGTTCCGTGGTTTAATCTCCGCGTAGTTTTTATTTACCACTATCTCAGAACAACCAAATAAATTAATATCCCCAACGACTGGGTGAACGATAAAATTCTCACCAAAGTAACGACAACAAAGTTACACAAAAATATTTTTCACGTTTTAGGATGAAGGAATTCCTGAACTGTCGGGAGAAACACAAGTTATCATAAATGTGGCCGATGTTGGTGACACTCGGCCATATTTTCTTGCACATTCTTGTCAGAAGGATGTCAAAGAAAACGTACCGAAGGGAGAGAGAATTTGCAAGGTGGAAGCCAAAGACGGGGACAAAGGCGTTAATAATGAAATCAATTACGCAATTACAGCCGGTGAGTAGAAAAAGTGGCCACTATTTTTTAACTAAGTAAAACGTTTTAGCTTGACGATATTTTTTAACAATAACGAATTGATGGACTTTCCATCCAATATTTACAAAAGTTTACTGAACTTTACGTATTTTTGTACATGCAGCCACATTCTTGTAGGAAAAAGGCAGGACCATGTGAAGTAAAATGGTTTTTGTGGATCAAATTGAAACTGAAAGGAACAGAAATTAATTCCATGGCAGCGTGTTTTGTTGTATAAAAACGATAAGTTTATATGTTTTTTTTTCATCTAGGAGATCCATACGGTTTATTTCACATTAATAACAGGACAGGGGTTATCACTGTGGAAGGAGAAATCGACCGGGAATCTTACGTTAACATTGAACTTAACATAACAGCATATGAAGTACCACAACCGGAATCGAGCGCAACCATTAAGTTCAAAATTACTTTTCTTGATGAAAATGATAACAAACCGAAATTTGACAAGGAAAGTTATTTGGTAAAGGCTGAAAAGCAAAACCTCAATGCTGGTACAATTTTAACAAAATCAATAAAGGCTACGGACGAAGATGCTACGGTAAGACATGTTGTCGCAACGAATGACCTATCAAATTCACTAATTTTTGTTACTTTCTTTATCGACAATTTGGAATTAAACACCAGACAGAAGTTCACAAACACGTTATTCCCTTTTCTAAGCACCGTGTCGAAATTTTATCCATTTTAGGTGAAGAATAACGAAATAATCTATTCACTAAGATATGACGACGACAAATACTTCAACATTTTGTCAGACTCTGGAGTTTTAGTGCTACGAAATGACCTGACAAACATAACTTCAAATAAAATCATAATTTTTGTAAGTGTCGTTATTCTCTAGATTGAAAATGCTTCAGTACCTTATAGCATTTTAAATTTAACAAATATCAAATAATTCTTGTGTTTAACGTTTTAGGTATCTGCAAGAGAAAAAAATACAAAGGAGGGTTACAACGCAATAGCAAGAGTAACAGTGCAAATTGTTCCTTCGCCCAGCGCACCTGCGTTTAGAGCAGACAACTCCCTATCATCTGCATATACAGGGAATATATTTATTGTTGCTTTGTCGGCCTTGTGTGCTCTTTTTCCTATGTGATAAGTGGAATAAATTATTAGGCAATTTAGAAGTTGCAACTGAAGAGAGATTGGAGGTTTGCATTGGTAGCATGTATTGAATATTGCACGATCGTACATTAGGTGTAAAAGACGTGCCAATGGTGATAATATGGTAACCAGAAATAAACAAGCTTACACTGTGTCACTTGTTGATAATGGTTTAATGAATAATGAATTTAATTTTAGTGTGAGTCCGACAGACTATTGACGGGCAGGTTTCCCATCTGTCGGCTGACAATGAAAAATTAGAGACACTTGTTTTGCTTGTGCAGTATCTCGTAATCTTTTTATTGCAAATTTTGTTTATTCCGTAATGAAACAACGAAATTTTAATTTACAGTCCATATGCAACGAAACTGATATCAAATTAATTGCTTTTACCAGTTTTGATTCGAACTAATTTGACAAAAAGACCAAAGATAATTTGTGGAAACCATATTCTATAATATAATATTCAACTAAATTGTAAAAAGAAAAGAGGTTTTATAGAAATTATGATGTAACTTAAAATGTATATACACTCTCAAACGTCAATGTGTTTTTATCTCGTTGTTTGAACATTCCGACTGTACCAAAGTAGTTGTGTTTATAACCTCTTACCATTTCAGCTTGTGGTTTTTACTTGTATCTCTATAATAATATTAATACCCGTTTTCTGTTTGTGCACAACAAAACAGTCGTGTTATGGACATACGTAATAGCAAATGCAATATATTACTATCCACCTTGTTTTGACGGCGAATTTCCTTCGCATGATAATTCCATGAGCTAACGACTAGTCCCTGTAAGAGTACCGAAACTCTGTTCAAATTTTTAATTTTGACAAAAAGCGAATTTTCAATTTTGACAAAATTAAAGAAAACACTTTGAGATTTCAGAAAAGAATTTGTTACCGTCTTGCATAAAGCGCAGTCTCGGAATGCGAGTAAAGCGCTTGTAGGGACAAACATTAGCGTATTTTAATTTGACTCGATACCCCAGTCCAATTTCTTGGTCACTTTCTTACAAAGAATTATTCGTGTCACACGGAAAAAGGCTTCTGTTGTTTCTCTTCTAATTCTTTGCTTCTTATACCAGCGTTTAGCTTCTACAAAACGTGATGAAGTGATGCTGCTAGTCCTGTCTATGGTTTATTAACTTTATTAAAACAGTTACAGTAAGAACAATTTTTTTTTACAAATGTTACTTGATAATAATAATAATAAAAATCGGCATACGTTGTGATACGTGTGGATTTAAATGGCAGCACGCAATGTAGACTTGATTGCTATGTGATGATTAATATATGTTTTTACCAACCCAGTGAGTTTGATATTAGGGACCTTAAGCCACAACTACGGGGCGTATTGTGGTATTCCGAAGAGATATAGACATCTGACATGCTCACATAGACATCCGACATGCTCCGCCGTTGTTCGGTAGAATAGCGCGTACGCGTGCGACCTAGTTAGTTTTAGAAAGATGGCGTCTTACAGTACACACGTATTTTGATTTTCCCAAGATTTTCATACTTAATTAGGGATATTACAACTGGCGCTGCGAGTATCAAAGATACCTACGTTGATTATACATTTTTTATTTAAGTGTTTACAAGTGTTCAAGTGTTTAAAATGGCGAACATATTAGGAACTTCTGCACCCACGTGTTTCAATGCGAAAGGTGATCCAAACAGCCTTGGTTCTCGATGGACAAATTGGGTATACGGTTTCAAGACATACATTGCTGCTGCAGGCGTGACATGTCATAATCTAAAAAGAGCATTACTACTACATTGCTCGGGGGAAAGTGTGCAAAAAGTTTTCGACACCCTTTTAAACACTGGGGAAAGTTTTGATGAGGCACTTGTTCCACTTCATGCATATTTTAAACTCAAGCAAAACAAACATTTCGAAAGACACGTGTTTCGTACATGCGCCCAAAAAGACGACGAAAACATTGAGACTTACGTCGCTAAGTTGCGTTCGTTAGCAAAAACATGTGAATTCCACAACAAGGACGAAGAGATCGTGGATCAAGTCATTGAAAAATGCCGTTCGGCAAAATTACGCAAGTGATTGCTGAGGGAACCAAAACCCAATCTGGACAAGTTACTTGGCATCGCCCAAGCCATTGAGATCGCCAATCGACATGCTAAACAATATGAGAAAGCAAAATCGCCGGCAGCCGAAAAGACTTACTCGGACGACGATGAAGAACTGAACAAACTCGACTTCGGTAAAATGAAAATGCGAAAGTCGGGAATCAGTCGTCCGCCCTCAACTACCGCCCACGCCGGACCAAGCCGCCAACAACAAACACCAATGTCCCGAGTATGCTACCGTTGCGGCAGCAGTTACCATATGGCAAACAAATGCGAGGCCACCAGAGAAAAAACCTGCAACAAATGTGGAATTGTTGGTCATTTTGCTAAAGTTTGCCAATCCAAAGCTACCGTCAGATACGTCGAGACTGACCAGAGGACTGCGGCAGTGGGATACGTAACTGCATCAGAGTCATTTTCTAGCCCAGATGATAAATACTGCTTTGCTATCCAGAAACGTGATCAGAAAGCATTAATACCTATCACAATAGGCCAGATTATTGTGAAATTCTTGATCGACAGTGCCAGTACCGTAACCATAGTCTGTGAATCGCAACTGAAAGCCATACAACCACCACCTCAACTCAGACCATATACAAAGAAAGTGTTCTGCTATAATTCCCCTGAACCATTAGATGTGAAAGGCTGTTTCGACATCACCCTCAAGTCCCGGCAATATTCCACCCGTACCACTGTGTTGGTGATGGAAACCCAAGACGTTCCTATCCTAAGCCGTAAAGCTGCGATCGCCCTAAACCTACTGAGATTCGGCTCGCCGAAAGAAAAACCCTACGAAAAAATCAATGCTATCGCTGACGCAAGTGGTGAACGTCAGAATCGTCTGCAAGGTCCCATTGACAAATACTGCGACATAATCGAAGGACTAGGCCAACTGAAGACGTAAAAGTCAAGGTACAAATTGATGAAACCGTGACACCTGCTGCGCAACCACCTCGCAGGCTACCAACTCTCTTACAGCAGAAAGTTGATGAAGAGATCAAGAGATTGTTGCAATTGGGTGTCTTTGAGAACAACCAGCATGGGTCATTCCACTTAAAGTTGTCCGAAAGCCTCCTGGTGACTTACGCCTGTGTGTTGATATGCGCAAGTCGAATACAGCAATCATCAGGGAACCTTACCAGATCCCCACCCTTAAAGAATTTCGGCATGGATTCAACAACCGCAAGATATTCTGCCAACTAGACCTCAACTAAGGCTACCACCAAGTTACATTAGATGAGGAATCCAGAGATCTCACTACTTTTGTTACTAGAGATGGCATATTATGCTATACACGGCTCATCTATGGAATCAGTGCCGCAACCGAAATCTACCAGCGCGAGATCGGGCGGGTGCTAAAAGGAATGCACAGAGTGTGTAATGTGTCTGACGGCATTATCATAGGTGCTGAAGATGAAGACGAAATGTTCAACAGGCTCGAAGTATTAAAGCGCCTCAGGGAACATAATCTCACCATCAACTTAAAGAAATGTAACTTCTTCAGGAACGAACTCACGTATATGGTATATCCCCCGACCTAGTCAAAGTAGAGACTATAAACTCCTTAAAGCAGCCAACAAATCCAAAGGAAGTACGCTCATGAATGGTCACATATTGTGCTAGCTTCATACCAAATCTAGCTACCATTACAGAACCCCTTCGAGAATTGACCAAGAAAGATGCCGAATGGAAATGCAAAACAGAGCATTAAGTAGTATTCAGCACCCTCAAGCGTCCACTCATATCCGCAAACACACTAGCACATTTCAATCCACACGTAGAAACCCACGTCATAGCTGATGCATCACCATCGGGATTAGGCGCACTCATATCTCAAAGGCAACCGGATGGAACATTGAGGCCGGTTAGTTACGCGAGTCGCTCACTTACACCAGTGGAGAATCGATATAGCCAAATCGAAAGAGAGTGTCTGGGAATCTTTTTCGCAATCCATCGTTTCAAGATATATCTGTACGGCATGAAGTTCACTGTTTTTACGGACCATAAACCGCTAGTGCCCGTCTTCCCCATTAATGTTAAACCACCGCCCCGTATCGAAAGATGGATGATGTACCTAACACCATTTTCATTTGACGTTCAATACCAACCAGGCGACGACAACGCATCGGATTTCCTATCACGTTCAAATCCATTACCCCATGACCATAAGGACGATAGCAGAGTCGAGTCCTATGTTTACGCTATGCTAGAAAGCACTCAACCAGTTGCAATCTCCAAGTCCGAATTTAAAATAGCTTCTAAAGAGGACAAACGACTTAATGAATTGAAAGATTGCATCATCACCGGTTCTTTCAAAGGCAAATTCAAGCAAGCTGCTCCATAGAAACCACACCTGTCAAATATGATGTCGTCATGTTCAAAGACCGAGTGGTCGTCCCTAAAAAGCTGCGTACCAGAGTTCTTCAGTTAGCACACGAGGAACACAAAAGTATTTTCGCACAAAACAACGACATCGCTCCAAAGTTTGGTGGCCAGGCATGTCCAAGGAAGCTGAGGAATTCGTCAACACATGCCATTCCTGTCAATTCACTAAACCCCTGACACCCCATACTCCATTGGATATGATAACAATACCTCGAAAACCTTGGTTGCTGCTCGGATGTGATTTATGCGGTCCATGCGAAAATCTACTGGTATGCATCGACTATTACAGCAGATATCCTGAGGTGGAAATCCTACACAAAATTTATACACACGCTATTGGAAAGAAACTCAGGAAGATGTTTGATGACAAAAATCTCGATGATTTTAAAATGTTTGAAAATTTCAAAAACAGTGTTTTAAGCATCTTAGATAATCATGCTCCTCGAAAGAAAAGGTATGTACGTCATAATCAGGCAGCTTTTATGAGTAAAGAAATAAACAAGGCAATTATGAAGAGATCAAAACTTTTAAATAAGCATAGGAAGGATAAAACTCCAGAGAGTAAATTAGCATACAATAAACAAAGGAATTTTTGTGTTTCACTAATAAGAAAAAGTAAATACAAATTCTTCAACAACCTTAATGTTAAAAATATAACTGACAATAGGTTATTCTGGAAAACAGTAAAACCATGTTTCTCTAACAAGACAGTTACAAGTGAAAATATTACCTTAGTTGAAAATGGGACTACAATATCTCATGATAAAGATATTACTGAAATATTCAACAATTATTTTGGCAGTGTTGTTGAAAATTTAGGCATAAAGTCATCAAATATACAACCTTCAAGTAATGAAAACAGACCCAAAGATCAAATAAATTCGATAATATATAAATATAAATCTCATCCTAGTGTAGAAAAGATAAGAAAAAGCGCAAAAAGCAACACAAAATTTTCTTTTAAACAAACTGCATTTGAAGATGTTGAAAAATACATTCGAAAACTTGATCCAAAAAAGGCGCAGCAAAAAGATGATATTCCTACTAACATCATCAAAGAAAACAGTGACATTTTTAGCCAATTCATTACTGAAAATTTTAATCAATCGTTAAAAAGTTCTGAATTTCCAACATCTTTGAAAAACGCAGATATTACTCCCACACACAAAAAAGGACTGCGCACTGAAAAGGCGAACTATAGACCTGTAAGCGTCCTATCGAACATCTCAAAAATCTATGAAAGATGCATGTATGACCAAATATACACCTTCTTCGAGCCATTATTTTCGAAACTTCAATTTGGTTTTCGCAAGGGGCACAGTTACAATTCACCAAACGAACTTACGCATCCTTGTTACTGAGCTGTATAAAGCTAAAACAAAAACAGGTCCAGAAATGTTGAATGAAATTTTTATTTTTCCTGAACCAGTGTATAATTTGAGGAAGGACAAACTCAAGAGTAACAAAATATTTTCAGTGAGATATGGGATCGAAACACTGTCTAATGTTGGGTTAAAGCTTTGGAACTCTTTGCCTAACGAGTATCGGAACGCTGGTACTTTAATTAAGTTTAGAAACAAAATAAGAAACTGGATTCCAAACCATTGTCCTTGCAGAATATGCAAAACTTTTATACTGAATTAGGTTTTCTTTAGTTTCCCCGTTGTCTTCCTTTGCCAGTTGTGGAGCGGGAACTCAGTTAAACATGTCTTGCGGTGCGACGGTTTAGGTGGGGTGGTATCATATGAGAATATTCTAACCTTATTATCTGGTTGTATATTATTTTCTTTCGACCCCTGCCTGGGAAGTTTGACTGAGTTCCTGGAACCACCACTACATAGCCTTGACATATTTTTGACATATTATTTATATTATTTAAAATACTTAAAAAAAAAATGGTATATACGGTATTCCTTATAGAATTTTTATATTCAGTTATTTACTGTTTTTAATGTTTTTAAAGTTGACTTTAATTAGCCTCAGAGCTACATTTTCTTGTAAATTTGTCAACTATAAATAAATTAATAATAACAATAATAGCTAGCTAGCTGGACTATATACTATATACAGTAGGTACTTAGCGAACTTGTGACATCCTGGAGACAGCTTTACTCCACCACATATTTATAAACGACATATTCAATGGCTATTATTCTAATATACACAACAATTTCTCAAAATTAATTTTTTACAATAAAATTAAGAATGACAGGCTGTAGTGATAATTTTATGGATTATTCTCAGATCTGGGTTAACATGCTTGACATTTTCTGATGTTTCTCAACCAAAATGACCAATATTTGAATTCAGTGTCAAAATTTTCTCAGTATGGTAAATTGGCCTTAGAAGAATTAATTTGTTCAAAAACCTCACTTGTTTGTTCTTATTTGGTCCATATTTAAATAGCTCAAATTCTAAAACCTAGAAAGTATATATAGCTAGTACAAAATCATTCTTTATGTCTATCCTTAAAGCTTACATCCCACTTTAAAAAAAGTATTCGAAAATCAACTCAAAATATTGTACTAATAACGAAAAAAAAAATTCTTTTGTACTTATTTTGATTTGTTCGCAAGATATTCGTTGTTGAAGTTGTAAAATATTAGCCGAAGAAGAAGCTTCGTGCCAGTCGCCATCTTGTGTCCCGATTGTAAATAAATTCCTTCGCGGGAGGGCTTGTGACGTCAACTCCCGGATGATAATTTCGCTGATCCTGCCGTTGGCCCATGTTTTTGTATACAAAGCGGTTTTATATATGACAAAGTGGTTGTTGTTTTTTCAATATTTGTAACGGGTACTGAAGATGAGTTTGTAACAGGTATATACTAAAGATAAGTAAACACTTGTTTTTTACTTCCCTTTTTAAAACTGAGATCCCGTGAAAAAGTTGTGAGCTTTCTTAGTTTTGAAGTTTCGGCCAGAAAAATGTCTACAAAACCTGACAGTGAATCAGACTCTAGCTGGGAAAGCTGATATGAGGATGAGAATGGAAGTTGAAGCAATAGCTTAGTAGTCAACCGTGGCCTTTTTAGCTATTCCGATGCTCTCAGAACCAGATTGGCTCTTTCTGACATGTGTAGAGACTTCAATGCCCACAGGAGACGGGTTGCGGCGCCGGAAAGTATATTTTAAAGTGAAAAAGAAGCTATTTAGGGCTATCAGAGCAAACCATTGCGGGCGACATTTTATTTTACTCATTCGAAAAATGCCGCGCTGTGATCCCTAAGAGTTTGTGTTGGTTAGAAGAGTTAGACTCTGAAAGCGTTTTTAATTAGGAAGATTTGCAGAAAACTTCATTTTATGACTAGACTATTGGCAGCGTAATCACGACCATGCGGAAGTAAACATAGTAAGAACGGGTGCAAAAACACAACCCTGGGCTTATTATAATAACAAATCAAGCAACCTCGATCCCAGGCCTATAGCGTTCTTTGATATGAGAATGAAACGCGACACGAAAAATAAATTAAAATAGATTAATATAAGAAAGGAAAAAAGAAAAAAAAAGAAAGAAGAATCAACAACGCGCGCAGAACTAAATAAAATCCCGTAAATCCCCTGCCTAGTGTACCACAATATAATAGAAAAGTCTTAGACGCAACGTAGAAGAGCGAGCACCTATACCAGAATTTTCATATGGCCTAATGCAAAGACAAGTAGAGAATGATTTAGAATTGCCAAAGCCTTTTTTGTCAACGTTGATCAAAACATTCTAGTGATTAAAACTCGACTGAAAGGTACCGACTCTGTTAATGAGTACACGCAGCTCGTTTTTTCTTGCCTGTTGGAAGACTGGCAAAGGAATGCTTTCCAGCTCTACTTCTAATATTCTTATTACAAAAAGCCATAGCACGAAAACACATTTTATAATCATTAACACAATTAATCTTAGTTGCAACAATTTACTCTTCTTCTTTTTCCCTGAGTTATTGTTTTGCGGCAACATGTTCAGGGAGCATTTTTTGCTATCCGGGAGATGACGTCAAACTGGGTTTAATCCGAAAAAAAAATTATCAAAAAATGGCAGCTTTTGAGAAGGAAGCATGCTGTAAACACAAGAAAATGTGGCTTTATATTAGCTTTATTATTTCAAATTTTACTTAATAAATGTTAAATTACAAATCCTCAACATAATATAAACAGAATAAGATGAACTTTTTTTTGAAGTGGGAGGTAAGCTTTAAGTATATATATAGATAAATAGGAATAAAATTGTGATATGAAGAATTTGTGAGAGCTTTCTTCATTTAAAAGGCAATGCCAAAAAAGTACACTACAGGTTACATTCCATTGGCCTGGTTAGTATAGTACAGTAATGCTTCGAATGAACGCCCGGGGCGTTTATAATTTTTTTGACATTTTTGGGGGACGTCTATTCGAGAGGGGCGTTTATTAAATTTTGTACACTTCGTCTCTTTTGAAGTTTTTAAGGATACCTATAATATATATCTTCACAACAGAAAATAGAAGATATTCACATGTTTTAGAGAATGAACTTTAAAAGTGAAAAACTAAATTTCCAACCTTAAAACTAAGATTTAGGAGAAAAGTAAGTAAGTAAGTATACTTTTACTATCGCCTCAAATAAACGCCCCTTATGAGGGAGGGCCGTCTATTCGAGGTGGTGTTTATTTGAAAAATGACTGAAAAGGAGGGGCGTCTATTTGAGGGGGCGTTTAATAGAAGGGGGTGTTTATTCGAAGCATTAGAGTATATCAAATAAGCTCATCATATTTACCTACTTATATATGAGTTCCAATGTTTATATTTTTAAAAGATTCTTGGGCATGCCTGGAAAAAATCAGAAAATCGACAGGAAAAAAATGGAGACCTTAGGTGAAGAAAGTCAAATTATGGTTAAAAACTTTTGTACTGTATAATGTGTTCTAAATCTGAACTACATGCAAGTTATATATATATTTTAATTTCATTTTCAAAAGACGCCTGAAATAAAGTTTGGAATGGACTGGCACACGGCTTACCGCCTGCATTATTTTAAGAGGTTTTGGGATTATAATCAGCACACGTCACGATGAAAGTCAGCTGCATGGTTTTTAGCCAACACAAGGTTTCTTAAAAATGTAACAGATAGCTAATTTGCCAACATAAGATTAAAGAGAACACAGCCAGCTTGTCATCAAAATATTTATAAAAATAGACTCAAACATTGACTAACAACATTAAGTTTTGTATCCAAGTAGGGTAATGACTTTAACAACATCAGTTTATATGGCTACTAGCTATTAATTATGATGTTCACGTAATTTGAACGGTGTACGCTAGCTAGCTAACTACCAGCAGTTCTGCAGGGAAAGACAAACACCTCACATATATCAATCTAATTATCAAGATAAATTTGCTTTATATCATGCAGAACTAAAAATAGTATCTTTTTAACATATTTCTTAAACGAGCCCCTTTAAAGTTGATGCAAAACTTTGGCTAGTCTTTTTATCCACTTTACAAAATATCGACCGCCATATTTGTTGTATTCTTGTTTACATGAAACTCCCGCGCGGGGCGGAAATAGATTTTTGCTGGGCAAGAACTGTTTCATAAATTATTTTTTGGGTATAATTATCATAAATTATAAGCGATCATGTGACCAGCCTGTTCCAGGGTCTTTTCGCTGCTATCAGCTTTATCAACAAGGCAAAATGCCCTGGCAACGAGGATGACACAGGAAGAGAAGACCTTCAGGATATCTGCCTGACTACGTCCTTGGGGGAAAGATGTGGTATTCCGAAGAGACATAGACATCCCCGCTGTTGTTCGGTAGAATAGCGCGTACGCGTGCGACCTAGTTAGTTTTAGAAAGATGGCGTCTTACAGTACACACGTATTTTGATTTTCCTAAGATTTCCATGCTTAATTAGGGATATTACACGTTTATACTACGGGTTTCGGTTATCGAGGGACTGGGGTGGACTACAATGTTGCCGCGTAACTTTAAAATAGTTAAGCAAGACGCTAATTATCTAGTACGGTGTTCATCTATCAGTTGAATTATGCCTTATAAACGGGAAATGAGAGAGATTGTATCGCTATCTTACGATGAAGGACTAATTGATGATGAAGAGATGGTTTTACTCTACGATAAGAATAAATCAAAAAACCCTGATTTTCCGTATTGGAAGTATTCTAAACTTGATTTAAATTCTTTATGTAATGATGAATGCAGGTCAAATTTCCGTTTCTATAAGAACGACGTGTTTAACTTAAGGTGACAATAACCCTTTTAAAAAATTGTTTTTACATTATTAGTTACAAAAGATTATTTTTAGACTATATATCCATATTTTTTCTGTTATAACACACTTGTCACGATTTTATAGCTAAAATACTATTATCTTTCACCAAAAATATTCAGCCTCAACAATTACTCTTTAGAATAAAAATCATGAATAATTGATTACTTCTGCCGAATATAGCATCTGAGTAAGGTAAGGGACTAAGCACAAAGCTACGTCCGTGTCCAACAATACAGGACCTTATGACAATATAGAAACCAGGTGTCAGGTACACCTGGTTTTTATAATGACAATAACAAGTTGTTTAACACTACATGTCTTAATGACAATATAGAAACCAAATGTTCGATAAAAGCAGCTGATATTTTATGTAAAGTGAAATAAACTAAAATAGAAAAAGCTAATTAAATTGAAAGTAGAAATAAAATAAGAGTTAATAAAAAACAAAAAACAGAAATTTAATAAAATTATAAATAAATAAATCAATTGAAAACGCAATTAAACAGAGTTTTTTCGTGTGGCAGTTCTCGGCCACCATAGATAAGGACACATTTTTTTGCGTGGCAAAAAAGCAAGATTTTAGGTAAAAAATTATGTCCTGTTTTTACCTTCTTAAAACAATGCTTTGTTTCGGAGTATTAAGTCATTCTTTTCCGGAGCAAGACTGGAGCAAAAAAGTCTTTCATAAGATTTGAGGTAAAAAATCTTTACATTTTTTTTTTCATTTTAATCCCAATTTTTCTAACTGCTTTTTATTGATATAGCTTTATTAGGTATTACTGCTTTCGATTACACAAAAAATATGAAGAAAAAGAGCAAGTTTGGAGCTAACAGTCCGCAGCAATAAATTTAGCGACTAACTGTAATGGAATAGTGTCTTACAAAAATTCATTTTTTACGGATACAAAAATGATTTCTGCGGTTACAAATAGCTTGATTTAAAAAACAATTACCCTTTTTTTTATAAAAAAACGAGCACATTTGGAGCAAAATAGTCATTTTAAACTGCTACTTTGGCTTGGCTTGGTTTTAATAACCTAGCACAACACGTAATCAGTTTTTTTATAAAACATTTGTTATTAAAAATATGGCAGGAAGGCCTGTTTAAAGTTGTTTCATATTAGCCAAATTCATACGGCGCGATCAAGTTCGTCTGAATTCACTTGTAGGGGAAAAAATAATAATGGCGGCGATTGTTTTGGTGTACTTGGCTAGATAAATAACAATAAATCGAAGAATAACGTTGTATGCAATAGTATATATAGTTTATTTATGATATCAATTAATTAAGTTTATAAACATGGACAATGCAAAGGATGTTAGCAATTATAGCCGTAAAGAATGTTCACAATGGCTAAAAAATATAGGTCAGTTTTAATGTTCCAGATTGTAAGCAAAGCATATAAAAAATGAGCAAATATGGAGCAATATAGTCACTAGATTGGATAATTTTAACTATTTTCAAAAGTTTTTTGTTTAAAATGGACTTGCAAAGTCGAGAGAAGTGAGTTTCCCTTTCACTTAGAGTTAGTATGTTCTAAAGGTTATCAGTTTTATTTGAAAATAAGCACCAAAAAAGAAAAACAGTTACAATATTTTGCATGAATGAATTCCGGTTAAACATGACTGCTATTTCTCCATTCGTAGTATACCTTTAATTCATTAATTAGGAATGTTGTTATTATTATGATAATAATAATTCTAAAGTTTATTTTAACTCGGATGTGTGAAAAAGAGCAATAGTTGAGCTATCATTAATCTAACGTAAAAATGAGCATACCTGGAGTAAAATTTTAAGAACGTTTCCCTGCACAAGCAATCGCGGTTTTTTTAACTTCTGTGATATCTAGATCGTACATGCTTTGTTTGTTTTATGGAAATCAGTACTCATTACATTGTTCAATTGTAGAACCAGGTGAACAAACGTATTTTTATCATTTGAGTGACGATACAGGGCGCGATCCACAGTTTGTTCACGAAGTTTTAGTTGATTTATTTGAACGGATAGACATAAAAGATAAAACGATCATTATAAAAAGTGACAATGCTCCAACGCAATACAAAAGTATGCTTTCCCTTCCCTACAAAATCCAACAAAAACAATTATTTGAATCTTTAGTGCTGTGGGACATGGAAAAGGTCTCATTGACGCTATGTCAAGCTTCGGAGTTAAATCATTTCTTCGACGTGATATCATTTGTCAAGCTTCGGAGTTAAATCATATCTTCGACGTGATATCATTGGGTTGGATCAATGGTTTGAAAACAGCAAGAAAATGTGTGACTACCTAGACTTCAGAAATGATGGCAGAATAGTTTACCCTCATATTGAGCCGGAAACAGTTGATAAGATGAGACTTGAGAAAACAGGTATCCGAATCAAAGGTTGCATGATGGCTCACTTATTTGTATACAAGCCAAACTCAGCCAAAATCTTAATGAAAAAATACTTGTGTGATTGTGATAAATGCCTTAACTTGGAGTACGAAGCTTGTACAAAAGGTTCATCGTCGAAAGAATACGGAAATGATGACTATGACGATGATCAATACGAAGAATGCATGTTAAATGAACAAAGTGATCGTGGTTTTTAAATTTACGATTTTGTAACCCCACCTATGTTAGTCTTTTTACCTTTATGTCAGCAGAACCTGATTATTTTGTCCATGTGAAGAAGAAAGGATAAGCTACCGAAAATTTGCAAGATCGCTATTGGCATGTCATTCTTCCTGTTGAATTTTATTTTGAAGGCCGTTACCTACAGATATCTCGCTCGCGCCATCCCAGTAAGAAGAAATTTCTTATTCATAATGATACTGTTTATATCAGTCCGGTTAAATATACGAGCCGTTTGTAGAATTTGAAGACAATTTAACTATAGAAAATAATGTTTACTTAAAATATTTCAATACATTTTAAAGTTTATACGTTTTTATTTTAACGATTAAAGTTTTTATAAAGTTTTTAGATAAGGTTCCATAAAGAGATAGGAAAATGTTCCTTCGAGCGCAGCCGCGCACGCACATCGCACACACGTCACAGTCAACCACAACAAATCCAGTACCATGTAGTGCTTATCCATGCAGTATCCCTAATAGTCAGTGCATATCCATACATAGCAGTGACGTCATCAAAAATCATACAAAAAGGAGTCAAAAAACTTCTAGCGCAATCCCCTAGTAGTCGACGCAAATCAAATCATACAGCAAATGAGTCAAAAAAGTTCTAGCGCACCTAGTAGGGAAATTCCCTCTACAGTATGCTAATAATCAACGCATGCGCAGTCAAGATGCGTTAGTTGAGCAGAGTGAAATCCTCTGACTTTGTTGAAATCTGTATATATAAATGAGTTGGTTTCACAATATTCCGGACCATGCCTTGGCGCAAGACATGTGGAATAAGGCTGTTAAGGAGGAGCACCAGCAGTTTAAATATGTGCCGGACAGGTTCAAGACGCGAGGCATGTGCAGCAGGGCTGTTGAAAAGTATCCCTACCTATTCAAGTATATCCCCAACGGGTTCGGGACGCAAGACATGCGCGACAACACGAATTCAAAAATACTACTATAATAAATGTGCGTTAACTGTCAGCAATCAAAATTCAATGTCTTTGGAACTGCAGCATTGATGATCTTTATGGCTGGCATTGGTATCTCCCTCCCACTTATGGCCCTGGCATTGTAATTTATACAAAAACAAGGTTTTTTTCTGTTTAAAACATAAATAATTCAAAAATTTTATCAAGAGCATTATGCTGGTTTGAAAATTGAAAACGACAAGGTGTAGTCTGTTTTCTCGATTTAATGTATCACTGCCTTAATAGTTTAGAAAGTATTGGTATACGACTTTACCAACAGCAAAGTATTGCTACCTTGAGAAACAAATGTTTTGGGAATAATTTTTTGAGGAAATTATTTTGGGGATTTTGGACCAAAATTAGTTTCATAAATTCGCACTTTTTAGAGCTCATCAAAATTCTGCTGCTGTTCAAAAATCGATTTTTTATTGATATATACATCTATTTATTGTTATCATTCTGCTTGGAAAATATTTGAAATGCCAAACTAGCTAACCGTTAAGATTAATTTAGTATTCTCATAAGAGCATTCTATCACAAAAAGATATCAGCAAAGAGATATTCCTTGCAACTAATTTTTTTGTTTACTGGCATAATTTTAGGTTGAATCTTATCTGACCTATTTCTGAGGTTAGAATAGCTTTTAAAATTTTCTGAATCTGTATCTTGGTCAAAATTGATATGCTGTCAAAAGCTTATTGGCGTCTCTGAAAAGGGCTAAATTCTGAAACTCAGAATGTATGATGATAATAGAATTATTTTTTGGCTCAATTTCATCAAACCAATCTAAAACCATATCATACCAAATCTCAAGTCAATATTTTAATTTTTACTGAAGTTATGGGACGCTATATAAACTATTTACTCGGTTTAGACTTTTTTTTTGTTATTTTTTATGTTCACTGTTTTGTAATTTGTTTTAAAACTCTTGAGATAATATATCACAGTGGTGAGCTGTTAAATATCTACCACCATCTTCAGAACATCCTGGATTTAACCATATGCCTGATTGAGCGCTCAATCAAATTTGATTGAGTTCGATTTTCTGAAATCTCTTCATAGCGTGTTAAAAAAGGCCTAGCAAGAATCAGTTTAAGAAAATCTTCCTACCTTTTTCTCTTCCTCAAAATGGCTTTTTAAATTTTTTATGCCTGGTGTAATTTTATATTTTATCAGATAGGTTTAAAAGTACTCCTTAACAAGTTTCAAGTCAATAACTTTATCTTTTTACTGAAGCTTTTGCACTTTGAATTTTCTTGAATTAGGCCGGATAAATGTGCATTTAATGATAGAATGGCTCCGACGGTTAACCTACTGGCTTTTTATATCTTTTATAGTAACCAAAGCATATAAGGTAATAAACATGCGCACTAATAACAACCTGATATAATTTAAGACGTAATGTATATATATTTTGTAAAAAAAACATTTTCGATATTTTGTGCAAAATTATTTTGTCTATAAAGGACATGGGCGGCAATTTTATGCAACGTCATTCTTTGCAAAAAGCTGCAAATCAAACCTGGCCACTTGGAAACAAGTTGAGTTTCTTTCTTTTGTTCTTATCTTGATAGTTTGCTAGGTATAGTGTGCTAGCTAGCTACTTTTCTAGCTTTATTAAACATTCCCAGCTATTGAAATATTGTCTTGTAAGCAGAATTACTTTATGATGTCTTATTTTATACTCTCATTGCTTAGTAATGCTTTTTATTAAATTTTTCACTTTGAAAAAAACCTGATACTGCTGATACACCTCCGCCATTTTAATACGAACAGCTTCCTCCTGTTAGTCACAGACTCGCCGCCTCGCCAAAATGTTTTGTATGACCCAATAATTATTTGACATATCCGCGCCAATCAGGTTTCATATCGGACCAGCCTCCCCCAGGGCCATGTTCGTATCGCCGTCCCGGGGTCAGAAAAGATACAAGATGCCCTGGGGACGAGGTTGATCAACGATGTCAACGTGGACTATCTAACAGTGTCATTCAATTCCTGCCAATGGGGGTAAGGATAATCGATACATTATAGGCTACCATACACGAGACCTCGTGGTAGCCCTCAGGGTAAAAACACCCGAAATCTGGTCCCCGCAAGGAGTCACCAGGTATAATTCCAATGCAGTACCGGCAATGAGTCTCGATTTTGAAGAGTACCGTGATTGGGTTGCAAAGTATCGCCAAATCTGGTGCAAGATCGAAAAGCTGATATCTGAGCAATTGACGACAGAGCCCGTGAGAAAGGACCGTTACGTAAACGCTAAACTCAAATACTAAAAGGATGCAATCACGACTAAATTCTATGGTATGCCGGTACCCTACGATGAGCCCTGCCAAGCCAGTGCCATCTTGGCTATTTCATCGGTGTATATGCAAGGTAAAAACTGCTACCCTCAGGTACATATTACGGAATGTCGGTATAAGGACTTCAAGAAAGAATTATTGCTGAGTGAGGATTAAAAACCATACATTTCATGGGTCTATAGGGCCTATAAAATATATAGAATTAAGGCTTATACTCAGATGGGCACTCTGGGTACCGCTTACATACCGCGCAGGTCGAAAGTTTTTTAAAATTTCATCCTGCATCTCTTTCCTCCTTTCATCCGGCCCTTCGCTATAAGCTGGGCACGCTCTTGTTCGTTGATGGCATTCACAATACGATTAAAACGTTGTCACATCTGTTCCTTCAATAACATATATTTTTTATGCTCCTGCGTAATGAGGGTAAACTCGTAGTCGCTGATGATTCCGTTCTCAATGGCTTTTGATATAAGATCAACGATAGAGTTCAATTTCGATTCAGCGAGTAGCCTTATACCTTCATGCTTCTTGGATTTGACACGGAGCCTTTTTGAAGCGTTGCGTTCCGGAGACCGGCTTGCCCTATCCCAGCCGCAATCGTGAGTCCCCCCATCGCTATGGCCAAAGGAACTCCCAGACCAGAGGCCATGGTCCCTATACCAAGCCCTGACGTAATGACGCTTATGCCAAGCAGACCATGGTCGCAGAAGCGTACCCATGTGTTATGCATTTTAAACTTCTTTGCAAGCCTGTTCCGCTCCTTGATTTCATTTTGCAGGAACTGCTCTATTTCCCCGTTCTTTTTTAGCCTAAAGACCTGACCTTCCTCCTGTATATCGGCGCTTTGTGCAGGTGCACTCGGTAAATTTGGGTACAGCTTAGCTATATCGCTCACTTATTCTATCAGCAAATGCATTGTGAGGTCGGTGAACGAAACGTTCTTCTCATGGTGATATTCATCCGTCAACATGAACTCGAGGCGATCCGTCGAGCCCTTCAAGGGAAGGTACGTTGGGGTATCAAAACTCCAAGTAAGCATATCCCCCAAGCGTTTAACTCCTTGGTGGGAAGTAAAGAAAGAAATTTAGACTTTTTGCCCTCAAGTAGGCAGTCGTCTTCATCCAACTGAGGGCAAACAAGGCGTAGTCGAATATAGACGTCGGTCTTGTAGACTGCATCGTGGTCACCACTCGTATAGTACTTTTTCGCGGGGTCATAGGGTAGGCCTAAGAGCTCTTGCAATGGTCTATGAATCATCACTGTGTACCCGTCACTGACACGGAGTCTACAAAATCCATTTTTTCAGGACAAACAGTTTGATCTTGTCCTCCGCTTGGCTATTGACGATACTTGCAATATCCTCTATCTTGTACAGACCGTTCATAATGGCGATCCGAGTCACCCTTTGACTGTCCCTACCTTGCGGATGGTAAAGTCATTGTTGCTGTACAGGTTCAACCATATAGGTCTAATACTGATGGATTTTAAAGCTATTCTACTATCCTGTCCCAGATAGTCCTCAAATATCGTGGGCTTTTTGATATCAGTAATATAGAGTTGCTTCATCTTTGTTTTAAAACAAAGAAAAACATGTACTCATACAACCCCAAGACAAGGTACAAGTCCAACAGGAGAGAGTGGGCACTTGGTATTGCACATCTTGAACATCAGGGTCTGTACGTATCGACGGAGTCGCATATCTCCGTGGCATTCCCCGAGTTTACCAAGTATGCCATAAAAATCCCTACAAATTTGCTAAATGATCCCGTTAGGGTGGGGTTGGACATTCAGGTTAACTTCGCCACCCATTGCGCAACCACGGCATTAGGTATCTCTGCTAAGCACATGACGGGTTCCGTACCCCTTGTCAACTCCACCTTTAAATCCCATCCTATTGCCAGACGCGTCGTATATTGGCAAGAATGAAGGTCCCAATGCCGTATGACGACGGGTTTTCTCAGTATAAAAACCCCTACTCCACCTCCGGGTACGCACAGGTGTGTCGCGAATACGGTGCAGATCCCAATACTCTGTACAAATTCAAGGCTGTCATGTCGTCGTTGACAAATGGTAGGTGGTGGCCTTAAGTTGATGGGAATTGGGCCAAGTTCATCATACCAACAAGTCAGGGTATAACATCGGAAGGTCTGACCAAGCTAAGTGAAATTATCCGGGTTTACGTGTTCCTATTGCTTGGATCACAGGCAGGGGCCAAAGCATCCCTTATTGGATCCGGGGCAGACAACTATACAGCAAGGCAGATCCTATTGCAAAAATTTGAGGCCATGGTACAGCGTCAGGAGAATGTGGGCCATGACATTACAGAATTCCAAAAGGTTTCTGCAATATGCCCGAACGCTGGTAAACTTTGCTGTCATGCCAAGCGTATACATGCTTCCCTCCGATTTGAACCTGCGCATAGGCAAGATTGTGGGGGTATAATAACAATATTTTGATCGCACCTGCCAATGTAAGTGTGGGGGTACAGGTTGATGTGAATAACAAGCCTGTTCATACAAAGAGGGTCATCAAACCACCTCCAAAGCATACAATCGGACATGTGTCAGTTATCAAATCACCCCCAAAGCCTTCTACACCTCCTATACCTCCAAAACATACCATGCCGACTACTATACCTGAAGAACCCCCCCAAAATCAGCATGAGGATACCAAGACCGCAATTATCACAACGGGGGTATGTCTCATCATTGCCTATATATGGCTTAAAAATAGCCCTATTTCCTTCCAACATACAGCACAACAAACCCGGCAAAAGCCGCAATGGCCATATACAGATGCTTGGCTGCATATCTCACGATAGTTGACGCTACCCTCAGAAAGAAGGAGACTACGGTACCGATGACTCCGGGTAACGCGGCACCTGCCTTGCCTGCCAGGTATTTGAGGAAGTTTCCGAGCCTTTCAAGCTGCTTCTCCACAAAGCCTTTTCCACCACCTCCCGCTGCACTTCCCACTGTAGCACCTACCGAGGCACTTCCGCCCGTGACGGAGAGTACGATGGTGC
Organism: Hydractinia symbiolongicarpus; assembly: GCF_029227915.1. Classification (NCBI taxonomy): domain Eukaryota; kingdom Metazoa; phylum Cnidaria; class Hydrozoa; order Anthoathecata; family Hydractiniidae; genus Hydractinia; species Hydractinia symbiolongicarpus. Next base: position 18,113,031 of record NC_079880.1, read on the forward strand.
TTATCAACAGCCCAATTGCAGACAATATACTCGCTATAGTTTTACCATGCTCCCTAAAGAGGATTTTAAGCTTCTCCATCAAAGACATGTCATCTCCGGCGATTTTCATCAACTCAGCCTTGATATTTCCCAGATGCTTAAATATCTCGGAGGAAAGTAGTCCGTGTCTACGCAGTGCAGCCTTTCTACTCTTCTTCAAGTTTTCAATATCCTTCTCAAATGTGTCAATGTCCTTATCCCTTTGCCTCCCGGCCTGCTTTTTGAGTTCTTTCACTTTATTCTCTTTTGTTTTGATATCACTACCAAATGAAATAATTTTACCCTTCAATTCCTTGATATTATGCAAAATTTTGAATACCCTCTATTGTTTCCATCTGGATCATCTCACCCTCCTCCTCTTTACCCGAAGCCTCCTCTATACCCAAAGCCTTCTCTTCACCCCTACTCAATCAAGAACATCAACCCTACTACCCCTGTTGGGTGTTTGATAGTCGGTAAAACCTGAGGCCTTGATACGCGCAGGACCTATATCCTTTTCTATAGCTGTAATAACTCTTAGCTCGCCGGTCTTAGTCGTAAGTACTATCTCTTTATAGACTTGTTTCTCCTTCGTCATCTACCTAAAAATAAGCTTTTTGCCCTCATCTACCCTAACATAATCATAGTTTTTCTCGTTCAGCGTCCTATTTAAATGCTTGCCAAGCTCACCATAAAGGACGTCTACATAATCCTCTAAATTCTGTTCCCCCAGCCCCAATACCAATCGCCTACGTGTACCCGACTGTTGTCCTGTTGCATCGATGGCGTATCTTGCTTATCACCCTTATCGTCCCTATCAAGATTATCCTCATGCGAAAATCGGATTATCAGCTATTTAATTAGAAGATTTCCTATATAATAAATATGAGTGCATTCGGAACGACCCTAGACCCCTACGCAGAAACAAAGCAGCTTTTTGGTATTAAGGGTAGGAAACAGAGGGTTCAGATTAGCCATATACCCTCAACCATCAATCAAAACCAAGACCTCTATGTGAACATCCCAAACATGCCCCAGAATGATGTCATTTTCCGGGCAGCCTAAAGCTTCTGTTTGATGCTGTGTACAAGATTACAAATACAAAGCTGGAGTTCGACAAGATCACTCATGAAGGTCTCGCGAGTGCCATGATGTCAAGGTATTCAAGACTCGCTTTGCCTTACGAAAGGATACTCCGTAGCAAGGTAGTCAATATGAAGAAACAAGATACCAGTTATAATTTACAGATTGATACTCCAGCGAAGAGTTTGAAAGGCGTCCTGCTAATCTTCATAGACCCCGGGAAAGTGAAGGCCTATTCGGGCGTAAATGAGGTGTTCTATAACCCCAAGAGCGAGAGTATTGGTATTACTGTTGAGAGGGAGCCCAATGAGCTGCACAGTCACGCGATGATTCCAAAAGACCATTTGTAGCAGATCGTTAACATTTTCGGTGCCTACGACTCTAACGTCACGATTGGCTAGTTTTTCAACGAGAGATATGCGTTATTCATCGATTTCCGGGCCTCTCCCGACGATACCCTAAATGGTAGTGGGAGACCCCTACAGAGTGACGGCATTACCCTGCATATGACTAAAAAGGCTGATGGAACCGGGGATTTTATATGCTATATGTACCTACTTAAAGACGCTCAGCTAAACATCTTAGATGGCGGGTTTCACTCGGTGGAGCATGGAAATAAAGGTGGCCACTATCGCTGTTATAGTAGCCGGGGCGGTCATAAACGCCCTAGCATTCTCCCACACAAATTTTCTATTTAGCAAGCTCTCAGGGCACGACGAAGCGGAGCGTAAACGGCATAATGAAGCCGTTGAAAAGCTCAATGCAGCCCAGGAAGAGTGAATAAGGAGGAGGCAAGATAAGATCGATTGGTTCGCCAAGCAAAGGAAACTGCAGCTCAACGCTGGCAAATAGTCTAAAAGAGCTGGATGATGATATGTATTAGTATTATATTGCCTCAGAGAAAAGGGCCCCGTAATTGAAAGACTTTTATACCCCTTCAAAGGAACAACAAGACGGGGTACTGGCCTTCGTTGTTGGCTCCTTATCCCTGCTAGGGTTCGTTTCTTACAAATTTTTGTAAGAACGCGTTTTTAACATGTGTAATAAAGACATGTCTAAAGCATCACACATTGTTACCAATGAGGAAGCTGAAAAATTAAGCCAAATTTACTATATGCCAGAACATGTGTGGACCAGGCGAAAAGCCATAAAATTACTCGCGAAGGAGAGCGGTCTATCCAAAAAGAAGACAACACACTGGTTGTCTCGTCAACTCTTATTTCTCAGGCATATCAGGGGTCCGAAACGTATAGACTACCCCCATTTTACCGTTACAACACCAAATGAAATGTATCAGTTCGATTTGTTGTACATGCCCCATGATCGGTTGTATGGCAATACGTATAAGTACATCCTGACAGGGATTGATGTAGCCTCGAGATACAAAGTAGCAAGACCCCTGCGCACCAAGAAAGCCAGCGAGGTTGCGGACATGATCAAGGATATATATAAATATATATATATATATGTTCAGGTGCCTCCGGATTACGTGAAGGATTGGTAAAGAGTATCTTCAGGAGTACCTCTAAAGATTCATCTTCCAACTCTTTACTCGGATCTCTTATATACAGCAAAGGAGGCTCGGTATAGAATGGGTACCCATAAACGATACATTTGATAACATCAGGTTCATTTTCCAAATCAATATCGACCGGGCGTCTATCTGATATCGAAAAGTTGGGGGTATCGCCTATTTTTATCAAGTCATCCAAATCCGATAGCTTCAAGCCTTTATCTTTGATAACCTCGTAACAGAGTACCCCATACTTATTTGATATTGAGCCCCAGGGTTTGAATTATATCCTCGAGTTCCTCGTCAATCTCACTTCTTGCAAATGTACCCCACGCTTTCCTGCCTGACCAAACCTTGTTTAAAAGGTCTAGGTCGCTAAGGTATTCAAATCCTTCATAGTATTTCCCATTTCAATACCTGAAAATTTCCAAGCAGGTAGGGCAATAACCAGTCACTGATCCTGCCTTTATGCAGCATCGCAGTACAGGTACGCGGATATCGTAATCCCTTGCAAATTGCTGTTTTTATACATAGGCTTCCATCTTTTTGATATTACAATATCTTATATCTCAAAGCCAAACTGGTCAATAGAGGGGCCCATGGGGGGTGCCTCACTTATGTCTATAATTTTTTCTACCCGCAAGAGTAAAAATTGTGTTTGGTTGGGTGTACTCGGATCTGAGTACACCTTGGAGACCACCTATTCCGCTAGCTCCAAGAGACGTTCATGCGTGTAGTGTTCACCAAGCCTAAAATGTCTGACCCTCTCGGGGTTTACTTCAATACATCCACGTTCTCGGAGCCAATTGTAATGGACGATAGCATTTGGAGTCTCTGCTAGTACGACAATCTCACCCTTGGAGTAGTCAACAAGCTTATTCCGAATCTTTTGCGCTATATACCCCTGTTGACCACAAATGGCAAGGTATTGGAAGGGATCGTTGTTGTTCTTCTGGATAATGACCATACTGTTATCCTTTCCAGGATCTTCAAGATGGGGCACGGCACGTTGCTGCAGCTCCTCAATTTCATCCCCCAACGCCATGAGCTGACTATCTCTATCCTCAACTTCATCATTGAGAAAGACCAGAGCATTATCCTTATCCTCAAGGGCTTGACGCTGCTCCTTGAGTTCATCCTGTAATTTCTCAACACCTTTTTGAGCTAACCAATTAATTAGTTTTGCTGCCTTGGGTTTTCTAGAACGGTGCGTAATCTCCAAGGCCCCGTCCAACGTGACAAATACATCATGCCGGTTTTTTCCTCCTCCTAGCATACCCGGGTGTGTGTAGTCACCAATGATCCCCAGCATACCCTCTATTTCTCCTCTTGATATTGTCATATTGCGATCAAGACTATACTGCCTAGCATTTGGAATACATAGGAATCTCTCGAGATCGGCACGCTTGAACAGAGGCTGATTTTGTTTATCGAACAAGGTCTCAATGGCTCCTGCGAGTATTGCGTTGAACAAGGTGAGTTGTGACGATATCTTTCTATATACCGATGCTTACCCAGAGGATTTCACCGTGGTCATTCGAGAATCTTCCAAGTCCTAGGGTGTTCCAATCTCACATACAAGCACGCATGCCTTGACTTTTTCAGATCAGCCTTGATGTCATCCCAATCGGAGGTCATGTTGGTTTCCTCGTCTATCATTTTCATATCTGAGCGTTCGTGGGGGTACCAGAGGAGCAGGGCCTCCTCAGATTCTTTGGCAAGGCAGTATAAGACTGCATTAGGAACCACAAACTGTGTTTACGATGCCTACCACTGATAGCAAGCTCAAGGAGTGATTGTCGACGCTAGTCAAGGCTTTCATCGGCTATGACATAGTCGACTATGAAGAATCTTTCTTCGCCTGCCAGCAATGAGGATAGTTTCGCTATGCATTCAAACATCTCATTCCCAGGGTCTATTATGAACACGCAGGGGTCTTTCCAGAGCGGGACCCTCTCGAGGTAGGGTACTGTTCCACCGTATAGTCAGGCACAGGATGATGATATTGTGATAGTGTTTTTTATACTCCTGCTCGAGGAGGTCCAGGACACGTTGTGTCTTGCCACAAGAAGTAGGGCCTGTGAAGATTGCTGTATGGGTCTATTTAATAACGTTCAGCATTTTATTCAATAGTTTGACCACTTTCGATAATGTATTTTTGGGTATACTGCGGCACACCCTGAACAAATCAGATTGTTCACCAAAGACCCCCGACAGGCAGGGCAGATCTTGGTATTCTGGGTCTTATATTCCAGGAGTAGCGAATTATATATTAACCTTTTCTGTAGGCATCGCAATGCCTTGCGTTACTGCTTGACGAGCAGTGTCTTTTCCCAGCAATCGGAGGGTACCATGATGAGTTCGGCGTACCGGGATATAATGCCATATGTGAACAGGGTATACAAAAGCAGGTAATCTTCATCCTGTTTAAACCCTCGAATCTCCCTATAAATGGCAAGAGGGTCTACTTCATGTTCGATAACATGTTCCTTGCATTTGGTACCCCGCTTCGCCTTCGCTTTAGCCAGGCAATCTATACAACTCTTGGTTCGACCATTGCCCCTAATTTTAAACTTGTCAGGGGAAGCAGTTTTTTGCATCCTCTACAACGTTTGATCTCCATTTACTATTGCGGTATACGCTTTGTGTAATGCTTTGGCAACCTCGGCGAGCGTCGGAGACCTGCCGTCTCCTGATATTTAAAAGATATCTTATGGTGAACGTGTAAATATTCGCAGAGCTCCCAAGTATACCCCTCGGAGAACTGGGCCTCAATATGGTCCTTACAGACAGCTATAACCTAATGCAGAGGGTACGTGCCGGGGCGGCGCTTTAGCTCCTTTAACAGTGTCTCTTTTTATCAAGGCAAGGGATGCATGCCGTCGTTGGTTGACTGTTACGCTTCATCTTGAACTGGTTCAAGGGCAGAGATCTTGAGCATTTTGAATACTTTTTGGCCCCTCCTCCATATTGATTTCTATCTCCTCTATGGGAGAAAGAAACTTCACCGGGCGCTCTATTTAGGCTTCGGCACGATACTTGCCGGCAACCACCCTTTCTTGACGGCCATTTCACGATTCGCCCTGCCTGCAGTAGTAGTAAGGGATGAATTTAAGTCGGATTTTTCTCCTTTGACACCTTTGAAACCTCACTAAAAAATGCTCCTCCACCACCTCCAAGACCTTATTTTCAACATAAAAAAGTCGCGCTAAAACAAAGCTCCACCACCACCTCCCTCCACCTCCAAAACCGGTAAATCCAACAAATCTTCCATTAAAATCCGAAAACCGATAATCCCCAACCCAGGCCTTAGCGATAATGCTGACATCAACAAAATCCTACGCATGTGCAATCGAGTAGGAGAAAGTCCCTATTCAAAGGTGTGACTGCTATTCGAAGTTGAACTCTACCTATAATAAACAGGATGAGTTGGTTCAAGAACGCAAGAAGCAAAATATACGACACCATGTCGGCACCAGTAGTGGCAAATCGTCCAACGGATCATCATCGAAGCTGAATACCAGGGAATCGCCGACCTCAAACACATGTTCGGGAAAGAATCGAAGCAGGCCACGAACCCAGAGGGAATCGAGGACATCCAGAACATATTTGACGAGAATGACGCGCAATTTTTGGAAGATGGAAATCGCACCAAGACATGCCAGTTCAACAAGAACCTCAACCAACCACTGACGGAGGCTATCATGCGAAAAATCAGGCCTCACGTAGACATGCGCGTTAAGGTAGTCTACAGTTTCAGCTGCGATATATACAGAGGCGGTGGTGACGTATCGGCTTACCACAAGGTCAAGAGCTCCGGATCACTATCGAGCATGGCGGAAATCGAAGCCTTTATGGAAAAATGCGAGATGAAGCGGTTCGATCTGGAAGATGCGGAGTTTTGGACCAAGGCCTACTTACCACCCGACAGAACCATCGAAACGAACCATCGAAAAGTAATATTATGGAATCTAATTTATGGAAAGATGGATTACATCTAATGGAAAGTGGTAAAGTTTTGTTAGCTAATAATTTCTTATTTTATATAAATAATTTTTTAGGTCTGGATTTTATAGAAACGAATGTATACTGATTTCTGATAGGATAAGCACTGAACTTACGGCATCCTGCTCCCAGGGTGTAACACATCCATATGGGGTTACTTCTTCTGAATGCAATAAGGAATTAAATGATCAATTTGAGACTGACCAATCACATGATTCTACATATAATTAAAAAAATTCTCTGAAAAATGTCTGTGATATTAGAATCAAAAATCCTTTCAATCTATTGATAGGATATTTGAACATAAATAGTTTAAGGAAAAAAATAATTGACTTAAGGGAAATCTTTGTGAAATTTGCTCCAGATTATTTTGTATTATCTGAAACAAAATTAGATAGTACTTTTCCAAATAGTCAATTTACTATTGATGATTATGAATTAAGATCTAGAAAAGATCGGGATAAAAATGGAGGTGGGCTAATTGAGAATGTAAAAAAGGGAGTGGTTTGTAAGCAAATAAACATAGCTAACCTTACAAGTAATGAAATTATATGTTCTGAGCTAAACATCAGAAACAAAAAATGGACTATTATCACCCTTTATCGTCCACCACGTCATTCTAATCTTCAAAGTTTCTTTGAAGATTTGGAGAAAATTCTAAACAAAACACTCTCATTTTGTGATAACATCATTGTGATGGGGGACATAAACATTGATACTCATAATAAAAATGAAATAATAAATTATCATTACATAACTTCTCTTTGCGATACTTTTGACCTAAAAAACTTAGTCAAAGACAAAACATGTTTTGCAAGTGAACAAGGAACATCAATTGATGTTATTCTAACAAATAAACAAAGGTCTTTTCAAAACACTATGGTTACTGAGACTGGACTGAGTGACCATCATCTGATGATTACAACTTTCCTAAGATCTCATCTGGTAAGATTGAAACCAAAACTAATTGTTTATAGAAGTAACAGAAAGTTTGATGAGAGAAAGTTTCTTTCTGATGTTAGGAATACACGTTTTGATTTTAATGAAAATGACCCTGCTTCAAATTACGACCACTTGACAAAAACGTTTAGTTCTATTATTGAAAAGCATGCCCCTTTAAAACAGAAACTGCTCAGGGGAAATGAAGCACCTTTTATGAATAAAGAACTTAGGCAAGCCATTTATACCAGGTCAAAATTTAAAAATTGATACAATAAAGATCCTACTGAAGAAAACAAGATTAAATATAAAAAACAACGAAATAAGTGTGTTGGCCTCAGAAAGAAAGCCATAAAAATGTATTTTAAAAATGTTATACATTCTGGGATTGTAGAAAATAAAACTTTTAAAATTAAGCCGTTTATAACCAATAAAAGTGGTTTGAACAATGATAACATTATGATTATCAAAGATGGTGCTCAGATAACCAATGACAGTGAGCTTGCTGAATTATTTAATGAACGCTATATTAACATTGTAGAAAAAAGTAGTGGAACCAAGCCAATATCAATTGATTATCGAAATTCCTTAGACAAAGAGAGACTAATTAATGAGATAATTAAGACATACGAGAGTCATCCGAGTATTGTCAAAATTAAAGCCTGCAACGAAAATATAATTTTTTTTAATTTTGAGGAGGTAGATGACAACACAATCAAAAAACTTTTTACTAATTTAAACATAAATTCCTCTCCAGGTAGAGACAAAATACCCCCAAAGCTTGTAGATAGATAGATGTGCATATTTTACATGGCTAGCCTCACAAATATCGAGGGATATACCCTGTCTATTATTTCCAGGAGGGGCCATGGCTTAGATGGAGAGTCCTAGAGTATTCAATGCTCATTTTGAGCGAACCAGACCCAATTAGGGCCCGCGCTCTACTAGACAACTCCCGGCAACATCCAACGGCCCACACAGTGTGCCATCTTCCCAATTTCCCTCACATGGTTTGGGTTAACCCGGGGCTATGGTAACATTCACTCGCCCATGTTGAATCGCCGTCAAGAGGAATCGAACCCGGTCTCCCGCACAGAGTACGAGAGCTATAACCACTAATCTACGGCGCCACGGGTGAAGTTAGCTAGTGAATATCTGATTGGCCCATAAAATGCTATAAACAGCAGCATAAAATTGAATATTTTTCCCGATTGAGCCAAACGTGCAACGGTAGCACCTCTTGACAAAGGAGGCAAAAACAAACATAGCATTAGAAATTTTAGACCTGTCAGTGTGTTGAATGTATTTTCAAAATTCTATGAAAACATATTGAAGGATCAAATCATGTCTTTCATAGAATCGAAACTTTCAATGTTTTTGTCAGCCTATCGGAAAAACTATAACACACAGCATGTCTTAATTCGTTTACTAGAAGAATGGAAGAAAAAATTTGATATGAATTACGTGGTTGGTGCAGTCTTAATGGATCTATCAAAAGCTTTCGATTGCGTGCCACATGATTTACTAATCGCTAAACTTGAGGCATATGGATTTGAAATTAATGCCCTGAAATTTGTCCTGTTATACCTAACAAATAGAGAACAATCTACTCGTATAAACGGACACTACAGTCTTTTCCAAATGATTCTTTCAGGTGTGCCGCAAGGTTCAATCTTAGGCCCGATAATTTTTAATATTTTTCTCAACGATATTTTTCTTTTTATAACCAGAAGTGACCTACACAACTATGCTGATGATAATACATTGTCAAGCTTTTCCAATTCAATTCCAAACCTCATTAAAATTTTAGAAGGTGAGTCTGAGCAGGCATTAGCATGGCTACATGAAAATAAAATGATTGCTAACCCTGACAAATTTCAATGCATTATTATCAGCAAAGATAGGATAGAAAACACAAGTAGTAAACTGATAAGAATCGGAGATAAAAACATATATTCGCAAGACACAGTCAAACTGTTAGGAGTTAAAATTGACAATAACCTTAGATTTGATCAGCACTTTAATGAGGTTTGCAAGAAAGCATCTGCGCAACTAAATGCTTTGTATAGATTTAAAAACATACTTCCTTTTAAAGCTAAGAGTGTCTTAGCAGAAAGTTTTGTGTATTCAAACTTTAACTACTGTCCACTTATTTGGAATTTCTCATCTTCAAAATCACTTTCTAGGGTCGAAAAACTCCATAAGCGAGCCCTAAAATTTGTAGATAGCGGATATTCAGAGAGAAAAGAAAAGTACATTTCTAGCAAGAACAAAAGTAACTACATGAAAATTATGCGAATACGAAATCTATGCATAGAGATTTTTAAATCTCTTAATAATTTAAATCCGCCATTTATGTTAGACATCTTTCAACGCAGCGAAACAAACAGGCCAGTACGAAGTCAATATTTAAATAATCTTAAAACATTGAACTTTAATACTAAAAATTTTGGGGAAAAATGTCTTCGCTCATTGGGGCCTAAAATCTGGAATACTTTACCTTCCGAATTGAAAAGTTGTAACAGCCTTAAAAAATTTAAAACGAAACTAAAGGAGTATGATTTCAGTCACTCGGTCTATTTAAATAATTTTTCATAATTTTTATACATTTTTCATAAAACTATAAACAAATTTTTGTCGGATTTGATTAGTTTCCTGTATATTTATAAGTATGTATTTATTTATTTTTTTATATCAGGAAGCTATATGTACATAGTTATTTCTCCGACGTTAAATAAATTAAGAAGAAGAAACCCCGGGAGCGTATGAGGGAAAAATAGTCTTTTTGCACGTGCGAGTCAAGCTCATCTCTACGAGAGAGCCTTTGCTGGGATGCGGATCTTTGCCGGATTGGTTGCGGGGTAAAAGGTGTATATACAGTTTTGACAAAGACGACGAAAGAACCCATAGCCTGTGCTTATGGAGATGCCTCGCGGTGCACTATCGGGGAGAACGAAAGCAGCGCGAAAAATACATCACGCGGGAAGCTCTCAAACTGGCACGCGAGTACTACGAAGACTCCAAGCTAAAGCGTGAAGAGGTGCGTGCCACGAAGCTCGTGGACTTTGAGGGTATCGTTAAACGATTTAAGATCAACATCAGTGTTTTTAAACCCAAGACAAACTCCGACAAAGCACCATGGCGGCTCGTCTATGGTCAGAATCAGCACGAGGAGGGGTTGGACACGATCAACCTCGGTATGCTGGATGGTCACTGCTTCTACATCAAAAAGATATATGTTTCGATTTGGGGTTGGGAATGCGAGGCCTGCACCCAAATATTCACACAAGCCTGCCACCTCACGAGACACAAGAAGAACGAATGCGAAGGCGTCAAGACGACGATTAGATGCAAAGGCGAAAAAGTCAAACGCATGCCGAGCCAGTCCGAGAAAGTCTTTTACGAAAAGGATGGCTTCAGCGGCGTGTCAATAGTTAGAAGCAATGTCAAAAAAGACGGGGAGACATACACATACACCACGCGCTCTGTGGGCACGGTGGAGAACACGGGATTAAGTGCGGGTACCACAAGACCGATTTCTACAGAATCGACGGGTACGAGCCTCAGACCAAAACAGTCTACGAGTATTTCGGCTGTAAATGGCACGGATGCCCTGTCAACCGAGAAGAACCAACGTAGATAAGAATAATCTCAAGCTCACGCTGTTTAAAGAAGATTATATCCGAAAACGTGGCTACACTATGGTCAGTACCTGGGAGTGCGACAACCCACAGTAAAATCAAGAGGTGCTTCGGGAACAGATTTCGGCCCTACCGTCATTACATCTGTTTTGATTTTGAAGCCCTTTATTCACCTTTGCACCAAAGGCAAACAGCCAATCTAACATATATCTCGGAACATATCCCCGTGAGTGTTGCGGTTCACGATAGCTTGCGCTAAAGACCAATATTCATCGAGCATGATGATCCCAAGGTCTTGGTTAAGCGGTTCGTTGAGGAGCTGGAGAAAAGACGGACCCTTATCGTCGCGGAAGTTGAGAGGTGTGTACCGAAGCCCAAGGATTTTGAGATGCTCCCCGATCTTAAGCGGGAAGCTTGGGACGAGTGGGTTAACAAGTGGCTGTGATTGGTTTTAATAGCGGAAAGTATGATATTAACCTAATCAAGCGGTATTTTGTTGAGCAAATTACTGAAGACGATGAGAAAATTAACGTGGCTAAAAAAGATAATGACTACATGTTCCTCACAACCCCGAAGTTCAAATTCCTTCATATCAAAAACTCTCTTATCTCGCACCCGGGATGAGTTACGCCGGATGGTGCAAGTCTCTGGAATGTGGGCTCGAAAAGCTCGTATTCCCTTAGGAATGCTTAACGGCCTACGACAAGCTGAACCACGTAGGCCCCGTCAAGCACGAGGACTTCTATAGTAGTCTTAGCGGGGGAAACACAATCTCGCCCGAGGGGTACGAGCTATTCCGGGGAGAGTTTTACAAGCGAAGCTGTATAACTATGTTGGATTGGCTGCGTGAGTACAACCTACCCAACGTAGAACCCTTTATCGAAGCTATCAACAAGACGAGGCAGCAGTACTACGTCGACGAGATTGACATACTAAAGGATGCTGTTAGCATTCCGGGCGTGTCGATGAGATACGTCTTGAACAAATCTCTACGATTGAACCCCGGGTTAGAGCTTTACGCTCCGAAGGATCCCTGCAAGTGCAAGTGTAAGGATAAATGCTCCAAAACCCGGTGCAAGGTCTGTAAAGAGGTTCAAAAAACCTGTATGGAGTGCACAAAAAATTAGGCCTACGATCTCTTGCGAACGGGGATGGTTGATGGTCCAGCGATCGTCTTTTGCCGGTACCACGAGAGGGATGTGACGGGTATCAGATCGCACCCATACGACGAACCTCATAAGTGCAAGACCATTCTCGGATACGACGCGAACATGCTCTATCCGGGTACCCTGCTGGAAGATTTTCCCTTGCGGAAAGGAAAAGCTGATTAAAATGGCAGACCCCGTTGAGGGTTTGGAGGCTCTGGAGCAAGGTGTTCTAGAGGGCGGGCTATTCGGGTTTGCACAAGTTGATATAGAAGTCCCCCAAGAGCTGTACGACAAGTTCAGCGGAATGTCTTCGCTATTTGTGGTTAAGGAGATACCCGACGTTCAAATCCCCGAGCACATGCACGAGTACTTGACCAAGACGGGGTGCAAGCGTGTTCCCGGAACCTAAAAGCTCTTGGGTTTAATGAAAGACGAAAAGATCTTGTTGTACATACCCGTGCTAAAATGGTACCTCGAGCACGGTTTTAAAGTCACCGAGGTAAACACTTCGCGTGGTTCCCCGAGGAGATTGCCGATGCGCGACGACAAGCGTATCGCTGCAGATACGGCAAAGTTGAAGGGTAACTCTTTCTACGGGAAGATGATTGAGGACTTGGCGAGGCACTCCAACAAGCTCTTTACCAGAGACGAAAAAGAGGTAGATGCGGCCCAAGCAGGGTCTGGGGCGGCGTCCCAGAAATTTTCGCAAAAACGGGCTTTGCGAACCCTGAAATAGGTTTAAACGGGAACAAAAAACAACCTCGTATACAGACGTTTTAGATATTGATAACAGAAACGAAACATTTTCATAAATATCGCAGCCCCGTATAAACACTTCAAATAAAACACAAAAAGCCCTGCGGCTTGAAGATTTCGTCATTAGCCCGGAAGATTCTAAAATTTGAGGTAGACCTTGAAAACGGAGAATTGGGTAAACAAATCATTAAGTATCTAATTTTAATTTATTATTGTAACTAACTTGCAATGTTAAAATACAACTTAATATATAAAAAATTAAAAATAATAATTTTTAGATATATATAGTATTCTAAAATAATAGTAAAAACTTTAACTGGATATTTTCAATACTGATCTGGAAAACTCTGGAAATTCCAGAATACAAATCTTGTTATGTATGAACATGATTCGAATATAATAACTTTAAAACAAGTTTAATTTTAATGACTTATTATTCAATTAATTCAGCAATAAATACATATTAGCATTTAAATATTTCAGTTTTTAGGCCTTCAAAATTTACTCTCTTGTTAACGATTCTTTGAACATGCTGATGGCGCATGGTTGGATAACAGCTGATCTAAAAAAGAAAGTACGTTTTAAAAATGAGAAACACAATTTTACCATAAACTGGATTAACACCGGGTTGTTTAATTATCTCTTTAACCTCTCTTTGCCTCTTTGATTTAAAGAGGGAATTAAAAAGATACAAATCAATGCCATGTGATGCACAAGTTATATTATATATTAAATACATGTATATAAATTTAATCAAGCTGGCTTTTGATATCTTTATTATACAAGTAACGTACTAAGCAGGTGATACATGACTGTAAAACCTGTGGACGATATACACAGGATGTATTTTGTCGAAATCGATTAATATTAAATTCAACAAATTTTATCGTTTATTATCCAAATTCTTGAATTTGAATTTCTTTTTGGAGAGTCTGATTAGTTGCAGTTTTTCATTTTGAAGAAAAGAATCAGTCATTGTTTTGTTTGACAAATCCAGCAAGTTGAAATTTCAAATTGAAACAAAAAAAAGGCAAACAAAGAATTAATAAAATTGTCAGATTTTTTACAAGATGTTTAATTATCCTGCATCGGCTAACTATACATTCTGTTACATGCTAATTATCAGTTCACCCTGACTGTTTGGTGCAAGCACCAATAAACTTTTGCCACGCTTTGACAACTTTTCTGCAGAAAATATAAAAAAATCCTGTGACGAATATCATTTTATCTGATAGAAGTAGCATCACAAAGTGTCGTTTTGAAAGTTGTTTTAGCCCCCTTTTTCCAAAAAGAACAGGAGTTCGGTGTCCAGCCCCTCATGGGAAAACTATGTAAAGCAAAAAAAAGGCTTTTGTTGCTGACGAGTAAGAAAAAAAGGCACTCTAATCAGAGCACTATTTTGTGTAGCTAGCTTGATAACTAGTAAAAAGTCAGCACCAATCACAAAGAGATCCAAATTAGCACCAAAAGCTGAGACAGCTAGCTAGCTAGCCAGCCAGCCCACTTATATATATATTAATTCCTAACTGATAAAATGCATGAATTTAAAAAAAAAAAAGCATATAGCTCCCTAGCTAGCTACATTAATAAAGCTACTACGATATGGTGGTCATAGTAACAAAAACGCATAGCTAATATAGAAACAACAAAAGATAAACATAAACAACTCACCTCAACGTAATTGTACAACTATCCTTCTCTGATTTCATGCAGGAAGGTATACTCTCCATATCAATTTCTTCGGATAAAACCATAAGTAAGTTGTTTTGCAACACTTAATTAATTTAGCGTATATTTGAGCATAGTCATAAGAAAAAGATTGTTTGTTTTTCTTATGACTATGATTTGAGGTAGCTCATCAAAACATACGTTTTTGAAAACTAACTTTACACGCTCTCTCATGCTCTTGCAAGCCATGTTGAGAACGGAAAGAATCTTCCGTATGCCCTACTGATATATGTACCAAAGCGCCTTACAAGCCTTATTAATACATAGAAACGAAACTATTTTGACAGGTTTGTTCAAGACTGCCTGACTAAAAATAGGTCAGGCCTACATAGATGGATTATAGTGCACAGTGAAAGCTTCACGGGATAACCTAGAGCCAAGAGTGGCTGACTTAAAAATTTCTGACTAAAAATAGGTCAGGCCGACATAGGTTGATTCTAGTCCACGGTGAAAGCTTTACGGGATAACCTAGAGCCAAGACTGGCTGATTTCAGAATTTCTGACTAAAAATAGGTCAGGCCCACATAGGTTGATCCAATTCGCGTTATGAGATCCTCAGCATTGTTTACTAGGTCGCGTGACAGGTTTGACCTAGTCTAAATCCGCGCCTGCGAACGGGAGGGTTGTTCAAACCTGAATTTATAGGATCTCGGATGATTGCCTTGACAGCCAAGTGCTATTTCGTTGAAGGGAAAGAAGGCACGAAATTCTCGTGCTAAGGGATGTCCAAGAGGCAAAATGAAGTGACGTGGTCTAGGTATATGAGCACGTTAAAGGGTAGTGTAGACACCGCGAAAAATGTGGGCTTCCGGGTGCGAAAGCAGGGGATGGTGACTTATGAGCAAAACAAGCTGGGACTATCAGTGTTCTACGATAAGCGAAAGGTACTAGAAAGGTACTTTGGAATTGTAAGTCGCGTTGAATAGATTGTGTTTTTTCTCACAACTTTGAGTCACTCCTCATCAGTATGAAGCGGTAGCAACTCATTTGCCTCATCCATTCAGAAATGAAAAACATTTCTGACTAATCAAGAGGTTTTCTGTATGATGCGTAAACGAGCTAACCGGTGATGCGTGAATTTTCACACGGGTAATACTCAAGGTGATACTGAATAGCTATATGCGAAGCTCGATATATAGTATAATTGTGGTAGCAGGCCTAGATCTGGCTGAAGGGTACGGATGGACGGGCGAGACCATGCCTTACCTGGAGGCGGCCGTCTCGCCCAGGTTTCTACCACACATTGTGCAAGTCGGGAAAGAATTGTGCCAAAATGCCGGTTAAATGTTAGTGCTAGGAACGGCCTCTGAAAGTTCACACTTAAAAAGGTGGGTTTCGTTAATGCGTTGTACAAGCACGACATTCTGTATATAGTATAAAGAGCAAGTACGCTAAACCTGCAAAGCAGGACAGCACTGAAAACACCTCGGATATGGAGAACCAAAGCTTCTGAGTGGTATACTCGCAGAATCAAAAACCCTCTGGGTTCAAACAACAACAACAACAAAACACCAAGAGGGATCCCCTACGAGGGTTTTGTTTTGAAAATAAACATGATGTCTTGCAATAATTCTTCCGTACGTCTTGATCGTGTTCTGCTTTTGTAGGTATGCTATTAATAATGGATGCTATTAATAAAGATGTCACATCTCGCTAATATATTTGATGTAGTTGTTACCCCAGCAGAAGCCCTCGCGCAAAAACCAGCAGAAACCCTTCGACAAACGACAAGCTTTGAAAGATGCTATACTGAAAGGTAAACAGCATCTTTTGCCGAAAAAATGTACAGAAGGTTTTGTTGACAAAGCATCAGACGGGGCAGTCGAGAAAGCGTATACCGAATTCGTTCAACGTGAGATCCACGAGAAAGGGGAAAAGACCGCCAAGGCACTCTCTTCGCATGCGATCAGCATTTGTTTGTTTGTTTGTTTGTTTGTAAATTTATTTATAGTCGGTACATTATATACAAGTTTCGTGAAAAGAAAAATTCTCCAAAAAGGAGTGCTAATCAAAACCGACTGAAATTAAAGTGCAAATAGAAAAAATATTAAATAATATTAATTGAATGAGAGAAAATATTTTTAAATTTTTATATATACAAAAATGAGTAAAATTTAACTAAAAGCGTGTTTGGGACAATTCACATACCTCACAAAAACATTTACTTCCATTCCAACTTTTGATCGCATTTTTAAAAGTACTAAAAGACTCTGAGGATTTCAAGTGATTGGGTAATTTATTCCATATTTTTGGCCCCAGGGAAGAGAGACTTTTTGTTCCAAAGCTAACGGTATCTATATTTGGGACTGTTAAATTATTAACATTTTGTGATCTCACTGGTCTACCACTCCCATGAAATTTAAAGATATCTTTAATGTATGTCGGATTGAGTTCGTGCAAAGTCTTATATATTTCTGTACATAATGTTTTAAGTCTTTAGACGCTCATTTGGTATTTTCCTGCTTTCAAAAGGAGTTCGTCGTAAGTACTATCATTATCATTTAATAAGAAACGCAAAGCTCTCTTCTGAATTTGTTCAATCTTCAACAAAGATTTATATGAAGAGAAATTCCATACTAAAGGGCAATAATTAAAGTTAGAGTATATAAAACTTTGTACCAGCGCTAATTTGGCTTTGTGAGATAAAAACGTGCTAAGTCTAAACAGTGCATTCAATTGTGCTGATGATTTTTTGATAAGTTTAGAAATGTGAGAGTCGAAATTCAAGCCATTATCAATGGTCACTCCTAGTAAATTAACTTCGCTTTCTGTTTTAATTAAATTGTCACCAATTTTTACCACTAAATCACAATTGTTACATTTATCTCTGGTGACAATGATTGATTGAAATTTTTTGGATTGGCCATCATTTTGTTATTTTTCAACCACACTAGTGCTATATTAGATTCACATTCTAAAAGTTTAATTAAGTTTGAAATTGAGTTTGAGAAAGCAGAAAGGGAATTGTCATCAGCATAATTGTGTACACTGGCTTTTTTAATAAAATAAATAAAGTCATTAATAAAAATGTTAAATAAAATAGGTCCTAAAATTGATCCTTGGGGTACTCCAGACAGAATTAATTGGAAAAGACTATGCTGATTATTTATGCGGGTAGATTGCTCTCTGTCAGAAAGGTACGATAAAATTAGAAGTAGGGCATCCTGGCTAAAGCCATAGGCATTTAATTTAGCAATAAGTAAATCATGAGGCACGCAATCAAAAGCTTTAGATAGATCCATTAAAACTGCACCAACTACGTAATGTTTATCTAATTTTTGTTTCCATTCTTCCAATAATCTTATAAGTACATGTTGTGTGCCATATGATTCCCTATAGGCTGATAAAAATTCTGAAAGTTTATTATCAATATAATCAACAATTTGAGATTTAATTATTCTCTCATAAAATTTTGAAAATATATTTAAAATGCTGACTGGTCTATAGTTGTTTACACATAATTTATCTTTCCCACCTTTATCAATAGGGGATACAGTAGCGCGTTTGTCTCTCCTTGGAAAAACAGAGAGACAAATACTGTTGTTAATGGCATTTGTTAAGGGTTTTATCAAATAAGGTTTTGCTAACTTCACCATTTTAGCCGTTATCTTGTCCTCTCCAGATGCCACACCTACTTTTAGATCCCCGAAAAGTTTAGAGACTTCATTTTCCGAGACTTCCTTAAAGTTAAACAACATTTCATTATTTTGATCAATTAGTGAATTTTTAATTTCAAGAATACTAGGGTGATTTTTATATGTTTCCAGAATCTTTGAGATAACTTCATTTCTATTTTTAGATTGATAATTTCGTAGCGACACTGGTTTAACTCCACTATATTTTTCAACTATATGTATGTACTCTTCATTGAAAATTTCCGCTATTTTATTTTCATCCGTTACTATAATATCATCGTGAACAATCATAATTTCATTAGAGCTCTTACCTGATTTGTTAGTAAGGAAAGGTTTAACAGTGCTCCAAAATTTCTTATTTTGAATAATGCCACCCTCCATACCACTATTAAAATGCTCTTTAATCACCTGTCGTCTCATACTAACACACTTATTTCTTTGTTTTTTATATTTTGCCCTATTTTCATCTGTTCGATTTTTGTTAAAATTGTTTTTAAGACGAGATCTTGTGTAAATTGCTTTTCGTAATTTTTTATTCATAAACGGGGCTTCGTTACCCCGAACTAATTTAATTTTTATAGGTGCATGTTTATCAATTATATTTCGAAATTTCAGTACAAGGTTCTCATAACTTTCATTTGGATCTATGTTATCACAACAAAAATCTGTGCTCCTCACTTCTTTAAGAAAAACTTGCTCATCAAATTTTTTAAAACACCTATACGATATCTCTTTCGATTTTAAACGTACTAAAAAAGTCTTTATAAAAGTAGAAATCATATGGTGGTGGTCACTAAGTCCAGTTTCAAAAGATTTAGAATTATGGAAACATGCATGTTTATTTGTTAAAAACACATCTATTCGCGATGCACGAGTATTTGTGAAACATGTTTTTTGTTTTATTAAATTTTTTAAACTGTAGGTTTCGCAGGTGTAGGTGTCGAACTTGAGTCATCACAATCAATATTTATATCGCCCATGACTACAACATTATCATAAGTTTTGAAAGCCAAATCAAGTGAGCGTTCTATCTCAATAAAAAAGTTACTTAAGTTAGAAGATTCTGGTGGTCTATATACACTAAAAAATGGCCCATTTTTTAGTTCTCACTGTAATCTCAGAACAAATAACTTCATTTTTCTTTGGCTCAAGGTTTGATAATTACTTACAAATCAGCCTTTCTTTGACGTATTCAATAAGTCCTCCTCCATTTTTATCCCTGTCCCTTCTGTTTCGTATTTCATAATTTTCAATATCAAATTGAGCAGACGTAAATTCAAGGTTTAATTTAGTTTCTGCCAAAACAAAGTAATCTGGTGATATTTTTGTTACAACTTCGCGAACATCTACTATCTTGTTCCTTAAGCTATTTAAGTTTAAATAGCAAAGCAAAGGATTATTCGGATGCCTAAGCCGCAAATGTTTAGCATTTTCTAAATCACATTCATTAGAAAAACCATCTTGCTCCTTATTTGAGACATCACTTAAAGTTACGGAACACCCCAAGAAACCGTGTTTACATATAATAATTAACGTTATATTACGTGCATTTGTTGACCCATTAGTTTGTGACAAAAACCTTCCACTTGATTGATTGTCAGAGTCTGTATTAACGTTTGTATTGTTAGGGTTTTCAAAGTTTAAAACCTCATGAGGAAGATTATCAAATCTATTTCTCGAAGTATAATCATAATAATTACTACCTGACTTTGTAGATGGTGGTCCTCTGGGGACTTTATGCCAATTATCGATTTTTTCTGTTCTGGTTGACCGTGCTTGTGTAACGTTGTTGTTGTTTTCAAAGTTTAAAACCTCATGAGGAAGATTATCAAATCTATTTCTCGAAGTATAATCATAATAATTACTACCTGACTTTGTTGATGGTGGTCCTCTGGGGACTTTATGCCAATTATCGATTTTTTCTGTTCTGGTTGACCGTGCTTGTATTACGTTGTTGTTGTTTTCACAAAGTTGAATAATAAGATTCCTATATTCTTTTAATTCGTCCTTTAAAAAACTATTTTCTTGTCTAAGCTGTTCCACTAAATCATCAGAAAAACACTTTCGAGTTTGATCGATTTTATACGTAAAATATTCTTTTAGGTCACTGATTTGTGTGACCAGACCTTGGTGTGGACCTTGGCATGTACACGAAAGCTGTAGGGAGTGTAGTTTCCATCGATAGTGGTGAGGGTCTGAGACAAGATATCGAGGAAGATCCGATCATCAAGAACTCTATGACAGATTTGGGCATCCTCGTATACTCGGCCTTCGGTAAGCTCCTGGCACCTCTGCTTATTGCCGCGCATACGATTAATCACACTCAGCTCTCCTTGAAGCAAGATGGTAAAAACCATGAGCAAAATGGTGAGTTCAAGCGCGAGTAAAAAAAACAGGGAATGCTTTTGTAAGTCTAAGACTTATAAGAAATGAGCGAGGAATCTACTCAAGTCATAACCAAGAAGAAGCACCCAGGTTGCGTTGCCTCTGGCAAGAGACTTGCCGAATAGAACAAGAATAACAAGGTCGAATTACGGAAGAACGTGGTCGCGGGTACTTCACAAGAGGATCAGGAATCTGACAAAGTTACTTCACAGATTCCTAGCAGCGTATACCTTGGCGGAGGCCTGTTTGCCGTACTCAGGGTCTACTACATTATACGTAAGCTGCCTATGCAGCAGCAGTCTGCCAAAAACCCGGAGCCATCGCCTGGCGGCTCCGGAGGGGCACGTGCGCCTCAGCGAGAGCCCACACCCCAGCAAATTGACCTTTTCAAGATGAAATAACCTCTAATAAATGAGTTCTAACGTGACACTCAAAGAGAAGGAAATCATCGACATGCTGTACGAGAGTGTCGTGGAGCTCGGATTCACGTTCGCGTTTGCCATGGCTGGCAAAAAATTCCTAGGCATTACGAGCCCCAGCACCAAAATGGATTCAAACGACGTGATGAAGATGGTGGCATACTTCTTAGCAGGTCGTGCTTCGAGAGAGATGGCTGTATCCAAGGGTTGGATCCCTGCATCTATCGTGCCAAAGCCTAAATAGACTGACCACACTTGTGCTCCTCCTGGGGCAAACACGAGTTAATATGGAGGAGGTTAAAAAATGCACACAATGTAAAAGGATCAGTTTGCCGGATTCCTTCAAGGCGATGAAAAATGGTCAATTGACAAAATGGTGCATTAAATGCATCGATAATATGAAGGAGTCACGGGAACGTAACAGATGCCCTCATAAAAAGCGGAAACTGCGGTGGAAGGAGTGCAATTTCCCCGGGTATATGTATGAACTTATTCTAACCTGGATTCGCTCTGCTCTAAGTCATGATAGAGAGCTTAGCTCTACCGAGTACCTGGGGTGTGATATTGTCACCTTCATGAAGCACATCCAGGCCCAGTTTAGGGGCGGGATGAATTGGGGAAATCGAGGTCAGTGGCAGTTTGATCACAAGGTGCCGCTAAGGTATAGGGAGAACAAAGAATACCCTAGCGAAGAGGTGCAATTAGAAAGGCTCCACTACACCAACATGCAACCCACATGGGTAAGCGAAAATCGATCAGAAGGCAACTGCTTCATCTCGGAATAAACGCGAGGTTCTATCTGCTACCGGCAGACAGAATAAATATGACCCTTAATATCGTTAAAGATCCGTGCACGACAATCTTCACGGGGCCCACCTCGTGTGGCAAGACGCAGCGAGTCCTCGACCTCCTGGAGAACGAGTACAAGCACCATTTCGACAACATTGTCATTCTCTGCCCTACAATACAGTGGAATAGTGTGGGAACCAACAGCTCAGAACTAAAGGACTGTAACGAAAGAGGTTCTTCTAAATTATGACCTAAATATATATACAATCAAATAAAGTCAAAATATATGTTTACGGCGTTCGTATTTCCGACACTCCCCCCTTTCGCGAAAGCCGCGAAAGTTAAGGCGCGAATGTTAAGTTTCAACAGGGTACAATAAGTTCACCGCGCGTTTCAGCAACAAATTCTTCCTATTGGATCTTATTCGAACAGTTGCTACTCGAATTTGTTCGTCCTTGCTAAGTTGAACGGATTCAACTACACCAATTTTCCATTTGGAACGCGACAGTTTATCGTCCTTAATTAATACGACATCCTCCACGTTGATAAGTTCTCGACTTTGACGTTTTGAGGTTAGCTTATGTCGTTCTCGTAATTCGCTCAAATAGTCTGTGTTAAATCGTGTCCAGAAATTGTTCATAAGTTCGTTAACATATTCGTAACGCACATGACTAGATACATCGTTTTTTTCTTCGCTTGATGGGTTGACATTTAATCGTCTACTGTAGTTCAAATGATTCGGTGTAATAATTTCGTCACCAATCTCACTTGTAACATAAATTAATGGTCGATGGTTCAATACAGATTCGACTTCAGCAACAATGGTAATAAGCTCGTCTAATGTAACACGTGCTTTAAACAAAATACGGACTAAACATCTTTTGGTAATTTGAACCAGTCTCTCATAGAACCCTCCCCACCAAGGGGCAGCAGGAGGATTAAATGTCCAGGTTATTCCAGTACTGGTTGCAAACGATACAATAGATGACACGAATGTTTGGACTTCTTCACTGACAAAATTACTCCCATTGTCCGAATACACTTTTGATGGGATACCTCGTCGTGCAACAAATCTTCTGAATGCGAGTATAAATGTGCTTGCAGTATTGTTTGTAACAACTTCTAAATGCAACGCTCTGGTAGCGCAACAAGTGAACAATGAAATCCACGTTTTATGTGAATTATTCAAGAGCGTGTCCTTTACATTAAGAGGACCAAGATAATCAACACCAATAGTTTTAAAGGGACTATCCAGCACAACTCGATCAGCAGGCAGAGGCGGTGAAAGCGGATAACGATAAGGTTTACTATTAAAATATCGACATCTAAAACAGCTGTGGAGCACATGCTTGACAATGCTGCGGCCCTTGGGAAGCCAATACTGAGAACGAAGCTGTGATAATGTTGATTTGGGACCTTCATGCTTGACTTTCTCATGTGCATGTAAAATCAATAGCTTTACTAAAGGGTGTGCACCATCAATAAGTACAGGAAATTTCTGATCATAGTTCAAGTTTGAATGTTCAAGCCTGCCTCTGCACCGAATTATGCCATGGTCATCACTAAAGCAATTTAATTGTTTTTTTAAAGATTCCAAGCGTTTGATAGGAATATTGTTCTGCAAATCTGTGATCCATATATGCAAACTTGAAGTAATATCACCGGAAGTAATAAGATTACCAAAACTATGAACGCTAGTCTGTTTAATATTATCGTCATTGTAATAAACCACACCAGTTGGATTGATACCAGTAATTACTTTAGCTTGATCATCATCTTCAGGAATGGATGCCAATCCCTCGTGCAAATCATTATTAGGCTCAATTATTGGGGGTGCTTGTGGGGCAACAAGCTGTTCATCCTGTTGGTCCGCAAGCACTTTACTATGCATACTGTACTGCTTTTTAGGAGCAGAGTTGTTAACAACCATGACAAATTCTTCTTCAGGTTGACTTACAGCATAGTTTGCAACCACATCACTAACATAACCAGACCGACTTACAGTAGAATCTGCGGCCGGTGAGCTAAAAGTATATAAATGTTCTGGTTGACTTACAGTATAATCTGCAACCACATCACTAACATAACCAGACCGATTTACAGTAGAATCTGCGGCTAGTGAGCTAAAAGTATATAAATGTTCTGGTTGACTTACAGAATAATCTGCAACCATAACAAGTGAATCATCATTTGGTTGACTAACAGTAGAATCTGCAACCGATGAAGTATTATTCAGAGTTTGCTGACTAACGGTACATTTTGCAGCAGTATTCAAACACAATTTTAGTTTAGCAACAAACTTTAAAACAAAGGAAGCGACAAATAATAACCTCTGTAAAGTCGAGTATTTGCCAATAGGTATGACAGCAGAGACCTCATTGTTAGCATTCTTTCCAGCATTAAGATTAACGGAAATTGGCAAGTCTTTATGATCAGTACGCAGTTTCGGCCACGCATCTGTAGATCGATAGAGAAACTCAGGGCCGGAAAACCAAACGTTGACTGCCACTAGCTGTACAGGATCAAGGCCACGTGGAATGATATCAGCTGGATTGTCCTTGGTACCGACTAAAAACCACTTATCTTGTGACAACAACCTGACAATTTTTGCTACTCTATTCCGAATAAACACTTGCTCGTTTCTATTATTTACGATCCAGTAGAATGCAACAGTACTGTCTATCCATGCATAAATAGATGATATTTGGTAGGAATGAAGTGCATTTTTAACACAATTGATCAATTCAGCTAATAAAAGTGCACCCATAAGTTCTAACCGAGGAATTGTCTGTGGCTTGATTGGAGAAATCCGCGATCGAGATGAAGTTAAAACACATTTAACTGCTCCAGACAATTTAGTGAATCGAAGATAAACACATGCACCATATGCTTTTAAGGAAGCATCACAAAACCCATGAAGCTGAATATCAATTATCTCATCTTTGGGTGAATTAAAACAATAAACTCTAGGCAAGTAGATTGGCACAGACTTTGAGAAAGGTTGACACAACTCCAGCCATTCATTTAAAAGTTCACTTGACAGTTCTGTATCCCATTCTATCTTCAAAATACAAAGCTTTTGAAAGAAATGCTTTAGCTTAACTAATACAGGATTGACCAAACCAATCGGATCATAAAATGATGCAATACAATGCAAAATGTCACGTTTAGTAACTGCAGATAAACATTGTTCTGTGAACGTTTCAAAGTAAAAAACCAATTTGTCTTGACTTTTATTCCACCAGACACCTAAAACTTTGCAATCATTATCAAACTGATTGGGACCAAGATTGTCAAACAGTGAATTTTCATAAACATACCTTTCAACATCAGGATCATTACATTCAAACTTTTTCAGACGAAACGAGGCAATACTCAACCTTTGTTCACTCTTTAAATAGAAACATTCAACATCCTCTGTCAAATTTTCTAAAACAAGTTCAATGTCCCAAACTCCACGTCCCATTTTTCTAGACAATATCAGGCTAAGCTCTTCTGGGAGTTTACTATTTAAAATAGGAATTAACATTGGGCCATATTGTTCGGATTTTATACCCAAGTTTTGAAGACTTCTAATTTGCGATTCAATATTGTCAAATGCTTTGTGAAACAATCTTTGTTTGTTTATGTTTTTTATATGTAAAGTTATGTGTAAAGTTCATGTATCTATTTTAATGTTTATGAGTGTACTGAGTCTCCATGTGTATAAAGGTTTTTGATTCATTTTATTTAGTTGTGTTCCTTAGGGACTGTTATGCATTGAGGCATGCTTATTTTCAATACCTTTGTTCTTTACATAATGGTAATGGCCTTAGGTATGTCTCAAGGGACACATATATATATGATGTTTTTTGCATTTTGCAGTCAGTTGGAAATTAGTCTTCTTACTAGTAAGACATGACATAAAAAATTGTTTCTGTCATTTTCGTTCATTCTTGGTGTTGACCAAGTATTTGTCAATCTTGGTGTTTACCAAACACATTGTTCTTGTTGTTGCACTGCATAAGTTAGGCATAAACTTACCAGTAAGTTTATATTTATTATTAGATATTATATAATTTATATAGTGACATTTTGCATTTTCTGGTCACACTTAGGCTATAGTTTGTTTTGGTCAGCCATTTTGCCACACCCCCTTTTTGGGCTGATCAAATTTTAGTTGTGGTTAGTGTGACCAGCCCCTTTTTGTTTTCTTTGTGTGTGTGTTTCCATCCTGTTGCTTTTGTTTGTTTTTCTATGCTTATTGATTCTTTATATTAGGTAGTTTCTGTATAATTATTTTAGCCGTTGAAAACAAGTACGAGTTTTGTTAAATTGTGTCGCTTACTTTGGCAGCAACAAAAGTGGTAAAGTGTCCTGGTTTACCAGCTAGAATTATTGAAATTTATTTGGTTTTTGAGGTTGAGAGTTTGGTGAAATTGTTTTGTTGTGGTTGAGAGTTTGAGGAAATTGTTTTGTTGTTGTTAAGAGTTTGGTGAAGCTTGTTTTGTTGTTGATGTTATAAGTTTGGTGGGGTTTGTTTTGTTGTTGAGGTTGTGAGTTTATCGAAGTTTGTTTGGTTGACTTATTTCTGCGGTTAAGAAGTGGATAACCTTAGTTCTTTGTTTGGAAGGATGTCAGTGAATTCTCCGAAAGCTAAATCTGAAGGCGGAGAAAACAAGGGAGTTGCTGAAAATGCAAAGTCGGTATTAACACCATCTGTTATGATTGGAGATAAAGTTGATGTGCAGGTCCATAGAGATGTTGATGATGTTATGACCACTGACATCTTTAATTCCCTTAACAGCATCTAACTTAAGCAGAGCCTTCATATGTGCTGAGATTAATACTTGGTCATCACCGAAACGTTTTTTCAGTAAATCGACAGCAACTTTATAATTATCATTGGTTAGATTTAACCCAGACAATATTTCAGCAGCAGGGCCAGTTAAATATAACTTAAGATAAGAAAATTTTTCATGTCTGAAATATTCGACTTGTCAATCATATGCATAAACGAATCAAAAAAACTTTTCCAATGCAATGGATTTCCATCGAATGGTTTGAAACTCAGCTTTAGAAGTTTTGCAGTAGCAATGTTTTTTGCTTGTCCGACACTAAGGTTTAAATCCGCATTCCCAATTTTAGCACTTTGAGCAACTGCTAGCTTAGACCTTGCCAAACTAATCGAGCTCCCAATGATTCGCTCAAATTTGAAGTTGTCACTAACCTGTGCTGTTACTTCAACATCTTTCTCCAGCAAGTCAATTATTTCCCCATTAAGCTCATTCAATGAAGTACGACTATTTGTCAATGTTTCAATATAACTGTCCAATAAATGTAACTCGGTCGCGTTTTCAACCTCGTGAAACACATCGTTCAGCTCATTTCTTAATACATCTTGTGCAAGTCGCTTCTTTTTTAAAATTGAAGCTGACATCATGTCAATAATGTTATACTCAAACTAATAAATGTAACATAAACCCAGAAACAATTGATTCCAAAGGTAAAGGCGGATAAAAGATCCGGCTCGGTTGGACCAAAATGTGGGAACCAACAGCTCAGAACTAAAGGACTGTAACGAAAGAGGTTCTTCTAAAATATGACCTAAATATATATACAATCAAATAAAGTCAAAGTATATGTTTACGTCGTTCGTATTTCCGACAAATAGCACCTACCTAGAGAGATCCTCGCTCTGGAAAGACCCTTATGTGTTCCTGATAGACCCCAAGGATCAACTCTTTGACTGGATTCAAAAATTCGCGGAGCTGCTAGCGTGCGAGGGGACGTTGTTTATCGTCGATGACATGATCGCCGACGATAATCTAGACAAAAAATGTCAATCCTTACTTGAGCTTGCCATCAGTGGGAGGCACAGAAAACACAGTCTGTGGCTGTTAACGCAGTGTTAACGCCTTGCCTAAGAATATTCGCCGACAAAAGAAGCAGCTATTTGTTTGGTACCCACACGAACGCAGTGACATGAAGCTCATAGATGAAGAAACAAACATGATCAGTGACTGGGAGACTATCAAAGCTGATCTGAAAAAGTCCAAGCATGCGTGCCTTTGGATTAGACTAGAACACCCTAGGGTCTGGAAAACTTTAGCGTGAGCACCGTCCTCGCAACACGATCCCCGATCCAAAACTGTAAGATAAAATGTCTTGTCTTGCAAAATTACAGAGGAAACTTGAGGAGCAGCGCAAGTTAATCAAAGAAAAGGACATCGACCTCGCACAGGAGGGTGATCTCGAATGGATGGATAAATATATTTTAGAACAATCTCGGGAAATTGAGACACTTCGAACAATGTGCCGCGCGCAGGATCTAAGGCAGGACAATGTTATTATGATTTTTCGTAAGCATACGACATCCCTGGGATGAGGAGTTGGTTCAAAAAGAATTCCAAAGTCTGAAGAGATTGTCGTCATTGACAATCCCAAAGGCGTACACACCTTCAATAGGTTCATCGAAGAAGGACACGTGGAGCGATACATATGCCACTTCAAGCTTATCGATCTTGGTCGAGACGACTTGTACGAGCTGGGTGTCCCAGAACTAGAGGACTAAGTCACAGTTTTTGTAGCTCCTACGAGCCACAAAAACACGCCTGATAGACGCTACTTGCCCACTTCGGCTGTATGTTAAAAGGTACTGAATATCAAAAACAAAAAGATGGAAGCAAACGTACAAAGCAAGCAACTTAGAAACTTTTACGATATTCGGGTGCCCGCCCTAAAAGGCTGCATCAAGGCAGAGTCAACTACCGGTTATTGTTCGCAGTGTTTGGAAAATTTTAGGTTTAGAAATGGGCCATATTACGAAGGGTTTGTATATCCAGATGATGACGAGCTTCTAGAGAGAGTAGCATCCGGTGAAAAGCCGTGGGCAACAATTGCATGTGAGGAGGAAGATGAAGTGCTCGAGGATGATATTGAGGACCGGGGCCTGCATATTGTTAATATTAAAAGAAACAGGTGGGGTATGCTGTGCTGCGAGGTTATCAAGAATCCCGAATTAAAACTCTCGGATCTGGCAGATCTGACAAAAATAAGCGACATACTCAAATTTCCTATTGAAGATAGACGCTTAGTTGAAATCGACCTTGATATCGAACCTGATGTTATTCGCGGTATCGTCTATGGGTATCCGTTCTATACCGAGCCCTGTATTTATGGGATCCGAGTACAGGTTTGGAGGATGAACCTTTAGAGGTACACTTGAAAATACTCTTTGCTAAGCCTTAACCTCCTCCAGGGATACCGAACATATTTTTTGTATAGGGAAGTATTAATGTGAACCTGTGGCTCACATTAAATACGCTTACAAGTTCGCCTAGCAGCAACGCGAAACATAGTTCCAGCTCTGCAAGAGCTGGCAACTGAGGAAGTTCCCGCTACGGGGGACTTGATGAAATGGCCATCTGACTCGAGAAAATTACCACTCTTTAACAGGCTCCGGAGGTACTTCAACATCCTCTGGTATTAGTATCAACCGCTCTGACACAAAGCTTCGATCAGGCCCACCTTTCAAATAGTACAGGAGACGGGTACCAGTCACGATACGGTCCAGTCTATACGTTTTCTTGCCCCACCAAGCGTCCGTTGCACGTCGTTTTTGATCACCATGCTCTTCGCCAGGTTGCAGCAGATACAAGTATAAACCATCCTCAGGTAGAGGATTTTCTTCGGGGTATTCTTGATTTGACACAAGTGGGACTTCGTCGAGCTTGATCGCTTTCGAGGTGCGCGAAGGTCTCGCTACCTTATACCTCGAAGCCACGTCGATGCGTGTGAGGATATACTTGTAGGTGCTACCGTAGACTTTATCATGAGGCATGTAGAGCAAGTCGAACTGATGCATTTCGTTGGGTTTCGTGATTGTGAAATGTGGGTAATTGATGCGCTTGGGGCGTCAAATATGTCGGAGCCAGAGCAGCTGTCTCGTCAGCCAATGTGTGACTTTCTTCTTAGACAGACTACTCCCCTCGGCAAGTAGTTTAATAGCTTTTCGCCCAGTCCAGTGATGCTCCGGAGTATAATAGATTTTGCGTAGCTTTTCAGCTTCTTCAGCCGTAACGATATGTGCTTTCGACATGTTAATTACATGTCGAAAAATGTTCCGCTCCCGTCTACATCCAGCCCCTGCGGAGCTGCTAGGCGAACTTGTAGGCGACAAAACCCAAAAGGGCCAGGGACTAAGAATGAACGTCAATTCACCGTCCTGTTGTTGTTTGGGGCCTTCTCTATGGTCGCGATATAGTTCTCTCTCATAGCTTCATCGAATTCTTTAAGACTCTTTCCTGCAGCACGCTGGAGCTCTCGTTGCTTGTTGTGCCAATCGATTTTTGCTTGACGATCTCTTACCCATTGAGCTTAAGCAGCTTGTACCTGTTCGATTGCTTTATCATGCCTTTTGCGCTCCTATCCCCCGTGCCCTGAGAGTTTTGAAAACATGAAATTGCTGCCTGAAAAGGCCAACGCGTTAATCACAGCTCTTCCTGCCGTTACTGCCAGAATAGCCATTGTTTATTTAGTACTCCGTACTATGCTATCTGCCATCCAGAATGTTCAGCTGGCGCATCTTGCAACAAGTACACGTAGCACTTGATATCCCCGGTTCCATCTGTCCTCTTGGTCATATGGAGAATGATACCGTCTGACAACATCTGCAGGGGTCACCTACTACCATGCAAGCTATTCTCTGGGGTTGCTCTGAAGTCAATGAACAACGCGTATCTTTCCGTTGCAAACTGACCGAAGGTCACCCTGCTATTTACATCACCGAAAAGTTCAAAGACTTGTTCCAGATGATCTCTCGGCAACATCGCGTGCGAATAGAGTTCATTAGGCTCACCCTCCACCGTGATGACGATTTTTTCGATCTTGGGGTTGTAGAAGACCTCGTTGGCACCAGAGTAAGCCTTCATTTTCCCGGAATCTACGAACAACAGGAGTATACCTTTGAGGCTCTTGGCAGGAGTATCGATTTGCAAGCTATAGCTTGTAACAGCTTTCTTTATGGTAACAATCTTGCTGCGGAGTACACGCTCATAGGGCAGGGATAGTCTCGAGTATCGTGACATCATAGCACTGCCAAGCCCCTCGTTTGTCACTTTATCAAATTCCAAGCAAATGTTGGAGATCTTGTAAACAGCATCAGCTGGTTTAGCTGCTGTAGACCCTGAAGCAACCGTACCAGCATCTTTGATGACTTGGTCATAGGGTGCAAAATGTATGACAAACTGTAACCTGTCATATAGTCCATGTTGGTAAAAAGGCAGATCCCTCGTCAACTCGCCACGATCGTCTTTTGTTCATCATTTCCTACATGGTCGCTAGCTTTTACTTGTAGAGCCCTGATGGTACCATCGTTGGGGTTGAGTATATTGAAATCGCTAAAGTTCTGTATCTCGTGACCATTCAGATTTATGCGAAGGTTTTGAACCAGAGCCTTGCCGATGTTGCTGACGATAGTGTGCTTGGTGTTGGTGCCAGTAAGTTCAAGGTCGAAGAGGAGTTTGAGAGAGCCGGGGAAAATTACATCATTCTGTCCCATGTTGGGAACGTCGACATACAAATCTTCGTTCTGATTGATCGTACTGGGGGTATGCGAGACCTTGACACGCTGCTTCTTGCCATTCATTGCTAGCATAGTCTTTAATGTGAGGATCAAGCTTGGTTCCGTACATGCTTATTAGTAGAGTTATGAGGGTTGAATAAATGTCTGATAATCCAGGATACGATAACGAAGACTTTACGCCAGAAGAGAACATTCAGATGGATGATCTAGGACCCGTTAACGTCCCTAGTGATATCCTAACGCCCCCCAAGGCTCAGCAGGGTTCAAGCACCGAGGTTCAGCAGGAGGAAGAGCAGGAAGAGCAGCAGGAAGAGCAGCAGGAAGAGCAGCAGGGGGATTCGATAGAGATCATGACAAAATCCCTACTAGAAGAAGAGGTAAGTGATTTCTACACACATCTAAATAATAACTGGAACATGGGACCTCTGGATAAAACCTGGATAGATATAAATATAACCAGGAGTAGCTTCAAACGTAAAGGGAGGCAGCTTTTTTTAAAGCCGTAAGGGTTACGAAGGAGAATGGGACCGTGTTCCTAGCATTAAGTACACTACAAAAGGTCCTTACGGCTCAAGATATTCGAGATATGGTCTTCACCAAGTATGTCTCTACACCCAACAAGGGTAGTAAACCAGAGGCCAAAAACCTCGCGCTAGAGGTTAATGTTATTTTATTGAATAGGGGTGAGGAGAAGGCTTCGGGTAAAGAGGAGGAGGGTGAGACGATTGAGATGGAATCAATTGATAGTGTTCAAAATTTTGCTCGTGACGTAAAGGGTTAGGTAGATACTTCGTTCGCGGGCATCGACGATGAGATCGAGGTCCCTGATATGAGAAAGTTAAAGCTCGAAATTGAAAACCTGCAGAAGACTATTAAGGAGGTGAAGGATAAACTTGTACAATATGATGGCGAGATAAATACGAAAGAGGGTAGGTTGAAAGAACTTAAAAAGCAGAAGCCCGGGGTGCGAAGGCTTCAGGATATTGATGATCTTCAGAAGGAATTGAAGAAATTGAAGGAAGATAAGAAGGCTGAAATGGGTAGGCACGGTCTACTTTCCTCCGAGGTTTTTAAGCAACTGAGGTCTATTAAGTCCGAGCTGATGAAAATTGCTGGAGATGACATGCCCTTGCTTGAAAAGCTTAAAACCTTTTTCCGGGAGCAGGACCTGACTATCGCCAGCGTTATTTCCGCTGTTGGTCTACTGGTCTCTACCATCGTCCTGGCAGTTACTGGAAGTACGGGTGCCGTAGCAGGAGGCAGTGCTGGTGGCGGAGGGGAAAGGGTTTTGTGCGGAAACAGCTTGAAAGACTCAGAAAATTCCTGAAGTACCTAGCAGGGAAGGCAGGTGCTGCACTACCTGGCATCATTGGCAGTGTTGTCTCAATTTTCTTCAGAGTGGCTGCCAAAATTGTAGAGTATGCAGCTAGGCATCTGTACCTGGTTATCGCTGGTGCTGTGGGTATTGTTGTTGCCTATGTGGGAAAAGAGAGGAGTAAGGGTGGGAAGAATCGATGAGAGTGGTGAGCGTTCTGGTAAACTAAATGGTTACCAGAATGTACTGAGCCCCCTTATTTTAACCATATGTATGCGAGAATGAGCCCTACTCCTACTGTTATCACCGTGGCTTTGGAATCATCATGCTGAGCCGTATTGCCTGCGGCTCCGTCCTGACGGGCAAGGCCATCATCGTGAACCTCCGCTTTCGATGAGGCTGCTGGAGGGTGCGGCAAACGCATGGTACCCTTTTCTTGCCTTGGTACTTGGAAAGGGGATTGTGTATGCCCTGGATCTGCGACTTTAGTCGACCCGTCAGTGTTGATCTGTGGGTTTACACCAATATTGAAATACTCCTTACTGATCAGGATTTTGTTCGTGAAATTAGCGATGTTCCCAATGCGAAGGTTCATATCACTCGGGATCATATAGACACAATGTGCAACACTAAAATCGATCTTGCTCGTGCATACTTGAGTACATTTTGGAACTCACCAATCTCTTTGCTTGTATCGGTAGGCCTTGTGATCAAGCCCTCAAATTTTGTTAAGTACAACCGCTGAGCGTCGATAGCGCTTCCCTCACTACCGATGACTCCAGATCGCGCATTAGCTTGACTTTTGGAGTATCAAGTAAGCATAGAACCTCACGCTTTGCGATAGGCGTTCAATACCTATACGAGTAAGCCCTTGACTTTTCTCGATGATCGAACGACTTCAAGAGTCTTCATCAAAATAACTGGGGCCCGAGCCTGGATAATCTTTGCGATGGCTCTGCCAAGAGCTAAAAATACTCTCGCTCTTCCATCTTGTTCACTACCAGATACACCAAACTCACGAGCTATTGCATGGAATTTTTGGTTGTTGTAAGGGTTGTTGAAACGTCGAAACCCATCGGAGCCTGGAAGAGGAATATCAAGCTCTGCTAGGATCTTGCAAGTCTGAAAGTAGACGTGGAACCGATAGACAGCACGTACAAGGGGGGATGTCAAGTTAAAATGTTGCATGGAAATGCCACATGCAGACGTTGCGCAAAAGGTAGCAAAATTGAGCTGGGTAGACCAGAGGCTGAAAGGGTGGCTTTGCCAGGTATTCAATACCGCACCAGAGTGGTATTCGTAGTCCATGAAAATGTTGGGGAATTTTACCATGAACGAGGACCCCTTCGCGTCAATAACGATGTCTTGCGTTGAAAGGTCATCTTCCTTGAGTCTCTCGAGATATCTCCCATGCGTAGGAGTATACTTTGCCTTCGGGTTATAGCTGTAAATGCTCATCTTTTCTTAAAGAAACATGAAGCAACTGTATATAACAGACATTGCGAACCCCACGATATTCAAACCTCATCTAGGGGAAAGCACGAGGATCGCTCTAAAATCCATAAGTATCCGCCCTAGGTGGGTGAACCTCTTCAATAAGAGCGAGATCGACATTCATAAGGTGGGGTCTACGTCGATGGAAGTCAGTGATTTAGAAGTCCTCATCTCGATTGCGCCAGGTTTGTATAGAATCGAGGATCTCGCGGCCATAGTCAACAGTCAAGCAGGGGATAGGATCAAGCTCTTTGTACTTAGGAACGGAGTCTGTAGGCTTAGGGTTAACAAGGGGTACAGTGTGATAATCGATCAACCACTGCAGGACATTATGGGACGGGGCTTTGAGAATATTGTAACATTTACCGCGGGTGACTACGACAGCATCTACAAGACTGACGTTCACCAGCGGCTGAGACTCGTATGCTCCCAGCTGGATCCGGATTATTTTCTTTTAAATGGTGGGAAATCCAATATACTAGCCCTGCTTCCTATCAAAGAGCTAAACGCTTGGGGAGACATGGTGACATGGAATTTTGAAAAGCCTGTATACCTCCCCCTTTAAGGTTCAACAGACAGGTTAGAGTTCATGCTCATGAACGAGTATCAAGACGAAAAGAACCCTTTCGTGGGTCTAACCATGCACTTGCTTATAGAATAATTATGACTGACATTACGAAGCTTTACCTACCTTTACATTCTGCACCTCCGGAGGAGGCCATTTCACAAGCCTACAG
The DNA here is from genome assembly GCF_029227915.1 of Hydractinia symbiolongicarpus. Classification (NCBI taxonomy): domain Eukaryota; kingdom Metazoa; phylum Cnidaria; class Hydrozoa; order Anthoathecata; family Hydractiniidae; genus Hydractinia; species Hydractinia symbiolongicarpus. The sequence goes on from NC_079880.1 coordinate 18,148,201, forward strand.
GCTCAAGAAAATCAATACCTGCGAGCTGAGATTAAAGAGCGTGACAAGCTCGCTAAAAAGTTCAAGATGCATGGGACCTGGGTGAGGTTCTGCGACCATGGTTTGCTCAGTATCATCATCATCACGTCTGGTGTTGGAATGGGGGCGCTAGCCTCAGGGCTCGGAGCTCCCTTGTGTATAGCCATGGGTGGGATCACTATCGCCGTAGGTCTGGGACAAGAGGGTCGCCGGGAAGAGACTGGACGCCAAGAGCAAAAAGCATGAAGGAATAAGACTACTGGCAGGGACCAAGCTCAACTCTATCATTGACCTTATCAGCAAAGCCGTGGAAAATGGTGTGATCAGCGACTATGAGTTCAGCCTAATCATGCAGGAAAAGCAAAAGTACATGGTGCTGAAGGAGCAAGCCCGACAACGAACACGCAAAATCGTGGACTTGATCAATGAACGGGAGAGACAGCAGCTTGTCGCGAATGGTCGAGAGGAGGCCAAGGATGAACTACTCAAAAAACTTCAATCTGCGCAGTATGTCAGCGGTACTTAGAGGAGCCGCCTGCTTATTCATAGGGTCTAGTCTGTTGAACAACATACTAGATCACTTACTCGATTTCGAGTACTTCTCCAGTGTCTTGGTCGATGATAAGACCACAGTCATGTACGACACGTCGCTGCTTTTCATCGAGCTTTTTCTGCCAGCGAAGCCTGGTACATGGTTCGCAATAGGGACCGTCCGTCTGTATCGAGACGTCCTTGTGCTTGGCCTTACGAATGGCTTCAAGAAGAGGGCCCCTATTCATAGTTGAGTAGTTAGAAATATCTTCAGTGCTTTCGCTTCCTTTTTCATGTTTGTTTTGATGTGTTGGATCAACACACCAAAAACCTCTCACATCTAGTCTAATACGACAAAACCTTCCTCGTCGTCATTATCGTCAGAGTCGTTAAGGTAGGAGGTACCATAAAACTCGACATCCTTATACGTGCACTCTTCGAGGTATGTCTGGAGAGCTTATAGATGCCGGCGGGCTTGATGATAGCCTTGCACTCGCAGCTGTCCTCCGGTACTTTTTTATTGTGGAAATTGGTCTTGATTTTACCCTCCCACTCCTTCAGCTTGGTATTGAGATATCGCCCTTTTTTCAAGGGAGTAGTAGTGAAGCAATGACCCTCGAGGGACTCCACCTTGGTAAGTACTTCACCACATTTTTCTGTCCACTCGGGGTGGTAGGTAAGATCAAATGACATGGTGAGTGCGGAACCCTCTGAGTAATGCGAGGCACCATTGAAATGGATCTTTTTGGGTTTCTTGGTCAGTAAAGGAGCTAGTTTGTCGCTATTTTTATAGGCAATCACAAAGCGTTTATCTTTGCACTTGTTTGATGGAATAGGATCGATTAGCATGATATTTTCAACGTTTACTTCTTCGATATTTAATGGTTTCGCTTTGGCGTAAAATTCCCTTGATTTAACAGTCCCGTCACCGAATTTGAACATCCTTTTATTTGTGGATACTAGACTTCAACTAGGGTTTAGTACAGGGCAGCTACCACCATTATACGTGATGTACTCTTGGTAGCAGTACCAACAGAGCAGCTTACCCCTTATTAAGTACCTCCGTCCACAGCGACATCTGTCGTATTCGTCAAGTACTCGTTCACACTCATCGCATTGTTCCATTTAACTTACAGCCCGGGGTTGTAAAAAAGTCAGTGATCTCCATACCTTATACTAACTCCCACGATGGCCCCCAGGGGGCCATGTCCTGAGATCTGAAATGCTCCGGGACATACTTGAGCATCAAAGGCATGCGCCAAACAGCCACGGCGGGCATTTCCAGAGTCTTGAAAGGGTCAGGAACATCCTTGAGCACCTCTGGATCATCCTGAATAGCCCCCGTACACATTTCCTGGGTCATGGAACGGTCTGAAACAAATTGCAGCATCCAAGGGTTCTCTTGAACCGAAAAAGTAGACATTTCCTGGGTAATAAATTCCTCCGGAACATCATTGAATAAAAGGGGTTGCTCTTGAACCGCCATGATGTACATTTCCTGTGTCGTGAATAGCTGATAGTGGAGCTGATACGGTGTCATAAATTTTTTTGAATAGGGTAATATTTATTATAACTCATTCAAAAAGATTTTTCATCATTTTTAGTTGAGCTCCCACGAGGATCCCCAGGGGAACACGTCCTGGGATCTGAAATGCTCCGGGACATGCTCGATCAGCGAGGGCATCCGTCCAACACCCTCAGCGCACATTTCCAGGGTTTTGAAATGGTCTGGAACATGCTTGAGCACCTTGGGATCACCTTCAACGACCCTGATACACATTTCCCTTGTCTTGAAATGGTCCGGAACACGATATAGCAGCCGGGGATTCTTTTGAACCATCATGGTGTACATTACATAGGTCTTGATATGGTCGCGAGTTGCATTCTCATGATGTCGGCTCATAATTATATTACATCCTAGCCTCAACTAGCAGTCACACCAATAGGGACTTTCCCCTACTCGATTGCGCATGCGTAGGATTTTGTTGATGTCAGCATTTTTGCAAAGGCTTGGGTTGGGGATTATCGGTTTTCGGATTTTGATGGAAGATTCGTTGGATTTACCGGTTTTGGAGGTGGAGGGAGGTGGTGTTTTAGCGGGACCTTTTTATGTTGAAAATAGGTTCTTGGAGGTGGTGGAGGAGCGTTTTTTAGTGGGGTTTGATGATGTAGGAGCGAAATCCTACTTAAATTCATCCCTTACTACTACTCCTGCTGCAAAGTACGCCACCATCTTAAGGACGTCATTGGCGTCCATTTTTGTAGATGTCTTTGTTATACACAAAAATTTCTTACCTGCCATAGCATAAGCAAAGGTGAAACCACGGTCCACGACGGTTTCATATAACATGTCCAGAATGTCTTTCTCTTTCAGGGTTACGTTGCTTGTTGCCATTTATTTAGTGTCATTTTTTGAAAAAGTTCAATGCATCTTGAAGATGTCAATCTGAGGCTGTTTCCCCTGCCGGGGCTCTGGATTAGTCGCCGGCTTGTTAGATTCATTTCCACCCCTAATAAAACTGCACCATACGCCAACCCCTATGGCAACCACGGGGGTCAGGGTCCCTATGCCGTTCATGTATACATCCGTTGTCTGTACGGAACCGGCCCCAGAAGAGGTTTTGACTGCAGGCTCTACAGTCCCCTCTTGTTGCTTCATTTCTTCCTTCCTCTTCTTCATCAGTGCAGCCAACTTGCGTCCTTGGGCCACACGCCCCCGATGCTTTGGTGGTTTTATAATGACTCTCTCTTCTTGTTTCTGATCTTCTTCACTCATTTTATTATAGCACCGTCCGAGGATCTTCCTCGTTAGTCTCCCCCTCTTCCTTTTTCTTGCCCATATGTCTCGCGGTATGGCCCGCTACCAGGATAGGCGCTAAACACCTCCCAATGGTTCAATACACCAGGATACCATGATCTGTCATACAGTCTCGGATTATAGGGTCCTCTTTGACATCTCGACGTAATTCATCTACATTGTCGATGTCGACAAAGTTCCCAATCAGATTTGCATACAGGCTAATCACGTGAGTAGTCAACGCCTTGGCCGTCTTCTCACCCTTCTCTTGCAATTCACGTTGTACATACTCGGTATGTACTTGTCTATAGCCTCTTCTGGGACCTTGTCGACAAACTCTTCCGTGCATTTTTTCGGCAGAAGGTGCCCTTTGCCCTTACGTAGGGCCTCCTTCAGGACCTGGCTTCTATCGATTGGTTTCTCTATCTGTTCATATTCTGCAGAGGCATTGTCAAATACTTGTGCAATATCAGACATCTTTTTTAGTAGTCGTTTATAACGAAAAAGAAAATAAGCGATCATGGCATAGGGTAGAACTATTAGTAAACACACCTCCATTTTATTCCCCGGTAGAGGCTAGGGGGTAATGGCCACGGGCAAGTGTTGTAATTTGATCGGGTTGTACGAGCTTTTTGTCATCCGCCCTGTTGAGTGCTAACTTGTTCACCTCTTGGGTGTAGATTTGATGGCCCTTGTTTTGAATCAGCACTTGTCTCTTGTAGACGTCAACACCCTCTTCCAGACATCGCCTATAGTCGTCGAAGGTGATAGATTTTTTGGTTACACATCTCTTTACGCCCTTAGCTTTGCAATCACAGCCCTCTTTGATAAGGCTCTTATAAGTATATAGCTTGGCCCTTAGGGTGATGAACTCGGTCATGATTTTCCCCGCTAATTCATCCTTCATGAGGCCTACGACCCTTTTGTTTTTGCCTGTAGGGAGAGGCCTTCCATCATCTGGATTATAGGCACTTGTGTCAAAGCGTGTTTCAACATCCCGCGCGATATTCTTGTAGAAATCCTCTGTTCGTATGTGGTATACAAAGCTGTCCGTATCCATGTGGCAGAGCTGTAGCTTGCTACCATATTTGAGCTGCATGTAGTCGTAATGGAACTCATACATCACCATTTTGACATATCTAGTATCGCCTGGACCAATGTATACGGGCTTGTTCATCTTGACCTCTGTCTTGCCCATTTCAACGCCTAAGAGGTGCTCGCTGAACCTGCTTCCACCTTTTAAATCTGGCTTCATGAAGAGCTTCATATACTTGTCCTCGTTAGTGATCAGCTGAATGTTGCGATGATTTCTAATGTTTTCCATAGTATTGACAAATACACCTAAATTCATAAGCTTGTAGAAGTCCTTCTCGAATTCGTTTTTGGCAGCTGTTCTCACCCTCGTGTTATGATCGATGTACCCTTTAAGCCAGGATTTAAGGCCTCGTGAAGGGCTCTGATATGTACCACGTACTTTCGCTTGTCCTCCAAATTTGGTACCAATTTCTCGACCTTGTAGACCGTCGTGCGTTCGGGTAGGAACGGCAACTCATTATGTCTATCATGTAGTCTCTCAGGGTAGTCGATATCAACTTCTCAAATGTACCCATGCCTATTGTCCATAACGAGCTTCTCGATTCGCCTTTCGGTAAATGCCTCGACGTTTGACACCCATTTATAGACGTCCGTTGGAAGGTCTCGCCACATCGCCCATCCATACAGGTTATTAGCATCCAAATACTGCAGGTAGGAGGACTCCTCATCAGGATCGTGCTGGTCCCCCATATACCTATTATTTGCTTTGTCATAGCGATGTACATCCTGGGTTATACCTCCACGGATACCCTTCTCAAACATCAGAAGCATGTCGGGATCCGTGAGGATCTTTATCCTGATCCTGGTAAATTTGAGTGCCGCTGTAAAAGTGCGCAGGATCAAGCTTGTAATTCGTCAAGCACACGTCCCGAAACGTCTCGAAGACGTCGGCTAATAGCAGTACGTCTGTGCTGAGGCACACGTCGTGGTTGTCGCCCATGGTTACATCATCACCCTCTGGGGTAATGACATTCCATACCTTTTTCGCGTATTGATATTCTTCATCACTAATCCCCTTCATGTTCAACTTGGTGTAAAAGGACGCCTTTGGAGGTAGCTTCGACTCCTCAAATCGTTGCCAGTCATCCATGTACTCATAAGGGTATACGCTCTTCCTGCGCATGAGTTTAAATGTATCATCCTTATTGAAAAACCAGCGGAGATTTTTACACTGCTCATCGTCGAGGTTGCTTGCCAACTTGTCTAACGAGGATGGCATGAATCGGCAACTATCGATAAACCGAATCTCAATCTTCTTATACGTCTCACCATCGCCATATCCCATCCCTCCAAGCGGTACGTTGATTTTAACGTTAAAACTGATATATTTTTCAGTATTCTCGGCTATGCAGCCAATGTCCTGCGTGTCTTACTTCTCGCCCAGTTCCCGTATGAAGAGATGGGCTTCATACCCCGACAAGTTGTGGAATATTACAGGTATGTGACTTAGTATCTTGTATTTGAGATTGCAGCTGTTATGGGCCGCGGCTCTATGCAACCCTGTATGGTGACAATAGTCCCTGACTTTACGGTTATTCTCACAGTCATCGAAGGGTTTTAGGCAGATGTGGCATTTCGATGCCTCGTCATGTTTTCTTTTTAGGACCTCTGTTAGAGGCATCATGGGTTGCTGCGGGTATGTATTGTAGAGTCTTTTCACCTCGTCCTCTAGGTGGTCCACAATTCGCTTGACGCAGTCCTCGCCCCTGTATACTGTTAGTGAATCCGGTACCTCCTCATAGGCGAATGTGCTATAGGTACACCAGCCAGATGGTACATGTTTGCTCAGCCTTTTCGTCTTGGTATCCCTGGCATCTTCTACCGGGACTAGCAGACTCTCGAAGTCCGCATAGGTAGCAAAGGATACCTTGAATTGTTGTTGGCCATCCTTATAGTATAGCCATTTTTCAGCCTCTGTTGGCATCGTGATTTTAACGGACTCGTGGTCCTTGCAGTAGCCATAGTGCTTGTCCCTCGATTCAACCGTGTTGAAGCCTTGTAGGCAGTTCAGGCAGAAGTGCATTGCATTCCTATTCTTCGAGGTCTCCTTGCCTAAGAGTCGTGATAGACTTTTGACGGCCGTATAATGACTCTTTTTATAATCCGTGATAAGCAATAGAGGCACCACCTTGGTACGTCAGTTGCGCACCGATTGACGTAGGATGTTTATCTTCTTTCCCGTTATATACAAGACATTTACCGCAATGTCCGGGTTATTCACCTCGAATTTGTATATGCTCTTGGTGCTGGTCGGAAACTCTATACCCTCTCAGTTGTAGAAGCTTGCGTAGGGCCTAAGCTTAATGATTCTTTGGGGGTCTCTTTCAATCCCCGTATGATGTAAGGATGCTATAACAGCCCATTTGAAGCACTACGCATCCTCATTTCTTGGGTTAATGACGGTCTTCTTTGAGGCCATCCATTTGGGTAGTTCGATATACGATGAACCCCTTGTTAGCCTCAATTTGTGAAAGTCTACATTGTGGTGTAGGATTCGACTAATCGTAAAGCCACTCTGGGGTAGTGCTGGATTCTCCACGTGTGTTTTGATTTGAGCAAACATCCTATCCAGCATGTCGTCCACGTCGCTACCCTGGAAGACTGAGGCCATATTACAATTGAAGACCTTATTCACCTCAATATATTCATCGTTTGCCTCGCCCGGGTTTGTTTTCTTCCTCTGCATGATCCATAGGGAGAACTATACCTTCGCTGACCCCATATCTTCTACCTGCCCCTCAACCAAGGTTTTCACGTTGGGTTTCACCATTCCTATATACCCGTCGACGTCTGCTCCTCCTACTCCGGAAATGGGGAAAATTCGAAAGGTCCTGCGGATGGCATGTCTTTGTTCCTGGGGTGTAAAATCTTGCCCCGGCTGTTCATATAGATTTTGGATGTCTTCTATATAGTCTTCCTCGCCTTTTTTTCTACCTCGTCATGAAGCGTAGGTCTTGTGTTGGCTGCCCTGTTATAGAGATCCATCACCCTACGTTTAAAGGCTGTATAGGTTCTCTTGACCCCCTCTTTTATAGGCTTTGGAACAGCGTCCACAAACCAATTATACCACCCCTGCATCTTATCCCTTACAACAGAACGATTTTTGGACAGTTCCTGTTTCTCGAATAGGTCCATCTCAGATGGGGGCAATACCCAGTTATGCCATTCCCTGATTTTACCCCCCATAGTTGTCTCTCGAAGACGTCCATATCCTCGGGCGTTATTGGTTCAGCTGGTTGCTTGGGTGGCCTCCATTTGTACCTCCGTGGTACTTCATCCAATAAAGAAATCAATTCAGCCTTGCGTAGCTTGTAATACACGGCTAAGCCACGGGTTTTCGCAATATCACGTAATTGTTTTACGGTGTATGTATACATTTCTTTATTGTATAGAGTTTTTTACATTCTCAGAAAATTTCATTCCGCTCGACTAACGCGAGGTTTACTGCGCATGCGTTGATTATTAGCATTCTGTAGAGGGAATTCCCCCTATGCTAGAAATTTACTCATTTTTGTATGATTCAATGACTTTATCACTCACTAGGGACTTTACCCTACTCAACACTGCATGATAGAGACTTACCCCTTGAATTCCATGGCTAAGCACGGCATGGTACTGGATGGTACTGGATATACATAGCTCAACACTGCATGGTACTGGATGGGCAGTGATTTGTTGTGACGTCTGTGTGTGCGCGTGTGTGCGACTGCGCTAGAAGGAACATTTTCCTATATCTCATAACACAATATAATAATAATAAAAAATACTGAATACTGTCTGAGAATTTGCTCTAGAAGTGCTCTTTTATTTAACCATGTGAAACTAATCTTCAAGCTTTGCAATTTTCAGGTACTTGAATATCTGAAATCCAATGTGTACATGGTAAAGAAAAGCGTATTATCATTAATGACTATATGCTCCAAAATTGCTCTTATTTTAGTCTATTTTCTCATACTAATTGTTATATTATAGTTCACACTATTTAAAATGTTAATAAATTGTATGCATCAGATTTATTGTTAAGTAAAAAAATGAATTTTATTAAGAAGACAATACTTTTACTAGCGCATTGCGTGCTTCTCGCTACTTGCGGAACCATTTTGCGTGACAGACAGACGCACCCCGTGTGCGTCTGTCTGTCACGCAAAATATATATTATAATATAGACTAGTCGCTAACCCGTGGAAAAATCTGCGGGGTCGCCTGTCCTTTATATATCGTATTTCATGTTCCCGTAACAAAAGGCAAACAGACGCACGAAGGGACAGACGGAATACGGCTATTATTAAAGAGACTAGTCGTTAACCCGTGGAAAAATCCACGGGGTCGTCCGTCCTTTATATAGCTCATTTCGTATGTCTCGCTACTTGAGGTGCCATTTTGCGCAGAGACAGACAGAATACGGCTATTATAATAGAGACTAGTCGTTAACACGCGGAAAAATTCCCGGGGTCGCCCGTCCTTTAAATTTACCCGTGGCAACAAAGTGGACAGAAATATATGGCATTTGGTATACATCTTTCCCGAGAATGTGCCGCAACTTTTTCTGTTGAGTTTTATGAAAAACGGACAACAGATTTGAATTCCTTATCAAAAATGTCATAAACAAAGAAAATTTCGAAACAATGCAGCAAGTAAACAACATGCTATTATAATTTAAAGACTTGTGGCATGTCCAACCTCTTTTTGAAAAACGAGGCGGGACATGGTAACTTGAGCATTAAGAAAACTTTAACTGTGATATATATCTCCTCAAAATAGCACTTTCTGTTGGCGTATCAAGTTAAACTTTTACACATAAATTAAACAAACTATGCTGAATTCAAATATGGTATTCATATTTTACGAGTTTAAAAAAAGTATGACTCATGGTCTCTGGAAAGGTGTATTGATGCGCATTTTAAAGATTTCGTCTTTCCGTTACAGGACACGGCTTTCGCGGACTTACAGACAGACAGACCACGCTATTATTAAAGAGAAGAGATGTTTTATGTATTTTAGCATTAATGAAATATACTCTATTGCTTTTTAATTTAGCCACCCGTTTAAAATGTGCAAAAATATTCAATTATAAATAATTCAGCACTAACGAAGACGTTAATTTACCGTTTGCATGTGAAAAACATCAAATTTTTGTAACTCTACGATATTTCCAATATCAAATCATTCTTAGTCTTGTTTCTACATTTTTTTGTTATGATGGAGGTAACATGTAAATTTATTTATTATGGAGCAGACCAAGGCAGTCAGCCTCTGGTCTTTAAAATCAACACTGTCATCATGAACTCCTATTTAGCGGCCGTACCGTGGGCAGTTCGCCTATTCTTTAATCTTTATTTGTTTAACTTTAACGGTCGATTGAAAAACGAAACAAAAACAAATCACGAGCAACAATGGATGAACAAATTTCTATTTTAATTTAACAAATTTCTATTTCTGTTGTATTTATGGAAAAAAAATGAAGAAAAAAAAAAGAAAAGATTTTTGGGTAAGGCAGTAAACGAGGACTTGCCGCATAAAAATATCGTACTTGTTAAAAAGATGCAAAACATTTTGGTTTCGATTGGCTTAAAATGTCTAATGACGTAATTGTTCGCCCGTGATTGAAAAATATAGTAGAAAAGGTTTCCAATTTTTCAGCAATCACGGCGAACAAAGAATATTAAGCAATAATGGCATTGCGCATGCTCAGAACTGAGCGTTACAGCTTAGACATGGGGATCCGGCTTTGGATTGATCGTAGCATTGTTTACTCTGTTTTTCAGGTTTTTGACAAAACGAAACACCCATGACGTAATTCTATATAACTCTTGCAGTTCACTTTATTTCTTTATTTCTCAATACATTTTCAATCGAGCGTTAAGCATTTTCAAAAAACCAATGGAAATTTTTTTCACAATCCGATTCAACGTGTTGCAAGGTGAGTTTGTTTTAAAATGATTTGGAAGTGTGCCACGGATATGAAAATTTTTGCCTCTCTCTGAGCACCGAACGGAAGTAGTCGTGTTTTGTTTTGGTAACTATTTTTACTTTTTTTCCCTTTCTTTGCTGTTTTAAATTTTATTTTTTAAAAGATCAGTGTTTAATATCACTATTTAACTGTTCAAGTCAAGAGTGAATGTAAACGAGATGTAGACAAGAAGAGTACTATAAAGTCAATTTCTTTACTAATGGCGGCGAAAGTATTAGAATTTATGTCTGTTCCATTGGGGAGGTGTGGGATGTACTAAATTCAAAAAAAAAAATGTTATTCAAGAAATATTAGGTGCATGGAAAACTTATACAGTTCTCTCAAAACACGGGACGCGTACTCAATACGAATTTCTAAATAAAATAGTTTTTGTACTTTTGCAGGAACCTTGCTGAAGTCAGCAAAATTTTTAGACCTTTGTATCTCCTTAACCGTTCATCAATGGATAAACTTGATTTCCTCGAATTTCTGTTTGTATATGCACTGCTGACGTCATCAAACCATCCAAAACAACATTTTTCCATTGTCCTTCTGCCTAAGTGGATTTTTTCACGGGCCTTATCGACTAGTTATGTAATAGTTTAACATTATCTACGATACGAGCGAAACCTTTAAACAATTTGGCCCTGGCCATCAGTTTGTCTCGTTGAAAAGTTACGATGAGATCCATTTACGTGTGAGAAGATCATTATTATTATTTTCTGTCAATTTTCTGTCAATAGAAAGAACAAGGTGCAGGACCCAGACCAAGGAATACAACACTGAAGATACCTTTTGCACTGAAGTGACTCCACCTCTAGCTTCTATGGCTAAACGCATGTGATTTAAAAAGTTTTTCAGTGAGAAATTAAAAGGCAGACTGGAAAAGGTCGAAATGCCCACCAATTGCTTTTTTTGTCTGTAAAGAGCCGTAATATGGTCCAAGGCAGACAGCAAATTATCAAAAGAAAATTAAGCAAAAAACAACAACACAAAAATGCATATGTAAATAGGCTTTACTTGTATTATTGGATCATTATATTAACAACAACATAAACAAGAACAGATAAATACAATAAAATAAAAATAGATTATATAGCTAATTAAAAACAACCTTACAACACAATAACCTACAAAAACGCGAAAGAATGAACACTAATTTAGCACAACATTCAGTCAAAAATGCTACGGTCAACGGTTAAAATAAACAATTGTCTTCGTAAGGTGGATTTCCTGTCGGCCTATAGAAAACTGTCGTAAATTTACCTAAAGTCGGCGAAAAGCACTCCACAGTCGGCAAAATGTGCTTCTCGCCGACTTTACCAAATTTTACGGTAGCCTATGGAGTCACTTGGAATATGCCTGAAGTATGAAATAGGAAAAAATACGATGTACCTTTTAAAGGTGTTTAAAAAGAAACATATATATATATATTAGGAAAAATCTTACAGACTCGGCAGAGCACCGTGAAGGAGATACTGCTACAACATAATATAAAAAAGCGAAGTGAAAACGGAACCTAATTGTAACGATTCTAGAAAGCGCGGGTAGGCTAAATTTATCCTTGCGAGTGCCGGGTTCGCCAATGTGTGAATCTGCCCCTGGTATTACCAGTATATTCTACCTTGCCGTTTACGATAGTGGATGTAAAGAAATCTGCTACAGTAACCTAGATAAACAGCCACTTCATCAAACTTTCCGCAGCTCAGTGAGTGGCCGCTATGGTTTCTTGCAAAACCACATTCCACGGCTGGGTTGGTACCGAAACTGGCCTAAAATCATCTATTTCCGTCGCATCGTCTGTTTTAGGAATAGGAAATATTTTTCCTTGGAACGGAAGGGACAAGCACAAAACTTCATGTTATTGCGCACGTTTTAATACAGTATACACACTTTGCGCAATACTCACGAAAAAAAATAATCTTATTGGCTAACTAATTTTCTACCTGTTGTTTTCGTACATAACGCAAAGAAAAAGTTAAACTCGATTCTACTTTGTCCGGATTTGAATGGAAAGGAAAATTTACATACATACGCACGCTAAGTACCTTTTCTGTTCCTGTCTGTTTCGTTCCGCGGAAAATTTTCTTGAAGTGAAACGTAACCTTTACGATACAATATTAAAACGTATTGTTTGTAATGACTCGGTATGGTTCAGAATAATTTTAGAATAAAAGGCTTAAAATGATACTTTAGAAAACGGAGGCATGTTAAGGCGGGCTCAAATGCATCCAACATTTCATCCAACATCGTAAATGTTGGATGAAATGTTGAATGCATTTGAGTTGTTGAACCAAATTAGAGAAAGAAGAAAAAAAATCATGTTGGATGATTTTGGATGAAGTTTGATCTCGGTTAAACTTTTCATCTAACATTTTCAGCTTCATACAACACAATTTTCATGAATCTTCATCTTGGATGCATTTGAATCAAATTTCATCCAACATCTTACGATTTCCTAAGTATATTACGTAATTTGAAAGGTCAAATAAATGAACACGTCATATGTTGGATGAAGCAACTCAAATGCAAATTTCGAATTTTTCAACTTTCGAAATTCGAACAAATTTTCATTCGGACCAAAATGTTGGATGAAATGTTGAAAGCATTTGAGTTGCGTGCCTTTTGAAGGGTTTCAAATCGCCAAAGGCTTTTCTATATGGATAACGCTCTCCGCCGTTGGAGCTAAATTAAAAAAGGTAGACAAATATAATTGCTACTATTCTATTCCGACGTAAACTTCGAAACAAGTTTAAAAACAAATTAATATACCACAAAATATGCGTGGATAATTTATTGTGCCAAAAATATTATAATGGTTTAATTTCAGTGTATATGTAGGAAAGAAGGAGAGAAGAAATAAATATTTGCATTGCATTCTGGATGAGTTTTAAGCACACAAGAAGTCAACATGGCCGGCTATTTTTCCAAGGATCCCTACGGTAAAAGTGATACTGCTAGTAATGAGAACACAGACACAAATGAAGGGTATGTTTCTTTAGAAAAACGAATTTATCAAAAAGCACTTTCCAACTGATTTTTTAAGTTATAAATGATTTTAAAAAAACTTGAAATTTGCTTAAAAACCTTGCGAATAACTAGCTAGCTACCTGGCCTGGTGATTTATATTTTATGTGGTTAGCACTGATTTCGAGGCATCCTGCCTAAAGCTTTTCCAGGTTGTTTAAAGCTTCTGTTTGACCAACTAGACAATGACCTTGTGTGGATCGAACAGAGTGGCCCCCAGTGGGAAACAATTCTCTAAAACTATAGCTATAGGTTTTTGTGATTTTCTGGGCTAGCCACTTTAAGTATTTATGGCACTGCAGCTAGATTACCGGTTATAACTCTCACACCTTGTGCAGGTGTGCGTGCCGGTCTATTATGGTAACATTTACTCACCGATATTGAATTGCCGTCAAGGAGAAATGAAACCCCAGTCTCCCGCGACTGTTTCAGCACGGACAAAAATGGCCTGCGAGAAAAAAACAATATGCCCGTCAGAAAAACAAGATATCTCAAGAACGAAATAAGATTTTTACATTCTGTAAAAAGGATATATAAAGGACACCTGTCCGAAATTGCTTAATTTAGGCCAAAATGTCGAAAAACGTCCCTAAAAACATAACTTAAAGCAACTTCTTCCACAATATTTGGAAAATTAGGCCAGGATAAGATGCTTTTTATGATCCATTAGGTTAGAGGCGATATTCAGGATAAAAGCAATTTATTTTTTATACTGTCCGAAATCGTCCATAGGTATTTTTTTGGGTAAAATAAGCTAAATGTACGAAAAACAGCTAATTAGGTCTGTAGCTATCACCGCGGCGTTGCCACTAGGTTGGATAGATGGCATGGTTTTTGCGGAAAAATAATGTTTTTCGAATTTTATTTGTTCTGTTCGATTAAACTACTCGAAGTACCTAGCACACATATGAAACATATTTATTTTATTATAAAGAAGAAAGGTGGAACGTTTTAATATTTTTTATTTCAGTAAAATTAAAATATTACAAAAAAGTAACAATAATTTTAAAAATGATAAAAATACAATTTTTTAAAAAAATTGTGGAAGCCATTTTAATTTTGTCTACGGTTTGACCGTAACAAAACAGCTGTGCCGGGGTTAGGGGCCTTCGAAAAATTTTTCGGGCCCTGTTAGCGGGATATCGCTGCTAAGATTCAGACCCCCTCCCCCCCTCTTTTAGCGGATTTCCGTCCGTGAAATACACACATTCGGATAAATCTTGGAAGCTTAGAGGCGGTTTTGTAGATAAAAGTTATCAGAATTGATGACAAGAGGAATTATGCTCACGAACGACAAATAATTTTCAGGCCACAATCAAATTTTTAAAATTTCTCAATCCTTAGCGGATTTTTTTTCAAACTTCAGACCCCCTCCCCCCCCTTAGCGGCGATATCCCGCTAACGGGGCCCGAAAATTTTTTTCGAAGGCCCCTTAACTCCAATAGATGAATTCCAGCGTGACGTCATCTCTTTACTTTTTGGGGGTAATCTTCTTGGCTTTGGCATTTGTGTGGCAGGAAAAAGATACTGTAGAATTTGGTGAAGAAAGGTCTTTTATTGTGGATTTCTTCTAACAGGGACATCGTTGGGGTTATGTACTATTATCGGGTGTAGGTTGATTCCTTCTGATTTATTTGAATTCATTAAAAGTCATAAGAATACCTTTGTGTGAAGAAATAAACTGATAATTACTTTGCTTCACCTAGCGCCCCTATCTTTTTCCCTGCCACGCAAATGCCAAAGCTGAAAGAGCTTACCGCTGAAAATGTAAACAACGGAATTCATCTATATATACATGGAATCACAGTCTTGATATTTACTTGCGCGCGCATCTAAGTGATTATGTAATGCCCAATGTGCGTGCAGAAATGGAGGTAAAAATGTCAACAAACCAAGCGGACAAGTTACCTCCATTTCCGTGCCTGCAGGAAAAACACAGCACTATGATAGAGTGTATTATGTGAACTTTAGGACTTCCCATCTCAGCCTTGCTCCCTCCTGGAAATAATAATGGTCTATCCCTCAATATTTGTGAGGCTTGCAATGTAATCTATTAAGTGTTCTATCGATTAAGTCACCAATCCTTGTGCTACTGACTTAATTGACCCAATTTTCATCTCATGTGCTAGTAACCCTCACAGCACAGGAGATGTCATTGCTGAGGGGTCATTAGGGTGTCCCACAAGGATCTGTCCATGGCCCTTTACTTTTTCTTGTGTACATTAATGACCTGAAATCGGCCATACAACTTTCTTTTTTCCATCTTTATGCTGATGACATCGGCATAAAGATGGAATATCAGAAAAGAAATAGAATGGCATATCAAGAAATAGAATAGAAATAGAATGGAATTATCAAGATCATTTGCAGTTGTGACTCGACCCAAGAACTGAAATTGTCATTAAAGCAGGATTTGAAAGATATCAGTAACTGGTTCAAGTTAAAGAAGCTTACTATAAATTCTAGTAAGACAAGAGTTATATTTTTTTGTAATAAGTCCAGATTAAAGTCATTCAGATAGCATTCCTTTGTTATCTAAAAGCAAAGCAAAGTATCTTGGTGTGGTTTTTGATAATTTATTTGAGCTGTAGAAATCAGATAAAAAGTCTTAAAATCTTGTCATAAACTTAGTAAAATAAGATGCATTGGTTTCAACTTCACATCTGATACCAAAAATTTATTAGTTAAATGCTCTTGTTATATGCCTTATTTATACTACTGTTCATCTGCATAGTGCAATGCTAACAAGTCTGTATTGAATAAAGCAGATAAGTTGTACAAGAATATAAGCAAAAAATAAACCACATATTGAATTGGAGAATTTATTAATTTTTAAACTTGGCATTACTATTTTTTAATCCATCCATAAAATATCCCGAAGTTATTTAAGTAAAAAAGTGGCACTAGTCACAGTCACAACACTCAAGCTGCTTCAGACATATTTATGTTAAAGATACATCCAAATGGGTCCAGATCTTTTAGGAGATCCTTTAAATTCTAATCACCTAGGCTGTGGAACAGTCTTCCTTCTGAGTTAAGAACTTTGCAGAGTTTGTTAAAATTCAAGGAGGCTTCTAGTAAACATTTCAAGCTAAGGTCTTAATCTTAACCTAATTTTTTTTATATAGTTTTACTAGTTTTTTAATCTTTAATGTTTTTAATTGTTAATAAACAATAAATTATTTTCAACCATCTGTTTAAAAATTATTACTCCCACAATATATATAATGATATTTAAAATCTTCAGTGGCCCCCAGTGGAAAGAATTGTAATTGCTGTCTAAAAGCAAAGCAATATTCTGGGCATGCCACTAAAAATATTATTATTACTATTGTAACAAGCTAAATTTAGAAAACCACTAAACGCAAGGTCCGGCAATAGAGGTATTTGTGAAACTGGAGCCCATGGGTACGTGATACTAAAATCCATCAGGTTTGAAGTGTAAGTTTTTGAATTTCTGTTAATGTTCCGTGGTATTATATATACAGAACCAAATTAAACACGTCCAACAACATAAAACGCTGACTAAGACTCCCCTTGCAAGATCCTGGATTTAAAGGTTTTCCCTGAGTTTCCCTGAGTTATTTCTACCTGTTACTAAGTTAGCCTCAAAAATGATTTAGCTCATATATCTATGAAACAGGTCCCAATATAGAAACATTTCTTCAATACTAAATATGTTGTGGTTTCACAGGGTTAAATCCTCTAGGCCCCTGCTTTTTTTGCTGTAGCTATATCACCTGCATGAATGCAGGGTATTCTACCACTTAATATTTTGCTGATAATACGAAGTTATGCTATTCTTAAGCAACTCAATAAAAAATTAACAAATACATAAACAGAGATCTGTTACGGTGTGCAATGTTCGCATGTTAAGAAAGTTATGGCATGACTTCTGTGTAAGTATTTTCCTTTATGCTGGAGACAACTAGAGAACGTTTAAATTTGTGAACCCCAAACACAAGAACCAATTGCTGAGCTAGCGACTCCCAATCTTAACTTCCTTGTAACCAAAATAATGTTCGATTCAAAATAACTTCATATTTAAAAATTATTAACTCCTATATATACGGAGGTGTGGCACTCGAGGGCTAAAATATGCTGATATCAGCAGCAAAAATCTGAAAATCATAAGGCAGAACCACATTTTTTCAAAATTACCCAGGGTTCCTTGACGTTGTCCATCATATTGGCTAGCGCTGAAACTTGTGAACAAGACACGGTTGGAACCTAAGGGATTGTGGCTTCGAACTGAAGACATGCAAAGAAACGCCATGAGTGGTGCAAGGGAAAGAAGAGGAAGTCTTAAGTAATTTTTTTTCATTGGATTTGCAAGAATTTGAGGTACCCCACAATGAGAAGTAAAGAACTGAAACGCCTTTCCGATGTCTGATGATAGGGATGGTCAGATCTGGATAATATTTATTGTGTGATTTTAAGCTACCTATAGCAAGTACCATGCCAGCACTCCAGGGGCACATTCGTTATTAAATAATTAAGTGATAAAGTACAAGAGCTAAATATATTTTTATGCAGCTAGCTACACAAAAGATTTTTCAAGGCATTCTGTCATTTTAAATAAAGATAGCTAACTGCTAGCTATTTGGACTTCCCATAACAGTGACAGTCAAGACTTCAGTATATAGCTAGTTAGGTATGCAAGGCATTGCATGTTGGTTAAATATGTTGTCACGACAAACAGAAACCTTTCATTAAGAAATTTCTGCAAATGTTCGGTTTTCTTTTATCGAATGGAAACCTATTTTTCATAAAGAAATTTTTGTAGATTTTCAGGTTTCTTTTATGAAATAACAAAATTTGGGAAAGTATACCCAGAAGTAATATTCGCTTGAATCGGGAAGACTGAAAGTCTCTGTCCAGGTTAAGACTTACAGTAAAGGGTAAACTGTGTCACACGGAGGACACTTATTGTAATGTGGAGCGCTTATAGCATTAAAGGTATAATACATTTTTCATAACCAACATTCACAGGACTCATGATGAAGCCTATTGCAAAGCAAATACAGTCATTTTGCATAATAAGTTCCTGTAGATATTCAAAAATTAATTTGAGTGGCACCAGGCTGAGCGAGTAAACGTGTTGCAGATTCAGGTGGACAAAAAATAACTTTCTAACCACTTTGTATTTATACGGCATAAAATTTAGATTATGTATTTGGCACTGTGCTTTAGAAGCACATTCCCACTTTCTCTGAGCTGGATAAGGTATTCAGTCCTAAACCTGGGACACATTTTATCTGTTTGAATTATTTTGAATCCTGAGAATCACTTTTGAATGTTTTCTGTACACATGGCTTGTCGAAATTGGTATGCTGTCAAAAACAGTTTATCAGCGTCTCCAAAAATGGCTAAATTCAGGAACTCAGAAACTATGATAGTAGCAAAAAATATTTTTGTGTTCATTTCATCAAACCGGTCTAAAAACTTATAATACTAAGTTTCAAGTCATTATTTCAATTTTTACTGAAGTAATAGGACTTTTACTTATTATAGTTTTAGCATAGTTTTTTATACCGCTGACACCAAAATGGCTGCAGGGACTAATCGGTTTGAAATTAATTTATAATATTTTAATAACAACCTTTTTCTCTTTATGTGTTTTTATTTTCCTGCAAAAGTTGTTGCATAGCTTATGTATATGACATTATGATAAGGACGAAAAAGTTACTGTGCGACATGGATTTTAAACCTTAAAAATTTCCAGCGAGAAATTTGAAAACTAATAAATGACAAAATCGCAAAAGTTTATTTTAAAACTTTTAATTTTTGTTAATGTGAAAGTGAACCACTTGAACAGGTTTCTGAGGTTTTTTATGAAGAAATCTTATGAATTGGATAATGAATTTTCCTGCAGGTGTTCTGAAATATGTGTAATATAATTTTACTGTGATGTAATTTTCCTCTTAAGTTTTGACTTTTAACCCGGCTAAAAATCTCAGCCTTGTCCTTTCCATAATCGAATAATAATTTTTGGGTTAACTTCCCCTTTAAAGTGTATTTGTCAAAATGGGTGTTTTTGTGACTCTTAAAGTCCTGAAAAATCTTTTTTGTAAAATTATTTGTAATTATAACACGTTTGTCACGATTTTATAGCTGTAATACTATTATCTTTCACCAAAATTATTCAGTTTTGAAAATTAAAGTGTTAGAGATTGTAAAATTAAATTATAATTAACCAGCTGAACAATCCAGGACCAATATCCAAGTAATTTACACATTATTAGGAAGACGTGTTGATTTTAATACTGAATAATAGCTTGTGACTTTCCCCAAAAAACTTTTCATGTTTTACTGTATCCAAACAAAAATTACACACCATGAGAGTTTTTTAACACACAATGCCACTCATAATTTTTTCTTTTAGTTCCTGCATGATTTTCCCAAAAAGAATAGCCTGTGTAATTAAAGTTTGTTTTTATTTATTTAGCAAACTCTTCGTTGGAGGACTAGCATGGGATTCAACAGAAGGTATACATATTTCACAGTAAACTTGCACAACTTGCTAATTTCCATGCTAATTTTCATTAACAGAAAGTGTGTTTATTACTTTTTGATGCAAGTCTATTTTACATAAGTTGAGGAGGATAAGTTGAGGAGGATACTTTCTGGGGCAAAGCCCAGAGGTAGACTAGAAGAATTTAAGTTTAGATCTAACACAGTCTAGATCAGATTGAAAGAGAGTCATTAATATACCCCGCCCTACCCATGCTAGCATAGAAAACAGACGTTAAACTGACGATGATGATGATGTTCCTTATTGTCCATCAAATAATTTTTTCATTTCATTTCGTATTTTTTAACTGTGTTTAAAAAGATGCAGAGTGCCAGACCTTTATAGCAAAAAAATCTAAAAAAACAGGAAAAAGTAAAGGGAAAACCTTACAAGTTAAAAAGTGGCAGACAGACATCCTAAGATGAAAAAAATGGTGCATTTTAGTGAAGAATATTTTCCCTCTTAGAATCAATAAAACAATACTTCGAAACCTTTGGTCCAGTTGAGTCAGTAAATCTCAAAAGAAACAAAGAAGATGCTTCAAAACACAGGTACAATCAATTCTTTTGTTATAAATAAATCCATTTGTTGCTGACCATGAAGTGTGCAGTTGAAAAAAAATGTAGTGTCTCAAACCAGCTTTTTATACACGTTTACCAAGAGTAAATTTGTAGTTATACCCTTGTGTATGGCTACAAAAGCACTCTTTGATTTGGCTTGCATTTTAGGGGTTTTGCATTCGTTAAATTTACTAATGGTGCAGATGCTGAACGAGTACTATCACAAAAAGAACCCCATATTATTGATGGGTCCAGGGTATGGCTTACTTTGTATCTTTTTATAAATCCATTTTTCTAAGTGTTATGGGAGAGATTTCCCCACCAAATAGAGTTTCCTGCTCAGGCTTTTCTATACTGTTACTATTCTTAGCTGTTGCTGGTGGTGCAACCCATTAAACCTGTGCTATAAAAAATTTATGCTAAACCCATTAACGATGATTATTTATGCACTGTATAAATTCTATTATAGGTTGATCCAAAATCCGCATGTCCTCTTGGAATTGTAAGTGAATTACATTGCCACCACCTTGGTGTGTTTCTTTTACACGCTGGTGTTGGTAATGTGATTAGGAAATTTTTTTTAGAAACCAGAGCAAAGAACCAAAAAAATATTCGTAGGCGGTCTACAAGCTGAAACCACTGAAGAAAAACTCATGGAATATTTTGGACAATTTGGAGAAGTAGATTTTTTTGGGTGTTTTTAACGACATTGATCGATATATCTATGCTTCGTGATTCGTTTATGATTACTCGGTTGTTTTTTTTGTCTTTAGATAAAGAACAATATTGAATTTGCTGTAGACCATAATACAAAGAAACGTAGAGGTTTGTTAAAACATATGTCAGTTTTGTGCGGACGTAAATTAGAATTTAAAGACAGTGCTGAGATAGAGCAATACTGATATATATTTTGTACGATTTAGGCTTTTGTTTTATTGAATTTGCAAGTGAAGGAATAGTTGATCGTATAGTAAAGGAAAAATTTCACGAAGTCGCTGGTAAAAGGGTAAGTATTGTTTTACTTTATCAGTATTTATTTGTTTTTGTTCGTTTTTTTAGTGACGATATGAACGATGTAACTATTGTTAATTTTGTTTGCTTACTTTTTCATCCAGCTTGAAACTAAGCGTGCCTTAACTAAACAACAACAACAAGAAGCTTCTGCTGTTACTGGATTTGATGGTATGTAAGTCCATGGAAATTTCCTTTGTAATATTGATGTGCAACTACTTTACATGACATTAGCTAATCTGTTGTTAAAAAAATGTAATTTCAGGTTTACGGCGTGGTCGACTTCCAAATTCAGTGGTGTACGGAGGTATGCCAATAGCTGCTGGTGCTACTCCTTACGCTCAACCTGTCATATACATACATCCTGATTCACTCTCGACAACCTATCCACTCTCTGCTGTTGGTATGACAGGACTAACAGCTTACCCTGGCATCACTCCATCTTATACATCTGCACTTGAAACTTTGTATACTCCTTACAGTAGTCGAGATTCGAGACACGGTAAGATGAAAAAAATAATACTATGTGTGTGTGTGTCATTTTAAGCATGTTTTAGTGTTTTACTCAAAAATTGTTTTCGTAAAAAACGGCCAGTCTGATTTTTATGGTTTTATTCATTATTTTTCAGCTATTTATCCTGGATATTGGCGATTTCACCCACCCAATCCTAAATTACCTCCGCCCACCAAGTCGTCCTAATATTTCCCCTTTTTATAACTATACCCAATAAGTAAAGCACATAAATAGCGTAAAAAATAAGTAAGAAAAATAATGATAATCTTTTTTTAGGTGTAATAAATAGTTGACTATTGTAGCATATATATGTAACAGTAGATATGCTGATTAATAACCGATACGTAACACATAACATTTTTATTTTCAGATATTGTAAAATTTGTCTGTAAATACGTGTGAAGTGCACGAAGAACCCTGTACATAGTATTTTGTTATTATTTATGCACACAGTCAAATATGTTGATATATGTAAATGCTTTTTTTACTGTTTTGTTGTTGTTCTTTGTTTTTATTCGTTTAAATACTTTTGTGTTCTTTCCTACTTTTTGTAAATGATTTTGTTTTGTTTCTTGTTTCATGTTTGTTTGTTTTTTGTCCTTGTTTTTTTTATTGACCATTTTTATATGTTTAAGTGTAATATAGCATATACATATTCTTTTACTAGAGAATTTTAGTTGGAGAGAAAAAAGATTTTATACAACCAAGTTATTACATGTTAATAGTATCCAACAATTTGATATATATACTTCTGAACATATATGCAATTGAAAAATGTAGTGATGCAATGTGAAATTATTTAAGAGCAAATTTTATATAAAATATTTGTATATATTTTCTACATAATATTGTACGAGAAGTAAATTATGATTACTGTACCAAATAACTCTCCCCATTAAATACAAAATTAACTAACGAAAAGAAAAACTAACCCCTCCCGTTTTCTCATCACGCAAAATTAATGTGGACAAACGACATGAGGATGCAAGTGTTCTTGCGCGTTGGTCTGTTCTTGTGGTAAGTATGCAATGAAGCTTCTTGAAAGCTTATAAAAACTGTCAGTGCAGGAAACTGTGTGAATAGGGGAGTCAAATATATCGTCCTCTTAAGATTTTTGTAAGCATGTGGCAAGTCTTAGCATCTCCACTTTAAAATAGAATATTGCGTTAAAAAAACACACAAAAGCAGTTTTCACTGTAGCAAGAGTTTACTTGCAAGTTTCAAGCTGAATTTGCAAGAAAGCACTGTTTCTAGTATGCTCTTTTAATGTAGATTTTATTATAACATTTGATTTCATTTTAGGTGCCGCGCCCTCGCCACGTGGAGCACCCGTAAGACACGACCCATACAGGTCTGCTAAGTATTGATTTTACCACGTTGAGAACTGGATGTAAATATTTTTTTCTGTCGTGGCGTTGTAAAGTAGGAAGGTTAAATAAGACGTTGACGCATTTATACAAAATATGCATGTGAAGAAAACCAACTTAAGCCTTGATGGTTTCGCTATCATTATCGCGTCCCGCTATGTTTAAGATAAGGTCTCATAGTGTGGGATTTGTACAGAGTCTGGAAAAACCTAATATACTAATCTCATTTTCACAAATAACTGGACCCGCAATGAAACATCAGGGTTTGTGCGTTGTGATAGGTGAAGCCAATAAGATGCTTATTATTAGGATAGCGACGCCTAAAGTCTTCGAAATAATCTAAAATTTCGACCCAAATATTGATTCCTCCTTAAATCTAAATTTTTATCCAATGTAACTTTTTTCTTCTTTGAAAGTCATACTCCCCTAAAACATGAGATGGTTTTTACTGTTGTCTAAAATGTCATCCCTAATTCTCACTCTTACAATTGTACAAGTTGAAGCTGTAGCCACCATTCTGATTGTAAACAATCGTGCTACGTTTTCAAGGTTGGATCTTTATTAAATCACGCCAGAATCTCTCTGAATTTAATTGAACACTTTTGTATCAGTAAAAATTTCGCACTGTTTATAAAAAAGGTTTTGTTGTGGTATATAAGTTGCACTTTTTTTCTGGCACTTTTCGCATGGAATTCATTTTTAGAATTCATCAGACCTTAGTTGGTTAAAACCAATTTATTTTAGCTTTGGTCTGTTTTATGACATGTAATATTGTCTACTTGGAAAGATGTTCTAAACATTAAAAGTCTTGTGGTATTGTCGTCATCGTAATGCGCATAATATTTAGCGCCCTATTTTTTTACGCCGATAATTTCCGCGCACTCGTGAGTAGTAATTGTTGCAAAGATTTCGTTGTAAGAAAAAGTGTATTAGAACATTAGAGGCGTCAAAAAAAGGTTCACTAGACGAAAATTAGTAAAAACAGCGTGGCGCTAAAAATATATTAAGTAAATTTCGAAAAAAAAAAGATCCAATGCGCGTTAATTAGAGGACGTTAGATTACGAGATGAATTTGTGTGTAATTTGTTCAGATTTTTGTTTTACATCCAGCCTAAGAATTATGCTTTTTAATAAAACATTACAAAACGACTAGTTAAAATTCCTCATTCCGTAGGACCCGCGCATCAGCAGCATGTAGTTGACATTTTTTGAATCAATTTAAGTACGATATAATGCTGAGTCAGCCTAATCGGTACTCTAGTGAACTATAAAGAGCATAAAAGAAGTCAGTCTTAGAAATTTGTTTAATTCAGTAAATAAAAATTTATCTGTTAGCACGAAAATAACCACAAAGTTCCACGATACGACTGTTGTCCTCTGTTTGCTGAAAAACAACAAAACATTTTTAGTACGAGCCGGGACAGGACTCGGGTCATCACAATGCTTTTTTCGCCAATCTAGAAGTGCTAATTCGAATTTCAACTTCCCTCAGGCATAGTTTGCTCTCGCAAAGACAGTAAATTTTAAGCCTCCTTCGCCTTCAAAAATTACTTCCGACGGCATACTGATAAAATTAATTAAGAACATTTCCAAGTTTACGATCAGTAGGCCATATTAGAACAAAAAAACTAGACGAAATTACCATGCCGCGTGTCGCGTTAAAACTTAAAGCCAATTAAATTCAACTTCTTAGCTAAAATTTTATTTCATAAGGTTTTTTGTCGATATAATGCTGAATTGTCACAATTGGCGCAGTAGCATCAGCTGTTGCAAACTTGCGCGGACCACGTGGCGACATCATCCTCAGTCCAAAGCGCTTGCTAAATCCTATGTTTTGTTAAAAAGAATTAGCATGCTTTCAATCTACTTCTGAAAATGTTTTTGTCGTGACTACTCAGTAAGTTTGAGATGTACATGTAGCTTAAACATTAAAAAGTTTTAAAAATTTAAATAAGTGCTTTGGTGTCGTCACCAAATAAAATTTTCTTTCTCGAATCTTCCGCTGTACTATTAGATTGGTTTTTCCAAGTCGCAATATGAATATATTCTCAGTGAATGTGGTTCGTATTGTTGAATAGGAAACACAATATTCGCCGTGAGCTGTGTGTCCTAGTTTCGTTTTGAATAAGACAGAAGCTTGAGGTTTGGTAGTTTCTAGAATCAAATTATTCGGGGGAAACCAAGGAAAATTATAACAAATATCAACATTTTTAATTTACTGTGAACACGTTGAATATCTTATAAAGAAAATAGAAAATTACAAAAGTGAATGTTTTCATTTATTTCTACCTGTAGGAATCGCAGCGGACGCAGAAGATATTGATGTTGAAGTTCCTTTCGGATGGAATAGACAATATGTGGAAAAATGCCCTACGCGTCTACAGTTTAGCAAGTCACGTTGTCCATAAAATATCGTTTACCAGAGCTTTTAGCAGGTTTGTCTTTTTCATTATCGTTGGCCTTTTTTCATTTTTCTCTTATTTCGTGAGCATATTTTTTCACAGTTTTTTTCAGTCCTTTTTCTTCATCAGAATCAGACCAAATATTGTCATTCTCGAATTCTCGAACTGTCAACCAATCCTCCTTGTCCGCAATAGTTAGTTTCTTACCTTCTGTAAGCACTCTTTTGCCGTGTTTAATTCGTTTTCTTTAAGGGCTTCCAAGAAATCGTTGATGGTATCCACGATTTTCACTATTGCTTCTGGTTGCCTTTTTGTTGCAATGGTCCATCTTTCTTTCCATTCTGGCTTTTAGCTTGTCAGCATGTCTAGACGATTGTCCTGCAACTGCAACAGCAGCTTTGGTCGCAGCGTCTTCAGCGGATTGGGCAATTGTTGATTGGAGTCTCTCGACGGTTTTGGCAATCACGTTTCCAAGTTCATGATTTGAGATGGTTTCTTGGGTGTTTGTTCTATGGTGGTACGAAGATAATAAACTGCTAACACCGAGTTAACTTTTTAGCAAAATAAAAGATCGAGGAATATAGCATGTGAAGCATGGCTTATATATGAGAGTTATTGCGCATGCGTGCAATAAACATTCGTGCAGAATCGTCAAGAAATTCTATTTCCGACTATCTTAGATTGTAGGAAATCCCGCATCAAGTAAATGAGTTCCTAAAACACCCCACATTTAGTGGGGTGTTTTTATTACATGACTAGACAGGTCCAGAGCTATTTTCGAGGTTTTATCTCAAAGAGCTCTGTGGACGAGAATCAGTACGATTTTGTTCGATATTTATTTGTCAAATTTTCACTAGGTTATCCCTATTTATGCCGAGGCGGGTAAAATCAACCCGCCCAGTTTTTAAAAAGCTGGATGTTGAAAATTTACCCGTTCAGTCTGAAATTTGGTGACTTAACCGTGGCGATAAGTTTTTATCACTGTTGTGCCTTTTCGAACGATGGTGACTGTTTTTTTTTTTAATTTTTGATTTGCGGTGTTTCAGGTCTGCAGATTATTGACAAATAAAAAATGCATCTTAAAAAATTAGGGAGGAGCCCTATTAGTTTGTATAGTAATGACAGTAAGTTATCATATTAGATGTGTATATACATGTCAAAATATTTGATGCTTTTCTTCTCCACCTGTATAATATGCAATGTCCGGATATTTGGAAATATGTACACATTTCCATTTGTGCCATTTTAGCTGTGTATATGAAGATATAATAATGTGTCACAAAATTAAAAATGAGTGTTCGATTCAGATGAAGCCATAAGAGATTAGCTTTTGTTGAATAGTGATGTAAAATGATGAAGACAACGGTCGCTTGTTTCGTCGCCAACTTATCAACGGAAATTTCGTAGCATCGACACCTCTCTTGAATTTAATAACTATGAACATGTTCCTAATCGAGTAGTAGAAAAAATTTCAAAAGCATTTTTAAAGAACATAACAAAACAAATACGCCAGGACAGGATTACAAATTTTAGAATCAATTACCTAATACAATTTATCTTCGACAACGCCCATCAACATGTTATCACTGATCGACATGGCCCACGTCATTCAGCCACAATCAAACCAACTCAATTATCTGCCTTTGAAATACTTTTCACTCAGTAAATGTGCAATATCGTCATTACACTCACAAACGAAGAAATCGAAAAGACCACTGATTGATTACTGGATAAATTTGTAAATGATTCTCGATTTTTGCATGTACGGAAAAGTGATATGAACGAAAGCCGGGAATTTATCGGCTACCGTATAGGGGTCAGTATCACCTGAACAATTTTTCTGTGCAGAAATTGTTTTCTGACAAGTATGGTTCACCAACATTTTCTAAAACAGTACCCCGAAATTGTTTTTTGTTCCTTTTTCGTCTTATTTCATTTAGTAGAAGTAGGGGTGGGTTCATAAAATGGTTTAGGTTTCAGGCGTACGCTCTTGTCGATCGATTGCAGAGTGTACAGCCAAAGAAAATATTCTATAGAAACTATAAAAATTTCGATAAAAAGACGTTTTTGGCTGATGTAAAAGCTGCTGACTTTTGTTGTGACACTGCCGATCCTGATTTGAACTATGAAAATCTTCAAGTAATTTTTAGAAATATTGTAGATAAACATGCTCCTTTGAAACAGAAAATATTGCGTGGAAACGATGCTCCCTTCATGAATAAAGAATTAATCATCATCATGTATTTGGTTCCATTATTTACAAATGGTTCTTCTCCATAAAAAAAAAAAAAAAAAAGAGAAAAGGTTAAAAGTTATTTACAAATAAGTTATGATAAATTTATACATATAATACAATTAATAAAATACTATAAAATCCTACACTTAAGATAAGTCAAGACACATGGTAATTGGAACAGAACGCTGAGAAAAGGCTGAAAACAGGGAGACAAAAGAAAATTGGAACGTGGAAAAAGTAGAAGACAAAAGTGCATAATTACGCCAATTAAATTGTAGCTTAAATAAATTGAATAAAATAGACATAAGTAGGCACATGTGGCTAAGTAAATTGGGGTAGTAGACACCAGGACGCTAAACCACAAAAGATATATGTAAAATATGATGAAAATTATTCACTTGCTAAAAGTTAATTTGTTGAAATCGATTGAAGAGTTGAAGTACCATTCAACTGATCTCAGCAAGTCGTTAAAGATGAAAATAAAATAGTTATACGTAAGAAAAAGTATCACAATGACAGAAGCCTCGCTAGACCTTTGTCTTTGAAATACTCTTTCGCATCTGTTTTAAACCTGTAAAAATTTTCACAAACTCTTATTTTACGTGGTAGGTCATTATATAAGTTAGCTTGTTCAGAAAACGTTTTTGCTTCACCATGTTGTAATGTCATTTCATTACCCAAACGTGGATTAAATGTGTTCATATGTAATGGAAGATAGTCTGGCCATGTATCAGTGTGTAAAGCTTTATGTACCAGTTTAACAGTCGCGAAATCAATGTTTTCTCTAACTGGCAACCACCCAAGATCGATGACGTCTGTTGTTTTCACATATCTTCCAAGAACATAAGATGCTGCTGTGTTCTGCACTCTCTGAAGTCTATTTAATAGGTACTTTGGTAATTGGCCAAATACTACATTACTATAATTAAGT
The DNA here is from genome assembly GCF_029227915.1 of Hydractinia symbiolongicarpus. Classification (NCBI taxonomy): domain Eukaryota; kingdom Metazoa; phylum Cnidaria; class Hydrozoa; order Anthoathecata; family Hydractiniidae; genus Hydractinia; species Hydractinia symbiolongicarpus. The sequence continues at coordinate 18,177,154 of NC_079880.1, forward strand.
TTGGATAGAATGAGTGTTTCAGCGAGGTTCTTTCTCACATGATACGGAGTAAATCGTTTCCATTGTTTAAGTGCTCGAATTACTGCATAGGAAGATTGTGTAACTTTGGTAATATGATTTTTCCAATTATGGTAATATGATTTTTCCAATAATAATATGATTTTTCCAATATTTTTAAAAAAATAACCCAGGCCGGAGCAGTCGAAAATAAAAATTTTTGGAAAGTTATGAAACCTTTTGTAACCAATAAAAATTGCTTAAGTAATGCAAATATTACGATAATACAAAACGATAATTTAATTACAGATGAAAATTAAGTGGCAACAACATTGAATAGCCACTTCATAAATATTGTTGAAAATAGCAGTGGTATTAAACCTACCTCTATTGATTTTAAATCATTTACAGATAAGAAAAAGTTGATTGAGAAAATTTTAAAAACCTATAAAAATCATCCAAGTATCCTAAAGATAAAAGAAAATATTGAAAATGTGTCTGAAAATTTTCAATTTAAGGAAATAGGGGATGAAGAAATCAAAAAAGTATTTAAAGAAATAAACACTAAAGCGTCTGCAGGCGAAGATAAGATACCGCCAAAACTTGCAAAACTAGCTAGTGAGCACTTAATATTGCCCCTCAAAAATGCCTTAAATAGTAGCATCCGTGCCAGTTTTTTCCCAACTAAAGCTAAGCGTGCGGTTGTTACACCAATTGACAAGGGAAGCAAGGAAAAGTACAGTCTCAATAATTTTAGACCTATTAGTGTATTAAATTTTTTCTCTAAGTTTTATGAAATAATAATCAAAGAGCAAATAATGTCTTTCATGGAAAAAAAACTTTCTGTGTACTTATCTGCTTACAGGAAAAACTATAGCACCAATCACGTATTGATACGCCTATTAGAGGATTGGAAAAAAAACTGGATCTGAATTATGTGGTTGGTTCAATATTAATGGACTTATCAAAAGCTTTTGACTGTGTCCGCCACGATCTACTTATAGCCAAACTTCATGCTTACGGTTTTGATGTAAAATCACTTGAGTAAATTCTATCGTATCTTACAAACAGAGAACAATCCACACGAGTAAATGCGGAGTATAGTATATTTGAATTAATTTTGTCAGGTGTGCCTCAGGTTCTGTGTTGGGCCCAATTATTTTTAATATATTTATGAATGATTTATTTTATTTTATTGTAAATAGTGACCTACATAATTACGCAGACGACAATACGATATCAGCTTATTTAAACACTATTAAAAATCTCATTAAGACTTTAGAAAGGGAATCCGAAATTGCCCTTTCTTGGTTAAATAATAACAAAATGATAGCAAATCCGAACAAATTTCATTCGATCCTTCTATCAAGAGCCAAAATTGATAACTCGAAGCTTGAAATAAACATTGGCGATAGAGTCATACAATCAGAAAGGTCCGTAAAACTTTTAGGAGTAACAATTGATGATAAATTAAATTTCAACTTGCACATTAGTAATCTTTGTCGAAAAGCCTCAGCCCAGCTGAATGCATTATTTAGATTTAAAAATGTACTATTTTTGCAAACAAGATCTATTTTAGCACAAAGCTTCGTGTATGCAAATTTTAATTATTGTCCCTTAATTATTGTCCCATTTCTTCGAAATCTCTTTTGAAAATTGAAAAACTCCACAACAGGGCTTTAAGTTTTATTCATGATGACCCAAGACCAGTTGATTGCCTCCCAAATAAACACTATATGGAAATACTAAGGCACAGATATTTATGCATAGAAATATTTAAAATTCGGAGAAACATCAGTCCTTCTTTCATGAAAGATATTCTCCTTTTTAAGGAAACTGATAGGCCAGTAAGAAGTCAAAACATGAACAACCTAAAAACCATCACTGTAAAAACAAGCACCTTTGGTCTAAACAGTTTGCCATGTTTAGCCCCAAAAGTTTGGAATAAACTTCCTTTTCATACGAAGAGTTGCGAAGATCTAGTTAAATTTAAGCAAATGATTAAAAAATGGAATGGCTCTCACTGTTCATGCACAGAGTGTCGGCAATTGATTCCATAAATTGCGTAATCAATACGAAAATGGGAGAGGGGGAATGTTTATCTTTTATTTATTATTTATTCATTATTTATTTATTATAGTTTTCATCTAAATTGTAAATATATAAAAATATTTGGTCGGTTTTGATTAGTTTTTTGCAAAATATTATTTTTTTAAAGAACTATTGTATATAATAACCGACGGTAAATAAATTAAATCAATCAATCAATCAATCTGAGGGATACTGTTACTCTTTATTACAACAGGGCAAAGGAACAAATTTCGAGAAGGACAACGCTTCACGATGAGGTTGCACAAGAAGCACAAGAGGACTACTACAACACGGAGGACATACGACACGAATATCAGGGGATCGAAGACCTCAAGCATCTGTTTCCACGAAAAAATAAGGAAGCCATAGGTATTGAAGATATTCAGCATATATTTGATGAAAATGATATCGAAATATTGATGGAGATCGTGTCAAAACATGGAGAATCAACAAGAATTTGAACCAACCACTAACGGATGCGATCATGCGAAAAATTACACCATACATACACATGCGTGTAAACGTCGTGTACAGTTTCAGCTGTGATATCCACAAAGGTAGACGTGGTGTATCTTTATATCACAAAAGTAAGGGCTCCAGGTCGCCATCAAGCATCGCGGAAATCGAAGCATTCATAGAAGAATGTGAAATGAAGCATCTTAATCTGGAGGATGGTAAGTTTTGGAGTAAGGCTTATTTGCCACCAGTCAGAGCCACCGAGACCCCAGGAGCATATGAAGGGAAAATCGTCTTCGATCATGTACAGATCAAGCTTAAAAGCACGCGTAAACCTCTGTTGGGGTGTGGACCCCTTCCGGACTGGCTGCGAAAAAAGAGGTGCTTCTACGCTATGGATGGTAAAAATGATAGAACAGATAGTTTATGGTTTTGGAGATGTTTAGCGGTAAAAAAGAGAGCCAACGTAGTACGAGGAACAGAGTTCCTTACAATGCCAGCTCTTGCATTAGCTCGACAGTACAAGAGGACTCCAAGTTAAAGCGTAAAGATGTGCGCCCTACAAAGCTGGTGGATCTGGAAGGTATTACAAACCATTTCAAGCTTAACATCAAAATATATGAGCCTAAGTCAAACAATGAGAAAGCACCATTGCGACTCATTTATGGACAGAAGCAGGATAAGGAAGGGCTGGATGACATCACTATTGGAATGTTAGAAGGCCACTGTTGTTTCATTAAAAATCTCAAGGTCAAATACATTGGAGTGCGAGATATGCGGCCAGCTGTTTACTAAAGCCTGGAATATCACGCGGCATAAAAAAATGAATGCGAAGGGGTCAAGGCAACAATCATTTGCAAAGGGGAGAAGGTGAAACGCAAGCAAGCCCAAGAAAGGACGCACAAAATCGTGGACTGTATGAACGAACGGGAGCAACAGCAGCTTGTCGCGCAAGGTCGAGAGAAGGCTAAGGATTAACTGCTCAAAAAACTTCAATCTGCAAAGTATGTCAGCGGTACTTAGAGTCTCCGCCCGCATATTCATAGGGTCTACTGTGTTGAACAACACACTAGACGATTTCGAGTATTTCTCCAGTATCATAGTCAATGATAACACCACAGTCATGTACGACACGTCGCTGCTTTTTAGCGAGCTGTCTCGAGTATTCTTCGAGATTTTGTCCCAGCTAAGCTTGGTACAAGGTTCGCAATAGGGACCGTCTGTTTGTGTCAAGACGTCCTTGTACTTGGCTTTGCGGATCGCCTCGAAAAGAGGGCCCCTATTCATAGTTGTGTAGCGAAGAACACGTAGTGCTTTCCCTTTTTTTTATCAGTGCGAGAACGTTCATGTTTGTTTCTATGGCTGAAGACAACCATAGAACCTTGATAAGCCACTTACAATACAGTGAAGCCCTCTTCATCATTAGAGTCACTAAAGTAACAAGTGCCGTATCCCTCAACCTCTTTATACTTGCAATCTTCGACGTAGGTCTGTGCGTAGTAGTTGCGCCCTTGATTTTAGATACTCGCCAGCTTGAGACAACCTTACACTCACAGCTTTTTTGCGGTATCTTTTTCTTGTGAAAGTTTGTTCTGATCTCTCCATCCCACTCCTTCAGTTTGGTGCTAAGGTACCGCCCTTTTTTCACGCTGGTGTTGCTGAAACAAAACCCCTCTTCTTGAACCAACTCATCCTCTTTATTATAAGTTGAGTTCAACTTCAAAACACTGATCCTCGAGTATGAAAATTTCCCCTACTCGATTGCGCATGCGTTAGACTTATCGGTTTCTGTCGGCTGGGTCACGTGTTACTGCGCATGCGCTCGAATTGTCGGATTTCTCGGAATTTCCGAGAGGGGTGATTTCCGGAAATTCGGGATTTGGGGGTTGGGGGAAATTCCCTTTTTGAGGGGGGCGTTGGAGGAGCGTTTTTTAGTGGGGTTTGATGATCTAAAGGTGTCAAAGGAGCGAAATCCTACTTTAATTCATTCCCTACTACTATTGTAGCACTGGAGATACGGCCAAGTTGAAGGGGAATTCATTCTATGGAAAGATGATCGAGGATGTAGTAAGGCATGGGAATACAACGTTTACCAGAGACGAAAGGAAGGTCGATCAAGCGATGAGATCTCCCTATTTCGAAGACTTGGAACCGATAGGTGATGCGTACGAGATCAGAGAAGGCAAACACAAGTGCAGCATTGATAGAGCCTATCAATGTGGTATCGCGGTGTACCAATTAGCCAAACTTTGTATGTTGGAATTTTACTACAATTTTTTGGATAAGTACGTGGATCGTCAAAATTTTGAATATATTTACATGGATACAGATAGCGCGTATTTTGCTATCTCTGGTGAAAATCTTCGTGATGTTGTGCATCGTGAGCTGCTCGAGGAGTACGACTAAGATGTGGAAAACTGGTTGGAGAGGAGGTCTGTTTAAGCCTGAGTTTATAGGTTTTAGAATGATCGCATTGACAACCAAGTGCTATTTCGTCGAAGGGAAAGAGGGCACCAAGTTTTCGTCCAAAGGGATGTCAAAGAAGCAGAATGCCATGACTTGGTCTAGGTACATGAGCACCAGGGCATGATCACTTATGAGCAAAGTAAGCTAGGGCTCTCAGCGTTCTCTAGGGCTCTCATACACACAGTGCCTTTAGCTTTCCAGCGCGGTTGATCATACAAAGTTCCAATAAATTGAAGTTTGTTTATGTATTGCAATAATTCTACCATATATAATAGTACTACTATTTTTTCTAAAATTTTGATATACAATAAACAGAATGACTGAACTTGCAAATATATTTGATGAAGTAGATACCCCCGCAGAAGCGACGACAAATAAGGAAAAACCTCTCGACAAACGCCAAGTTTTGAAAGATGCTATACGTAAAGGCAAGGGCATCTATTACCAAAAAATGTACGGAAGGCTTCGTAGACAAGGCGCCAAACGATATGATCGAAAAGGTATATGCTTAATATATTCAACGTGCAATTCATGAGAAAGGAGAAAAGACAACCAAGGCACTGTCTTCACATGCAATTAGCACGTACGCCAATTTTGTAGGGAACGTTGTACAGCTTGATAGTGTTGAAAATTTAAAGCAAGATATTGAGGAGGACGCCATTATTAAGGATTAGATTGCCGATTTAGGGATATTCGTGTACTCTGCATTCGGTAAATTTCTAGCACCTCTTCTTGTTGTTGCGCATACCGTGAATCATGTTAAAGTTTTGTCAAAAAAAACAAAAATGAGAACGAACAAAATCGAAAAAAAATATATGAGTGAGAACAAGCAAGTTATTACTAAGAAAAATGAAGGTCGTGTTGCTGCTGGCAAGAGACTTGCCGAATGGAATAGAAAGAACAAGAAGAATTTGCATATGAACAAGGATGAAAGTAGGCAAGTACCTGAGGCAAGTAGTGCATCAAGTAGTTCACCAAGTACATCAAGTTCTACCGCAGATCTAAGAGGAACAGCAGCGGTTATTATTGTGATAAGGGGAGGGTTTGCCGCCTGTTATTTTAAACAACACAGAATACAGCAGCCTGATATATCAGAGCAGCCACCACTTCCTGTTGAAATCGCAGACCGCGCTAGAAAAAAGGCATGATAAAGCAATCGAACAACTGCAAGCTGCTCAGGCCCAATGGGTGCGTGACAGACAAGCGAAAATCGACTGGTATAATAGACAACGGGAGTTGAAAAGACAGGCAGGGGGGATATCAAAGAACTGGATGAAGGTATGAGGGAATACTATATTGCTACTATCGATAAAGCCCCAAAATTGTCTGATTTTTACACACTTTCCAAACAACAACAAGACGACGAGCTTACATTCATTGTTGGATCCTTGGCCTTTCTGGGGGGAGGGGACTGTGTATAAATATTTATAAAAAAAATACACGTTTTTGATATGTAATAAACATGTCAAAAGCAAAACAACAAATTCTACAGAGAAGGAAGCCGAAATATTAAGCAGTATTTACTACAACCCAAAACATCTTTAGGTTGGACAAAAAGCCATTAAATTACTCTCCTCAGAGAGTGGACTACCCAAAAAGAAAGTCGTACACTGGCTGTCTTGGCAACTCCTATGGCTTAGACATGAACGGGGTCCAAAAAAGATTGATTACCCCCATTTTAACATAACAAACTCGAACGAAATACACCAGTTTATATGCCTCATGACAAGCTGTATGGAAATACTACAAATATATTCTAACAGGGATCGATGTAGCCTCGAGTTATAAAGTGGCGAGACTATTGCGTACGAAAAAGGCCAGCGAGGTTGCAGACATGATTAAGGATATTTATAAAGCAGGACCTTTTCGGTATCCTACGATTTTTCAATGTGATAACGGGTCAGAATTTAAATCGGATGTGACAAAGCTGTTAGAAGGCAAAGGGGTGGAGATTAAGCGTGCAACAACCAAATGTCATCATACCTTTACAGCGTTTGTAGAAGCCTATAACAAAGTACTTGCGGAGAGATTATTCAAGCCTCAGGATGCACAAGAGTTGGTCATTGAGGAGACTAGTAGTACATGGGTTAGACACTTGTACTCCATAGTGAAAAATTTAAATAACACCAAGACTGCCATGATCGGCATGAAGCCCTCGAAGGCTATAAAGTTGGATGATGTACCACTTGCAAAAGCGAAGAATATCCCGATGAAGTCCCTTTGCCTGAGGATGGGTTGTACCTCTATCTGCTACAGCCTGATGAAGAACATGGAGACCAGAAAAGACGCGCAACTGATGCTTTTTGGAGTAAGAAAACATATAGACTTGATCGCATTGTAGCAGAACCAAATAGTCGCGTGCTGTATTATTTGAAAGACGGGCCTGATCGAAGTTTCGTCGCGGAGGAATTAATGCAAATCCCAGAGGATGTCGAAGTACCTCCTGAATATGTGATGGAGTGGTAAATTTCTTGCATCAAGGGGTAGTTGGCGACTACCATCGATTTTTATGAATTTTTTAGGACTCGTAAGAGTCACATAATTATCGCCCCACATTTGCCCTAGTCTTCCAGTGCCGGAACACCTAAATTGTACAAGTCATCTCGAGTAAGATCGATCAGTCTGAAGTCACATTGATATCGCTCCACATGCCCATCCTCTTCAAATCTATTGAAGGCGTGCATACCATTAGGATTTTCTATAACAACAATTTCCTCAGATTTTGGAAAGTTGTCACGGAACCATCGTCGTTTTTTGGGGATAGCACCTCTCTGAATACGTGCACAATAGTATGGTAGATGATGAAAGTTGTCGTCTCGTGTGGTATGCTTCCGATAAATCATTATCACATTATCTTTTACAGGATCTTGCGCACGTGGCACATGCCGTTCTCGAAGCCTTGCATTTTCTTGGCTCTGAACCGTAAGTTGCCGGTCCTTATCCTCAAGTCTTCGTCCTCCAGCACCATAAGTTGCTTATCTCTGTCGTCTAGATCATCCACGAGGAGCGCCAGAGACGTATCTTTTTCTTCGATTAGCTTGCGCTGCTCCCTGACCTCATCTTGGAATTTTTCAACACCTTTTTTGGCAAGCCACTTTGTCAAAGCTACTGCCTTGGGTTTACTCGAACGTCTTGTGATTTCTATGACACCATCCAGAGTCATAAAGGTATCATGAGGATTTTGCCCGCCTCCGTACATACCAGACCGGGGTAGGGTGGTGCCCTGCCCTGAGATTTTTTGCCTTTTTGTAGTTTCTTCAACCAAATATCGAAAATTGCGCGCTATATCGCAGATGCCCAAAAATTTCCCAAGATCAGCACGCTTGAAATGAGGTTGCGAGTGCTCATCGAATAGCTCCGCTGTACCTGCTGGAGCCATCGAATGGCTCCAGCAGGTACAGCGCTAAACAGGGTAATTTGAGAAGACATCTTTTATCTTGTAATTTTTGAAAACCAAAGATTTTTTCTTGGATAGCCAAGAAAAAAATAATCGCGCATACAATTTTTTGTGAATCGTCAAAGACTCTCAAAATTTCTGTAAAAAGCGGCACAGAGCCCTTCAGCGAAGGCATGGATTTTTTTTCTACATGTCAGACAGGGTAGGACCTCCCGATCTGGTATATAACAAAATGGATGCAAAAATACCAAAACTACCATGGATGAGCACAGACGATCACGCGGGAACTTGTCAACATGTTGAGTTTTCAAACGACTATAATAAAAATTATAAGGACCACCCCCTCATAAAAGATTTTGCAAGTGACAGCATGGTAAGATTTTCATATGGGAGCAACTCGCAAGAGGGTACGCTTCCGAAAAATCAACACGTCGACACGTACATTATGGTGCGGGATTACTTTTAAAAATGTGACATATTCAGTACTGCGGACGAAAAGTGGGACGCTGATGGTAGATTTAGCAATCAGGAAAGAAATAAAATTTTTCGCAACTTCAATGCGAAACAAAGTTTAATGGAGGAGACCGTTTTGACGCTGGATAATGTAAACGCGTTCATTCGATTTTAATGGAGAACTCTATTGACGCTAATAACAAACCCATTGTTAACGGTGAATGTAGAACGACTGCTTGTTATTCTGCAGGTACTTGGATAGCTTATCCTCCACTTCAGTGCATAAAGCGAGGCTTGGAGGCGATTTTGAATGAATTTAACACTCAAGTCTCAACGTGCTCCGCCTGATCTAAGATACACTCAGCGACAAAGCTTTTTTATGATTTTGTCTCGCTCCACCTGTTTCAAGACGGAAATGGAAGAGTCGCGAAAATACTGCTATCTTATAGCTTAGAACGCATGGGTACCCCATTTCCGGTTACCTTGTCGACGGGTCACTCTAAATAGAAAACCCACATCATCAAAGCCATGAGAAAAAAGGATGTTCATCACTACCATGACGGACTTTATGGAATTTTTGCTTCTAGTTTAGCCATACAGTGGCAGCAGTTTTTTAACTATATTAGGTTTCAGTGAACTCAGCTCGCCGTGGCAGCACCAGCCTTACAAAGTTTTGTAAGTCGTCAAAGACTCACAAAAACGTTCCTAGATTCCTATGTCGAAAGCCGTCTCAAACAAGTCTCATCCCAGTGTATTGCGTGAGAGTCGAAAGGGTCGTCAGCCCTATAAATGAAGTGCAAAAAGTGCCCTGCCCTGAGATTTCTTGTCACTCCAAAATTTTATAGCTTCTAGGGTGATCCAATCTTACGTATAGACACGAATGTTTTGATTTTTTCAGTTGACCTTGATATCCTCCCAATTACTGATCATATTCGTCTCTTTGCCGATCAATTTCATATCTGACCGTTCATGGGGGTACCAGAGGAAAAGCTGTTTCTTTTGCCTTCTCAAATTTTTCGGTAAAGCGGTATAAGACTGTGTAAGGAGCCATAGACTATGCTTCCTGTGCCTACCTGAAATCGCTAAATCAAGCAAAGATTGTCGTTTTTTCGAGAGATTCGTTCGCTATAAAGTCACCGATAAGGAACAAAGCATCTTTGCCAGCCAGTAGTGATGATAATTTTTTAACCCATTCAAAAAGTTGATCCTTGGGATTAATCAGAAAAACGTAATCATCTTTCCAAAGTAAGGATCTCTCAAGGTAAGTGCTGTTCCATTGTAGAGTTGGGCAATGGATAATAATTTTGTGAAAATGTTTCTTGTATTCATTTTCGAGAATGTCCAGAACGCGCTGTGTTTTCCCACAACTTGTCGGCCCTGAGAATATAGCCGTATGGGGCTCTTTCACTATAAGAGCCATTTATTTTGAAACTTCCTGCGCCTTTAAAGTCACGGTTATTCTGTAATATATCCATTGTCTTTGACATATTTTTGCTCCCCCACAAAGGCTGAATATTGGTGTAATGTAATCTCCTAGCGACTTCAGCAAGCAATGGAGCATCGCCATTTTCTCGGTATTTGAGTGTGATCTTATAGTCTATATACCACTCGCCATAATTTTCCCAAGACATACCGTTGGTGAATTGTGTTTCAATATGGGCACGCAGTGTAGCCATATCGCACCCTTAATAATCTTGGGAACTGAGCTCCTTGTTTACCTGTAGGGCCTGGCTAGTTCGAACCCGAAAAATATGAGCGAGATGCTCAGGAGGATAGCATATTAGACATGTACTCTTTCGTTTATTATGCTTACATATGCTTCCACCTCCGCATTCCTTCCAATGAGATCTTTGTTTCTGATGGTCACAGATATTTGAACCTTTGCATTCTTTACACTGTGATTTCTGTTTTTGATGCAGGCATATTTGACTTCCTCCGTATTTCCTGCAATAAGATCTTTGTTTTTGATGCTCACAAATATTTAAACCTTTGCATTTTTTACACTGTGTTTTCTGTTTTTGATGCTTGCAAATACCACCACCTCCGCATTCCTTGCACGTTGATTTCTGTTTTTGATGTGCACAAATTCTTACACCTCCGCAATCCTTGCACGCTGATCTCCGTTTTTGATGCGGGCACTTGGTACGTGACGCCTTCGTTATATCGAGACACCTAATGCATTGTTTTGTAAGTTGTCCATTTCCATGACTTTGAAAATTTCTAAAGATAAAGAGTGTCCACAGCGCGTGCATTTTCTATTCTCTTCCATGTTGTTTTGTGTTTGCCTACATGGCAAACACAAATTTTGCTGGACACTAATAATCCACGCCGTGGAAACGACCATTTAAAATATTCAACTGCGCATCACTTAGTAAATAGACGTAGCATTTAATGCTTCCTTTTCCATCCGCTTTGTTAGTTGGCATATCCAGAGTAATACCATCACTCAAGCGTTGAAAAGGTCACCCGGAACCGTGCACAGTATGATCAGGAGATGATCGAAAATTAACAAACAGTGCATATCTCTCAGTCAAAATTTTGTAGGTAGCATCTGCCACTTTGGCTGCAGTAGACGTTAAAGCTGCTGTACCCCCATCTTTGATAACATCTCCATACGGTGCAAAATGGAGAACGAATTGCAATCTGTCGTGTAGGCCAGGCTGATAGAAGGGTAGGTCTCTTACTAGTTCAAACATTTTTCCGAGGGGAATACAAAAGGTATTACCATAAGCTGCGGCGATCGCTTTTTCTTCAATATTACCCGCTGATCAGTAGCTTTTACCTATAGGGCGCGGATCGTACCATCATTTGGATTGATCCCTTCCTAGATCAGGGTGTTTTCACGTTCAAATTTTGTTAGCCAGAGATCGCGATAGACGGCAAACACTCTATAGTCGTCAATGCTTTGAATTTCATGACCATTGGGTACAATTTTCAGGTTCTGTACCAGACGTTTGCTGATATTGTTTACGATAGTACGTTTTGTATTGGTGCCAGTTAGTTCCAGATCAAATAATAGTCGAAGACTTTCGGGGAATATCACATCATTCTGTCCCATATTGGGAATATCCACATAGAGGTCCTCGTTTTAATTGATTGTCGATGGAATGTGACTCATCCTCACAGTTTGTTGTTTGCCCTTCATGACAAACATTGTTTTGGTTTCAGCGTATGGATCTAGTGTTTATCCAAATATGTTACTCATAGCTAGATTATTATTAGATGATGATGTGTTCGAATTTTTGTTGAAGAGATTGAACTAAGTGGCTGAGAATCCAATATACGATCTTCTGTAGTGATAATAAGTAAGTTGAGCACAAATCGCTTGCGAGCCATGGGGTTTACCGACTATACTACACCCAACAAAGGCAGCAAGACTCAGAGGCTCCTGAATGATATAAATTCTGGTTTGAATCTTGTCAATAACGCGAATGATATAGAAATGCTGCCATTACTCGAGAATATTGTTGATGAAACGACAAGCCTTCTCGAAACTTCCTTTGGCGATGAAGAAGAAGTTTTTACCGAACGCGAATAAGGGGGCTCGATCGTTAACTTCGAACCATAAAGGGGAATTTGAAATCATTAACAAATAAAATAATTTCGTATGATAGTGAAATAGAGAGCAATGTGAAGAGTATTGAAGCGAAGAAAGCACTACCTGGGATGTCTGAGGAACAATAAAAAATTTGGAACAAGGATATTGCGAAGGCCAAGAAAGAGATTCAAAGCCTGCAGGATAAAAAAGCAGCCACATTGAAGGCCCATGGTGTACTGTCATCCACGATTCAAAGCCAACTGAAGGCAATTAAAGATACAAAAATGAAAATCGCGGGAGACGATACATCGCTCGCCGGAAAACCTAAAATCTTATTCAAGGAGCAGGGGATTACTATAGCGAGCATCGCTTCCGACGTAGGCTTGCTCCATTATTGTGTTTGCAGTTACAGGTGGAGGAGAAGCGGGTGCTGCAGTGGCAAGAAGCGCTGGAGGAAAAGGCTTTATACAAAAACAGCTGGAAAGACTTGTAAAATTTTTAAAATACTCAGCAGGGAAAGCAGGTGCAGTACTGCCTGGTATCATTGGTACAGTAGTTTCATTCTTTTTCAGAGTGGCGGCAAAAGTTGTCGAATATGTAGCCAAGAACCTATACATGGCGATCACTGCTGCCGTTGCTCTTGTTGTGGCATATGTTGGGAAGAGAGGCAAACGATCGTAAATATATTAGTTTAAATTGTTGTTGAAACACAATAAACCTTTTTTATTTCTTCAACCAAATGTACAGTAAAATAACGCCTACTCCGGTCGTAATGAATGTGGCCTTGGTGTCATCGTGTTGCTCTGCTTCCCTGTGTTTAGGGAACACGTGGCTCACCTGCGGTGGACGGCGCTTAATATCAACAATGTCAGCCCGCTTTGCGTTAATCTTGGGATTTATACCGATAGAAAATAATCCTTACTAATTAAATCTTTATTTGTAAAATTCACAATATTTCCAATGTGCAAATTCATATCGCTGGGGATCATATAGACGCCATGGGCAACACTAAAATCCAACTTGGACCGCATAATTCAACACATTTTAGAATTGACCAATTTCCTTACCCGTATCGCTATCCTTGACGAATTTCGTTGTTTACATTTTCAGTAGTAAGCTCTTTCGGCTTCAGCATTTGCGTGGCAGGGAAAAGGATTGGAGTGCTAGGTAAAGCAAAGTAACTATCCGTTCATTTCCTCAAACAAAGGCATTCTTATAACTTTTAATGAATTCAAATAAATCAGAAGGCATCAACCTACACTCGATAATAGTTTATAACCCCAACGATGTCCCCGTTAGAAGAAATAGACCTTTCTTCACCAAATCCTAGCATCTTTTTTCCTGCTACGCAAAAGCCAGAGCCAAGGAGCTTACAGCTAAAAAGCAAACAAATGACGTCACGCTGGAATTTATCTATAATTTCTTTCACATTACCTGTGCACTTTACAAGGGGGACCACATGCAATATGATAAGTGGAATAAATTTTATAGAATTTAAAGTGTGTGTGTTAAGTTATTTGTTATTGTTTTGTTTATGATTTTGTAATCTAATGGGCGATGACTATATGGACTGAAATGACTGATTTTTCTAGATTTTGATGTGTTTCATAACCTTTTTGTGGAAGATTGATGGGTAATGGCAATATACATGCTTAATGCAATTATTTTTGTTGATTTAGATGTGTTTCTCAAAAACCAATCTGTTTTACATTTTGTGTAAACTTTTTTTTACGAACCGTATGTTTCCATAATAATGATCTTTTTTAATTCAAGTTTATTCTTTGCTTATTGATTTTTTTACATTTTTCGTACGGATCATCATACTTAAAAAGAACAAGAAGCCCTGGGGGCTCTAAGAATTTCCGCGCGCTACCAAAATATTTGATGAAAACCTGATAATTCGCAACCTCGTCCCCAGGGCATCTTGTATCTTTTCTGACCCCGGGACGGCGATACGAACATGGCCCTGGAGGAGGCCTCGTCACGTGACCCTCCAATACACAGTATTTCTGTGTGTAATATTTAATGAGATTTGTCTCAATGTACCAAAGTTTTAATATAACCTTGCAGAGCTAAGCGAGATCGGCCTTTTACGTCACAGATGCGTGCGGCGAGTTTGTTTTGATTCCTCTCATCGCAACACACAAACTTCTCGCATATTGCCCTTGATTGTTTTGTGTAAATGTATAAATATACAATAATGTTATTTAGGCTGCTGTTTACTTGAAGAAATTCAAGCAATTTAGTTATGTGTATTTCACTGAATTGGTTGACTAGCAAGCACTGGGTTGCAAAACTTGTAGCTAGGGGAAACTTGGAAATTAGTAAATGATTTGCCCATCTGAACATAGCACTTCGTTGGTTCTCTAAGGTGCAGATATGGCTACATAATTTTCAAATGTTCGTATCATTCTAGGTGCCCGACTGAAAGTAGCTAGGCAGAAATTTAACCTCATATTAACATTTACATTTTTTATTCATTTTGGCTGAACTTTAGAATTCTCATTTACCGTGAGTTCATATCTGTGTCTGCATTACTGCTTTTATATGATGACAAAGATTTTGCTGTATTTAAACAATACTTAGCTGAAACTGAATTCAACTATGGTGGACTCACTGCTTGCAGTTATATTGGGTGAAAAAGGCTTCAGAAGAGTATTTACTTTAGAAGTATTTTTTTCTTTTACATTTGTGGCCTTAACATTTCCAAAAAGCCACCCATTACTGATAAATTCTGCTTTTTCTTTTCTTAATGACATGTTTTAAAACGCCTTGCAGCTTTTTTATTTTTTACTCAGCAAGCTCACATTTATTTTGTATATACACTTAATTTGCATCTAATTTATACAAAAACAAGGTTTTTTTCTGTTTAAAACATAAATAATTCAAAAATTTTATCAAAAGCATTATGCTGGTTTGAAAATCGAGAACGACAAGTCTGCGTGTGATCTGTTTTCTCGATTTAATGTATCACTGCCTTAATAGTTTAGAAAGAATTGATATACGACTTTACGAACAGCAAAGTATTGCTACCTTGAGAAAAAAATGTTTCGGGAATAATTTTTTGAGGAAATTATTTTGGGGATTTTGGACCAAAATTAGTTTCATAAATTCGCACTTTTTAGAGCTCATCAAAATTCTGCTGCTGTTCAAAAATCGATTTTTATTGATATATACATCTATTTATTGTTATCATTCTGCTTGGAAAATATTTAAAATGCCAAACTAGCTAACCGTGAAGATTAATTCAGTATTCTCATAAGAGCATCCTATCACAAAAAGATGTCAGCAAAGAGACATTCCTTGCAACTAAATTTTTTGTTTACTAGCATAATTTTAGGTTGAATCTTATCTGACATTTCTGAGGTTAGAATAGCTTTTAAAATTTTCTGAATCTGTATCTTGGTCAAAATTGATATGCTGTCAAAACGGCTTAACGGCTTAAGACGCCGTCTTTGAAAAGGGCTAAATTCTGAAACTCAGAATGTATGATGATAATAGAACTATTTTTTGGCTCAATTTCATCAAACCAATCTAAAACCATATCATACCAAATCTCAAGTCAATATTTTAATTTTTACTGAAGTTATGGGACGCTTTATAAACTATATACTCGGTTTAGACTTTTTTTGTTATTTTTTATGTTCACTGCTTTGTAATTTGTATTAAAACTCTTGAGATAATATATTACAGTGGTGAGCTGTTAAATATCTACCACCATCTTCAATACATCCTGGATTTAACCATATGCCTAATTGAGTGCTCAATAAAATTTGATTGAGTTCGATTTTCTGAAATTTCTTCATAGCGTGTTAAAAAAGGCCTAGCAAGAATCAGTTTAAGAAAATCTTCCTACCTTTTTCTCTTCCTCAAAATGGCTTTTTAAATTTTTCATGCCTGGTGTAATTTTATATTTTATCAGATAGGTGTAAAGGTACTCCTTAACAAGTTTCAAGTCAATAACTTTATTTTTTTACTGAAGCTTTTGCAATTTGAATTTTCTTGAATTAGGCCGGATAAATGTGCATTCAATGATAAAATGGCTCCGACGGTTAACCTATTGGCTTTTTATATCTTTTATAGTAACCAAAGCATATAAGGTAATAAAACATGCCCACTAATAACAACCTGATATAATTTAAAACGTAATGTATATATATTTTGTAAAAAAAAAACATTTTCGATACTTTGTGCAAAATTATTTTGTCTATAAAGGACATGGGCGGCAATTTTATGCAACGTCAGTCTTTGCAAAAAGCTGCAAATCAAACCTGGCCACTTGGAAACAAATTGAGTTTCTTTCTTTTGTTCTTACCTTGATAGTGTGTTAGGTATAGTGTGCTAGCTAACAACTTTTCTAGCTTTATTAAACATTCCCAGCTATTGAAATATTGTCATGTAAGCAGTATTACTTTATGATGTCTTATTTTATACTCTCATTGCTTAGTAATGCTTTTTATTAAATTTTTCACTTTAAAAAAAACCTGATACTGCTGATACACCTCCGCCATTTTAAAACGAACAGCTTCCTCCTGTTGGTCACAGACTCGCCGCCTCGCCAAAATGTTTTGTATGACGCAATAATTATTTGACATATCCGCGCCAATCAGGTTTCATATCGGACCAGCCTCCTCCAGGGCCATGTTCGTATCGCCGTCCCGGGGTCAGAAAAGATACAAGATGCCCTGGGGACGAGGTTGGATAATTCGTTGTGTTATTGTGCCAAACATTCGAAGGAGTTTGGTGCATGAACCTCTGAAGATAAAGCACACCAGTGACATTATATCTTACAACAAACGCAAACAAAACGAAACGTGTCATAATAAACTCACATTTTAAAAGAAATTGCTAACAAAAAATACAGCCTCATGGTTGAAGGTTTTGCGATTGAAACGTTTATGGTCTTAAACGGCATTAGTTGACAAAAAATCAAAATTTTGATGTGACCATCCTTTTAAGCATACTTTTTTTATTAACTGTGGCAATTTTTGTCGAAAATAAAGCAGTTTTAATTTTTGGACCAATTTTGGCCTGAAATGGCATTTAGGTGACAATATCAAAATTTTGAAGTCAACATTATGTTCAGCATACTTTTTTTGTTAACTTTGCCAATTTTTGTTGAAAATGAAGTAGTTTTAATTTTTGGACAAATTTTGGCCTAAAATGACATTTAAAGTGGCAAAAAACCAAAATTTTGATGTCACCATCATGTTCACCATACTTTTTTGTTAATTGTGCCAAAATTTGTGAAAAATAAAGTAGTTTTAATTTTTGCACCAATTTTGGCCTAAAATGACATTTAGGTAACAAGAAATCAAAATTTTCATGTCACCATCATGTTCAGCATTCTTTATTTGTTTACTGTGCCAAATTTTGTTAAAAATAAAGTAGTTTTAATTTTTGGACCAATTTTGGCCTGAAATGACATTTAGGTAAAAGAAATCAAAATTTTGATGTCACCATCATGTTCAGCATACTTTATTTGTTAACTGTGTCAAATTTTGTCGAAAACAAATACCAATTTTGGCCTGAAACGTCAATACGAGACTTCCCAGTAGTTAAGGAGCTTGGGTACGAAGTTTACATCTGTGACGGAGGAACGTGAAATCCCAGGGTCGATTTTTTCTCAAAAAATGCTCCGAAAGAAAAAAACGACGGTTTTAAAGAATTTCCTACGCCTTCGGGCGCGGAAATTCAAAAATATTTTTGTGTTCTTAACTGGTTGATTTTTACATTTTGTGTAAATTTTTGTGGGAGAGAATGGTATGCAACTGAAATGACTAATTTTTGTAGATTTACATTCAATGTTTTCTAAACTATGGCTTTTTCATATTTTTGTATAAGCTTTTAAGGGAAAGACAATATTTAAAATGTGTAAAGAACTTATTTTTGTTGATTTGTGCTAACTCTTGCAGGCCAACTTTTTCACATTTCAGAATAAAATGCTGAGGGTTTTCACCATAATCACTTATAAGATGTACATATTTGAGATGCGTTATTTCTGACATTGTTATTATCCGTGTTGTGACTGTTGGTGTTCTTACTGTCGGTTTTGTGAGTTTAGTGCTGTGAGTGTCATTGTTGTAACTTTTTATCAACTAGATTTTGCACCTTGCAAGCTGTTCTTTTTTTAATTTGTGTAAGATTTGACATTTGAAATTTTGTGTAAGGTTTGAAGAACATTTTGTTTTGTATATGCACTGCTGACGTCAGCAAAAAAACTAAAGCAATCTATTTTTTCATTGTTCTTTTGGCCTTAGTGGATTTTTCCACGGGCTTTATCGACTAGTCTATATAATAATACGCCAGTTCTGTCTGTCTGTCACTTTTGCAAAGTGGATAAAAATTCTTTGATAAAGTCTATAAAACATTGCCTATAAATTTGTTCTGTAAATTACCAAACTTTGACGTTAAAGCAATATTGACGTCAAAGGAAAGTAGATTAAGATTAGTGAAGCCATTGCATTGAACTTTTAAATTTAAGGCTAAATAACTTGGAAACGGGTGGAAATAACTGACGTCATCTCCTGCGTGGGTAACTAGGGGCTGCGTGGGACCAATTTGGGTAAGTCTTTTAAATATGGGTCACCAAATCCGTTTCGGAACGGACTGGTTAATGACGTCACCAAAAACCTTTAAACCCTAATATCTCTGCAAACGTTTGTCAAAAGTTCATGATCCTATATATATTCTTGATCAGCATTTCAAGATCTATACGATCAAGGCAACAGGTACATAAATTAAAAAAAAATTGTGTCTTCACGGGCCATTGCTGACGTCAGCAAATTTTTAAACCCTTATAACTCATTAATTAACAGCTCATCAAAAGCACATAATCATATACATTTTCTGGATTCAGCATTTTAAGCTCTACACAATAGGACGCAACGGATAAACTGAATTTCGTCAATTTCTTTTTGCATATGCACTGCTGTTATCAGCAAAAAGTCTAAAATAACCAATTTTTACGTTGTCCCCCTGCCTCAGTGGACTTTTTTCCACGCGCTCTATCGACTAGTCTATATAATAATACACCAGTTTTGTCTGTCTGTGACAAAGTGGATAAAAATTCTTTGATAAAGTCTATTAAACATCGCCTATAAAATTGCTCTGTAATTTACCAAACTTTAACGTTAAAAAAAAAAAAAACGTTAACGTTAAGTTAATTAAGATTAGTGAAGCCATTACAGTGCACCTAAAATTTTGAGGCCAAATAACTTGGAAACGAGGTGGTGATGTCAATGATTTTTCACCGCGTGGGTAACTAGGGACCACCTAGAACCAATTTGGGTAAGTTCTCCAAACCTGGGTCCCCAAATCCGTTTTGGAATGCGCGGTTTTATCACGTCATCAAAAAACCTTTAAACCTCAATATATCTGCAACCGTTTGTCAAAGGTATATACATTTTCTTAATCAAGATCTATACGATGAAGGCAACAGGTTTACCAATTTCATAAAAAATTTTTTTTTTCATTTTTAAGCCATTATATCTTCCTTAACCAATCATTAAAAGCACGTGATTTACATACATTTTCTTGATCAGCGCTTTAAGTTCTACACAATAGAGGCCACGTAAACACAAGATTCCAATTTTTTCGTGGAGGGTTGCTGACGTCTTCAAAACATCTAAAACAACCTATTTTACATTGTCCGTCTGACTAAGTGGATTTCTCCACGGGCCTTATCGACTAGTCTCTAATAATGATATGGAGTATGTGTCTGTGTGTCTGTAACAGGCAAAGTGGATGTGTTCATTTTCCTTTGATGTAGCCGAAAAAGTTAAGTCTCATCTGTTAGATTTTCTGACTTTACGGCGCGACGTCAATATCACTACTTTTACGTCAATATCTTAATATAAACTAGCTGTTTCCCGTGGAAGAATCCACTGTATTCCATTTAATTTATGTAGCAGATATATGTCCATCAAAAAACAAACAATACAGCAGTGCGCATCTTACATCTGCATTATTATATAAATGACCAAAAAAATTAAGGGTTTTCAACAACTGCAGTATATATGTGACATTTAAAATCTAAATCTACTAAAATTACTGCTCTGACCATCTGACAAATGCGAAAATTATTCGGAAAAAAGTTTTTAAAAGCATTTCAACATACATCTCACCCATAAAATTTAAATCACTCAAAACGTCACATATATACAAAAAAGCTGATCAATGTCAAACACAAATCTCTCTCATTGTATATGTTAAAATCAGTTAGTTTATTGCAAACCCTGCCAAAGGTTGACACAAAATGTGAAAAGTAAACAATAAATTTTGCCTAAGTAGAAATTTTTATCTAAGGTGTTAAAAAGGGATTTGCAAGGATAAATTATAATGCAATAAAACATTATTTGATATATTGCATACGGTCCTTCCTCACCAAACTTTAGACAAAATGCCAACAAAATAACGGTGTTTAAATCTAAAATTAATGAAGTCCTTTTAGCAATTTGCATGCTGTTTTACCATCAATAAAGTAAACAAAATTTCAAATCTCACATAGTATTCTGTCACAAATTTTCATAAAATATATATATAAGTCATAATGAGTCATGTTAAACAACAGCAATCAATCTGTATATAAGTTCATTTTATGTCAATTTTTGCACCAATTTTGCAACACAAAATACAAATTCTAAATAATACTAAAATCTCTTATTTTGGTCCTTCACATACCGACGGTCTCCCACAAAAGTTTAATCAAAATGTAAAAAATGAGAGGTAACAACAAAATCAAAGTTTGCAAAATTTAATTATTTCGGTACATATACTCTAAAACAATATTTTAATCCAAAATGCCAAAGAAAAACAGTTTGCAACAAAAATCAGTTATTTCGATAATATTGCATACACTCTTTCCTCACAAAAGCTTCACAAACTGTAAAAAAAAGAATGGTTGTAGGAAGTGCTTCTGATTCAACAAAAAAAGTTTTTTTGACATATTGCATCTAGCCCTTACCCATTAAATCTTACACAAAATTTCCAAAACTATATACGATTTAGAACACATCAAATTTAAATCGAGAAGGATCAGTCATTTCGATATATTGCACGGAGTCCTCCCCAGTAAGAATTTATACAAAATATAGAAAAACAAAGCTTGCAAGGTGAAAAATTGAATTCTTCTTCTGTGTATATATATATGGTCCTTCCTCGCAAAATTAACATAAAATGTCAAAAAGGTTCAGATATAACATCTAACACAACAAAAATCAGTTCTATCAGTATATGTCATGCCATTGTCTTCCACCAAATGTTCCCCTTAAAGTTTCACAGACACAGCCTGTAAATTAAAAACAACTAAGATCAGGTATTTTGGTCTATTTCATACCATTCTGTTCCAAATAACTTATAAAATGTAAAAATTGAGTGGTAAAACAGAAATTTGCAAAATTCAATTTTTTTATATGCATGTATATTATATGCCTTCTACAACAATAAGTTAATTCAAAATGTCAAAAAGAAGAAAAAAATAGCTTACAAAGAGTATAAAATTGAAATCAATAAAGTAGCTTTTTTGGTGTATTAAATATAAGCCATATGCACAAAAGTTTACACTAAATGTAAGAAAATGGTTGTGTTTAGTAATTCTAAATTAAGAAAAGTCAGTTCTTTTAGCATGCTGATTAAGGTTTTTGCCCACAAATTCTTACATGAAAATGTCAAAACCACAATTTGAAACAAATTAAATTTACATTTTAAAAATAAGTAATTTCTGAACTTTACTTTCAGAATATTTGGAGGAAAAGAACTTCGCAAACCAAAAAAAAACCAGGAAAATGTTTAAAATTTTCAGGGTTAGCTAATAACGTTTGATGGGTTTTGTGGGAATATATATACTGGGAATCTTTAGTTTAAAGCTAGCATTAGCTAGCTACAGCAGCTAATAGCTAGCCACTTAAATATAAACTGGAGACTTAGCTAGGTATAAAGAACATGGCTACATATATATATATATTCCTAGCTAGCTAGCTAGTTGTTGGTGGTGGTTGGCTTTTTATGATGCTAGCTATAAAACATGTCTGGCAACAATAATATAATCAAAACTGAACATAAAACATGAAAAAACCTTACAGAACCTTGCTATGATTAATTTATAAAACCATGCTCTTCTTCAAATGTTTTTTTAAAGATTTATTTTGAATGAAAGAGTAGAGAATACTCAAAAAGAACAGCCATCTTTTTCGTAAACACATTTTCCGTTTTATGCTAGGAACTTCATTTAACAGTCCGTATGCTTTGTGAATATCTAATACCGTTTCATATGTAGCGATACCTATATATATATATGCTAACATAGAGTTTTTTGGCATAAGGGTATATATATATATATATCGTTATTAGCAGCGGGTTATATATTTACACCTTATGTGCGATTTCTATGAAGTACATCCCTAATCTTTTTAGTTAAATTTTAGCGTACAGCCACGTCATAAGAAAGTGACCCGTGATTTCCGTGTCGTGGACTCACAGTTTTACTCACGCAAGGGAATTAATATATAAGATTAATGAATGAAGCCATTACAATGCACTTAACTCTTTGAGGCCAAATAACTTGCTGACGTAAGTCATTTTTTACCGCGTGGGTAACTAGGGACCACCTGGGACCAAATAAGAAAAGTTTCATAAACCGAAGTACCCGAATCCGTTTCGGAAGGGACGGGTTGGTGACGTTATCAAAAAAACCTTTAAACCCCGTAATATCCCCGTAATACATTATCCTATACATTTTCCTGATCAGCGTTATAAGATTTTTTGTACTTTGGCAAGTCCTTGCTGACGTCAGCAAAACTTTTAAACCTTAATACCTCTTTAACCTTTCGTCGAAAATACATGATTCTATACATTATTTTGATCAATGTTTCAAGCTTTACACATCGGAAGCAGCGTGTAAACAATTTTTTTGTGTGTCTATTTGACGGGTTCAGGCAGACGTCATCACTAACACTCGTCTGGATAAGCACCGCTGCCCCTTTGCTTATTTTGGTTGTAATGTGTCACGCTTTTATAAGAATCTGGTTTGTTTGCTGCTTAGGTCAAAAAATAAGACGATTGTTTAGAAAAATAAAGATAAAGGAAAAACAATAGAGAAATAAAATAATGACCAGGCCTGGTTTGTCGACCCATTTAGCTGCTTTAAATGTGCGCAAACTTAGCGACAACATCTAACATCTTAAGTTCTGTTCAAAAATGTTCTTTTAGCAACTTACCAGGGTCATTAAAGAGGCTTCAAAACCTAGAATGGTTTGTGGTCACAGACCAATAGCATAAAAACTTCACATGTAAATTAAACAACAGAAATGGGTGTCTCTATTGTGAATGTATTTTAGTTGCACCTTTTTAATAGCGATTTTATGCAGATTCTGCAAAGTTAGTAAAATAATTTTAAATTAACGCCTTAAGGCCGAGATACATTTGAAATTTTTATTTCAAAACTGTCTGAAACTTTATTTCAGAAATATTTCGAAATATTTTGAAACATTTCGAAAGTATTTCGAATTGCTCTGATATTTATTTCGAGACATGCTGCAAAACTTTCACAGGTATTTCAGAGCAAGAAAATTCTGCAAATCGAGTTGTATAATTTTCTACATTTCGAAATACGTTCAAAGCTGCCGACAACAGGTGCGCATTTTTCTGACGTTTATGAGAAGCTTTTGTGGATTTTGCGATAAACAGAAGAAAACATAAAAATGAGTGAATACGAAGCAGACGCGATGAAGTTTGATCCTGCTTGATACTTTTTTAAACCTTTCGATTCATGTTTAAAATAATGCTGAAAGACTTTATGTTAATTTCGAAAGAATGGAAAACGTATTTCGAAATATTTCTGAAATAAAAATTTCAGACAGTTCGAAATAAAAATTTCAAATGTATCTCGGCCTTTGCAATCTTCATTTTAGCTGTGCTCACAACTCATTGCTAAATGATTTTAAGAAAGTTTGAATACAAAATAAAATGGGATTGCTTAAGGAATTATATTTATCCGTGGGCAAAAAAATAGCATAGATTACAATTCGCACTTTTCATCAACCGAAGACTAAACAAAGTGTCCTATTTTTTGCATACTTTCAAATATTGTGGACTGTTGACTGTTTCAAATTTGGTATTGCAGTATAAAAAGTCAGTAAAAAAACACTTTTAGGTTATACGAATTGATATATTCTATTGTTTAACGTTTGGATTATGCAAGCGGGCAATACGGGATTTCAGACATTCTGATTGGCTTAGCGCTCTTGGCAACAGGCCGATATGGATCGGTATTGCCCGTCTTCAAGAAAAATGGTAGTTTAAAATGCCAAAAAGCGCGACAAAAGAAGTTTCAAGAAGCATTGGAAATAAATTCATATCAAATTCCTACAATACATTAAATATAAAAAAAATATTTCAGAGAATAGAACAACAACAATGTCAAGTTTTACTGTTAATGTATTCAGATTCAGCTAGTTAGCTACATTGTCTATATCCAGTTTTATCGAAAATACTAAATACACGACGATGAATTTGTAACACCAATTACGCCTCTCTTCATTTTCCGCTCGGTCCTTCAGTTTTCGGCTAGTCAGTCAATATAATATAGTCAAACCTTATGTCATTCTTAACTTGCTCGTCGAAATGTTTATCTGGGAGCTAATGGGTGTGAAAATCGTTTTACATTACATACTTAGTAAGGAAATAAAAGCCACTTAACAATGATCACAAGAATGCCATATATTATTATTTTTTACTGGAATTCACACATCAATCAATCTGTTAAATTATCAACTCTAAAAAATTCTTAAAAACAACCAATCTTTCTTTTATACAAGGGCGCCATGTTTCTTCTCGAAATTAGCACGCGATGACAAACAAAATAATTATTCAGGGCGCGTATATAGTTCTTAAGGTTATAGCCATGTGTTGTTTTAATATTATTACATTTTTATATACTTTTATAAAATTATTTTCGCACAATGGAAAAACATTTCTTGCAGGGGCGGATATAGGAATTTATTATTATTATTATTATTATTATTATTATTATTATTATTATTATTATTATTATTATTATTATTATTATTATTATTATTATTATTATTATTATTATTATTATTATTATTATTATTATTATTATTATTATTATTATTATTATTATTATTATTATTATTATTATTATTATTATTATTATTATTATTATTATTATTATTATTATTATTATTATTATTATTATTATTATTATTATTATTATTATTATTATTATTATTATTATTATTATTATTATTATTATTATTATTATTATTATTATTATTATTATTATTATTATTATTATTATTATTATTAATGAATGTTTATACAGGAGTCCAAGCTAGTCCAATTTTTTAATAGTAGGTAACTCTGCTGGGGGCATTCCATGAAAATTAACAAGTTTCGCAAAAAACCATAGTCACAAGAAAAAAAGATAGTCTAGCAACAAACAATAGGCCATTGTTCTATGTTTTTACGGCTGAACTATAGTGGCTCCCAAACCTCCGATCCTGCACAGAAGTTCAAAATGGCGCATTTTTTGGGTGTTGTGTGTACTTAGTTTGGTGTTTTTATTTCGACTTTGGGTGTTTTTCGTACAAGATTTTACTATGCCTGGTGAAAATTGTGCTATATATGGATGCTCTGTATCGAGGAGAAATAAAGACAACAGTATTTTCAAAGTTCCGTTGCCAAATAATGAAGTAAACAAAAAATGGGGAAAGGAGCTCATCAATATCATCACGAAATATAGGGAGGTAGATGACGAGCTGAGACGTCGCATTTCCACGTTCAAATTGTTTATTTGTGAACGTCATTTCTCGGAGGATCAAATATGGGTTTACCCAACTCGAAAAAGTTTGAAAGAAGGAGAACTACCACATCTGAATCTTCCACAAAAATCTGGCAATATTTCGACCTTAGCCTCTCCACCTCGATCGAACACTTCGATACAAAAACGTGAAGATTTCCAAATTTTACAAGATTTTTCACCACCACCTTCTCCAACCACCATATATAGAAATTTTGTTGACTTCAGTCAACGTGTTTCAAAGCTCTCGTTGGGTAGATGTTGGCATATTGACACTCAAGACTCACTTGTTGTTGTTACTTGTTTATCACCAGACCACATCATCCCAAAATTTGAAATATTCATTGATCGATCCTTTTCATTTTCTTTAAGAATATTTGGATGGATGTTACCAGATGACCATGATTTGCATATCTTATACAAAAAATCCTTTCTTAATACAACACTCTCCAATTTTATAAAAGAACTCAATAGTTATGAATTATGTATTGGTATCACCGCTCCAGATTGCAATAATAGTAGAGAGACAAACTTCCAAAAGCATGTCATTCCTAAAAAATTCAACTATCTAGACTATCAACAAAAGTCCTTTCAGTCAAATCTCCATCAAGACCAGTATTTTCGTTCAAATATGTGTCGTATGTTAATTCTATCACCCAAACCTAATCCTTGTGGAAAGTGTACATCGCATAACATTTCATTCAAATCAGCTACTGTCCGTAAAGAAAGGAAGATGCTTGAACC
Organism: Hydractinia symbiolongicarpus; assembly: GCF_029227915.1. NCBI lineage: Eukaryota > Metazoa > Cnidaria > Hydrozoa > Anthoathecata > Hydractiniidae > Hydractinia > Hydractinia symbiolongicarpus. The sequence goes on from NC_079880.1 coordinate 18,204,115, forward strand.
TGCAAAGTTGAAAGCACCAATCAAGTTCACATCACCGGACCGTGTCAAATTAACCCTTCAGAGTCAGCGTTTGGAATGTAAACAACTGGCAAGCCAACTGTCTGAAATGAAAGCTGCTATTCAAGCACATGGTGGTAATGTTACTTCTGAAATGAGCTCTGATTTTGTAACCTTATTCAGTGGATGTGATAAAAAAAATGTACCACCTTTTATGAAATTGTTCTGGGAGGAGCAGCAAAAATATCTCCAATCTTTATCACCAACCAGTGTCAGATATCATCCAATGATCATAAAGTTCTGTCTTAATCTTGCTGCAAAGTCTTCTTCTGCTTATTCAGATCTCAGATATGACCCTAAAACTGGCAGTGGTATGTTGGTTCTTCCTAGCCTGCGAACACTTCGTGATTATAGAAACTACATACGACCAACAAGAAGATTTAATCATGAAATCATCAATGATCTAGCAAAAAAAACTTGGTTTTGTTGACCTTGGTGATATTCATACAAATTTTGCCACACTCAAATCTGTCAAAGAAATTGCTACTCATGTTCTCGTGTTTCTTGCCAAAAGTGTTGTTAATCCTCTTTCATATAGTATTGCAACATTTGCTACAACTGGAATAACTTCCTATCAAATCATGCCTATATTTTGGAAAGCTGTTCTTTACCTTCTGCTACAGCTGATGGTGCTTCTCCAAATAGACGCTTTTATAGAATGCATAGGCATTTAGATGGTGTCCATGACAGTGATGTAGTTTATCGTACTAAGAATATTCATGCTAATGATGGTCGATTTATCTATTTTTTTGCTGATGCTCCACATCTCATCAAAACATCACGCAATTGTCTGTTTAATTCTGGTTCTGGTCGAGCTACCCGTTATATGTGGAATAGTGGATTTTATGTTCTTTGGAGTCATATCACACAACTCTATCACAATGATCCCGAGAGTGGTTTGAAGTTGGTCAATAAATTAACAAATGATCATATACAGCTAACACCATTTTCAGTAATGAAAGTTCGTCTTGCAGCTCAAGTTCTCAGTGAAACTGTTGGCAAAGTTCTCAATCAGTTTGGTCCACCTGAAGCAGCTGGTACTGCACAATTTTGTCTAATGATGGATAGTTTTTTTGACTGCTTGAATGTGAAAAACACTGTCGAACATGAGTTGAAGAGAAAACCATTTCTAAAACCTTATCAGTCAGTTGATGATGAACGCTTTGCATGGTTGGACGGTTTTCTCTCCTATTTCACCTTATGGAAAGAGTCAATTGAAGAGCGTGGTGATAATTTTACAAAAAATGCCAAATCAAATATGTTTATTTCCTGGCAAACACATGAAGGGCTTAAGATTACAGTTAACTCTCTCAAAAAAGTAGTGAAATTCCTTTTACAACATGGTGTACCGTACATTCTTTCTGAACGGTTTTGTCAAGACGATCTGGAAAATTATTTTGGTAGGCAGCGTGCCATTGGATCGCGACGTGACATACCATCGGTGAGAGACGTTGGATATAATGATAATACCATAAAAGCACAATTTTCTGTAAGACCAATTGCTGGGAATGTACAAGGATGTGGTAGCAAATTCAACATGATAGATAACACCCCATTACCAAAAAGAAAAAAGTCTACACTTTGAATGAAGCACACAACAAAACGGCTATTTTTATAGCCACACATTTGAAAAAATGTTATTAATTGGCAATTTTATCTAGTTCTCTTTATATTGTGGGACTGGAGATGCTTTGTTCTATCATTGGATCACTTTAGGAGATGGTTATTGGATGAGTATGTATGTTTATTTTTTCTATGTCCCATCTATCTATTATTTTGTGAAAGCTATTAGCTATGAAAAAATTGCAATGTTGTCACTTTTTCAAAACGCGTCAGAATTACTCACGCATATATTTACAGGAAAATCAGAGGAATCCTGATATCTTAAATTGACCGTAAATGAAGTAACAGGATTTCTCACACGGGACCTCTAAATCGCACTGTGAGGGATCCTGATTTTTGTCTGAAGTTCAACCAGAAAAAAAAAAAAAGGAATGAATTTTTATTGTGATTTTTAGCCATGTGTATTGTTTTTTATCACATGTGTGGCTATAAAAATAGCCATTGTGGCAGATTTTATAGTTCATACCCGGAACTAGATGAATCAGTGACCCATGTCTTTGCTGCTACTGGCTTTTTTAATTTCAGTTCTCAATGATCTTTTCTTTGCAAGTTTTTTAGCAGCCTTATGTTTTTCACGTATGTCTCTAGCATAGGAAAAGCTGCGAACTCTTGTAAACATAGTAAGCATGTGTTCCAGAAGATTCATACTGACTTCTTTACTGACTTGTGGATCAATGGTATAACAGACACTTTTGAAATTGGAAAGTACAGAACAGTTTTTGAGCATATTTTTAACAAGGTCTTGACAATTTAGTGTTGTGCTGAAATTTGAAGTTTTCAACCGAAACATTTTTTCACATTCTCGAAAAAGTTCTTGTATTTGTTTGTTCACTCTCCACAAGCCACCACGGTCGCGTATATTGATCAATGTCTGTGAATCATCACAGTCAACTTTGCATGCTTGTAGGATTGATACAGCCTGTTTGTTGAATTCACTTTGTTGAGACTTTTTCGAAAAACGGAATTTTGTATAAAGCTTGTGAACGATAAATCCAGCCACATATTGCAGGCTTTTTTGTTCATTCTCCGAGATAGGTGTTACAGCTTCAGTTACAGAATCGACAACCTTATCATTACCCGAAAGATGAATTAAAACATGATTTGCAAGTTCTGTTAGAATAATATTGCTCAAAGTAGTGTCCTCAAATTTTGATGGAAGCAAGTTATCTTTCAATAGACCATAAAAGTTTGCATAAAAATCTTCTGCATCACCGTTATACTTTCCAATGATTGGCTTCAGTTTTTCCCAAAGTTTGACCGCATCATCATTAGAAACTTTGAAATCACGAAACACTTCCCTGGTTGATTTGGGTAAACATTGATCACCAAGGCATATCTCAGCACTCTTCGTGATAAGTACTTTCAACTTCAAAGGGTGTAGCTTTTTCAAAATTTGTTCTTCTTTAGTAAGTTTTGGTAATGAAGGACCAGCATTCGTCGATATTTCAGGAGTAACTTCAGTAGTGTGTTTGACATTGCGATGTCTAGTCAGGCCACGTTGTGATTTACAAATTTTATCACAATCCTGACAAGGATACCCAACTTCTTCGTAAGCTTCCACTTCCGTTATCACAGCATCTAATTCCACATTAAAATCCACATCTTCATCAAGAAAACCGCCTTCAAGTAACTCAAATAAATCATCAAGATCTTCGCCTGCAAGGTAGTCTCCTCCTGCATGCGCCGCCATTTTGAACTTCTGTGCAGGATGAGCGGGCCGTCCCAGGCTGATTGAGGATAGTTCGCGTAAACAATGCCGACGGTCCACGCAACTAGACCATCTTTTTTTCTTGTGACTATGAAAAAACATACGAAATTTCTACAAGCAATAATTAGGACAGTATATTGGACTCTTTCAAAAAAACAAGCATAGAAAACAGCATTTTTTATTTATGAGTCAGGTTAATTTAGTAACCTTAAAGCCAAGTAATGTTTTTTCTAAACTTAAAGTTTTTATATCCACAAGTTCTTCTTTTTTCATATACCACAACTGGAATCAGCAGCCATGAGCAAAAAAGGGAACCAAATCATAAAGAAAATAACATATCAAAATATTTCATCTTGCTATAGTAGTAGAATCTAGTGAATCATAATCAAAGAATTAATAAAAACTTTTGTAACAATGTATCACTTTTTTAAAAGCGTGACAAAACTTTAAGCAAATTAACACGGCTGTAAATTATACACTCATATAATAGGAAAGGGTGATAGGGGAAACAAAGTATATAAGAAGAGAAAGAAACAAAAAAGTATGAGGCAAAAAATAACACATTATATAGCTAATAGTCTGGCGCCTGACTACGGATGATTACACCCCATAAGTTATAGAATTTTCATTACCCTAAATCTGCTACTCTAACAAGTGGTAATTGAAATCACTTTATCAGCTGGGTCACTGTAAACACGTCTGTTTTGTTTCTTATGAGATATATTCTAACAAAAATAGGTTCCGTAACATATTCCATTTAAAAGTAACTCTCCATCGTAGAGTCCACAACATCACATCTTCCCCTCTGCCTAAAAAGAACAAGAAGCCGCTCGGCATCAGACTGGGAGATATTACGAAGTTACTTTTCAAAACGGTCGGGGCGGAGTAGTGGAAGAAGCCTCAAACCTGACGCGAAGCGGGAAACGCTGGTCAAAGCCCTCAATTTTCACCAGTCTCAAGCGTAGTTAGCCTAGTCTTTCCATAGACAATTTCTTTGCGGTCTCATGGTCTAACAACTTTGGTAGTAAAGGGTAGCACGGACCGGGGCTGACACAGGGAACAACAACCAACGCTGGGTCATTCAGACCAAGGCTTACTAAAGCGCATGCTAAGCAGCTGTAAGCTTTGCGAGATCTCAGAAAATTCGACGAAAGAGAATACAACCAGGTTCGGGGTCGATGAAATAGGCTACGTTCAAATTTGCAAGGAGAGTTGGTTAAGGAATGTGTATTTAGCTGATTCGTTGCCGTAGATTTAGCCACATTACGTCATTTCTTGGTGCGATACTGCTACACGGCAGAGTCGCTGACGTTTTTCGTTAACAAATAAACACTACACGTGCACAAGACTGTTATACGAGCTGGTATTCTTCCACTCAAACAAAAATGGCTGCTTAGCGGTCAAAATTGATTTGTCACGTGATCTTTTGTGTAACAAATTTAAACGAAAATAGGGTAATAGCTATCGTTTGAATGAAGAATTGACTCAGAGGAAAGAAAGTCAGTTGTGATGCAAACATATAATGTAATAGAAGAGTGACAGGCCAGCTGTCTTATTTACAAAAGCTGAACGAACACAGGAATTATATATACAATAGCTGCCAAAAATTGGCTACGTGCTAGAAAGGATAAGAAATAACTTTTCAACTCTGGACCAGCTTGTGTGAAAATACCGAAGCAACGTGGATTTTGAAGTTTGAACTTTCAGTAGTATAACGATGTTGGACGTATGATAAAATATATCTATCTAATCGTGAAAAATAACAAAATTGTGAACTAAATGATCAAAATGAACAAAAGTAGTGATAGCTTCAGACAGTTCATAAACTATTCAAAAATATATACATGAAGATTGTCATGGGAAGTCAACCTATTCATCTTTTGTATCACTGGCTTCCAAGTTTTCGGTGAACAGTTCCAAGTCCTGTAGTGTCATGTTGTCCATATTCAACGTTATTGTTAAGGTTTCAGACAGAAGCTTCTTAACAAACATAACTTTGTTACTTACAGGAACATCTATTATCTTGAGCATATCCAATGGGATCGAAACATTATATTTTGCGCCAGTAGATGTATTTTTCAACACTGTTAAAACATTAGAACTCTTTTTTTGACATTCGTCAATAGAGGACATGTTAGAACAATTGTTGCATAACACAATTTCTTCATATGATTGTATTTCTGTGGAACAGGACGGACAGATTGTTTTTGTATCCAAGGATGACATATTCATTGTAACAAATTTACATTGGCATGGATTAGTTATTGTAGTGTCGATATTTTCTTCAATTGTCACTTTTTTCAGTTTCGTTATATCTGTCGTCTTAAGCAGTCTGTCCTTCTTGAACCGGGCAATTTGTATATGCGTTAGCAAGACAGCTTCATCATTTTTGACCTGGTTCACTAAATCTCCGAATATTGTAATATTAGCATGTCCAGAGCTATCGGATACGATAGCTGTTTTGAATTGTATAGCATTGCCATCATCTTTTTGACTAGTTTTAACTTCAGAAATTGCTGTAATTATTCCTTTTATGTTAATACGTTGAAATAATGCACATTCTGCTAATGATGTTGCAATTTCAGATATCTGTATTGATTCTTCAGGTCTTTGTCTGTTCATTGCGATCTTTTTCACTTGACTGTAGTCTGTTATCAGAATATCGTTATTCGACTTTTTGAATCGTTTCAGGGAAACACCTTCATTATCTGATTTGTTTAAACGTTTGAATAAATCATATCTTGCTTTTGTAAAACACACAGCACGCTCAGAACCAGCATCAGACTGCAGCTCCATGTCAAAGTATGGGACATGTTTTTTTGATTCTTTTAACGGCGATAATGACACCACAAATGCATTCAAGGATGTGTCTAAAAAATAATTATTTCAACAGATATAATGTAATGGATTTTGCAGCTTTTTAGACAAATTACATGAAGCGTACAAATTGATGACGAAGTTTGTTATTACATGTCCATAATTTTTTTTGTGCATTCTGCTACTTTCACAAAAAACAAACAAAACAAACAAACTAACCTTCATTAGGTTGATGTTGTTTAAACTTCTCTACAATAATTAAAACATGAAATATAAATTAAATACATATTATACAACAAATTTTATATTTTTCAGAAATAATTTCTTTCCAAGTACTGATTCGAAGGACACGTGGACACCCTAGAAGTGTTAGTCCAGCAATACGCTGGTGAAAATGTTTTTGTTTGTGGAGAATTTGTTCTCCAGAATCCAAAATGTTCTTTTTTATGTGCACACGTGTACATTGAAACAGACTTGAAGCAACTATCATTGTGAAATACAATATTTATTTTGAGTATAAAAATAACGAAAGGACAAAGATAACGTTTTCTTTTGCATCAATTGAACATACTCATTTATAAGGATAAGTTGAGCATAAATTTACTTACTTGGCGTTGATGGTCCTGGATTATCCATTGCTCAGTGTGCTATAAAAAAAGTTTTCATCAAAATTGTAAAACAATAGCATCATGATCAGAAAAGTACAGACTATAAATATGTGAATCAATCATTCTTTCATCAAGAAATTGTTTTTTGATATAGAGATGGTCAAGCAATGACCCACAAATGTGTGTTGGATTTGAGTATATCCAAGATTGGCCAACTGTTCAAGGAAATAACTGTTTCCATCCTCAAGAATATTAATATTGAAGTCTCCACTGATTATATCTGGTTTACGAGACTGAATCAAATAAGTAATAGCTCTCAGAAAACCATTGATAGGCTGGGAGACTTTTTTATACACTAAAAGTATTGTCAGTGACAAATTCAAGGCGGGTTTGTTAATTTCTGTAAAATGAAAACCATCTAACTTAAATTCAGAGGTCATTTTGATCGTATCTGACTTGAAAAGCATCGCTAGACTGAAATATTTGTGTTCAGAATTGCAAACTGTGAGGGAGTATTGAGGAAACGTTTGTTGGATTGGACAAAGAGAGTCATCAGAAGTAAGTTGTGTCTCTGTCAAGCAAATGACATCAGATGATGAAAGACAGGGATCCTGGGCAATATCTTTAGAATGTTTTCGCAATGATCTAACATTAAGAACGGAGATTTGTATATTATATAATTTATTGGTGAAGACACATTTTGTAAAAAAGTTGGCGTCCGTGCGAAGACGTTCATATTCTGCTAATGTGGTGAGATCAGTCTTGATTGCATTTTGTGAAATTGTTCCGGTTAGGAAAATATTGTCCAGCTTGCGGACGCGACTGAGAGCAACATATACTTGGCCTTTATTGAACGATCTTTGCTTATGCAACTGGAAGGAGAATACAATATTTGGTAAAGTCAAACCCTGGACTTTGTTAATGGTACAGCTATAAGCCAAAGTTAATGGAAATTGTGAGCGGAGTATACAACTTGAAAAGTTTTTATTAATTGGAATTTTTGCTTCAGTTCTAATAATGGGTACTAAACCATTCTTTAGAGCAAAACATTTTTGCGTCTTTTTTTTCAGTCCTGCTAAAGGATCATCAAATTTAACAAATATTATGTCAACGTTATTGGCGGTAGAGTATTTGAAATCAACAATCATTCCAATTTGACCGTTGATAAGACGATCTTCTATATCAATGTTAGTTGTTAACATTACTCTGGCATGACTTTTCACCTTCAAATACCTTGACAACCCACCAGCTTCGCTTGTGGAACAATTGAGTGCTCTGTCAATCTTATTTTCAGAAACATGGTTAGGAAGTTTGTCATGTGCTATTATTGTTATTTCTAAAGATGGGAGAAGATCAAACTTTTGTTGATTGACTTCATCTTTCGGTGCATTTTCAGCAAATAAATAAACTGCATCGTCCGGTATTGCTAGGTTTTCTACTGACCGTGATTTAAGTAACTCAATGTGATCATCATCGGTTGAACCAATGCGTATACTGTTGAGCAAATCAATAAGTTTTGTATCACCTTGCTGTCTCATGCATTCATTCAACTCGCAACAAGAAAATTGTTTCCATGGATGACACAAATTCAAGAACTCATTTTTAAATGGCATAAAAACAAAAGGTTGACGAATTGGTGGCAGTTGGAGCAGGTCACCGACAACAATTACACTAGGGTTCGCAAATGGGATATGAACAGGACATGCAAATATCTCACAAAGACGTTGATGAATTTGTAGCAGTCGTATATTGGACACCATTGAAATTTCATCAATTATTACAGCAAATAATTGTGAATATTTGTTACGTAGGGTGGATTTTTTATTGACTGGCATGGTGGAATGCCTAAGGCAGAATTTATTGTTGTGCCATTGATATTAATTGCTGCAACACCTGTTGGAGCTATGAGTAAAACTTTGATCTTCTCAATATCATTAGAGACTATGTTAAAGAGTTTTTCCCATGCTTGATGAATTGCGCGGACCAAATGTGACTTTCCTGTACCAGCTCCACATGTGATGAACAATCGAACTGGTTCAATTTTAACATTTTTCATGGCTAATTTATTTTTCACAAATTGTTTAGCCCACGAATAACATTCCAGGAAAACCTTGTGTTGCAATGAGTTCAGGGAATGAATCATGAAATACAAGTGTTCATCACTGACATTGGCAGCTTGAGAGGTTATTAAACTAATATCAAAAAGTTGATTCACAGACAACGGCATGTCTTCCTCATCATTTTGAAAGGTAGAATTGTCAGGAATGTCATTCTGGGTACTTTGCAAGTCATTCATTTCTGATATAACCTTGTACATTGCAGAGTCGATTTTTTCTTTATCTGGTTCAAAAGTCAGTATACTTTGTTCAACAATAGCGAGAATACCCGGAGAGGTTAACTTGCTACAATAGCTATTATCCAGCATTAATTCATTTTCACTTCTAAAAGGGTAAAACATATATAGCAGGTGATGTGCATACTTTTCAGGGAATAACTTTTCATTTGGAATATGGTATCTCAAAACTTGTCTAATTTTACGACATTTCATTGTGTCTTTCGATGACATGAGTGTGATTTTAGGTGGAAGTTGTACATGACAGTCATGGTTAAGTTGACTAGCATCCTCAGTAAGGATGTCTGGTTGTGAATCATTTTCATCAATTTTGTAATCAACATAGTAGTATGCTGCAAACAATGCAAGACACATGGAATCAACTTGTGCATATCTCCCTTTGCAAAAAGTGGTATTTGGCCTGTCAATGTATCTATCACACAAACTTCGCTTAAATACATCAGTACTATCGGAACTAAGCTCTTTTATTTCTTCCTCTGATTTATATATTCTGATACGGTCTGAAGGCAAACCTGAATTAACATAAGTTGTTTTAGGGAAACATTTCCGAAGCCATAACTCAGGTAAACAGAGGTAAACTGCTTCTTGAACAGATACTTGTCGAGAACATGAAAAAGCAGATGCAATTCTGTACATTGCTTGCTTGACACCAAGCTTCTGATCTTTAATTTCTTGAGAAGCTTGTTTCAATGCACTGGAAGATTCAGATTCACTTTTAGAGAAATACGCACACATATATGATACTGCTTTATAGTAATTGTGCACAGGTTGTAAGTCCATATTTGCTTGCCACGCTTTAAGAATGGTGGGATTATAGTTATTAACGAAACAGGAATGTGGTGGCCTTTTCATGTGAATTTCATAGTCATCTGTTGATGAAATGTTCAAAGCTTCATAATATTGCTCCTCATTTACACCAATCCTTTCAAGTATATCAGAAATAGTTGCATTATTTATAAATTTAGACTTGTTCGGATTCAAGTACTCATCTATAAAATTTTTCACTTTCGTAAGGATAGAATTTCTTCTTTCTAGTATTTCAGTTTTTTGGATCATTTCCATATCCTCTGGCAACGGTTTCGCAACAATAGTTTTTTCTGAAAAATACTTTCCAAAAGAATAACGACACGGAATGTTTTTATATTTTCGGCAGGATTTTGAATACTGATGAATCTGGTATTTCCTTACTAGACAATTCAATTCTGGAAAATGTTCTACATCAGGGATATAAGCTTGGATCACAGCATCCAAAAATTCAATATATTCAGTGATATTATTTGGATCTAATTTTGGTGGATTTAAAATCCATAAAAAAGAATGTATGTGCGAAGAACCCCTGAACTGGAATTCGACTCTCAGCGCATAGTATAAGACTTTGCCAAGTGGACCAGTTGGAATCATTATGATTTCTGCAAACAATACTTCAATTCTGTACTGAAAGTGTCGAGCTAAAAGCACAGGGTTGCTGTTTAGAATTTTACTTCTTTCAAAATAACTTAAATTAGATATAAATTCTTCCGTTAGATTCAAATCATTGAGTTCAGAAATTATTGAGATCAATTCTTTCCAATGCAAATCCGCACAAGACAAAGTCAAAAAGAAAGTTGGACAACCAAGCTGCCGGATCATAGCTAACACTTCAAGTTGGAATCGCTTCCAATAAGCTGGAGTACCTTTGATATAATTCATGAATGTGTACCCTTGGTCAGTTGATACGAAAGATTTCAAGGCTTCCTTATAATTGCCAAGCATTCCAGCAGTGATTGTGTTGCCATTTACTTTTTTCATAGCAATGTTGATTTGAGATGTCAAGCTCAACTGCTGTAATAAAAACTGGGCAAAGAATATATAATCTGTAACAGAAGAGAACATTTGCTTGAAATTCAACAATCTTTGGTTGAAATATTTCGATGGACTTAATTTGACTTCTCTTTTATACGTATACCCAAATTTTCCATCGCTGAAAAGCTGAGGAAATGCAAGCTCTTCGCAAGTTTGATCATTGAGTATGCTAGTCGGTGATTTACCTTCACCAGGTGCAAGTTCAAATACATCTTCTTGGGTATGCAAAGGAAGGGTGAAACTTTCAGTAGCTGATTGGCTGTGCTCTGAATAAGGGCATTCTGCAGTTTCCTCTAGATTGTCCTGATCAGTCTCAACTTCAATTGAAATTTCTTCATCTTCATCAAAGTTAATCAAGTCCTGTTGAATTTGGCTGACATCAATATCAATGTCGTTGTACAAAGGGTTATTCAATTTCAGATATAATAGAGCTGACTGGACTTTTTCGGGGGAGACTGTTTGAAAATATACATGACCCTTAAATTGCAGTTTCTTTTTTAATTTGACAAGAATGAGACCATTTGCACTTGAATGACGTGGTAAAATATTGGATATATCAACAGTATCTATTGGAATGTTGCAGACTGCTCCTTTCATCTTGGGAAACTGACCTTTAGACATGATGACAACTTTTTTAAACAGAAGACGTTTTGAAATAAGCGCTGTTTCAAGCCTGTTTAGGCATTTCAGATTATGTCATTTAAATGGAGAGAGTTGTGTACAGCTTGACATGGCAGTTCACTTTTCTTCAACTTAGCTGAACATGTGTAGCATATATATTTCTTACCATCAGAACTGGGAATATTTGTATCTATTAAATTAGCAAAAGTAGCTTCATACTTTTGAATATCGTAAATTATTACAGATTTTCTGTATAAACACCTGTTACATATGCAACAAATATGAATAGGTCCTTCACATATTTTTGATCTGAATTTGAGAACAGCTTTCTCAAGATCACTTGACGAATGATTGTTATATGATTTGTTATGTACAGTAGTTTGTGCTGTCAATTTTTTGGCACTGAAATGAGAAAACCGCTGCCGTTGTTGTGTTTTTCGTTTTTGCTGCTGATTCTGTGATTTACGACGATTCAGTACAAAAAGACGAACAGGCTCAGTGAGTTCTGATGAAACTTTGACAAACTGAATTTCATATGGAACTAGAACCTTTTTGGGTAATATTAAGTAAACATGCTTTAGGATGCCAGATCTTGCAAACTAGAAAAATGTAAGATGATTGACGTTCCATCCATCCGTTCTCCTTTACTATCACGGCTATGAGAATCAACTAAAATAGCCCTGAATGGATTACAACGTGCATTAAATAATGATATACAGTAACCTTCACAAATGAATATTTTACCATCGTGATCTTGGTCTGAACATAAAAGTGTTATCAAGTCATTCAATGTATCATTAGTCCTGGTCAGTGTTCCAAACCTGTCATAGTTGAAATCAAGTTCTACTACAGCATTGTGGACGCAGACAGTCCTGGGAAGGTCCGGGGTTGATGAAAATGATGAAGCATTCATGGACTTGTAAAGTGCATCACCCTGTTCAATGACGTATTCCAAGTCATTTGAATTCCAGATGTTGATACGCTTGAACTTGGAAAAACAAATTGCAAATAGGGATATACATGAACACTGAATTCCTCGAGTGATTCCAAATTTAGTATGACCTTGGTAAAAAGAAGCACGTACGGAGTGAATGAAAGCGTGAGAGCTGTTCACCGGAGAGCTACCCTGTGTTTGCATTTTGAAAGTTCACGAAAGTTCAAGGTTTTGAAAGTTCGAGTTGAGTATATTTTAAGTAATGTTTGATATTGCTGAGAGGGCAGAGATAGATCGGTATGCATCAGCACCCGTTCTTCTAATCTCCGCAAAATAAACAAAATAGAAAATATGTACGAACAACAGAATTATAAATATGAACATACGTTTCCTGGTTGTTTACTTGTCGCCTTCTTGAACTGATTTCCAGCCGGGAGGTCTGGACGATGGAGCATGCGGTTTTAAAGTAGTTACCATATCATTCCAACCCATGGCCAACAGACAAGCTAATATCCGACGAAAGAAATCTGCAAATTTTGCCGAATATGCCAAAAAAATGATAGCATCTTTAAAAATTACTTGGCCGAACCTCCAATGTTAAAATTGAGTACGCTTGTTTGAAGTGGTATCTGGGTATGTGTGAAAGTAGTTAAAAATGATTTCAAAGCTGCGTGATTGAAGCGAACGCATGGCACGATCGCAAACGAGTAGGATATTCCCGAGTTATAGCGTTAGCGCCGCTCATTTCAAAACTGGGATATCTCCCAGTAACAAAACCAAAAACAGAAACAGAAACAAATTTTGTAAGAGTTCAAAGTTTGCTAGTCTGTCTATTTACATGTCTCTGGTTCTATGTGTAGTCTACTACTTTCTCCATTTGCTTGGCGGTCGCCTGATACGTCGCGGATACGTTTTCCGAGAAACTTTCTTGGTCGTCGTATGTTCTTGTTGTTGTAATGGTGGAATCGTTTGGGGTTGTTCGACTTCAAGGTCAGTGCAGTCGCCGCCATAGCTTCCTTCATCTTCTTCCTCCTCTTCAAAGTCAATATCAGTCGGTCGTTCCTTGGCTTCCTCCAGGATTTTCTTAAAATCCGATATATTTCGGGAAAGTTGGCACTTTGTCCTTTGATTCAGGGCGCTGATCATCGTACCTCTTGTGTAATTCGGTATAGAATTGGGTTATATGGCGGTGTAAGTTTATTTTTCCTCTTTTGTTTAACGAGTACGCGATCTACCACTTGTAACTCTCTGTGTCTCGCTTGATTGCAATTGTCTCGATACATTTTCGAGCGTTCTCTTGATTGTTGATCGTTGTAAGTAAGTTTTTCATCCATAAAGCGTCAGGAATTGAATATCCTATTTTTCGGTTGAACATCATGTCTGCCGGAGGTATGTTTGTAGCAACGTGAGGAGTTACTCGGTAAGCCATGAGAAACGCTTCAACCTCTTCTATATACGGTTTATGTTGGACGTGTGCCGTACATATAATTTTCGTTGAGGTAGCATAAATCGTTCAATTTCACCGTTAGCTTGTGGCCATAACGGGGTCACCCTTCTATGTTTGATCCCTTTTATTTTCATGTATTGTTTGATTTCATTCGACCGAAAAAGCGGTCCATTGTCAGTAATTATTGTTTCTGGTTAACCAAACTTTGTAAAGGCTGTGTTTAGAATTGAGATGAGATTTTTTGCAGATGTACTTGGTGTGATTGATACAAGCGGGTATCTCGAACGTTGATCGATCATTGCTAGTGCATACTTTCCGTCCGGAAATGGTCCTAGGTAGTCCATGTTTATGGTTTGCCAAACTTTTGGTGGAATCTGTGTTGTCTGTAAAGGCACATAACGTGTTTTCTTGGAGACTGCTTGACAAGGTATACAACAATCTATTTCCTGGGCTACTGGGCTGTCCATGCCAAAGAAAAATATTTTGATACGCAGTAGGACTTTGGTCTTTGATAAGCCCTGGTGACCTTGATGTGAAAGTTTAATGGCAAGGTTCTGTTAACATCTTGGTAACACTATGCGATTGTCTTTAAGGATTAAGCTCTGCTCTGAGTTCACAGTCAGTGTATCTTTGATTTTTCTGTATTGTTTCAGAGATCGTACTTCTTCAGTATCCAACATTTGGTCTAATTTATACTAGGAGCGAGCATTGATATGATGTATGACTTTCTGTAAGATAGGGTTGGCTCTTGTGGCGATTTTGATTTCTTCCATTGTAATTGCGATTGGGCTAGCGTTTGTGGGAATAAAGTTAACGTGTTCTTCTATGTAGTTTGTTAAGTCGTTCGTTTATTGACATACGTCCCGGGTGTCTACTTAAATAGTCAGATATATTGTCCTGTGAAGTAACGTAATCGGCGTTGAAGGTGTATTCTTGTAGACGTAAGACCATTCGTTCAATTCGTGCAGGTGGGTTCGCTTTGGGGTTGTTTAAGATGGTCACTAATGATTTGTTGTCATTGATAATTGTGAAAGGTCGTCCAAATAAGTATAGTCGGTTTCGTTCACATGCATATGTTGCACTAAGGCACTCCCGCTCTATTTGTGAGTACCTCATTTCCGTTTCGCTCAACGCTCTTGATGAATAGGTTATCACACTAACGTCATTTTTCCCTTTCGTTTTTTGCAGTAAGATCGATGAGATGCAAACAGGGCTGGCATCGAAAAAAAGTACGAGCTCTTTCTTTTCGTCGAAATACTCAATACATGATTTAGCGGATAAGCAGATTTTCAGATGTTGCTTCATCCCTTCGCTAAAAAATTCGTATCCGTAGAATTCATTTGTAGGCTTATCGAAAATACATTTTGGTAAATTTAATATCAGCCATTTCTCAGCGAGGCGTTTAAACACGGTAGTCAGAATTTTATCGTTATTCTTCGTGTTTTTTACGAAAATCAAAATGTCATCAGCAATGTTGAGAGCACATGGTATGTCGGAAAGCAGTGTTCCCAATGTGTGTTGCAACTCTTCTGCCGCACTTCTAGCCCCGAATATTAAGCGTATATATTGTTTTCTGTTCTGAACGCTGTAATATATATCTACATGATTCGTCTAACTCGAGTTGATGGAATGCAGCATTTAGATCTAATTTCGAAAACTTTTTCGCTCCTTTCAATTTTACTAACAGATCTTCGACGGTTGGAGTGAGGTACCGTGTCCTAGTTATAGCCTTGTTGGCGCTACGCATATCTAAGCAAATGCGCAAATCATTTTTTCCTTTTGGTAGAACGACAAGAGGATTTAATCAAGGCGTTGGTTGACCTGATACGTCTTCTATTATATCTAAATCCTCTAACCTTTCTATTTCTTTCTGTACTTTCTCTCTGAGAGCGAACGGTATGCGTCGTTCCGGCTGGGCTACTGGGGAAATTTTCTCATTAATATGTAATTTTATTCTTAAGTTGGTAAACTTTCCAATTTTCCCAACCTCTTCTTTCAAAGTTGGTGGGCACGTGGCTATTGTTGGTGTTTTCTTTTTGGGCATTGTTATTAAGTTAAAAGCTATTGCTGTTGCGCCATTCAATAAGTTTCTATTACGATGGCCCCTATGGCTCACTTCTCTTCTCAATAAAAACATTTCTCTTCTTAGTCAAAATACTTCTCTTCTGTATAACAACACTTCTCTTCTGTATAAAAACACTTCTCTTCTGTATAAAAAACTTCTCTACTTTGATACCCAAAGTTCTCTTCCGTTCGAAACACTTCTCTTCCAAGTGCGAAACACTTCTCTCCAAGTGCGAAACACTACTCTTCCATAAGCTCGAAAATTTCCCAGACTGAATCTGGTCCTTAATATATGAATTTATCCAGATCTTAGAATTGACCCTACTTTATCCGGGAATAAACATTAATTGTGATGTCTGTTAGGAACAGAACTCGTGGTTTACAAAAACCAAGATATTTTTTTTGCAGCAATAAACATTGTGATGTTTGCCGGGAAAGAACTCGTGGTTTTCAAAAAACAAGATATATATTTCTAAAATCCAAGCATTTTACATTGTTACAGGTGTTGTATTACATATATCTTTTGACTGCACAAATCAAAGCGATATAATAATCAATAGTTTCATGAGCTGTATCTGGCTTAAGTTTGGAGAAACCCTCTATTGAAAGAACTGTTTCCGCGAATTCAATAAATTCAGGCTCATTATCGTGATCTGGTACAGATAGTTGGCTAAATTTTTCTAGC
Source organism: Hydractinia symbiolongicarpus (assembly GCF_029227915.1). NCBI lineage: Eukaryota > Metazoa > Cnidaria > Hydrozoa > Anthoathecata > Hydractiniidae > Hydractinia > Hydractinia symbiolongicarpus. The sequence goes on from NC_079880.1 coordinate 18,220,874, forward strand.
TCATTAATATCTAAAGTTTTTATAAAAGACTCGCAACCATATAATTCTGGAACAAAGTACAATGTATCAGACCTTCCACGGGGAGCAGTAGCACCTTTGCTTGGTGCTAACAGATGTTGATTCCAACGAATCGCAAATTCATTAAGGTTCTTTCTGATCAAAACCATAAAGCAGTAGCGTACACATTCAGCAATGAGTGTATCACCAGCGTCTAAAAATCCTAAGTCTGCAAGTTCTCTAAAAAATAACCTCCACCAACTTGGTCTGTCTTTTGAAAATTGTGACCAAAAAGATTCGATTCTTTGATTAGCTGTTGATGTACCAACAATAAAACTGCCAGTGCCAGCATATTCGTCATTATGCTGAGATCTTAATGCAATCTCAACAGCTTCCAAAATACAGTTTTCAGTACCATCATCAGACCTTATTCTTGTTGAAAAAATATGTCACATGGCGAGGGGACTTGTCCCGTGTAATAAACCTCACAAAAGATTAAAACTACGGACCAATGATGTAAAATTGCGGACCAGATTTTAGAATTCAAGTTGTAAAGAGCCACATGCACAGAAGTGTTAAGTGCAGAAGAGAAGTGTCAAAATACTGAAGTGAAGTGTCGAAATACAGAAGAGAAGTGTTTCGTTATATAGAAGAGAAGTGATTTTGATTTGGAAGAGAGGTGAGCCATAGGGGCCATCGTATTCTATGGATGGTGTCTATTACGTAAAAGGTAAAAGTCAGTTGTTAAAAAAATTCTTCTTTTGTTTTCGACTAACAGTGCCTTAATTTTTAATGATTGCTCACTTGCGCCATATGTTTTAACTTTGATGCATGATTTTTTAGCTTTAACGCTCCCCCGGAGATATTTTTATTTGATCGAAAGTTTGTTTGTTTAGAATATTTAATGACAGGGGCGGATACATACCACGTCAAAGACGTCAAGTGACTAAGGTAAATTATCTACCTGTATAACGGACGATGTCAATCGAGAGGGGTATAGTAGTGCGTAAGGTTCTTTATTTATGTAAACAACGTGCGCCGAAGGGCGGGAGTTGATATGAAATAGGGGACCAACGGTTCAGGGTGCCGCAGAGCCACGTCTGTGCGTTGTATCTGTTTTAATTTGCATGGTGCGTGATTATTTTGACGAATATAGTCTGTGGTCCGTTAACCGGTAGTGTTTCTTACGGCGGTAAAAGTCATACAAATCTACAGAGTTGAGCAAACCTGTAACATAGACTAGTGACATATATAGTATGTGCGGCACGATATTTGAGTGAAAAAAAAGGTAGCCGCCCTTAACGATATAACTCGAATTACCAGTCTAGTGACTTAGCAGTCCGCTGGATACGATTACCCTTGTGAAAAAAAGGTTCTTTCTTGTTAAACATGGCTTCAAAAACCATGTCTGACAAGGTGACTAGTGCTTTTTTAAGTAGAAATGTCGATGTAGTGAAAGAAATTCCCGCATTGGTGATTTGTCAAAATTGCCTACAATAAATTTTGCGCAGCTGCTGGAGAATGGAAGTGTATTAAAATATAGGTTAGCTCCTTTGGACTTTCCTACAAAGTTTGTTTGAAACAACTCGGAAACACTCATCGCTTTGAGGTAGGTTTGTTTAAACTTTTTTCTGATCCCTAAAGCTTTGTTTTTTGTTAATAGACTGTGAAGTTTACAATTTAGTTTTTGTTCAGCTATAACAATGCAATAATTCAGTCATAAACTGAAACAAAAGTCAAAGATTTAATATGCCTGACCTTAATTGTTTTTAATAAACATTCTTTTGTTTTATTCTCAGAATAATTTTATTTTACAAAACGTGTCCTAAACAAATATATAAATGGTAGCTTAGTTGTGTTGTTATGTTTGTGAATGTATTACTAGCTAGGCACAAGACTCAGATTGGCTTTGTTTTTCTTATTTTAGCTCTGAAACAAGTGGTAACTGCTTATACAGCTCGGTATCATTAATGTTGTCAGGTGACAATTCATTGTGCCATGATTTAAGGTTACTTACTTCTTTAGAGTTGTTTATTCATGCTGAATTTTATTCTACGCATCCTTTTTTTTACTCTATTTTTGAACAAGGACAAAATTAATAACTATGAGTTGCAGGAACAATGTAGTTTTTTTTTACAACTCGTGCTACAAGGAGGTAATAGATGTTGCGGAAAGTGTAGGAGTTGAGGAGAAAATGAAACGGGGTAATCAGAAGGCAAACATTAAGAGACAACCAACCTGCTATCAATCCAAAGGATTATTATAAAAAAGCCTTAACCATACCAATCTTGGACCATTTAAACAGTGAACTTAACTCGACGTTTGATTTTGAAAACTATGTAGTGTATAATGGATTGTGCATTGTACCAGCCAAAGTAGTTTCAATGGTTTACTCCAACAAAGATTGGAAGAGTAAATTCAAAAGGTTTGTAGATTTTTACAAATCTGACATGCCAAATCCTCTTGCTCTAGAGTCTAGTTAGAGCTGTGGGAAAAGTTTGCTTTGGATTATCAGGGTACAAGACCTGAAACAATTGCTCAAACTTTAAAGTCAATAAACCTGTCTCTTTTTACTAATATCAGTGTTGTTATTCGCATTCTTGCTACCATCCCTATCACTTCATGTGAATGTGAAAGAAGCTTTTCATCATTGAGACGATTAAAAGATTATTGCCGTAGTACCATGACAGAAAATCGTCTTAATGGCCTTTCTTTAATGTACATTCATCAAGAAATTATTCCAAAGGTAGATGATGTACTTAATATTTTTGACCGAGATCCTAGAAGATTACAGTTAATTTTAATTTACTATTAAACTGTGCTAAAACTTAATACATATTTAAACAATTTACTTTATCCTTACTTACCCATACTTACTTTTACTTACTCATCTTTTGATAAGTCTTACTTTTAAGTTGGTAATTATACACTTAGCATCTTAGGTTCACCCTAAAAGTTTCTAATCTTTGGATTTTCTGAAGTCCTAACTCCTATTTTATAACATACATTTATTACGATGCTTTGAGCACAACCCCTGATTTATATCTTAATGCTGACTTTTCAGCAAGAGTCCTTTCAGTTTATAAATTTACTTTTTGAGCCTTGTTTTTTATATGCTTTGTTTTTTTATATATATGTTACTGAAATAGTTCTTGCACATTCATTTTTTTAAATTTGTTTTTATATAATTCTTTGTTATCATGTCAACCCGGTATACTGATGTTTAGATGTCAGTTTTGATAGATTCATTCATTATCCCATTGGCCGGTTTTGACAATTGGCTTAATTTGACCCATTTCATGTTAGATTCAGTTTGTCCATGGTTTTCTACATTACGTGATGCGCAAGAAAGAAGAAAGAAGATTTTTATGGGTTATTAATGTAACCCTTCAAGTTTTCGAAAAACATTATTTTGGAACACCAGCTGCTATGAAAAAGTAGCTAGATTTCTGTTGTTTTTTCTTTCAATTTATTATTATGAAATAGGTGTCTGATTTATTATACATTAAAAATGATAATTGGGGCATTTGCGACAAAAAATATTTGGCTTCACGAAAAATTTTGACTAAGGACTTTTTAAACCTGTATCCGCCCCTTAATTAAATGACGAGCCCGTGTCTATTAAGGCCTTGACGGTAACTCCCTCTATGTTAACTTTAATGTTAAGCTGACTAATCGAGTTTACTACTGTTTGCATCTTCACTACATGTTGACAATTTCTCTTTAAGCGATGAATTACTTAATTACTTAAACGTGTTCATGAGTTAGTGAAAAAAGATGGTGTGTATTACCACATTCCGAGTTTGAGTCGGAAGATTCGGAAGTAGCCATATTGTTAACCGAACCTTTCCCCTGTCGTCGTTTAACCCCAGAACTTCTACAATATCTCGCAAAGCATCCGATTTTGTTGCAGTTAAGACATTTTTTGCCTTTAGCTGGTCAGGGCTTTGTGTGTGGGAACGTACCACCCCACCGAAAACATGTTTTATTATACGTATGGCTACTACTTCCTCTTCTACTCGTTTTACTCTTACCGAAGCTAGATTATTATAAGTTTCTTCTCAATTCATTAACTTCTTCTTCATGCTTGTTTGTATTGTCAACGTCATCTGTGTTCAGCATCTTCTAAAGAGTTCGCATACGTTAAGAAGTCTTGCAAAGTTAACTCTGTGTTCTTAAGGCGTATTTTTGTAGTTGTTATTACATGTCGATGAAATTAATTGTTGTTTAATTTCTTGTTCTATTCTTGTGTTAAGGTCACATCTGTTAGCTTGTTGTTTCATCCTAACGTAAAATTGGTGGATGGTTTCTACTTCAATTAGCTTCAGGTTTCTGAATAAATATACTTCGTATTCGACGTTTTCTTTTTGGGTTAAAATGTTTATCAAAGATATCTATGGCGTTATTCAATGTCTCGTCGCTATCTCGCACTAGCAAATTGTCATAAATGTCGTACGCTTCTTCTCCGATATAATTAAGTAGCAGAGCAAGTTTTTGCTTATCGTCTGTAATATTAGGTGCTACACACAAATTAATAAATCTTTTCTTGTATTTCTCCCATCTTGTAGAAATCATAGTCATAAGAAAGAGATAGTCTGGGTACCCGGTCCGTTTATTTACGTTTGTTTTGTTTTACGGCGCAATGATGAGATTATTGGGGTGGCTGGAGCAACCAGGGACGTATTTTGAACAAGATGGCTGAAACAGACGCTTTTATTTATGGTGATGACTTCGATGCTATTCTTGCAGCTATCGAAGACAACCTTTTAGAGTAAGATAAAGAATTATCTGTTCCTATAACAGATATTGTTGATTAGGTTGTTGCTGATTCCATAGAAGAGTGTTTTTAAATTTTATCAGTGCGAAAAAATATTCAAGACATCAAGAGGTTTAACCAGAAATAAAAATAGCAAGCATGGCCCTACTTCTGTGGCTGAACCTCATCACCAAGTGCCTGAAAATAAATTACATCCTCTATACTTGAAGAAATACATCGGAGAATGTGCTTCCAAGCTAGCCCTAGATGAGTGCTATAGTGAAGAAACGAGAAAGTGTTTTTTGATGTTTTAAAAGCCGACACTAGATGATGCTAGATACACCTTTGATTTTATTAAAGATGTTGTAGCCAGTTTTAAAAACAATAGCGAAGAATTTTATGCCTCTTTTTGCAAACGTGTACAAATTTTTAGTTATAATGACTTTTGTTTCCCCAGATTCGGCGACATTTGGATGGTAGGTCTATTATTTTTTGGTTCATCAAGATATCATTTTAAGCAACAATACGTAACCAAGCAATGAGTTTAGTGTTTGTTAGAAATGCAACGTCCTAAAAAATGGTGTTAACTTGAACATAAAATAACTTTAAACAAAAAAAAACACGTGTCTTTGGTTTTAGTTGAAACAAACACATTTAGCAAAACAAAATGATTGCAATTTAACAGAAACAAAGTGGCAGAAAGTTCGGGAACCTTAGTATAAAATTTTATTTTATTTGAAATTTGGGTTGTGTGGCGAATATGAAAACATGTCTTAAGTATTGCGTTTTTGTTTTTTACCTTCTTATATCGATTTATACCATCTATCATGTTATGACTGGAAACGATATCACTGGATATAAGAAGGTATTACTAAAGTATGCTAAAAAATACATAGAGGAACAAAATAGAATTGTTAAAAACGAAAAGAGAGTTTCAGAAGCAAGGGATTTTTTTAACGACAAGTTTAAAATTGTTTCGCCCGATAAACAGTTACAAAATGAGAAGGAAAAAGTTGAATTACCAAAACATGATACTAATGCAGAAAAAAAGAAGATCGAACCACCAAAACAAGATTTAAAGATAGAAAAAGAATTGCCGAAACAAGATACTGGAACGGAAAAAGAGAAAATTCAATTCACAAAATCTGGAACTGACCTTGAAAAGACAACAATTTTAGAAAACATAGAAGATAAAACAGATACTCTGAATAAAGAAGATAATAAAATACAGAAAATTCGAGGTTTCAAAAATCTTGATTTAAGAAGAAACAACTACCACGATTATACGCCACCTTTTAAATGCTCCACATTGCATTGGAGGGACATTATAGTTTCATGTAACAATAACATCAAATGGGAATTAAAATCTGATAACAAATCCGAACATACAAGCGTGCAAAAGAGTAAATTTCTACTCAATGCCAAACCATCCAAAATTAAAAGTTACATAAAAATCATCACGTACTACAGTAACGGTATAAAGAAATTCATTGGTGGAGACTTCTGGTGGATGAATGTGATTGGTCCATCATCATTTCATGTTGATTTGAAGGACAACAATGATGGAACGTACGAAAGTTATTTTAGTTTTGTAGAACCTGGTAATTATACTGTCACGGTTGAGTTGATCTGGAGTTTATGTGATGGTTTAAGAAACCCTCCTTCGTGGTGGTTCAAAAGTGGTAAGGTATATGTATGCTGTAGCCTAAAATATTTATTTTACTTATAAGATACTAGTCAGTGGGCCGTGGATAAATCTTCGGGTTTGCCCATCCTTTAATTTCCGCATTTTGTGTGTCTCGTCACTGCTGTTACCATTTTGCGTGACAGACAGACAGACAGACAGACAGACAGAGTATTATAATATAGACTAGTCGTTAGCCCGTGGAAAAATCCACGGAGTCGCCCGTCCTTTATATTAACCCGTTGCAACAAAGTGGACAGAAATACATCGCATTTGGTATTGATGCGCATTTTAAAAATTTCGTGTTTCCGTTACGGGACACGGCTTTCGCGGACAAACAGACAGACAGACGACGGCTATTATTAAAGGGACTAGTCGTTACCCGTGGAAAACCCACGTGGTCGCTCGTCCTTTATAGATAGCTTTTCGTGTTTCCGTAACACGACGTTTTTCCGCGCACAAACAGGCAGACGGAATACGGGTATTATTAAAGAGATACATATCGTTAGCAAGCTAATTTCAATCTGTTAGTTTAAATCGATTGTTGATACTTTTCTGACCAAATAGCAACACAAACGTTTTATCGAAGTACGTGCCCAATTTTTAGACAAAAAATTTGACAAAAAAAAAGTTTTAAAGCAGAACATAGTGGTTAAACTTGCTTGCCAGTTTGTAAGCCGTTCAATACAATTTCCTTATAAATGCAACTATAAATAATTTCAAAAATATTTCCCTGAATTTGTTCATAGAATAACGTGTGAGTAGTTAGAGAGTTCCAATAATTCTGCACAAATGCTTATTTTTAGTGTGTTAAAATTTCAGGTATTCTAATTTAGGTGACGATCAAGGCAAATATCAAAAGCGTGGATCATTAGGTGTGGACACATATATTGGACAAAAAAAGTCATTCCTTTTTACAATACTTCAAGGTAAAAACCAAGACGACATTTATGCACGGGATATTTCTGGTCCCAATCAATGCCAACCAATCAATTCACACTGTGGTTATTGGAGAAACGACCAAGAATTCGTCACCTCCGGGAGGCAAATTAAACCCGAAATACCAAAGAATAAGAAATTACCAAGTCGCTCAACTATATACTTTCATGGTGACTCGTTACAGTTTAGATTGCATGATTTTTTTCTTAGTCGACCAATTTGCAAGGAACTGTATCATTGTAATCTGACTTATACATGGGTATACCCGAATCCTCCGTCGAAACACATCTACGATGACAAAGACTTTAACAAAACAATAATTTTAGAATCAATTCGGAAAGTCCTCCTTCATCCTGATGTGTTGCAGAAATCCAGCGTTGTTTTGATAAATTTCGGTCTGCATTTAATGATGGATATTAGTTTTGATGAAGCGGTAGATGTGTTGGAAGATTTCGTCCGACTCGTTCAAAGTTTAAAGACAAAACATAGTGCAAATTTCCCAAGAATTGTTTGGAAAAGCACTACGGCTCCTTTTGAAAGAGAAAGATACAAGTATAATGAAGATCATAGGAGGTTTTTGACGAAACAGGTAGGGAGTTAGTATTTTTATAAACATTTTAAAAACATTTTAGCGTGTAAGAAATAGGTGGAGATGGTTGATGACAAGGGGAAAATCTTTCCCTTATTATCCATGTTTTCAGAGGCAAGATGATAAGGAAGAGGGGGCTAAAAATGAAAAAGAGACTGTTTGCCGCTTTATTTTGTCACGGATTAAAGTTGAAATTTTAAGTTTAACTACAAGCTTTTTTGATTATTATATCCTCACTAGCCGGGAGACCTGGCGTCGAAACGCGGGTTAAGCCACAAGTGCCGTAAACTGTGTCACACGGTGGGCGCTTTAGTACAGGTATACAGTATGTCGGGAATGAAGTGGAGAGCATATACTATTAAAGTGTTGCGACTGTAACATATTTTTAATAGCTGAAATAAAAACAGAGTTTACAAACCGTTGTTACTCCATTATAGCAAGAACAATCGGCAATATTATTTTATTTTGCGGAATAAGGTTTTGTGAAAGTTGAAAAATTAATCGTGACACTGGACTAAGCGTTTAGTGCAGTTAAAGCGTGTTACATAGACGTATAGGGATAATACCCTTTTGAAAACAATTTTCTCATCGACTTTGTTTAAATAAAAATACAAGAAACAGTCCATTGCTAATACAGGACTGAGCGGTTAGTCCAGGTGAACAGTGCTGCACATTTGTACACGTGTGATTCCCGAAAAAGTTAAGAGTTAATTGTCACAGTTGGCTGACCACTTAGTACAGGTAAACCACGTCGACATGCGTATAGGCGTAACAGCCTTTTCCAAAAAAAAAACAGTCTGTTGTTAACACTAAGCGCTTAGTAGTTAAACAAAGTTAAACAGGCGTATAGGCGTAATATCTTTTTCCATAAAAACTTCTTTGCAACTTTGGTTTAAATAAAAACACAGGGAACAGCATGTTGTTACCCATCAAGCTAAAGCAATCGCTCAGGCATTTATTTGGACAAAAAGTTTTCAGGAAAATAATAAAAGACGTAACTACCTAGCTAACTGCATTAAGCATAAGAATTATTATTTAAGAATATTGTTATACCCAAACTGCATTTTTATACTTTCACTTTTTAGCCAAAGAATAGCTAAGGACCTAGCTAAATAGCCACAGCCTCAACATAAAAAATAAATGGTAGTTAGGATAAAAAGCTTTTATACCATACAGAATAGAAATAAGTAAGGCTGTAGTTAGCTAGCTAGCCTTTAAAATCTTCGTTTCTAGCCAAAAATCCTGAAACTGGTGCGAGATTTGTACATGGCTAAAAAACGTATCAATATATTTATCTTAGCATTGAAAACTAACAGAAAACAAATAATACAAATATATGAAGTTTTCAGAAGACAAAAAAGTCGAACAGGCCAGGATTGAATGGAATACTTGGTATATTACGCGCGAGCGGTAAAAACAAAGTCGGTAAAAATGTATCGCATTTGGTATTGGTGCATATTTTAAAATTTCGTGTTTCGTAACAGGACTCGCCTTTCGGGGACACGCAGACATACGATGGCTACTATTAAAGAGATTATCACTTGTCAGTGTTTAAAAGAATGCAAACGTTTCAATCTTAGACCTACGATAGGTAAACTGGCTGATATTTTCTACTGTATGCGCATTTCTTCAGGCAAGAAAGTTGGCCGTAAAAGTATGCATCTCTAATCAAAATTCCTTCTTTTGGGCAGACTAGACTCTGAAACGTGACGACAAGCATGAGGTTCTAACGAGCAGCGTATGCGTGAAGAACAAATAAAAATTCATAAAAATACATTGCGGTTTGAGTGTTACGCTATGATAACATTTTCAGATCTCAACACTGATACCCTGAGCGAGTACCCTAATGCATGATTGTAATTGAAACAGGTAACAATATAGCTCTTCTGTTTGCTCATTTAGAGAAGCATTATGTGGAACGCTTATTCAAGAGAAGTACTGTGTAATGCTAACATTCCCATCTTGGACGTGTACTATATGGCTGCATCATATATACCTGGAACACTTGATGGGGTCCATTATGTCGGTCACGTTTTTGAGAGCGCGGCTGCAGCTTTTGAATCTTTCGTATTAAACAGTTTGTAAAAGGAAGTCTTTTAGTTATGTCAAAATAATAATTAACTTATTAGAAAAACTATTTTGAAAAGAAGAATTGAGATGTGGTAGGAATTGTATTCAAGGTGTGAGAATTGTTTATAATATATATTTACTCACCTAGGAGTCACTTTTTGATGTTGAAGAAAATGTAAGAAAGAAAGAAATTGTTGTGTCTGTGTGATAAAGATTTAAAACTAAGTGCCTAAACGCCTCAATAAATATACCTTAAATGATCAGAAGTAGTACGGAGTGCTCCAGATCACCCTTCAGAGATATTACTAACACACGCAGAATTGTGTGTGTGTTTATTCCCCGCCATATTCATATAAAATTAAAACGTTAAACGTTCGAATAATAAACAAAGAACATTGTGCCATTTAGATTAAATAAACATTTATCTAAAAACATCGACCAGGTGTCAAGAAACTGTATATGGCAACTCATTTTATTATTACTAAGAACAATGCAACTTTAATACAGAGGGGAGGGCTAAGATACTGTGTTTGAAATAATTTTGTTAATAACAGAGTAACCGAACGCCACTGAAACTTCTGCTTACTATTATCTTAGAATAAAAAGATGGCAAAAAATGTGTAAACATATTTGCAGAAAAAACGCATTTCTAAGGGCACTATCTCATACTGATTTATTGTTATATTAGTGTTTTTATTCACTATAGTTGTAAGTTGAAAATGATTCAACAATTGACATTATTGCTTCTTATATCCTATGATCGCCCCAATAACTTAGTAATTAAGGCTTAATGTCATTAGACTAGAATTTGTTTTCAAAAAAACAGGAACAGGGGGGGATAAGGGAGGTAATAGTTATAGGCTAAATGTATGTGTAAATTTCTTACATCGACCCATTTCAACTTCACTATAGATCTAAAAAAAATACCCAATTCTTCTGCAAATAAGCTCAACCACTTACAAGCTCATGATCTTTCTGAGTTTTTAGACGCGTTGGTGGGCCTATCCATGTATAAAGGTCAAATGAACTTTGGTAGAATTTTCCGTACGAATTTTCCCAAATCTGAAAACTGCGGAGCATGCGCATTACCTAAGCCTTCGTTACAATTCTACTTTCTGTTATCGTTGGCAGTACCTTGTGTCGCAGAAAAGTGTTCCATAGATAAGCTATTACCGTACGGTCAAGGAAACATCGAGGAACAATAAAAGCGCGGAGAAGCGACTTGGAGTTGGAATTAAAAATTTATGCAGTTTTTATACATTTATACAGTTACATTCCAGGTGTTTAATGCAAGTTAAGACCACTTAACTCAGCTTGGGTTGTCATTTTGATTTCGCGTTGCTTTTGTCGCTTTTGCTTCTTAGCACTTTTAGTCATACACCTAAATCGCTACATGCCGTCTTGTTTGTTTTGATGCTAGTGGTGCTGGAAATTTTATTGTAGAGAGTTTTTATCTTCAAATATCTTACGTTGGATGAAGAAAGGTTGTGTTAAACACTTCAGCATGCACAGGTTTAGTTCATTGTTACCGTTTTTGTTTTTATTTTGTTGGGTGGATGGCGTTCGCCGTCAAGGTTCCCGATCAGCAGCACCCATCGAAAACGTGGAGTCAAGATCACTGGATGAGTGGAATGCATTGCCTGCGCAAACGCTAAGGCTCGTATGTCATGCCTTAAACTTGGTGGAGAGTGGCTCGCCTAATATACTGGCCAGACGACTACATGCCTTCTACCATCCTTCAGCTTTCGACCATGTGACCTCTTCTAATGCTGCGGTAGTAGTGACCTCGTCACAAGCTTCTCCACTCCACGGACAACCGCCAGTAATTTCCTTTACTGCTGCTAACATGGGGGCGGTGTGTCACACAACTGTTCCACCAACAGTGGTCACGGCAGCAGTAACCGTAATAACTCCTGAACCAAGTCGCCTGGAGAATAACGTATCTGGACTTGTGAAAACAACGGCACATTCTGTGCCTCAAGAACTTAGTGCGATTCGCCCTGCAGCTTTGATTCAGGTGATTTTAATACTAACTTTAACACCACAGCTAATTTTTATAACGAAAATATTTCTATAGATAATGTAGATCGGACTGGAGGTATTTCCCGCGCGTTTCGACAAAGTCTTTCACAGGCAACTCCAGCACGCGCGACGTCCCTGCCCACTTTGCCACAAGCAGTTATCGATCGCATACGAAAAGGGTGAGTATGTCAATTTTGACCAATTGCTTCCTTTCACGGTTCCATTTGGTGATGAATTTACCCTGAAGGTCTCTGGTAGGTCTAATCCCTCTGTCACCTTGGTGCCACAACAAAACAATCGTCCTAAGGTTAGTGATTTCTCCTCATGGATGGTTGCCTGGAATAATTTTATTCAGGCCTTTTGTTTCTTTTTTCCTCACTGGGTATCCGAACTTTAACAATATTAGGCATTCATGTGCGACTTTGCTTCCCAACACACATTTTCCGGCTGGTCCACATACGATCGGATGTTTAGGTATCAGATGGCCTTTAATTCTAACTTTTCTTGGAATCGGGTCGATGACGATTTATACAACCGCCATTTGCGGAACGCTCCACTGCAAGTGCTCTGCTATCGCTCCAGGTGTGCAGCCCTTTCGTGCCCCCCCCCCCCCCCCAGATTTCAAATTCATTTGGCTCGCAGCCCTTTCGTGCCCCCCCAGAGTTCATACAGATTTCACAAGGTTCAGTTGAACACAATACAGCCACCTGCAGATACTTTAACTCAGTTGGTCACTGCACCAACCGCCAGTGCCGTTTTGCCCATCAGCGTAACTTGTGTGGAGAGGCCCATTCAGTTTTACAATGTTCCAGCGTAAAAATTAAACCAAATCCACTGCCGTCTCTCAATGCCCCATCAATGTTGCTTATTTTGAGTCGCTTTTGAGGACCCATCCATGTCAATCGTTAGTTTCTTTTGTGGTCTCAAAGCTTTCTTCAGGTTTCGATATATGGTACCAAGGGCCACCCATATCCGCTAGGCAGTTAGCAAAGAACTTACACGTGGTCATACGTCTGGTCCATTTCTCGTACCACCAATACACCCATTTCATTGTTCTCCACTTGGTGCTGTTCGCAAAAAAGACGGCAGCTTTAGAATCTACTTGACCTGTCGTCCCCTAGAGGTGTCTCAGTAAACGAAGGAATCTGCAAAGACGAATTTTCGGTAAGGTATTCCAGTTTTGATGATGCCGTCAAGTTTGTGTCCTCCTAGGGCACTGATGCCTTTCTGAATAAAGTAGACATCAATCATGCGTTTAGGCTTTGTCCTGTTAGACAGAATCAATGGGGTTTATTGGGTTACTGTTAGCAGAGATGTTATTTTATTGATACACGTCTTCCTTTTGGTAGCCGTTCATCCCCTTCTTTTTCAACACGGTCGCAGACTTGTTATGTTGGATTTTTATCGTGGTCTTAGGGATTCCCTTTGTCTTTCACTATCTTGATGATTTTTTAGTCTGTGGGAAATCAAGAGAAGAGGTTGAGACACTAGAAGTGCCTTTGGCCGACGACAAAACAGTGGGTCCCGGAAAGCTTTCTGCCTATATACAGATGCCTCAGGTATAGGTTTTGGAGCAGTGTATAAGCACCGTAGGTTTTCATCATCCTGGACGAAGTCACTTTGTCATTTTCACATAAACGTTCAGGAACTTTTTGGCACTGTAGCAGCTGTCACGACCTGGGGTTCTGAATGGCGTAACCAACAAGTAATATTCTATACCGACAATGCATCTATAGTCCAAGTGTGGAAAACTGGTACTTCCAGAGACAGGGAAATAATGACCCTGATTAGATTTATGTTCTTCTTCACTGCTCAACAAAATGTTAATATCTTGCTGCAATATATTCCTGGTCACATTAATGTAGCCGCTGATCTCCTTTCTCGATTACAAGTTCAACGCTTCAAACAACTGTTCCCGTTGGCAGATCCTCCACCCACTCAAATCAATCAAGGGGTTCGGACAATCTTTCCCTAGTGGCTACGCATTTTTAATCACAAGCCTTGGGTCCAGCTACTAGGTCGTCATATGGTGTTGCTCTTCGTTCCTATGAACGGTTTTGCTACCACTGGTCGCAAGCTTTGTGGCCTCTGTCAGAAGATGTTCTTTTAGCCCATACGGCGTCTCACAGCACTATTTTGGCTTATTTAGCTAACCTACAGTTCCATTCACTTATGCATGGTTTCAGTGAACACATTAGGGTCATGAGTCGACTGTTTTACACGTTACGGGGTATTAAATGAGTGCAAGGTGCTTCATTCTCCCGACCACGTCGCTTACCTCTTAATTATAATCACCTGTGTTTAATCCATTTCAGAATTGAATTTTTGCAGTTTTTACCCAAGGATCGTCTTTTGCTCACGTCAGGAACCGCTTTGGTTTATTTCGGTTTACTACGCTGCTCTGAGTATAAATGTTCATCTCGTCACCAGTTTGATGCGTCCACTGACTTGATGGTGCACGACATCACTATCTCTTTGGATCGTACCATTATGACAGTCACTCTGCGTTCATCTAAGACAGATCCGTTTCGTATGAGGATGTACGAAGTAGAACATCCTCATTGCTAACATAATCATGCCATTTGATTTTCAGTATTCTTCTTAGGTGACGCTGTTGTACAGTACGCAATTAATTGATGTTTTTGCGATACAGTGTCTAAGTCTCATTGCCATAGAGAAGCAAAGGCAATAAACATTGATTTTTGTAGAGATAGTAAGATCATGCGAATCAAAAACTTCATTTCGCAAACGACCATATGCAGATGAGACCGCCTGAATACAAACACTCAGTTCATCTTTCATCAAGCAGTTTCTGGATACAAAACTGCCAAGGTACTTGAAACGCTTAATGTTAATAAGTTCTGTACCATCAATAAAGAATTTACACTCTTTTCCAATGCCCATGGTTTCAGTCTTACTGATATTAATTGAAAGACCCATCCTTTTCTTGACATTTCGTTGTAAGCTATCAAAGGGACTGCAAATCAAAGGATGAATTGCTAAAAAATAGCTATATCGTCTGCATATTGTGCTTCCCTGATAAAGTCAAGATAGCAACTTGATTTAGTTTTAAGTCTCTTTAGATCGAACATCACTATTGTCAATGAATCACCCTTCTCAAAAACATACTTTAGATCATTTTAATTCTCCACCATTGCATGAAAAAGAATTATTACCTCAACACAAACAAACACACACAAAAAAACAGCAGAACAGCACACAATGTTTCAAAATGATTTAGCTAAGAGAGCTACAATGTTGATAAATTAGGTCGCAGTGCGTTAGTATTTAGCTATCCAATCTATTCATCTGATTAAACAATCAAAAAACTAGTCGTCAAAGCGCCAGTTTAAGCCACAAGTAACTGTGTGACCTGGTATTGAACGCTTAATAAAACTGTAGTGCCACACATCCAGGTGGAGCTCTTTAGTACAGGTATACAGTATGTTGTAAACCAAGTGAAGCGCGCACACTGTTATAGTGTTTCAGGTATTTTTCAAATAATAACTTTCCTGCTACTTTAGCTGAAATAAAAACACTGTTTACAACTCGTTGTTATCCTGTCTTAACGAAGGCAGTCGACCATCCTTTTTCCCTTTTTAGAAATATGTTCCCGGCAAAAGTACAAAAATGAATTTTACTCCCGGGTAAACGCGCTTGATACCGGTAATGTCAAACATCCGATGGATGTGTCACATTATACTTTATTACAACTTTAGTTAAAGAAAAACACAGGAAATAGGGCGTTGTTACACCGCCCAGCTAAACAATCTCTCTGCAATTTCATTTTGCAGAATAGTTTTTACGACTGTAATAAGAGGTGCAGCTACCTTACTGCATTTAGCGTAAGAAATAATGATTGGGAATTTTGGTGTAGTCAAATTATCTACTTTTACTTTTTAGCCAAGATGTAATAAGCAGTTTAATAGCTAGTTAGATAGCCACAAACTCAAACATAAAAATTAATAATTTTGTCCAGGATAAAAAGCTCTTATACCAAACTGAATAAAAACTTGAAAATAATAGCAACGAATAATAATAGCTAGCTAGCTAGAGCTGAATATAATCATGTTCCCTCCAAATCTACGTTTGTAGCCAAAATCTTGAAATCTGTTTAAGATTTAAACATGGCTAGAAAGCGTGACAAACTTTTTATCCTAACATGCAAAACATATAAAAAGCACAATGCAAAACTTTTAGAAAAGAAAAGGTCAAGAAACGACCTACAAACTTTCAAAATGGCCACCATTACATTAGATCGTCCACCAAGCACGCCGTCATTGCTAAAACTTACTCAAAAAAATGAAAAGAATAACCATGACAACTTCGTAACAACGGCATGAGTGATAGCAAGTGTGTTGAACGCTAAAATGATTGGGAAAAAGCTCGCGAGCAGCGTTTCAAAACAAAACGCAGTCGAAACAAGAAACTGGGTACCCCTGTTAAAGATATAACGAACATTGTTTATGTGGGATAGTTCGATATCAGCATCCGGAAAAACAAGTGCCTTCTCCCCAGTTACTACGCCATTCAATGGCAGCATTTACAATTTTTTCTTTATTATCGGGTATATTATCTTATCCTTTGTCACAAAAGGTTTGCGGAAAGGTATTAGATGAAGGAAGCAAATTCAAATAACGTGATGGAAGATAAGTTTGGGCGCGACTAAAACCGACATTCAATTTCCTTATTTTCTAAATAACGTCTACAAATTAAATACTTCGATCGGGCCAAAAATATATATTTAAGCAGAACAAATATTTTAAACATGGAAAATAAAATTCTATCTACAAAACGCAATAGGATATGTTTTTTTAAAAATTTTATTGACTTTTAAAGAATACGACAGGAAAAACAGACAGAAAAACTCTACAAAATATTAACAAGAGTCCATATCAAACTCTATTTTTGTATGGTTTTGAAATCTTGTGTCGAATCAGGGCGTTATTATATCCTAGGTAGCTTCAAAACGCCCATCGATTAACTGAATTAAATATTCTGATTCCGAGGACCGTTCTTTAAATATCAAGATCCATCCACTCAATGCAACGTGATGTTTCAAGTGAAATATTGCTTTTATCTGATTTTGTCATTCACATGTACGCAAATTAATCACGTTATGGAATAATAAATAGATATTGGATGAAGTAGAAGCATCTGATATTGAGTCGAATATCATCAAAGCAAGACATTTCTAAGTAAAAACAAAAACAGACAGTCAAATTTTGGTAGATGATTTAATTTTTCTGATCTGTCGTTGTCGAAAAAAATAACGATGGAATCAGAGATACTGAAAATCTATCTGTTTATTTTTTACAGTTGTCTATTTTCTTCGCGCTCTTTAAGTGAAATTAACAAATTGATATTATTTGTTCCCGGTGGCATAAAATAAACAAAAAACTTTTTGGCAAGAATGACATTGAATTTTACGGTTTGTTTAAATAAATTTTTATTAAGTTATTTTACTTTCAAAGCTTTTGACAAGACATTTCGTAATATGGAGCGGACGCCATCTTCTAAGATTTGTTTTTACTCTTCAGCATTTTCTACTCCGTCTAAATGGGCAAAAATGTTTTCCTTTTTTCGCGATTTCGGATACAAATTGAAATATTTTCTATGTACTCTGGAACAAAAAGAAAAATTTCGAAACAAAAATTAGACATTACTAATGCGTGTTGTGCCCCAATTTGTAATAATTGCCCCAACTTGTAATACCTGCTCCACTTTGTAATAAATTTTGCCCCAATTTGTAATTCCTGCTCCACTTTGTAATAACGCCTTGCCCCAATTTGTAATAACGCTTTGCCCCAATTTGTAATAAGTCAAAACTGCCCCAAGTTGTAATATTTCCTTTCTCGAAAATATTTATTTGGAAAATCCATTGTAAAACTTCGGGAGGGAAAAAAACTTGCCTTTTTTATTGTTAAGAAAACCTGGTACAGGACCAGTCGCAAAAAAAACATCCAATTTTTTCCGTGTAACTTTAGTTTATTCTTTTCATCTTTTGCACCGACTGATATTAATAGAAATAAATAAAATCGTAATGCATAAAAACCAGGTTGCGTCGCAATGTTCAATGTGTGATTTAATGAATTTCAGACAGGGTATAGTGACATTGGCGTAAACAACAACATTAACGATGAAGTTACTTTTATTCTTTCCTATCTTGATATCTTTAACATTATCGAAATAAGACATACACCTGCTTGGTGACGAAGAATAAGCGGCGATTGTCAAACTTACAAGTGGTAGATTTAACACGCCTGTAAAAGATAGATCAAGGATTGAGAAAAGCGCTGTTGTGAAATTTTGGAGATCGAAGGAATATTCACGGTAGATGAAAGTGGACATATTTTGTTATACGACAATAGGAAGGTATGGAATCATTATTTATTATGAATAAATTTGTATAAAACACGAATAGCATTAGAAATAAAATGAAACAGGTTGAAAGACCTTCAGCTCAAAACCAAAGTTGTTCTTATGATAATATGAACAATTTTTGTTGTCAAAGATATTCAGTTAGTTTACGTGTATCATTTGTACAAAAAAGTTGTTTGGACGTGTTTTTTGTTGATTGCACACTTTTTTCGTTTTTTATTCGTTTTTGTAAAACAGTGTTTTTTTGAAGAAAATGAATGAATGATGTCTAGTATTTTTTTCTGGTAACCTGGTTCTTATCATCTTTTTGCAAAAACACGCGTAAATAAAATAAAAAATCAGTAATATCTCTTTCACAAGCTCTGTATTCTCCTGTAATAGTCTTAGAAAGTATTTATCAACGTAGTAACAACGCAATGTTTGTGGGCGATGGAATTTTGAGTCCTGTTGATTATTTTTAATAGTAAATCAGGTGGATACAAAAAACTGCGGACTCAAGCGGCTGATGGCTATGCTGGACTGAGCAACAAGGAAATATTAAAGGTAACTGGAAATGATGAAAAGTGTACCCAGTTTAGTGTTCGGTTCACGAACAAACTGAGACCTCGACCTGTTTGTGTGAAAGACGTCCACGAACAACACCAGATTGATTTAAGTTGATCTGAACAAAATGAAAATTGACCATAACGGGAAAACCTATCGCTAGATACTTTCACTAATGGACGTATTTTCAAGATTTCATTGGCTAGATTCACTGGAACGAAAACTATCACGACATGTAAAAAGGGAGATCCAAAATATCTACTCTATCCATGGCGAACCAAGTCGTCTTCAGAGTGACAATGGAGGCGAGTTTAAGAAAGAAGTTGCAAGATGTTGTCGTGAAAAAAATAACAATGATAAGATCGCGGCCGTGCCACCGACAATCACAGGGAAAAGTTGAAAGGTCTCATCGAGTACTACGAAGCAAAATTAAGTACGATTTGTTGAGTCAAAATCGAAATGGTATTAACTGGGTAAAAAATGTGTTTAAATAATGAAAATCGTGAGGAATTGGGATGGAGAAGTGCCTTTGAAGTATACTTTAGAAGACAATCTAACGAACTTGTCAAGGCTGATGTTTCCATGAAGGACCAAACAATATCAATAGGGCGTTCTAATCCACCATCTGCAAAATATATCAATAGAAGAAATAATAAAATCAAACATCTTCGTGAAACCGCACGTGAATGTAACAAGAGAAAAACTAACCAAATGCTCAGGACTCGTGCTCGAAAAAATGTCCACAAGAAGAACAACGTTGGCGATAGATTTTCGTACGTGAAGCAAGAAAAATAACAAGGTACCGAAACGGCAACATGTTATTTCTAAAAAAAGTTTTGAAAAAGCATAGTAGAATTGATAAGTATGGCATTATGAAAATGTTAAAGAAAAAGGAAAAAGCACATCTAAGCACCAGCCTCGTAAAACTTTTCTCATTCCTCTTACGCAGGAAGATAGATTACAAAGCCTATCCGACCAAGGCTTTTACGTTGCTTATAATCCACCGGGTGATGGAAATTGTCAGATTTCAGCTATATCCTATGCACTACAAGAATATGGCATTTATTTTCTACCGAAAGGTGTTAGCAAAGACGTTATCAATCACCTACGGATTAACAACGTTGACGTAGACGGCTGGCCATTAGAACTTTACGTAGAAGTTTCTTGGTCCGAATACATTCAAAACATGGCTTTAAATGGCGTATATGGTGACGAACTAACACCTAACACTTCGTGCTTGTGCAGATATGTATAAATGTCAATATAAGAGTTACTTCAACATTAGGCAGAGACGCATTCGCCGTAATTAGCCCAACGAATCCCAACCCACGAGGTTATATCACACTGGGACATTGTGTCGAGGGACAAGGTATTCATTGTGTCACCTTATCGAATGAAATATTAGGGGAGGAAGTTGATAGCGGTGGAAAGCTGTTTGATGAAAATGGATTGGTTGATGATAGAGATGCTAGCAAAGAGGTGTCCGATGAAAATAGATTGGTTGATGAAGATGATTGCGAAAAGCCTCCAAAAATTTATTTGGAGATGGTTTAAAATCAAGTACCACCTTCAATGACGGTCAAAGCGCAAAATTTGATCATCAGTGGTGGTAGATGCAGTGGTATTTCACTGCATTTAAAACAAATTCTGTCGAGCGACCCTAACTGGCCACGGAAATGTAGAACAGGTAGATTGATCAAGCCGCGTTGGCGTTGCAAGCCTTAACCCTATTCGGTCCGGAGGGGGGGGGGGATTCCGCGCAGATAGTGTGTCCTGTCAATTCGGCTAGCTAAAACTGCGGAAAAGTAGGTATAGTATTTTTCATGTTATTACAAATTGGAGCAACTTTGAGTTATTACAAATTGAGGCAGGTATTACAAATTGAGGCAAAGTTTATTACAAATTGGCCCAGGCATTACAAATTGGGACAATTATTACAGTTTGAGGCACAACAATGCGCATGCTTATAGAGTTTTCTAGCTATAAATTTGTGTTATAATTTTCATGTTAAATTTTTTTATACATAGTGTGTTAAAGTGTTCTATCTTAAGGTAGATTATAAACAGATACTCAATTCAGTGATATCGGACATCGAAATTATTCAGTGTCGCTTTGGTGATATTCAATACATCACAAATACGAATGAAAAATACGGGATAACGATTCTTTGAACGGTTTTTAAATATTTTTTTTTTACGTAAACTAAAAAAACTCCAGAAATCAAACACACATTAATAAACTCTAAATCGTTAACCATATATTTGACTACTTTAAAAACATGTTCCTTAGATTCGACCTTAAACAACAAAACGCGACAGATGTAAAAAAACAAAATGGCTACTTTTTCGTTCTTTTCTTTTCTTTTAGATGCCGTGGTTTTAATAAAGTGAAACAGATAACAAAATGAGTCTTAAATGGACTATAAAAAACGGAGCCGTATTAAGATATGTCTAGGACAAACAGTGTGTCGGAGATGATTAATACGAAACATGAATAACAGGTCTTAACAATGAGTCGATCATTTGACAAAAAACCTTCGATCATCAGTTTAGACAGTTTTACAAACAGAATGTTAAAACGTTAAAATAGATAGATAGATATTATCAACTACGACCTTCCCTAGATCGACCTGTTATGTTTTATCGTTCCACTTTAAAAAATCAAAGCAAAGAAATTATCATTAGAAAGACGTCATCAATTGTTTATATTGATGAAAATTTTATTCTGTCGATATAATTTTTCCAATTTGCACATCAATTCGTCAAACAGATTGACAACGTCGCACGGATTGACATGCGAAAAATAAAGGAAAATTCCACCAACTAGTATGTTGTTGTATTGTATTTATACTGTCGGACCATCAGAATAATCATTTAGACGAAGCTGCTGATTAGCACGCCTGTTGATTATTAGACTTTGTACATTCTTGAGCGAAAAACGCGACAAGTTCTTATTAACAATGTAAAAAACATTGCAATTTCAGTTAGATAAAGACTAAAGCCTTGAGATATACTTGTAAAATATATATAAAAATACCTCAAAATCACACAAAAGTGGAATTAGCTGCTAAAGATCTCTTTAAATAACTCTTTTTTATAAAACTACAAAAAATATTAAAAATGAAATAAACAAAGAATACGTTATATAAATATATATACGTTATATAAAAAAATATTTTGTGTTATGAACATATTAAATACGCCAGTGGAAACCAGTACCAAATCATCGACCACGTGTGCGTACTTACAGCTGTAGACAAACTAGGCAGTTGCTTAGGGATTTTAACAACAACAAACTTTCGTTCTTCCACCGGCGTGGATGTACTTAGTTTGGTTTCGTTTCGCACTAAATCACCTATAGGAAAGATAGAATAAAAGGGATGACGAGTAAGTACAGCCCTGTGTGTAGCGTGTTGCAGGTATGGCATGTAATAAACATATGAACATGAATGGACGTGTTTGACAAGCTGTGTAATATCGTTAACTTTATAATTGTCATCTGTACATGGTAGGCACCTTCCGACTCGTCATAGCAGAAGAATGTGTGCACGCTTAACCTTAGTTAAAGCACAAAAAGGAAAGAAAAACAAATTCTTTTTTCCGCCGTTCTATTCCTTCTTTAGTTTTGAAAATTTAATGACAACATATTCAGTTCTAAAGTCATTCTAGATTTTATTCCGTAACAAATTGAATACCTGTATCAATATGCAGCACTACTTTCTCGCCTTCATTTCCATGGAAATATGGCAAAACCTGAATAGCAAAAACATGTTATATAAGTCATGTTTATTTTATTTTATTTTCTTGTTTAGAATATTCGGTATAGTTAAAAGCCAATTACATTTTCCCCTGAAAATGTTGCTTCTTTTGAGGGAGTATAAATGTCCTCTTTAAACCGCTGATATATTTTGTAGTAAAATAGGGCATCTAAAGTGTAGCCAGAAATAATCAAGTTATAGATGATTTGACAAAGAAGAAGAAAAAGGTACACGTGCTAGCTTATTACATTGAAAACAATCTTTGGAAATTCATTTTACGCCATCTTATTCCTTTCCGACCAATGCGTGCAAGATACTGTATTTCCAAATTAATGAATATTTAACAGTTACCCAACGCACTTTTTGGTCAAATTTCAATCTTTAATTTTGCAGTCCTTAGAGATTTGCTGAAGTACAGGCACAAGTTGTCAGAATTTTTCTTTCGGCTTATCCATTGGGTTTTGCGGAACATCAAACGGCTAACGAGAACATTAATTTCTGCAGATTTGAGAACAGTGTGCCATAAGTGTTTTGCAATATGTAAAGAAGAGGAGGAAGAAACATAGGTATTACCTCTTTCGTGCATAATGGGCAGTTTTTGCGCTACCACCTAAAGGGGAAAAAGCCTCCCTCTGGTTACAGCGCGCCTGATTGAAAGCCTGTTTGAACGTAAGCGGTTGGCGAGAAGCGATTTTTGTTTAAAAAATTCCTTACATGCCCTCTGTTCACGAGCTGGACAGTTCCGAAGTCTCTGCAAAGACTAAATAAGCTCACCTCTATTTTATATTGACAAAA
Source organism: Hydractinia symbiolongicarpus (assembly GCF_029227915.1). NCBI lineage: Eukaryota > Metazoa > Cnidaria > Hydrozoa > Anthoathecata > Hydractiniidae > Hydractinia > Hydractinia symbiolongicarpus. The sequence continues at coordinate 18,244,407 of NC_079880.1, forward strand.
AAGGTGCAAATACTTCAACCGAAAGCTCTTTAAATTTGCTGGCACAATACGCCTCCATACGAATGTCGTTCTCTTCGCGTTACTGCAATTCACATTAAACCACGTGATTCCAATAGCATGCACGGTTAAATCTAAACATGATCACCGTTTCAAGATTTAAAGGGTCCGAGGTGTTGATACAGCAATAAAATTGAGTGACAATTATCCAGTGCGCATTGCGTATAGAATGTTTTTAAACAAAATGACTTTACGGGTAATTCGCAATGCATTATGGTAGTTATATTCTACAGTTTTCTCTCCCAGAAGCGAAGGTTTGTAAATAAATAACGGCATCCTTTTTATTGTGGCGATAATAACAAAAGCCATTATTGTTTGTGTTAATTTTCAAATCTCCTCAAGAAAATCATTATCTCCCTTATCCGAAACACGTGTTATTGATGTAAGCATTTAAAAATTGTTAGTCAGTGAGGTTTTAGAAGTGAAAGCAGTTGAATGGAGGTAATAAATAATGATACAGATTTAGATATAATTTTAAGCTCTTCAGACCTTGGGCCTAACTTTTCTCAAAGCTCTTGTGTGGTACTAGGACCTGTTTAAAAGAATTAACAAATGTCGAGAGGGACGAAGAAGTGGAGGAAAGAACACACGAAGATATCAGTCAATGGTCGACTGATCTTGCAGCTATGTCTGCGATCACCCAGAAGAAAATTCACCAATATTTAATTCTTGGAAATAGCTGTGATAGCAAGCCGAAGGGTGCTACAAAGCATAAAATTCTTGGATACCAACTATTCAAAGAAAGCAACGTGAAAAAGTGATAGTTAAAAGTAATGTTAAGGCTGAAAAATAAACTTGGTTCTTGGTTTGCTGGCTGGTTGGTTTGATAGTTTTTGGGGCTATTGTGGGAATATTGATCATATATGTCTTTTTTCCACCAGTAAAATGAGCAGAGAAGCTCTATGCGATGTAAAAGGTACAAAATGCTTTCTACTGATCATAAAAAGCCATTTCTGTCGAAGCTCTGAGTGTTTGGGAATGACATAAGTCTGGATTCTTTTTTGAGTTGATTTGACAGAGAGGTACACAGCAAGTTATTCCTCCACCTTTACTTTTAGCTTGCGATAAAAAGCTTGAACTTGATAAAAAGTTTGAGCCAATGCTTGCAGGAGAGTCCAAGTTTTGAAAAAAACTGTTGTCTTGATTAGAATTTTGTATATGGCTCTGGCTTTGAGTAGAATTAGGGATGAAGTGTACTTGTTCCGCCATCTTTGTTACTGCGAATGGTTTGTTTACCTTTTTGCGGAATACAACTACCATTATGCATTGCGAATTAGTCGTATAGGGAGGGTGCGGAGAATTGCGTAAACTTTCAAAAAATTGGTTTGAATCCTGAAAAGTTATATCAGATTTTAGATTTAAGCATTGACAGTAATTAATAAGACCATGACTTCTTGCTTGGAATATAGAGACATTGCGTTGACAATATTTATACCTCACCTGGTATATTCCACTTTATGGTAACTGCGGCTTGATGATTGTGTAATGCCAGATCATGGAGACGTGCCACGAGGTTCCGAGTATTCTTATTGGAAAGTCTTTTCACAATGTGTACACTTTTTTGACCAACTGGTAAATTCAGTTTCGACACTGGAACAAAGAGTTATTGGATTATTAAAGAACGAATCAAAAATACATGATAAAATTTACATTATAAAAGTACGTGACTCAGAGTTTCACAATGACCGATCGTCAGACACTAAATCAAAAAATATAAAAAATGTAACAATATTTTGACAGAAATAGACAACGCGTGGAAACTAATCTTTTATTGAAAAAATTCAAGTGTGACGTAATGATATAGTATTTCACAGTGAGGTAAAATTGCGCGTGTTTCCACTGGGGCAGCATGATCAATAATTTTCCATGAAAGCGTTGGTTCTATTTCTTTTCTCTTCCACGCTCATACATGTTCAGACAATTTGGTAGAATTCGTGCTATTTTCGTTCTTGAACGTATGGTTATGTTGATTTCATCGTGTCTCGAAGGTATTCTCTGTTAGACTGATAATTAGACTGATAATTAGACTAATAATTTACTCAAAAATAAATCAGTGCTATCTTGGTATTTACTCTAAAGAGGACATCAAATTGTAGGTAGCGTTGCTCTGTGTTAGGATGCTAGACAGACATGTTGTGTAAACAACTGTAGCTAACTTTTTGCGTGTTTCTATATTTTGTAACTTGTGCTCCTTTGAGAAGTTTTTACTAACAATTTTCAAGAACCTTCTAACATCTGTTTTTACGTTAAAAAAAATTGCGTTAAACCATATAATTGTTCTTGATCTGGATTTCTTCCAACTCCGTAATCGTTGTTGTTAAAAGTATTTTTTTCCTTACAACCATTCCTTACAAGCATTGTTGTAAATAGGCTTTTGGCTTCACCTGATGATATTCTGTTGATTTGGTCCGAGATCATGCTTGGGATGCGTTTTATGATATTTGTAAGTTTGATTTTGAATACGGCTAGTAGATTTCATTTAATAGATTCAACATTACGTAATTGTTAAGATTTTATTGCGGAGAGAAGCGGAGCCCATTTTCTCATTAAATAAGCCAAATAAAGGCTGTATAGGATTTCTGCGTCTCGCCCCTATACATCAAAATTATCAAACACTCTTCCCCACGGTTACGATTTCGCCCATTTGTGTTTTGTTTCCCAGTAATTTAATCTGGTCGTTTTTCCGTAAATTTCTGATTAAGCGAGACAACATGAATTTTAAACGGCAATGGGGGAGTGTTTGTTGTTACTTAAATATGGCGACGATATGAGAAGGACCACGAGAATTTTACTGGAAAAGTTTACCTTTTAATCTATCAATCTCGTAATATCCTTATTTAATTCGCATTAAATATACTTTATCTTAAGTTATTAACATTTAATGCTTGCTTTTTTTCGTTATATATGGAAACTTTGTCCAGCGTAGCTAGCTAGCTAGTATAAAGAAAGCATATGTATTAGCTAGCTAGCTAGTGCTAGTTCCACATACTAGGTAGCTAGCAGACCTTAAGTGAGACATTTCTTGCCATAGCTAGTTATATACATATTTTTTTAAAAGAAACCTAAGCATTTGGTTGAGCCTGGATGAAGTTTCTTAAAATTTGATAAGTAGAGCCTCAAGCGTTTGGACTATGGTTTTGATATATATATTTTCTATTGTACATTAGCTATATGTATAAAAGTTTCTTAATGTTGAAGATTTCTAAAAATTTGGTCTTTCTGAGCCTAAGGTAAAAACAAACATGTATATAATCGTTTCCAAAAAATGAAGGTGATCGATTAATTTCTAAGAACCTGGAAATAATTTCCCGATAAAGAATTATTTTTGTTGGACACCATTCTTGTTCCGCTTTAAATAAAATATGTCACTGGCCCATGCAAAATTGTGTCCGTAACATACTGCGGTACTGCCAATGCAGAAACCCCAGCAAATGTTTGATCAAGGCGAAAATGAAATCGTTTGATCGACTGCCATGGAGCACGTGGGAACTTTGTTTTTTATATGATTCATTATACAATTTAACCGAAAGTGGCGTCTAAAATTTTTCGCTTGCGAACCTAGGGGACTCAGTCCCACGCTCCGCAACACTTTCTATATTGATTTCTATTGAAACAATTTTTATATTTTTTTTTATCTAAGTGTCATGTATATATAAAATAAATAAATCTACATGCGTTCTATGTTGTTCTTATACAAGATATGCAAGATATAAAAAAATCATAAAGAAAAGCTTTTGTATTTAAAAATCCTTTTTTACAGGGATATCCATTACGTCATATTATCTGAACAATAGGGCCTATAGTAGCACAGGGTATGAAGGAGGACTGTTTGAAATTTAGAATGATTAAACAACACCACGAATTCTAAAAAGTTTTCTATGAACATCTACCTGATTTGACATAATGGATGCAGCTAAAATCTTGCGCAAAAATACACAAAGGAAATTTTTCCGACATTTTTTAAATAGGACAACAAAATAATCCAAGTTAAGTTCGGCACATTTGTGAAAAATGGCCATGACGCATCAGTAACAGTAAGCACAATTTAAAAATTTGGCCTACCTCTGAAACATTTGCAAGCCGCGTGAATCTGATATAAAAATAGCCTATGCAATTACTTATGGTTCGAACTTCGAAATTTGCTGTCCTATCTGCACATTTTTTAATTAAGATTGAGCTACCGGTTGCATGCACTATGGCCTTAATGTAAAAATATTGTTAGAAAGTCATAGAAATCACACAGGTTAAGTAAATACGTCATTGAATCATTTGTTAAGTTGTATACTTGAAGAAAACATTAATAACTTACATAATGGCTTCGTTGTAAGTATAAGCTTCGCTCTTTGTCCCCTTAAAAGTAACTTGTGGGCGCGTGAAACAGCAAAAACCTTGATTTGATACGTTGTGTTCGCCTCCACCTCATTCAGGACGGCGAATGTTCTATCAGCTGGAACGTTGATTGCATAATTCAGTGACACTGATGAGAATGATTTGGAAGGTATTGTCTTGAAGTAGACAACACGATATTTTTGGAGTACGCCATCTAAAAAAAATAAATCAAAAGGTTTATTATGGCTAATTAAGTCGCTAACTTTCTCAAAATTGAAAAACAATTTGAAAGAATGATTTTAAAATACACAAGTTCACCGGAGAACAGCTTACGAACTTTCTTTAGACGCAAGATTTCATTAGAAAAAATAGTAGGAATGGACCATCACTTAAAGAGGAATAATTCCAATTTAAAATGATATGTTAAGCATAATGAAAAAAAGAAGAATACGAAACCATTATTTTTCTTTAGAAAAAAAGAAAAGTGAAACCAGCCAACTACTAAATGTGATCACTTTAGTTGGACAACGTTTTTCTCTGATCAGGTAGTTGACTTAGTTAGTTTAATTCTCCCCAGGAGTACTTTATCAACTTATAAATCAAATAGCCGATTATTCTTTTTAATGTCAAAACGGCATCTGAAAAACGTTGGTATGCATTTTCTATGTTGATTGAATTTTAAACGTCACTTTCCCGCTGGACGTGATTTTGACGTTAGTGAGTAATTTTCAAGTGTTACCCTTAAAAAATGCAAATTAAATAGAATGTCAAACTTTCGTAAAAGAAAACAAAAACAAAAACGATAAATTTGCTTTTAACGAATATTAGCTCAAGAAGAACCATTTACCTATTTTAGCGGGCGAACTCCATGTTAAGAGCGTTCGTCTTTTACCATTGTCGAGTTCAGAAATGTTTATATGAAGATTCTGCGGTCTGCTTGGTCTTTTAAATGGCAGCGGTAGCTTAATGACCTGACTCGGCTCACTATATCCTGTGTAACCATCCTCAGACACAGCTGCAACACGAAATTGATACCACGCACCAGCATGTAATTCTTTCAGCTGGCGATGCAGCTTTGGAGTCTAAAATTTGAAGATCCTTCTGTGTCAATAGGGTAAAGTTACTAATCCCACGCATGTTTTTCGCTGGTTGTAAGCTGCTCTCTCTTTAAAAAGTATTGACAATACTGCAGAGATCAGTTTCAATCGGTAAAAATAGAAAAACATCTTGGTATAAAAAGGCCAAGCTGCTCAACCTAATCCAAGTTATAACATAAACCAAATGTTACCTGACCAGCAGGCTCCCAAAATGAGAAATAAGTTTCTTTGTAAGACTTCATAGAGTATCTACTCTCTATTACAAACTGTATTCCGAACCGTTTAAATGAGCTTCGCCTTTTTATCATACGCCAAGTCAGCATGCAAGTTTCAGAGTCGACATGATCAGCACGAAGATCAACAGGTACTGAAAAAGGAAGAGACCGTATGTATGACAATCTATAGTATGAAGCACAGGTTCGTATGCCTATCTATAGAATGAAGCGCGGGTTCGTATAAATGATTATCCACAGTATGAAGCACAGGTTTGTATATATCATTATCTATGAAGCCGCAGGTTCGTCAATATATAGCTAGTCCTTGCAGGTAACCAAAATGAGCCGAAATTGCAATAATTTTTTCGTGTTTACATGTAGTTCACATGCACTATACCTTTGTGAACATGCGCAATAGCTTTAAGGAAATTTCCTTCGTCATTTGTGTTATGAATATCATGCCAGTAGGTAGCAGGAAAAACTTACCATCTCTGTTTTCTTTAAATGTTGGCGGTACACACACTGTTTTTTTGTGTTCTGTTACGCAACATTTCTCATCTACTGGACATTCCCAATCGTGAAAACATAGATCGACCATCAAATACTTAGGGACATTAACAGCTGCTGGACAACTTCCAGACTTCCTTCCTGTAAAGAAGAACACCACTAGACACCAAAGCTTTAGTTTAGGGGTTTGGGATCGTCTTCTAGTTAAACATAACCGAGGACTGATGTTGTTACTTTTCTAGTCCTTTTCTGACTGTGTTCTATTTTGTTCTTGAATGCAACAAATTCAAAAACAAATCTTGTTTTAACATAGGATTTTGTAATTGTCCTCTTTTATTTTACCTTGAAAACATATCAATAGAAATCATGGGTACGAAATTGTCACGCATGCTATCTGCTCAACTTATCTGGCGCTGGCAGCGAGAAAACGAAAGTTCTCCTGGCTTGTCAGTTCTGCTTTTTAAATAGCTGTGTTGAACTAAGGTCGTTTTGGAGGACAATTAATTTAATTAATTGTAATTAAGTTAATTTTGGAGGACAGTGAGATGTATAAAAACGTAATAAGTTATTTTTTAGCTACCCAGTTGGCATTTTTTTTTTTTAAATTTTAAGAGGTGACACAACTCAACGAGTTCATTTTATGGTGCACTTCCTGTTCCCTTGGTATTTAGGTGACTTTAATGACATTTACGTGGCAAGGTGAACATTCGGTTTTTAAATTATACGCAAAAACTATTTTCGTCATGCTTCTCAGATTTTTTTCTAATTAACGATCTTGTTGTCGAAAGTTACCTAATGGTCACAAGAAGTGAAAACCCACTTGCATACGCATACAGAGTTTCAGCAAAATACAAGCAGAGAAAAAGTGTGATTAACGGATTGAGCTGAATGTCACCAGCCTAATTCAGCTAGAGAGGCAATCGCTGCTCAACAGCAAAAGAAAAATATTTAGATTGTGTACTATATACATTTACAGCAAATTATTTTATGTGTGACATGAATCAAGATACTTGTAATTTTACTGCTTTCTAGTTGTGCTTATTTAAACACCCGGTACTTGCATTTCATGTCTCCATGTACATTGTTTCTATGCATGCTGCCAGACTGCTAACTGCCCATGTTTCTTGTTAATTCTTATGGTTGTCTTCCAAAAAAATATGTAATGCAACAAGATCATGTTGACGGGGTTGCTTAAAGTGGCAATAATAATGCGTTGGAACTTATTATGGTATGCCACACCTCAAAGTACGTCTAAAGTTTTTGCTACATACCGAAGAAGACGGATTTCTGCATAGTTACATAAAAACGAAAGGAAAATTATACGTTTTTTTTTAATATCTATTTTTAAACTTCCTGTTACCTGCAGTAATGACGTTTTTAAGAAACGCGCATGAATCATGACATGTACTGATGAATGGGTAAACATGGCGCGATTCCTAAGAAAAAAATATCGGAAATAAAAACATAGAAAAATTGAAAGTCGTAACTAGTCGTTAGCCCGTGGAAAAATCCACGGGTTCGCCCGTCTTTTTTATACCGTAAAAGGTTCCATTTTGCGTGACACCCGGACAGACGTATACGGGTATTATTATATAGATAGATAGAAATCGATGCGAATAAAAAGTTTACTTCAGTTTGGCAGCAAAAGTTAATGACAACTGCCGCAAACTTTAATTTCACATGTTTTTATAAGCAAGTAGAAATCTTTAATCAAGCCTAAGTAACGATTCTTGTAGGGTTCCCAAAAGAAATCAAACCATGAATAGGCTTACGACATGCTTATTAGAGTAACTTCTATTTTTATAAATTTAAAAGAAAATACACTAGAACGATTTACAAGATTAGGCAATATGCCTAGAAAAATGTCCCTATCTAAGCACGTATATGCTTATAAGCGTTTTACTTTTGCAAAATTAGTTTATGAAGTATCTAATCTTGCGTGATTTTAAATTCAATTAGAGTCAATGTCCTCATTTTTCGCCTTATTTAAATTTTTCAAGCTGCATGTTGTTATTTTTAACTATTGGTGAAAGTGGAGAAAATAACGCATTGTTTGGTACTTCATTGTACCTCTTGTTAGAGAGGAAAGTAATGTCGTTTTATTAATTTTTTTATAGAAGTGGAAAAAAGCTGCAGCACCTGAAAGAAAACTAATTTGGTACAGAAAACAGAATGGACGCTTTTGTTCAATTTGTATCTCTTCATTAGAAATCCTTATATTGTATTCAATCACAAGTGATGAGAAATGATGTTATTATTCCCATTTACTGCAGAATCTAGTTGCATTATTACACGTTACGAAACCCTAACTGGACAATTACTTACACAGAGCTGGCTACAGTCAAATCTTGCTGTAAGTATCAACTGGTTAAAACAAACTCTTTGACACTAAAAAAAGAGAGTACAATAATTTATTTTGTCGGAACAGGCAATCTTTGAAATAAGAAAAAAGGTGTAACCCAATACTTATACACAAATAAAAATACTAAGTAAATAAATAATTGTTCTTACAGTTACGTAATCATTGCTGAAAAGTATTTTTCAATGCAAAACTGAACTGAAAAATATTTCACGCAATTCAAAATTACGAAACAACAAAAGCAATTTAACGCAATTCTACAAAATACCTGCAAAGTTATTTTTACCCCAAATAGGACATTTAGCAAAAAAAAAATACATGAGCAGAAAAACAACATACATGGCGACTTCCATCTCTTTTTATTTCAAGTGTTTGCAAACAGATATAGTTTTCGCATTTTAACATCATTACCAGTGAAAACTTACTTAGGTTTCCACCTCTCCATTTACGTTTTTGACGTAGACCAGTACGTTGTTTTTGTGTATTTTTCTGACCAGATATCCTATTCAGGGCATAATTTTTAAAAATTTATTGGTTAATTTCCAGAATTGCGGCAAATTATTTTTCGACTTTCGTGCGGACCCAAATAAATCATTCTATTAGATATTATCACCGCGTCTGCGATATTTCTGGGTTATGTTTCATCATACCTCTTTACACATATGATCTTTGTGTGTGCACTTTAATGGCCTCCATTTCCACTTTCCACGTTCACGACTGGAACTATCGATCAAGTACTAAATTACAACATCAAAACGACAGCTGTGAATTTGCATTCTTTAATGCTTCAATGCATACAATAAAATCAATCTATAACAAACACCAACGGGATCTTTAAAAACTGTCAACTTTAGAGAGATGTCTGCCAAATAAAGGGCCTTGCCAAATGACAGTATAATATTACTAGTCGATAAGGCCCGTGGAAAAATCCACTCAGGCAGGATAACAGAAAACAACCGTCATTTAAATTTAGCTGACGTCCGCCGAAACGTGTCAGAACACAATAAAATTTTTTTTCATGAATTTGTATGCCTGTTGCCTTCATCGTATAGATCTTGAAACGCTGATCAAGAAAATGTATAGGATCATGTACTTTTGACAAAGGGTTGCATAGATATTGGGGTTTGAAGGTTTTTGGATGACGTCATCAACCCGTCCATTCCGAAACGGATTTGGGGACCTAGGTTTGGGAAACTTACCCAAATTGGTCCCAGGTGGTCCCTAGTTACCCACGCGATGAAAAATAATTGACGTCACCACCTCGTTTATAAGTTATTTGGCCTCAAAGTTTTAAGTGCACTGTAATGGCTTTGCTAATCTTAATTAACTTTTCTTTGACGTCAATACTAAAGTTTGGTACATTACAGAACAATTTTATAGGCTGTTTTTTATAGAATTTGTTAAAGAACATTGTAAAGAATATAATACACTTTGCAAAAGTGACAGAAAGACAGAACTGGCGTATTATTATATAGACTAGTCGATAAAGCCCGTGGAGTAATCCACTTAGGCAGAAGGACAATGGAAAAATAGATAGTTTTAGATTTTTTGCTGACGTCAGCACAGCAAATTCAAAATAACTTAATCGAGAAACTTGTTTTCATGTTTCCTCCATTGTGTAGAGCTTACACTGCTGATCAAGAACATGTATATGATCGTGTGGTTTTGATGAGCGGTTAGTGAAATATAAGGGTTTAAAGATTTTGCTGACGACCCGTCAAAACCCAAAATTTTTTTTTAGAAATTTGTATACCTGTTGCCTTCATCGTATAGATCTTGAAACACTGACCAAGAAAATGTATAGGATCATGTACTTTTCACAAACGGTTGCAGAAATATTAAGGTTTAAAGGTTTTTTGATGACGTCATCAACCCGCCCATTTCGAAACGGATTTGGTGACCCAGGTTTGGGAAAATTACCCAAATTGGTCCTAGGTGGTCCCTAGTTACCCACGCGGTGAAAAATCATTGACGTTACCACCTCGTTTCCAAGTTATTTGGCCTCAAAGTTTTAGGCGCACTGTAATGGCTTTATTAATTTAATATACTTTCCTTTGACGTTAATATTATTTTAACGTTAAAGTTTGGTAAATTACAGAACAATATTATGGGCTATGTTTACAGAATTTATCAAAGAAAATAGTGAAGAATATAATCCACTTTGCAAAAGTCACAGACAGACAGACAGAACTGGCGTATTATTATAGAGACTAGTCGATAAGGCCCGTGGAAAAATCCACTCAGGCAGGATAACAGAGAAAAACAACCGTCATTTAAAGTTTGCTGACGTCAGCACAGACCTGTCAGAACATAAATAATTTTTTTTTTTAGAAATTTGTATGCCTGTTGCCTTCATCGTATAGATCTTGAAGCACTGATCAAGAAAATGTATAGAATCATGTACTTTTGATAAACGGTTGCAAAGATATTAGGGTTTGAAGGTTTTTTGATGACGTCATCAACCTGTGCAATCCGAAACGGATTTGGGGACCCAGGTTTGGAAAACTTACCCAAATAGGTCCCAGGTGGTCCCTAGTTACCCACGCAGGAGATGACGTCAATTATTTCCACCGGTTTCCAAGTTATTTAGCCTTAAATTTAAAAGTGCAATGCAATGGCTTCACTAATCTTAATATACTCTCCTTTGACGTCAATATTTGCTTAACGACAAAGTTTGGTAATGTACAGAACAAATTTATAGGCAATGTTTTATAGACTTTGTCAAAGAAATTTTATCCACTTTGCAAAAGTGACAGACAGACAGAATTAGCGTATTATTATAGAGACTAGTCGATAAATCCCGTGGAGTAATCCACTTAAGCAGAAGGACAATGGAAAAATAGGTTTTTTTAGTTTTTTTGCTAACGTCAGCAGTGCAAATACAAAATAAATATATTTTTTTAGAAATTTGTATACCTGTTGCCTTCATCGTAGAGATCTTGAAATGCTGATCAAGAAAATGTATATGATCATGTATCTTTGACAAACGGTTGCAGAGATAAAGGTTTAAAGGTTTTTTGATGACGTCATCAAACCGTCCATTCCGAAACGGATTTGGGGACCCAGGTTTGGAAAACTTACCCAAATTGGTCCCAGGTTGTCCCTAGTTACCCACGCGGTGAAAAAACATTGACGTCACCACCTCGTTTCCAAGTTATTTGGCCTCAAAGTTTTAAGTGCATTGTAATAGCTTCACTAATCTTAATTAACTTTCCTTTGACGTCAATACTATTTTATCGGTAAAGTTTGGTAAATTACAGAACAATTTTATAGGCGATGTTTTATAGAATTTGTTAAAGAAAATTTTGAAGAATGTAATCCACTTTGCAAAAGTGACAGACAGACACAGGGAACTGGCGTATTATTATATAGACTAGTCGATAAGGCCCGTGGGGTAATCCACTTAGGCAGAGGGACAATGGAAAATAGGTTTTTTTAGATTTTTTGCTGACGTCAGCAGTGCAGGTACAAAAAAAATTGGGGAAGTTTAGTTTATTCGTTGCCTGTACTGTGCATAGATTGAAACGCTGATGAGAAAAATGCTTATTATCATGTGCTATTGACGAATTCGACAAACGCCTAAGGAGATATAAGGTTTTAAAAATTTTGCTGACGTCAGCAATGAACCGTCAAAACCCAAAATTTTTTTAAAGAAATTCGTATACCTGTTGCCTTCATCGTATAGATCTTGAAGCACTGATTAAGAAAATGTATAGGATCATGTACTTTTGGTAAACGGTTGCAGAGATATTAGGGTTTGAAGATTTTTGATGACGTAATTAACCCGTCCATTCCCAAACGGATTCGGGGACCCAGGTTTGGAAAACTTACCCAAATTGGTTCCAGGTTGTCCCTAGTTACCCACGCGGTGTAAAAACATTGACGTCACCACCTCGTTTCCAAGTTATTTGGCCTCAAAGTTTTAAGTGCATTGTAATGGCTTCACTAATCTTAATTAACTTTCCTTTGACGTCAATACTATTTTATCGGTAAAGTTTGGTAAATTACAGAACAATTTTATAGGCGATGTTTTATAGAATTTGTTAAAGAAAATTTTGAAGAATGTAATCCACTTTGCAAAAGTGACAGACAGACACACGGAACTGGCGTATTATTATAGAGATTATACCATCTTTCATTCGGAATAAGTAAAATAAAAATAAAAATTACGATTCTTCTTTGTCATAGCAAAGACAAATGTTGCCTTAAGCGAAATATGGAAACTTCTGAAGATTAATTGTTTGATATCACCGATTGTTGAGCTTGTATGGTATGAGGAAACGTTAATTCTAACAGTTGATGTACATTGGAATCTTAAAATGATGTCCTACATGGAGAGATGTCTGCTATAATGTTCTTGTTACATGGATATTTTGTTATGGGAGTTAGATGGTTATTTTAACTTGTCGTGGAAAAAGTGTAAGGAAGCTTCTTTTAGGAAGTTCAACTGTGTAAGCAACATCATGCGCTTTTTATTGTTGTTAAAAAAAGTTCAACATATTAATATGAAAGTACGTTACTTGAAATTGCTTACACTCTCAACTGATCGAAAGAAGGAAATCGAAGCGCTGAGTTTCTATATGTGTCACTCAGACTTTGTTTAAAGTTTAAATCGAAAACATTTGCCCCTAATGAACCACAATATAAAGCGACCAAACTTTTCGCACAAAAAAAAATCTGAAAAAAACTTACTTTAAAAGTGGACAGCTGACAGAGTCAATCAACCTTTACAAGATAAAACGGTGAGTAATTGAATACACGAGAGTATTTACATACTCACACACGTTCTGGAATAATTCAAGATGAGTTTTTTTAAGAAAATAGTAGAAAACTTTAATTCGGCCCTGTTTCAGTTTGTCAAGGTTCTCATTGCCATTTTTCTTGTTTATAAACTATTCATTTATCTTTACCCTTAAAAATAACCCTCTTTATTTAATGCGCATAATGTAATTGGAATTGTCAGTAGATTATCGCCTTGTCATAATACATAAAAACAATGAAATGCTGCTGAAATTTTATTAAAATTCCGAGCCAGTTCTGGTACTACAATTTGACATTTGAGCATTTAAATATTAGCTATTTCCAGTAGGAATCAGGAACTAACTTGTCTAATTTTACTGATGCAAAGAATCACTGGTCTATTTTGCTAGTAAGCAACCTTCATCAATTTTGAAGTGTTACAAATGCTCCTTGCAATGAGGATGAAAACACGTGGAAGAAACCACATATTTGATTGGATAGATAATTATTTGAAAAACGTTATTAAGAATAGCTTTTAGTAGGTATGTTTTCTGGAAACGGAATTAAACGCTCTCATTATTGGTTTACTTTAATATGCTGCAGCTATTTAGACATGTTTCTATCTAGTCGTTAACATGTGAAAAATTCTACCGGTTCGCCGGACCATTAAAATTCCACGGGAATTTATCCTTCAAAACAAAGTGGATAAAAATATTTTGCACTTTCTGTTTATGGTACGACATTATTACCCGAGCACAGACAGAATACGGTTATTATTAATATAGAGATAAATGTAATATTCATAATCCTCATTGGAACAGAAAACAATCTGTGTACCGAACTCAACCTCGTCCCCAGGGCCTTTTGCTTTTTGACATTGAGGCCAGGAGCGAAAATAACCCTGGTACAGGCGGGTGAGCTCTGTAATGCGATTGGTTTACACATTACATTGATGATTTATTCGCGCGAAATACTATAAAGAAATTACTATAAAGATGGCAGATTTTATTACAAAAACATTAAAAGATTATGAGAAATGTTCACAAAAAGATTGACTAAAAAGCGGTGAGCTAAACAGTAAATATTTTTATAAAGGATGTTATTTTGGCAGATTTCCATTGACATTTTGAATTAAAATTAGGGTTCTTTTTAAAGCTTTGTTAAAACATGGCAATTTTTGGCTGGATGAGAAAATAAGACATCTATCTTGCTAACATGTTTGTACATAGACAGGCGTAATAAGCCATTACTAAATAAAATTAATTCTTATTTTTATTTATAATTTCACTTAATAAACAGGTGCTCTTCCAAAAGTGTAGTTTTAGCCAGACCAGCTAATGTATTTAAAATAACCGATATGACTACTTAACAACAAGTTCAAAGTTTTGCTAGCAGACAAGGAGTGTTACGTAATTATTGAACGGTCCCTATCTATACAATATATAACACATTTAGGTGATAAAAAGGGGAATAGTCTCTCCTCTTGGGTCAAGCAGTTACATTGCTAAGAAGCCTTTCTTGATCACAAGTTTCTTAGCTGGTTATTTTTTAGCACCTAGCACTTTTATTTTACCAACACAGTTCGGAAAATTAGAACCAGACCTCGATCCTTCGGATCATGTTTATCAGTAGTGAATCTATGCTAAAGCGCGTTATATTGCTTTTAAACGCAGGATATATTGCTTCCAAGAAAACTTTTGACATAAATCCAACTGGGAAAGTTGCTAGCTGAGGGAAGGGAAATGAAGTGATCGCAGCGTAGTGTAGATATAAGGACTAAAGGTTGCTAAAAAATATGCTAATTTTGACCCAAATAAAAATCTGTATTATCAACTGGGTTGCTTATTATATTGGAAACATATTTTCTACTCAGCTTTCCAACTATTTAAGCCAGCTTTAGTTTTGTTTTTTATTGACTATATAACTAGCTAGATGCCTAAGACTTACTTTTTTTTCCCAAGGAGGTACTCGACTTGTAAAATATAAAAACTAGACAGTAAATTAAGCTATAGGTTGTCTTGTATCAGCACATTCCAACAAAATCAGCTCTATCTAATCACACGCTACCCCATTTTGTTCATTAATAATGCTTTTAAAAGACTTTATCGCTATAAAATACTGTTTCAGATGAATAAATAATAACCTGGTTTAAAATAAATCTTTCTAAGATCATGCGGTAAAAAACATCAAAAACAAAAATACACCGTCTTGGACTTGTGAAGAAGGGAGATTCGATCAAGCTGCTTTTACTAGCCGTAGAAACTGTAACAGCGAGACAAATCAATAATTATTCATATTCTGATTATAAAAAGCGGTAGACTGTACCACGGTCTTGTTTAGCCAACAAGTAAGCGATAGCGGCTTTGAACTATTTATTGCTAAAACGAAGGCGATAATTATACGACATCTGAATTATATAAGGCCTTATACCCCATTTACACCTGTGGTTTTTACAAAACCATGTTTTACAGGGACGGGGGAGCGGCTTAGTTATAGTGGTAGATTTTGAGATTTTAGTGACAATCAACAAGCGAAGCGAGTTGCCGAAATAGCTGGGTTCCAGGGAGCGCTTTAGCCCCCAAGATGGAAATCAACACATATTTAGAGCCCTAAAACACGCAAGACAGCTATTTTTTATGCAGTTATAGAGACACTTATTGGCAAAAATTATTACTTAGCAAAAAAGTCCCTGTTTTACATATACATGCAATGTTTTTAGTGAAGCCAGTTTTGATAAACGTAGTTATAATTTCGTGTTTGCTGGGTTTTGAACTTTAGGTTGGAATGGTACACGACTTTTAATGAAAACCAGTTAATTAAAAACTAGCTTAAATCAAACCAGCTTTTGGCGTGCATAAAGACACGACTTTATATTGAGGAAAAGCAAATCTAAAAGTGCTTTTTTAATGCTTCTACGCGTTTTTTTATGCAAAAGCATTAACTCACTTGCAGTGGACCAAAAACATAATGGTTAACATATAAACAAACTTTTTCAGAGAAAAAAATTTATAACTTTTCCTTGAAGGAAACATATATGGACAAAAAATTTCATTCGAGGAAAAACAACAACATGAGAAAAGCGATTAAAACTAATACACTCTTGCGTTAACTGACTGGTTGAATTAATTTATTTTGTAGCTTTCTTTTTCGTGCTAAGGATTCTCTCGTGCAATTGCAACACCAAAACCTTTGTCACAATCACATGATAAAATCCTTCTGTGACCACAAAAGATACTGCATGCACAAAGCGTCAATATGAAAGTGGCGTGTGTAAAAAGTATTGTCATGTACGGAGTACTGCATGATGTCATGTGTGTGTTTTCATTGAGATTTATCTTCATGGTGATTTTCGGCGCAGAGAATTTAATAAAAGTTGTCATATCTATAACTATCGCTAATAAAATCAATAGAATTGTAATCTTCCCTGATTATTTCACCATAACGTAATTACATTAACGAGCTGGTTTATATTAACAACAACAACGTGCGGCTTCTCTCCCAGATTTATGTTGAAACTTAACAACCAAACTTAGCTATATGACGACAAAAATTTATCAAATTGTAGGAACTTGAACTTGAACAAATCTCACAACAGTGTGGATAGCGCATGAAGATAAAAGAAGAAATAAACTTTTGTAAAGTCTAAAGAAAAAACGATTGTGGGTAACAATTTAAACCCACAGCTACCACACGTGGATTTGTTTACAAAAAACTCAAGTAATAGCTTTGTGTTGAAAAAGGTATTTTGCAGAACACGTGTCAGCGGCAAGAAAATAAAAAAATCATTTGATTTATATAGCGGACATTTTAACCTGTATATTATATTGATGTCTAGGATAATCCTTTTTAATTAACTTAATGAAAACCTATGGTCATTCATACACTCGCACGTTCTTACCCAATTAAACAACTTACGAGAAACATTAAAAGTTACGCTAGGCGCTTGGAAACACGTGGCTAAGTATTGTAAAAATTTCAGATAAATAAACGTGGCAGATAAAATTTTCTTTGAATATATTAAGCTTTACCTTTGTCAAGCATCTTGCTTTACATCTTGCGCTTGCAAATACGAAACTGTTTACCGTTAGTGTGCTAAACGAAGCATGTACCGACAAAATTGCTAACATAAAAACAAACCAACAGTCAACCATCCTGAGATATATAGAACTATAGTTTATGGATTGTGCCAAAGTTTTTATGTTTGCTTCTCATATCCTTCCTGCGAGAGAAATTAGACTAATTTGTGCCTAGATCTGAGACTGAATATAAAAGATCTGACCATGGAATCATTATCCGTGAAATACGCTTTCTAATTTTATTCGATTAAGGAATTAAGCCTCCTCCGTTGTTGATTTTTGAAGTACTTGTTGTGCACAGAAAAAACCGTAGGAGAAAAAATGTACCTTAAAGACGTTCAAAATTACGTTTTGTTTTTTGTACTAAAAAATACGGTTGTATGTTTATTAATATTGTATTGACGAACCGTCATAAATCAAAATGTTATACCTTCCCATTTTAGTTGACATTAAAATATTTTTGTCTCGCTACCTTTTCGGTCTCGCTGTTGAATTATGGCAAGTCGGCGTTTTAATGCGCATCGATAGTAGAAAGTATGTATGAAAGTGGAACAAAATGAAAACCGATATGTGATACTGTAAATAATTTAAATAAATAAAAGCCGTTTACTAGGTATTTTTCGATGCGTGATAATAGAAAACACCTATCTACTACGATGCGTGATAATAGAAAACAACCATCTACTACGATGCGTGATAATAGAAAACACCTATCTACTACGATGCGTGATAATAGAAAACATCCATCTACTACGATGCGTGATAATAGAAAACACCTATCTACTACGATGCGTGATAATAGAAAACAACCATCTACTACGATGCGTGATAATAGAAAACATCTATCTACTACGATGCGTGATAATAGAAAACAACCATCTACTACGATGCGTGATAATAGAAAACATCCATCTACTACGATGCGTGATAATAGAAAACATCCATCTACTACGATGCGTGATAATAGAAAACATCCATCTACTACGATGCGTGATAATAGAAAACATCTATCTACTACGATGCGTGATAATAGAAAACATCCATCTACTACGATGCGTGATAATAGAAAACATCTATCTACTACGATGCGTGATAATAGAAAACATCCATCTACTACGATGCGTGATAATAGAAAACATCCATCTACTACGATGCGTGATAATAGAAAACATCTATCTACTACGATGCGTGATAATAGAAAACAACCATCTACTACGATGCGTGATAATAGAAAACATCTATCTACTACGATGCGTGATAATAGAAAACATCTATCTACTACGATGCGTGATAATAGAAAACATCCATCTACTACGATGCGTGATAATAGAAAACATCCATCTACTACGATGCGTGATAATAGAAAACATCTATCTACTACGATGCGTGATAATAGAAAACATCCATCTACTACGATGCGTGATAATAGAAAACATCCATCTACTACGATGCGTGATAATAGAAAACATCTATCTACTACGATGCGTGATAATAGAAAACAACCATCTACTACGATGCGTGATAATAGAAAACATCTATCTACTACGATGCGTGATAATAGAAAACATCCATCTACTACGATGCGTGATAATAGAAAACATCTATCTACTACGATGCGTGATAATAGAAAACATCCAATTACTACGATGCGTGATAATAGAAAACATCCATCTACTACGATGCGTGATAATAGAAAACATCCATCTACTACGATGCGTGATAATAGAAAACACCTATCTACTACGATGCGTGATAATAGAAAACATCCATCTACTACGATGCGTGATAATAGAAAACACCTATCTACTACGATGCGTGATAATAGAAAACATCCATCTACTACGATGCGTGATAATAGAAAACATCTATCTACTACGATGCGTGATAATAGAAAACACCTATCTACTACGATGCGTGATAATAAAAAACATCCATCTACTACGATGCGTGATAATAGAAAACATCCATCTACTACGATGCGTGATAATAGAAAACACCTATCTACTACGATGCGTGATAATAAAAAACATCCATCTACTACGATGCGTGATAATAGAAAACATCCATCTACTACGATGCGTGATAATAGAAAACATCCATCTACTACGATGCGTGATAATAGAAAACGTCTATCCACTACGATGCGTGATAGGTATGGAAAAACATTACCGTTCGAAAATATATTTTGAGTAGAACTACAAAGTACTTTTGAGTGTTATCTCAAATAGCTTTTGGGGTGATAATGCAGAAATACGACATTTTTCAGTCAAATATTTTACTAAGTTAAGTGTCGAGAGCAAGAAAGTGGAATTGAAAAAGAAGTGTGATATATTTGTGCTGTCCGAATCTCTCATATAATAAAGAAATGTTTAATTGCACACGTTTTTTTATAAGAAAAGTGACTTTTGATAAAGCCATTGAAGTCTATAAATATAATAAAAAATGGGTATAGATATCAACAAGCTGAATGATTAGCTGCAATTTTTGACAGACAGCCCAATATTCTTATGGAGTTTGTTGAAAAAAACCTTGTAGACATTAAAGTTTATGATCTGTGAAGCAACAAAGACGTCATTTGTGAAAGCTTGAATGGCTAGAAAAAACCCAGCGGGAACAACATTTTTTTTGTTGAGTACATGTGAGTGAGAGCTGTCTTAATGATCGGCAGAAGTAATAATATCCTCACTCAATGCAATAAAAGATTTCATATCAAACTTAACCGTTGTAACTTACGATGCCTATGGGATTAAAATTAAAAGAGAAAAGAGAGAAAATTAAAGTCCAGACATATCAAATATTAATTTTGTGTGAACAAAAACAAAAAAATCATTGCTCGCCATTTTGCATTGATGATAAGATGACGAAATGGCATGCTGCAATAACAATACTTGTCTTAAGGCAGTCTTTAAGTAATTTTAAAAATAATATTATAAAATATGCATTGGTTAGTTCGACTAAATTTACACAGTACAGGCATACCTCGTTTAAACGTCGTATATTTTTCCAGTTCTTTAACTATTGCAGAAAATTATCTTACTCGCCTGGAGGTTTGTAAAATAATTTTCTGTAATAGTTGAAGAACTCGAAAAACTCGAAAAATATACGCTATATTGCATTCGACGCTGTGCGATAAGGAGGACTTCATGAAATAAAGTGAGCCGAACATCAATTTGGTTGATAATTCAGTTTACACTATTTTATCAAATACGAGAACATATTTATTCTCGAAGCCAAAGCGCTAAGTGTCTGTGCAATAAAATGAATGTTGAAAATTTCGATAAAAAAGATAAAAAAATTCATTAGCTCACTAGATATTTTTTTAGTGATTAAGTCATTTGGGTGACATTTTGAAATACGTACTTCCAAGCGACATTTTTTTCCCGTGGGATTGAATAGATCAATTTTAAAGCAGTTTTAAAGCGTTGATTTCTTAATCATATTTTCCCTGCCACGAAATTTAATCTTTAATTGCTTCGATAGTGTTCTCACAATTTAGTTTAGTTGCTTTTATCTTCACCTAAAGCTTTTTTTTCTATCCTAACAATAAAACTTCAAAGATGCACTTATTGTTTACCAAAAAGGGTATTTTACATTATTTCACTTTACTTCATATTGGAAACTTTTCGAAATAACATGAAATAAGAACTCATGTTCAAAAAAATATTTTACCAGTATACCGTGTGTGTGACTGTGTTTTTTCTTTCAACTGAAGTTGTAACAAACTCTTACGCACTCCACACTGATGTGCCTGTACTATGCCTTATGTTCGTGTTACTCCGGATTAATTCTTGAACTTTCGCGAAATAATGTTGTCCGCTTGATTTTGCTATGATGGGGTAACAACATGTTGTAAAACGGTGTTTTTCTTTCTTTCTTTTTTGAAAAAAACATATTACACCCGAACATACTGTATACTTGTACTTAAGCGCTTCACCTGAATGTGCAGCACAGTATACGGCTTTTATAAGCGCTCAGCTTGGCATTTAACGCCGACTTACACAGTTACTTATGGCTTAATCCGGAGTTTTGACTCTGGATCCCCTGGCTAGTCCCTATTATAATAAGTCATATTTTGTTGCTTGTGCGCGAAAAACAACGAAATAGCAAAAGTGGGGAGGGCTCTTTCAGGTGTAATAACTTTCTCACAACTTCAATGTACCCCGTCCAAGTAATACTGTCACCCAGCAATTTTTTTTTCGGAATAGGATTCCATGGCATTCGCAAAATTGATCGCATGATTTCAGTTGAAATAAAAACACAAGTTGCAGCCTGTCGTTACCCTCTTTAACTAGCACAGCTAGCAATGTTATTTTGAGTAATAAGTTTTCGTCAGAATTTATCGTCAGTAAAGACACAGACTACTGTTTGTCGTTACAAAATGTAGAGGAATGCCTCCCATTGAATCAATAAACTTTATTGAGCAAGTTTATATGACTGTAAAACATGTAGCTAGGTAGCTGAATTTAACAAATGCAAAAAATAAATAATATTTGAAAATCTTTTTTGCAGTCAACTATAATTGGCTAATGTTATAATCGAAAAAATACAAAGTAAAAAGAGTAAATAATTCAAAACCAGAAATCAGAATTCTATCAAATATCCAACAACATATAAGATAATCTACTCGGCATCCGCCATCGTTCCGATTCCTTGCAACCGTTCCCCTCGCAAAAGTAATATCAACAAGGACACCTAAAACAGTTTTAGACCCGTTCATTAAATAGAATATATATCGCAGTTTTCCAATTAGCTTATTCACGCGCAACGCGAAACTTTGGCGATATTTTCAGAACAACCGCTTACGAGACACAATTTTGTACCTAAAGATAAACGGGGGTTACCATTTATGACATGACCGACTTATGGTTTAAATAACCCCCGTTTCCCCCACTTTTTCCTGATAATTATGGATTTCATGTTACAAACATAGAGACTGCGCGTAGATGTTTACTTCTCTGATCCTTCTGAATCTTACTTTCTTTTATGTCAAGTGGCGCAACTCCCTAGCAACTATGTTAATAAACTATGTTAAGAAGTTTTAGTCTCTAAACCCACCGAACCCACTGGATTGTTTGGAAAGTTCTTTAA
The DNA here is from genome assembly GCF_029227915.1 of Hydractinia symbiolongicarpus. NCBI lineage: Eukaryota > Metazoa > Cnidaria > Hydrozoa > Anthoathecata > Hydractiniidae > Hydractinia > Hydractinia symbiolongicarpus. The sequence goes on from NC_079880.1 coordinate 18,266,875, forward strand.
CTTCTAAATTACTTTGTTTGTTACAAAAATTATTAAAAAAAAAGAAACAACAATGCTTCTACAAGCATAGAGATTAGAAAAAGACGCTTGAAGCATCACTTATCGAAAAAACCCTACAAAATCGTTAAAGGAGAGGCGAACAAGAAACTATTTTGTGGCAGCCAGAAAATAAATTTTAAGCGAGAGAAAAATAAATATAGATTTCTAAATCCTAAAATCTGCTAAGATAACTACTATAATGCCAAATAAAAACTATATTTCACGACTAACTACCTATATATCTTTCTAACAACATTTTTACAGAAATTCCATTGCTGTATGGCGTGAAAATAAGTAGGTTTTAAATGTACTTTTTAGTAAACATCAAACATCTTTAACTTGAGATAATCAAGAATATTTTACGTACTATAGTAGTAACAGCAGGTTATAACCTTCGTTTAAACTTCTTTAAACTAGAAATATCTGTCATAACCAACAACAATATTTTTTTCATGTTTTGAGTCCCTTTTCCACAACATACTACCAACTTCGAACGATAAAGTTTGTTATCATGAGATGGCTCCAAATTTGAATAAATATACAGACCAGAAACCTTCAATTACGGAGTTTCATACCGCGCAGGTCTGGGAGCTAGCGAAGCGCTTTGTAGGGACAAATTTTTGGCTTGTTTTCATTTGTCTCGATCGCCCAAATAATTTTCATGGTCAGTTTTCCACAACTATTCTGGTTAGTGCTGCGAAAAGAGGCAGAAATGCAAAATCCTGCCTGATGTTTCTTTAATTTTTTACTTTAACTGACGTTTTGCTTTTTAATAACACATTTAAATGGTGTTGCTAACCATCTTTGTGGTATATTGACATGGGTAAGATGTTGGAATCAAAGAAAACTTAAACTACTGACTTTTATAGTGAGGCAAGAGAAGACATAATGTTTATGTTGGTTTTAGGGGTTAGCTTCCTGTTGCCAGCTAGCTACATATACCATACATTTTGTGTTGTGAGGAATAAAGTAATGGTTAAAACGGAACACTATTCTATCATTATCAGTGCAGTTGGCAAGAAGAAATAAAAAATACAGCTAGCTATAGACAGACTTAAGGAAGTTTTTTTACAGTAAGCTATAGCTAGCTATATATGGATCTGCAAGTTTGACATGGATTAACGTGGAAGAGCATTTAATAAAGGATTTATTTGCAAAGTATAGCTAACTGGTTATATAAAGAAGAGCACAGATGAAATCGATTGAAAATAAAATACACACTTCAATATAATGACTGACTGGCGAAAATATTTGACGAAAACAGTTAAAGTCACTAAATTTGTTTAAAAGGTTATTTTCCATTAAATTTGTTTATTTTAACCACAGTATATTATTTTAATTTATATTTCGCAGCGGTCGATACTTGTACTTTACAGATTAAAATTATTTCAATGCAAAATTGAGGCGTAGCAATTTTTAAAGCTAAATTGGTGTTCGAACTGCACTGTTTGATGTTTTTTGAAGTTGAGTGATATTAGAAATGAGTTTTTATGATCCTATTTTTAGCATCTGGGTACTTGCCCACCTATTTATCTGATTACTGTATGAATAAGGCTACGATATATATGAGTGACCCAGTGTGACCCCTAGCTAACAAAAACTACGAGACAAATACAGCCGGTTTTTTGAGAATTTTTAATTTGGTTTATAAAAAATGTGGGTAGCTCTGCGTATCTTTCTTCGTGGCGTGGTTTTCTTCGACTCGTATCTTTCTTTGTGGGGTGGTTTTACGTTTCGTGGAGTCGTATTTGCGTTCGTCGCGGCGTATTTCACTTCGTGGCGTATTTCACTTCGTGGCGTATTTCACTTCGTGGCGTATTTCACTTCGTGGCGTATTTTACTTCGTAGCGACAAATTTTTATGCTTTTTTAACACGAAATTACTTAATTCGTGTAGCGCTTACAAGAAATCCAAGTCACATGAATAAAGTGCGGTAAAATAAACTAAACCTGTTTTAGTTTAGTGCTAAAAATTATATTCTATTTTCAAGTTAGTTTTACATTTGTGATTATGAAGAAGTATTATGTGTTGTGTAAGATTTTTATGTAATAATTTATGTTTATGCAGTTAGTTTAATACAGTTAGCTAGCTAGTTTAGTGGGGAAGATTTTGAGAAAAAATTTAAAGAGCTAGCTAGCTACACATGCACGACTCAATGTTTCAGCAATGATTTTATAAAGTTAAATTTAACTGTCAGACTCTCCTCTAAATTACTCATGCTGTATTACAATATTGCGTGATAAATTTTGCAGGACATATATTTTGGCAAATTTGCCAAATTCGCACGAATAAGTATATATATATATATATATATATATATATATATATATATATATATATATATATATATATATATATATATATATATATATATATATATATATATATATATATATATATATATATATATATATATATATATATATATATATATATATATATATATATATATATATATATATATATATATATATATATATATATATATATATATATATATATATATATATATATATATATATATATATATATATATATTATTTTTATGTTTTGTTTTCAAGAAAAAACTACATTAATTTTGCTACTTAAAGTTTCATGCTTCTTAGCAATCTTCAGGCAAATGATACAAATTATACAAGTTGGTACTAACTAAAGTATAAACCTTTTAATTACGTGATAAAACGTAATAAAACAAATAAATACATTGTTCGTTACAGTTCATTTCAACCATTTCAAAGTAAATTTGTTGCGATGGCGACATTTGTTGATAAGTTCTGTTCTTTTATTTAACAGTCCCTTCGGTTCAGCTCGTACAATTGCTATTTTTTCTGTTAGGCACAAGTCACACGTGCGCGCTCCTGTCTTATACGGCATTGCACGTTTTTCAATACTCCATAAGATTTCAAAGTCTGTTCCGTCGTCTTTTAATCTCCAAATTAATTTCGACAATTCGGTTTCGTTTCTGTATTTCTCGTGTCGAAAGGACTTTTTGTGGTTGTTAAACCTTTCTTTAAATTCGCCTTCGCATAATCCGTAGTAAAATTCCTTCTTGTCTACGTATTTGACTTCCGCTTTGTAGATGATGCATGCAGCTAAACAGTCACCATTCAGTGCTGAAGAAAGGCAAAAACAACGACCTTGCAATTGCCGGGATAAGTCCCAGTGTCCACTGAATGGTGACTGTTTAGCTGCATGCATCATCTACAAAGCGGAAGTCAAATACGTAGACAAGAAGGAATTTTACTACGGATTATGCGAAGGCGAATTTAAAGAAAGGTTTAACAACCACAAAAAGTCCTTTCGACACGAGAAATACAGAAACGAAACCGAATTGTCGAAATTAATTTGGAGATTAAAAGACGACGGAACAGACTTTGAAATCTTATGGAGTATTGAAAAACGTGCAATGCCGTATAAGACAGGAGCGCGCACGTGTGACTTGTGCCTAACAGAAAAAATAGCAATTGTACGAGCTGAACCGAAGGGACTGTTAAATAAAAGAACAGAACTTATCAACAAATGTCGCCATCGCAACAAATTTACTTTGAAATGGTTGAAATGAACTGTAACGAACAATGTATTTATTTGTTTTATTACGTTTTATCACGTAATTAAAAGGTTTATACTTTAGTTAGTACCAACTTGTATAATTTGTATCATTTGCCTGAAGATTGCTAAGAAGCATGAAACTTTAAGTAGCAAAATTAATGTAGTTTTTTCTTGAAAACAAAACATAAAAATAATATAACTGCTCTGTTACACATTGAGCACTCTGTTGTAATTTGTGTTAAAATTACTTCGTGTTTATATATATATATATATATATATATATATATATATATATATATATATATATATATATATATATATATATATATATATATATATATATATATATATATATATACTGAATATAATTCATGCAAGTTTTGTATATACCTGCCATCAACCAGACCTTAATTTTTATTTTTTACTGCAATGTTTGACTTATAGAAACTGATAATGCGATAATGTTGAAAATACACATAACTCTGAAGAACCTGTTGCAAACACACATCCAAGCACCGTTGGTCTGAAGTTGGATGATACCTTGCCTGGTAGCAGCTCTACTACAAGGTAGGGACACTAAACCCATGTTTAACCAATTTTGATTTAGCTACTTTGTGTTTTTTTGACATGTTTTTAATATGCACAACACCTTTTTTCAGCAATTGGTCAATGTTCAACAGCCCACAACAGCAACGAGGTTTTCAAATTGAATGTAATTTTATATAAGTATTTTTTATATATAAAAATATGCATGAAATTTACACATTCGTGAATTATTTTTTAAATTCATATGTTTTTATAAAAAGTCTTGTTAGCCAAAAAAATTTATTTAGGTAACTTTTAGTAAGAAAAGCTAAAATTCACTGCCTTCTTTTATAGGAAAGCATTTCCAAGTTGTAGAGGAGTTGGAAAAAGGCCTGGGAGTAAGCAAAATACGAAAAGATCAGGAAAAAGGCCTTTTATTAAAGTGAAGGAAACTTGGACTCATGACTTTTGCTTGATTCATGATACTACACTTGGAAACACTCTCAACTGAACAATGCTGGGTTAGGACGCCGAAGAATTATGACAAAATTGTCGATCTCTCGGAGGAGTCATCGTCGTACCACGGCAAAACTAATACGTTAGCCGCTTTGCTGCTACCGTAACAAAATGATGTATGGTTTATAGTTATAGGGGGGGGGGGGGGGGGGGTCACACTAGAATGAAGCATGCTTAGTATAAAAATAAAGCATGCTTTGCCTAAAGCAAGTTGCAGGTAACATCAAAGGGAGAGTTGTAAACAAAATTTAATGCGTTATTCTCACATACGAATAAACTTTCACTTTCATAATACCCGCTAAAAATCCTCACTTTAATACTCAAATATTTGTACATAATTTTTTTTCTATTGTTTTATGCACTTATTTGCAAAAATAAAAAGTGCCTCGAAGCACTCTTTATTTTTTCTTTGTTTAAAGCAAGTAAACATAATTTAAAAGGCATTTTAATAAAGCAAAAATGCGTTCACATTATTAAGCACGCTTTAAATCGTGCTTTAAATTGATAGCATGCTTTTAAAATTCTAGTGTGAACCCCCCCCCCCCCCATTGAGAGCAAAAAATTTTCATTATTTGTGGTATATCTCTTTAATAATAGCCGTATTCCGTCTGTCTGTCTGTGTGTCCGCGAAAGCCGCGTCCCGTAACGGAAACACGAAATTTTGTAAATTACGCGCCGATACCAAATGCGATATATTTTTACCGACTTTGTTTTGACCGCTCGCTCGTGGAATACCATTCACAACGCCTGATTCTTTAAAAAAAATCAAGATTTTCGCGACCAGAAAGAATCCAAGATCTTCGCGGAACGAAGGCCATTTTGATAATGGTCGTGTTTGTGGTCAGTGTGTGAGGTTTGTAGGCCTGTTTGACTTTTTTATCTTCTAAAAGCCTTATATATTTGTAATATTTGTTTTCTGTATGTTTTCAATGTTAGGATAAATATATTGTCACGTTTTTTAGCCACGTACAGATCTTAAACGCACCAGTTTTAGTATCTTTGGCTAGGAACGAAGATTAGCTAGCTATAGCTACTAGCTAGCTAGAGCCTCACTTATTGCTATTCTGTTTGGTATAAGAGCTTTTTATCCTAGCCAACATTTATTTTTATGTTGAGGCTGTGGCTATTTAGCTAGCTCCTTAAAAAGTGAAAGTATAAAAATGCAGTTTGGCTACAACAATATTCCTAAGCAATATATAATTTTTATGCTAAATGCAGTTAGCTAGCTAGGTATAGCTACATATTTTATTATTTTTCTTCAAACTTTTTCTGCAAATGAAATGGCTGAGCGATTGTTTTGGCTGGACGAGTAACGACAGGCTGTTCCCTGTGTTTTTATTTAAACCGAAGTTGCAATGAACATTTTTGGAAAAGGGTAATACGCCTTATGCGCCTGTTTAACTGTGTTTAACTGTACTAAGCGGTTAGCCCAGTGTTAAAAACAGACTGTTTTTTGTAAAAGGCTGTTACGCCTATGGGCATGTACAACACCGTTTACCTGTATATACTAAGGTCAGCCCACCACTGTGACAATTAATTTTTAAACTTTCTTGAGAATCACACCTGGACTAACCGCTCAGCCCTGTGTCTGCGAGAAAGTTTTTTTCAAAAGGGTATTATTCCTATACGCTGTACAACACGGTTTAACTGTACTAAGCGCTCAGCCCAGTGTCACGATTAATTTTTTAACTTTTAAAAAGACTTATTCCACAAAATAAAATAATATTGACCGATTGTTTTTGCTATGACAGGGTAACAACGGTTTGTAAACTCTGTTTTCATGTCAGCTATTGTTGCGGGAAAGTAATTCAAAAAAAATATGTTACAGTCGCACACTATAATGGTGTATGCGCTTAACTTGATTTACGCCTGTGCAACACGGTTTAACTGTACTAAGCGTTCAGCTCAGTGTCACGATTAATTTTTTAACTTGCGCAAAAAGTTATTTCGCAAAATGAAATAAAATTGACGATTGTTTTTGCTATGATGGAGTAACAACACTTTGTAAACTCTGTTTTTATATCAGTTATCGTTGGGGGAAAGTTATTTTTTGAAAAATGTGTTACAGTCGCACACTATAATGGTGTATGCGCTTCAAATGATTAACGACATACTGTATACCTGTACTAAAGCGCTCCACCTGATCGTGTGGGACAGTTTACGGCTCTTATTAAGCGCTCCACAGAGTGTTCAATGCCGGATCACACCTTTACTTGTGGCTTAACCCGGCGTTTCGACGCCGGGTTTCCCGGCTAGTCTCTTAATAATAGCCGTATTTCGTCTGTCTGTCTCTTTGCGGACCCCCCGCTGAGTTAGAAAATGATGTTACGGAAACACGAATATCAAATACGATATATTTTTATCCACTTTGTTGGATTTTTTCCACGGGCAACGACTAGTTGCTTTAATAATACTTTAATATGATCAATTATGACTTTTTTAGAAGGAAAAATAAGAAAGTAGAATTACAATTGATCACATACCGTGACGAGCCGAACTAATAATATTTTCCATATAAACCATGAAAATAAAACTCACTGGGAAAGCAAATATTGACATTGAGTGCACCACACGTTACTATATAAACATTCTAGTTCATTATTTCTTTTACAGTTCAACTTTCTTTTCTCTCCCTACAGCGTATGATATTTATACAAACCTTAACAGAAATATTATTATTCTACTTCGGCCGTTTTTTAAACTGACTTTTATAAACACGACGTGATAGAGCGAGAAAAATTATATAATGTGAGTGACAATGACAGAATATGAGAACTACTTGTAAATAAGACATAAATAAGAGAATCAGAGTTCTCACTGTCTTAAGTTATTGTTGCAGTTGTTATTGGTGGTGTTACCAACATTGCTTCTATGGGTTATTTTATACATTTTACATCTTATTTATATCGTCTGAAAAATTTCTGCAACGGCTTATATTGATGCTTAACTCTCGCGAAAAAAGTTTAATTTTATATGAAAGAGCTTGGAAAGTCTAAGAAATTTTATATTATTTTAAAAAATCTTGATTGGTTATTAAGATCGTGGAGTTAGAATTTCTACTAATTATGTATGACGTCACGAACTAGCTTTGAGTGAGGTGTTGTGTTTAACAGTTTTGCCAAGAGTTGAATGTTTTGTGGTCATTGAGTTTAGCTTTTAGAACATTTTCCACAAATTGTTTTGTTTCTTTAATGTGTTTGGACATTCCAAACACATTAAAGAAATTCATTCATTCCAAACACATTAAAAAAACAAAACACGAAATGAACTTTGAGAAAATAGAAATTCTCTATAGGAAAAACAATTTTATTAAAAGAAAATTTAAAGAGGCATTAGCGATTAAACAACACAAATCGGATTTATTGAACAAAAAAGATGAAATAAGACGATTATCTGAAATTTGGGAAAACATATTATAATTTTTAACGACTTTTATTGTTAATAAACGATTTTTATACATTTTATTTTTATCAAGAGAATTTTTAACATTTTGTACATGCATGTTGAAAGACGTTTTTAGTTGTGATCTGAAGATGCTCTGACAAAGATCAGGGAGAAAATTTATCAAATTTAATTTGTTATTTATTGCCTTAAACCCAAGAAATATTTGCTAATTAATTTTCGAAGGTCTCAATTACTTTATTCGCGGGAGGTAGCTTTAATTTTTTAATGTAACAAACGTTTATTGGGGTATTATATATAACCAATGAAGACCAATCAATGAAATACTGTAGAAAACACTCTTTTCGTATTAAACTTTTTTCATTTTTTTCTTATTTATCATTTCGTGAAATAAAAATAGAGGACACAGTAATCTTAAATACTTGATTTAAATTTAAACGAGAAAATATTGTAATGATGTCACCTTACAGGATTATTTTTCGTTTTATTATTTTTCAAATTACCTCAAATATTCAAAAAAATTGTCAGAGTAAAAAAATGTTGAGCATGTAAAGAGAAAAACGAATGGCTTGACAAATTATGTTGTAGAACGAGATATCAAATGCATTTTTGTTTAAAACCTTGTGACGTTTTTTAGGTTTCCGTAAGTTGTCGATAAACAATAAACAGTTAATTTAAAATGTCGACTAAGCTCTTAGTTGTTGTTGAAAATTTGGACACAATGTTGGACACACTTGAAGATAAACTCAAATCGGAGAATGAATACAAAGATAATAACCTTGATTCTATGTTGGTAACATTAGAAGAGAGATTGAACAAAGATGGTGTAGCGACTACATATAAGGGCATATGTGCTTCCTGTGAAAAACCAATACACAATAAAGTTTGTCACGCTTTAGGGAAATCTTTTCACCCCGACCACTTTGTTTGTTCGGTTTGTCAAGTGGAACTCTACAATAAAACATTTTATGAGCGCGAAGGACGTGCGTATTGTGAAAAAGACTACCAGAATCAATACGCTCCTAAATGTTTCGCCTGTGGTGAACCTGTAATTTTTGTAAGTCTTGGTTTTATACAGTTATTTATATAGGTCTTACCCATGTACAATATTTAAATTTTATGATAAATTCTGAGATATATCGAATTATTAATTGACCACTATTTTTCTTTTTTAAAAAAGAAGCAGAAAGAGCTGCCTCTTTCAAAGATTTGTCGTTGTTCAAACCTAACTCATTTTTCTCTTAAATTTACCTTGTCTTTAGTTGTGTGTGACCTCTGACAGCCGAACGTGGCATCCAGAACATTTTGTTTGCGTGGAATGTGGAAAACAATTGAACGAAGAAAGCGGCTTTCATGAGGTAGGCAAACAATTTTACTGTGAGAAGGATTACAAGAACCTATTTGCACCAAAATGTCCTGGATGTAACGATTACGTCATGGGCATGGTTGCGAACAGTTGCTGGCATCCAGAGTGTTTTAACTGCTCGGTAGGTTGTTATGTATATTTAGTACAAAGACTATTCGTAATACCGATCGTTAACCTCACATAATATATCTTTTAAATTAAAAGGAAAATTGGTATGAAATTTTTAAAATAAAAAATCCAAACTTTTAACACAGGCAAAGTTACTGATGAAGGGGATTCTAGTTTCGTTTAACTTAAACTGAGGACTTTCGTAAGACATCATCGCTTCGTTGAATTATTTGTTTTGTATGTATAGCGTCTTTATTTTTCTACTGGGGTCCTAGTTCAGTTGTGCGAACAAAAGTTGTGCGAGCACAGCAATCGCTCAACTGGACAACCGCCTAAGATATCAATGCTATTCTCATGCTAAGCGCTAATTAGAAAGAATAGATTCATACTTTTGTAGTCTCTGGCACGACTCGGACGGGGTTTTAACCCCAAGACCTCCTGCACTGGAAGTAAACGCTCTACACAAGACTACCAGCCGGTAATAAGATCTTCAATCAACCTTTTCGGTGGCTAAATAGTTTAAAGCTTACCTTCCGTGAAAAATCAAGTTAATTTCATATGATAGACATTGAAAAGTTGGCTATAATTTGTTTTTTTTAAAAATTCTAGATTGGTTCTTAACGATTTTGACTAAGAAGTTTCACTAATTATGCGTGACGTCATGAACTAGCTCTGCGAGAGTGTTTAGTTACTATAATTATGCTCAATAATAGTAAACACATGTTATAGACCTGTTTCTTGACGTCATAATGTGGCATAATTAGCGCTACTTTCAAGACAAATATTTGGAGAACCAATGAAGATTCCTAGAGATAACTTTCAAAGGTCTTTCATATGAGCTCCCCTTTTTCTTGCAAAAGGTTAGCTTAAGCAAAATTCAAAACTTTCTATTCAATTGTTAATCTTTTCTTCAATATTCCAGGAATGCGGCATATCACTGGAAGGCCGCAATTTTTTCGAAAAAGATGGAAAACAATATTGCGAAACACATTACCGTGCAAGACGTAGTTCAGTTTGCAAAGCATGCAACCAACCGATTTTACATCAATGTATGACAGCATTGGGTGAAAAATACCATCCAGAGCACTTCACATGTTCGTTCTGTAAGCAAGAGTTAAATCATGGTACGTTTAAAGAAAAGAATGGAAAAGCGTATTGCAAGAGATGTTATTTAAAAACATTTGGACGTCATTAACGTGATGGCAAGTTTGATTATCGTCTGCTGAAACCGTCATTTAAAACATGGATTTGGTTGATACTCATTTACAGAGTTTTAGTGTAGCTATATGTAATGATTTCGATCACCATTTTATGTCCGGTTAATATTCGTATACGTTATTCGGTAAATTTTTTTCGCCCTTGATTTTTATTCTCGACGGCAGAGCTTAATACAAATTACATTTTACTCATGTTGGCAAGATACTCAAAAAGCGGGTTGACTAGACGATTCATTGCTAGCTTAACAACTTTTAAAGAATATTTATTTACAGAAAAGTAAACACGTTTATTTTCCTTTGATGTAGCGGAAAAAGTCTACACTGACATCAATGCTTTTAATAAGATCAGTGAAGCTATTGCATTGCAGTTTTTAGTTTAAGGTCTAATAACTTGGAAGCAGGTGGACGACGTCTCCTGCCTAGGTTACTAAGGACCTTCTGGGATAAAATTTAGAACAATCTCATAAGCTGGGTCAATCCACACGTTTTGGAACCGAGAGGTTGATGACGTCATTTAAACCTCAATATCTATGTAACCGTTCGTCGAAAGCGTGCAATCCTATACATTTTCTTCATCGGCGTTTCAAGCTTTATGCAATAAAGGGAGCATGTAAATCAAAAAAAAAATTTGTTTATCGGAGGGCCATTGCTCACTTTATTAAAATATAAATGTGAGAACCATTCTTCTTCAGCCTAAGTGGACTTTCTCCCATAATACAAAGAAATGTTCCATTTTTGTATAAGACTTTTAACTCAAAAAGTAAACTGAAATTCTCGTATCTTCTAATAGACCTTTCCCGAATTTCCTAATTACGCCAAACTTAATTAAAGAGGTCCATACTAAAATGATTCTGATCCCTAAGTTCCTTCTCCAAAGGTAGAACAAATTACCAAATTTCGTAAAAACTTCTGCGCCTTAACTGGGAGCTGAAATTTACGGTCAAACCCTTTATTTAGACGAGCTTTCTAAGAATCTTCAAAATAATTATTCTTTTTTAATTAAAATATAATCCCACCAGAATATTATATTACTCTACAAACTTTAGTTTGGTCATGATAATGTGATATTCTATCTGAATATCCTTTTTTAAGGAGTATAAAACCATTATTGAATTTTGGATGACTTCATAATTATTATAATTTATAAAATTCAGGAAAGGTGGATTGGCCAGTAAAAACTTGTATATTGTAGGGACATATTAGTCACCGAATTTTCCATAGTTTCAACCGTCTCTTTAAAAAATAATGTTGTTTATGCATTTTTATCGATACTACTAATCTTTTCTTAAATTGTGACGTGAATTTGTAGACAGGATTCATATCCATGTATGTATGTATGTATGTATGTATGTATGTATGTATGTATGTATGTATGTATGTATGTATGTATGTAATATTATAATTAGTTATATTTTTTATTTTTTAATTGCAAAAGGTCCCACAAAACTGCCTAAGTTACATTTTCATACTTGCAACTGGTCCCATAAAATTCCTACGTTACATTTCCATACTTCATAAACGGTCCCACAAAACTGCCTAAGTTACATTTCCATACTTTTTAAACGGTCCCACAAAACTGCCTCAGTTACATTTCCATACTTCATAAACGGTCCCACAAAACTGCCTAAGTTACATTTCCATACTTCATAAACGGTCCCACAAAACTGCCTCAGTTTCATTTCCATACTTCATAAACGGTCCCACAAAACTGCCTAAGTTACATTTTCATACTTGCAACTGGTCCCATAAAACTTCCTACGTTACATTTTCCTACTTTCAAACGGTCCCATAAAACTGCCTAAGTTACATTCCCATACTTCATAAACGGTCCCATAAAACCGCCTAAGTTACATTTTCATACTTTCAAACGGTCCCATAAAGCTTCCTACGTTACATTTTCATACTTTTAAACGGTCCCACAAAACTGCCTTTGTTACATTTCACATGCTCCTCAAAAATGCAGTTTTCTGGGACCACGTTAAATCGTATTATATAAATTTTGAAAAGTACTTACTTTTAATCAGGATGACGTAAGGAGTAATTTTAACATAAAGAGCCTGCAAAAAAGCCATTTTTTACTGGTCCCAAAAAACTCGCATAGGAATGAGGTCCCAGAAAACTCACAAACGTTCCTATGTATGTATGTATGTATGTATGTATGTATGTATGTATGTATGTATGTATGTATGTATGTATGTATGTATGTATGTATGTATATAAAATTTGGCTAACACGTGGAAGTAGTAGAAAAGGTTACTCAAAACAGAGAAAGATGACGACCAGGGTTGATTTACAATATTCTTTAAATTTGCGGACAAATGTCACATGGATTCAATTTCGAGGATAAATGACACCTCAATAACGGATTTAATTTTGACTGCTTCAAATTTTGGCGGGGACTAATTTTGAGAATTTTACAAAAACCGCAAAAACTGCAAAAAATTTAATAATCCACTTAAGGTACGTGATAAAAGTTACAATAAAGAGACTGAACGACGATTTTAAGAGTCTATTAAACAAGATAACGCGCCTGTTCGAAGTAAAAGCCATAGCTAGATAAAGATATATACACATAAGCTGATTTTCACACTCTTATATGATATAACGTTTTAGTAAAGTATTTTAGCTACAACCATCCATAAAATATAGTGAGACAAGGGTGTGAATTTTTTAAGTTCAACGCCACAAGTAATTCAATAGAATATTTCTATTAAAAGTAGTACGAAATATTCGCGATTTAACGCTTTTTGTCCATTTCGTCGAATGACTGGACAAGTACTGCCGTGTAAATAATTTTTCAGGTGTATTGTAGCTTTTACGATGCATCGCTACTCATTCAATGCGAGATTGGGAAAAAGAAGAATAAATATGTATAGAGCTGACATGGAAGATATTACCAACCCTTAATGTTGCTATTGATAAAAAAATGTTTTAAAATCTTGCAAGTTTGTGTTGAAAACAAAAAGCATATGCTGACGAAAAACTTCTAAAGTCAAATAATATGGATGACCAAATAGATGGTTTTTCTGATGTTTTTTCATTCATTGATAAGCAATCAAACTTCAATTCAACACTAGATTATTTATTGCAATTGCTGGATAACTCTACAACCAACCCAATAAAAATGTCAAGTGAGCAATCCACAATTGATTTAGACAACTCTCCTAACTTTGCATATCCTTGTTTGCATCCAACTCAAGAGATCAAAAAAGTAGAAAAAAATGACCAACCCTGTAATTATGGCTGGAACGAGTGATCGAAGAAAGAATTTCAAAATAATCTTTACCTGTACACCAAAGCGAAAAAAAAAATATAAAGATAAAATGCAATGCAACAGTTAGTTTCAACAGAGCAGTCATTTAAAGATGTAATAACACTGGGAATGTAATTAAACCAACCTCTTCTTTGACTAGATAGTTAGATACTCGACATAAATTTTTGTCAATATCGGACATTTGTTTAAAATAGTGCTGAGTCCTCTATCAAAAGAAAGTTATATACGTATAATTTGCTACAGAAAGCGGAGCTGATAGGATAGTACATTCTAGTACTTGAAATAAATTGAAAAATGTGGAGGCAAACAAAAATCAAATATTCAATAGTTAGCTCTAAACACAGAATTCAGTATAGTAGGTGTCGCGAAATAGAAAAAAATGGGGCCGACACAAAATTGACAGAAAAATAAAAGTCTTTTATGTTGGGAAATATCAGCAAGAGATATGTAAAGACATGTACAAAAGAGAATATAAAGTAAGTCTAAATAAACACAATAAAATTAAAAAATTTCAAACATTATTTAAAAATTCAACGGTTTCATTTACAATCAAATCACAACACCTGAGTGTCTGACAAAAAGAATTGTTATCTGCATTTGTCCAAACAATTACTGTAAAATGCCACGACACAAATGTAGAGTTAGATTTTTTGACCTTGATGCATTGTTGGAGGAAAAAGATATATATTATTCTTCTTATTCTCATTTCGCACGGTTATTTTCTAATGATTGCCTCTTGCTTACGAAATAAAAAGATATCTTTTGATTTTTTGTTTTAAAGTAGTATGCAGAATAATAAATATATATAACACTACATTGACATGTTATTTCGACTCATAACAACATGACAAGCATTTTATAACACAATGGGATTTGCATGCATGCTTTCCACAAAACTGACACAACAACTTCAACGTGGACAATTTTTTATGTGACCTTTCCGACCGTCTTTTTCTGCTACAAATTTTGAGACACAAGTATGGCATCTTGACCTGTCGATGGGCTTAACTCACCTGGTTCATCTATACAAGCTGGCAATGATCCCATCATAGTAGCCACTTTGTTTCTTTGTTTTTAAGTTAGCAAGCTAAAGCATGCAAAACACAAAAGAATCTTGCTTTAGTGGACATTTTTATTGTTTAATGCGAATAGAGTTGATGCATTGACTCGAGCTGTGTTGATGATGTATGAAAAGACAACGATGGGCCACCGTCTTAATGTTGGTTTGCAAGAATACGTTCCAATTTGCTGATCAATTATGTTAGTACCCCCTTTAGTAAAATCGAACGACTTGTGTACGGTTGGTTTCTTATTGCTGTCATTGAAGGTGGTGACCATAATTGGTTTCAGGGTTGTAGTAGTACATTCTTCTTACCACTTGATGTTTGGACGACGTACGAATTCCTGTTTGAGTTGAACTGCTTGAAGCACATTAGATTTCGCATAGCATACCAAGTTTTATCAAGCGATAGATAGTCACATGGTGCAATTTTTGATGCATTCGTCATTAAAAAGTTCAAAAAATGCTGTGACTTCTAAAAACTTTCGCCGTTTATTTTGTGTACTTTCGTCGTTAAGAGAGTAGAAGTAGGGATGGGTTCGTTACATGGTTTTAGGTTTCAGGCGTAAAACCTCCGCTTCCCTTCCTCTCCCCCGCCACCCCCCGTAAAAATGCACGACTCCATGTAAACTATGTACGGAAATACTAAATATCTTCGCATGCGCAAAACCTTCAATAGTATTTGACAGAGTGTGACGAAGGCATCATGCGCAAGTTGAGTAGTGGAAATTCCCTACTCAAAGTTCTGTCCATTTCAGAAAAGATTCGAAAGATAACATGTGTATATAATAAAGAGAAATAAATTGGTTGCAAAATGTTCCGGATCAGTTCAAGACGCAGGAAATGTACAATTGGGCGGTTGAAGCGGATCCCGCTCTCCTTGCTTATGTTCCAGATCGATTTAAGACGCAAGGCATGTGCACCAGAGCCGTTGAGGAGTATCCCTTGGTACTCGAGTATGTTCCTGAGCATCTCATGACTTAGAAAATGTCCACGAGAGCCGTTGAAGAGGTCCTGGGCTGTTAATGGATGTTCAAGATCTATTCATGACTCAGGAAATGTGTACAAGAACCTTTGAAGCGGATCCCCGTATGATCAAGCATGTTCCAGAGCATCTCATGACTCAGGACATGTGGACGAGAGGCGTTGAAGATAATCTCCGTATGATCGAGCATGTTCCACATCAATTCAAGACGCAGGACATGTTCAATTTGATGGTTGAAGAGGATCCGGAGCTGCTCATGGATGTTTCGGATTGCTTCAAGACGCAGGAAATGTGTAACAAAGCGGTTGAAAAGGATCCCTTGGCACTCGGGCATCTCATGACTCAGGACATGGCACCAGAGCCGTTAAAGAGGATCCCCGTATGATCAAATATTTCCCGGACTGGTTTGTTACTCAGGACATTAGTAGGATCATTGAGCCTGAAGTGCTCGATGCCTATTACCAGAGGAAAGCGGAGAAGGATAGAATTAAGAACGAGCTGCTTTCGATAACATGACATCCAGACAGAGTTATAGACTGGTGTTTTTCAGAGCACGAAAAAAGGATCTTGAACTATTGTGGAGCTGAGCAATGGAAAGCGGCAATGGGAGGTAAGTTCCATCACTTTATCTTATGTTTCTTTGAAAACATAAGATAAAGTGATGGAACAACGATGCGATGACTGTGAATGCATACTTGACGAGTATGATAGATGCAAAAGTGGACGGAGACTTGTGGTGCAAGGTAAAATTATATGTTGGCATTGTTGTCAAGAGTATACCACATATAATGGAGGCAGCTGCGCATGTTATGATTTAGGTCTGTTACAAAGCGCGAAACTCATAAGCAGATGCTAGTTGAGGTTTTATAATCCTTAAATAAAGAGATGTTGAAGTTTGGAGACAAAACCGTTACGTCAAAGGAATTTTACACTAAAGCAACACCACTAAATATCGAAGATGTGAAAATTGAAAACCTTGTGCTGAGTGATTCTATTCCAGTAAACAAAGGCAAGGATGGCCGATTCGTGATTGGATATCAGGACTAAGACGGCAACCTATCACCGTTATTGATAAAAACCCCTAAAAAATCTACTCTCATGGTGTCTCTCAATACAGTGAGGGTTCTGCGTTCACGATGTCGTTTGATCTTGGTGACAATCCTGAATGGTTAAAGAAATACGAGGAGATATTGAAAACAGTGGAGGATTTGGAGGGACATTGCTTCACCAACATAAGTGTGAAGAAAGATAGTTACATCAACCATAAGCTCAAGGAGTGGGAGGGTGAGCTTAGAACCAACTTTCATAAGAAAAAGATCCCGCAGGGAGGTTGTGAGTGTACAGCCATCCTAAAAATGGGGAGCATTTATAGACAAGAAAGAAATTATTATGTACAAACCTACTTGGAAGAGCGTAAATATAAAGAGGTTGATAGGTATGACGCTTGCTATATTAGTGACTCTGATGACGACAGCTTCGCTGAGTTGTAGTATGTTGCATCACAGCTTCGCGCTTTGCCGGCGTGTAAAGGTTTATATGGTTAAAGCCAACCATAAAAACAAACATGTACGCACTTCGAAAAGAAGCAAAATTACTGCATGTTCCTCGTTATTCTACACTAAGTAAAAACAAACTTATTAAAGCAATCCGCAAAGCTAAATATAGAAATGTTTCAACGCAAACAGACGGTCCTTATTGCAAACCTTGTGTTGAAATTGCATACGAGAAAAATCTTGAAAAATATTTACAGCAACTCGCTAAAAAATCGCAACGTATAGTAAATGATGGAGGCATACAAATCGATGTTGATGCTGATGAGGTAATCGGCTGCGAGATTGATTATACACGCATATAGTTTTATAGGGATATTTTTCCTATAAAACTTATACCAGACTATATCGAATAGGCAGGCGGGGAAATTAAGTACCGCTGGCATGCTGTACAGATTGAATTTTTTCATATTTACCTTCCTGCCTCCCTTTTCAACTAACTAGGCACGCTCTTGTTCATTGATGTTATTAATGATACGTTTAATTCATTGTTGTATTTGCTCTTTTAATACCATATACCGCCGTTTTTCTTGCATTATTAAGCTAAATTCGTGATCATTGATAATGCCATTTTCGATTGCCTTTGTTATAAAATCAACGACCGAATTCAACTTCGATTCGCCCAGTAATCGAATTTATTTATGTTTTTGTGATTTAACGCTTAACCTTTTCGAAACATTCCTCAGGCCGGCTTGCCCGAGCCCCGTCGCTTTTGCAATACCTCTCATAGCAATGCTTAGAGAAGTACCAACGCCTGTTGATAATGCGCCACTTCCAATCTCTGTAGTAATAACGCTTACGCCGAGCAGTCCGTGATTACAATAGCGCACCCAAGTGCCATGCATCTTGAACTTTTTTGCAAGTCCATCCCGTTACTTGATCTCCTTACGTAGATATTGCTCGATTTCCTCAATTTTTTTTAACCTATAGACCTGACTTTCATCCTGCATAGTATGCTCATCCTCTGGTGCACTTGGTAAATTTGGATATAATTTAGTAATATCATCCATTTATTCTATGAGCAAATGCATTGTAATCCCTGTGAACCAAACGTTTTTATCATGATGATATTCGTCACTCAGCCTGAACTCGAGTCGATCCGTCGACCCTTTTAATGGAAGGTAGATCGGAGTCTCGAAATTCCATGTAAGCATGTCTCCCCAATTATTCAATTTTTTAGTGGGGAGCAAAGCAAGAATTTTTGATTTCTTCCCATCAATTAGGCAATCATCCTCATCTAACTGGTAACATCCTTGGTAAACGTCAGTCTTGTACCAATAATAATAATAATAATAATAATAATAATAATAATAATAATAATAATAATAATAATAATAATAATAATAATAATAATAATAATAATAATAATAATAATAATAATAATAATAATAATAATAATAATAATAATAATAATAATAATAATAATAATAATTATAGTTAATTGGTGGTGCATTTCAGACCAACATTTTTTATCTTTGTATTTCTTTTTTTTCTAGTGGTAACACAATAACATTGTTTGTATTTCTTTTAATGTAAATAATCGTTGTTTTGAAACACTTTTATTGGTCTTCCTTTGTTTTTCGTTGCTTGTATGGAACTTTGGTCTGAAAGATACCACCAAATAATACATGATGTTTTTCTTGTTACAATGCGTCGTACAGCGTTGGTCATATTATTTTTTTGTGCATTCACTTGTGAATAAATAAACCCCAATTCACTTTTATTTAATAAACATATAAAGTTTTGGAAAAATTTGTTTGTCCAGAAAATAAAGCGAACTTCTAACGATGCAACACGCGTTGCGGTTTTCATGAGAACGGAATCCAGTGTCGAAAATAACGCTTTCTACAGGACCGAAATTTGTAGATATGGCTTTGCTTTTCGACCTTACCAGTTATTGGCCTGGAATTGTCAATGGTATGTGTCAATAATGACATAAAACATGCATTCGTGTGCTCAAAAATGGCTTTTAAAATACAAAACCTAGAACAGTTAGTCGGAATTGCCCCACCATTTAAAACACAATTACATCGGAAGTTGTCAATGAAACGAAAATCGTTATCGCCATCAAGAACAGTGTATATAGAAGTCAAATTTTATGTGCCCATTCGGGTTCACACCAAGTATCAACAGTGGCGCAAAGTTTTTGTGACTGTTGGACCCTGTTGGTTTTTTCTTGTGAAAAAGAGTATCTGCTAGGTAAGATCTAATTATTTATTGAATTTCTGAGTAGTATATTGTTTACCAAGGTTTCCATTAGTTAAAATTTAGCTGGGTACCTAGTTATGGCTAGCCAGAAGCTAGCTAGGTATCTCTAGTTAGGTTCTGGCTAGGGCCAGGAGCTAAACAGTTCAAGAAGGAGCAACTGCCATTTAGGCTATTATATGTAGTATATTTAAGCTATGATAGTCTATGCAGGTGATATATCATAATGATACCATTGTTTTCATTAAATAATTGCAAATGGTTGCTAAGCTGTGATATTCAACAACCCAAGGAAATAATCAAATATTATTTGGGACCCAACGTCACCAGCTGAATGTAACTGTTCTGCCCAATCTTAGGACGCTGCCCAATCTTTGGACATAAAATTGCCCAGTCTTAAGACTGGGGTGTCACAAGATTGGGCAAAAGACCAGGGTGTCACAAGATTGGGCAAAAGACCATGTTAGGCCCATCCTTGGTGCCTTTTAGATTTTAAAGAAGGGATGTATGTTTTGCCCAGATTGCGAAAACGGCCTGTTCACAACCGGGACAGCCGGATTATGTATGCATGGTCCGATTATGTTTTTTCCCTGGTTATCAGCGTTCATAACCCGCTTGATTATGAACGCTAATATAAATGGCTGGCATTTTCTTCAAACTTTGTAAATTAAACATTCTCTGGAAGATAGCACACCCCTAAAAACTAGACATGGTGAAAGAAAAAAGTGTGGACGTAATTCTTAGTATAAACTACTCTTGTAAATACATTTCAACATATATACTTTAAAGTAACTAAATTTCACGGAACCTAAATTATTCTTTTTGCAGAAATTATTTTGGTGAAAAGTTATTAAACTTGCGAATCCCAAAATTTAGTATTTGCCACGAAATTTTGTTTCATTTAAGAACAACAACAACTTTGCCACCAGGGCTATTTGCTTGTCAGAAGTGATGACAAATGATATAAAGCAGTCAGCCCCGATTGTATTTGTTTTATAAGTCTCGAATAATATTTAATTGTCATACATAAGCCGGCCTTTCCCGATTATGTTCGTTCTATAATAAGTGAGAAATAATATTAGACTGTCGTATATAAAATGGCCTGCCCTGATTATGTTCCTTTTATAAGTGACAAATAATATTTTTTGAGTAATAAATCGGCCCATCCTGATTATGTTGCCCTAATTATGTATTTTCTGCCCTGTTCTTAACCAGGGCAAGCTGCAAGTCCCAACAAACATTCTCAGGCACATTAAAACATCATATTTTGGGTACTGTTGAATTGACCCAGCCAAATTTTGGACACAGTAGAGTGAAAATCATAGCTAGCTAGGTAGCTGGTAGAGAACGTGTTATACATTTAGCATTTATATACAGCTTGTAGTAGTGGCTAAATTTTAAAAATAAAATGTTTATATTTATGAAGAATCAGAAAAATTGTATTCAACCATATTATTAGTTAGCTAGCTGTTAATTTCATTGGATGAGATGTTTAACTAGCTAGCGAGCTGTAGCCAGCTAGTTAATATCATAGTCTATAGAAGAAAAACCTTATTAGACTATGCTAATATGGTTGATTAGTTTCAATTTTTTATACATAAAATACATGGTATATATAAATTGTCAGCCTTCTGATTTTCCAAGAAAAGTTTCAATTTAAAGTTCCTATTAAGAGGTAAATTCTAAAAAATTTATTGTTCTGTTTGTCTTCCACAATTGTTCTAAGATTGGGCATGTACTTCCATAGATTGGGCAGTCCAGTCTTAAGACTGGCCACCCATTTGTCACTGTCAGAAGATTGGCCTGGCCAGTCTTAAGACGGGGTGTGTTCCAAGATTGGGCAGAACATAACCCTACAGTGCCACTGATTTTTATGAGAGTAATAAAAGGTTGAATATTCCAGCACCGCACTGAAAATGTTTCTCGGGACTCAGCCCAAAAGCTATAGGACATGTTTTTTAGACCCGGGCTGACATTTTCAATCATGAGAATTGCTAATAATAGTTTTCGCACCTGTATTATTGTTGAATTGAGATGCTGTGAAAAATGGCTTTTCGATGTCCTGAGAAATGCATAAATTTTTGAACTCTGAAACTATGATAATAGGTCCAAAAACTTTTGGCTCTATTTCATTGGACTGGTTTAAAACCACAGCATACCAGGTTTTGAGATACTCTTTTGATTTTTTAAGAAGTTATGGGACTTTTAATTTTAACCACAAATACGATTTTATACTGTTATTGAAATTGTTTTGTAAAATTACCACCTTTAGTAATGTTTAAATTCACAAATGATGTCATGGCAGTATAATAAGCTAATTAATAATTGCAAGCATTTGCATACTCTATTTCATTGGACTGGTTTAAAACCACAGCTTACCAGGTTTTGAGATACTCTTTTGATTTTTTAAGAAGTTATGGGACTTTTAATTTTAACGACAAATACGATTTTATACTGTTATTGAAATTGTTTTGTAAAATTACCACCTTTAGTAATGTTTAAATTCACAAATGATGTCATGGCAGTATAATAAGCTAATTAATAATTGCAAGCATTTGCATACGTGCCATTAAAATTAGGTGTTAAGTATCCCCTTTAACCTTTTCCATGAAAATCATAAATGCAGTAAATATAGTAAAAAAGCATAGTTAAAAATTTTTATTACGTTCTTTTAAATCAAATTGTTATGTAATTGTATATAATAACAAATTCCTCATGAAGACTCCCAGGAGCTAAATAATTTGGAAAAGCATTTTTTATATATAGTTTGTTTGATTTTACTGTTGGTATATTACTTCTGCAACTAAAATAAAACACAGGCTACAACAACCTGTAAATATCAGATATTTACCTAACTAGTCTAAAATCTCCTAACTAGAATACTATCCTAATAGTATAGTAGCCTAATTTGTTTTCCCTAAATGATGAAGATTGGTTGCATATAGGTAATCTTTACTTATATCACTACATAAAGCTTTTTTGTTTTGATAGATAGATAGATAGATAGATGTGCATATTTTACATGGCTAGCCTCACAAATATCGAGGGATATACCCTGTCTATTATTTCCAGGAGGGGCCATGGCTTAGATGGAGAGTCCTAGAGTATTTAATGCTCATTTTGAGCTACGCAGACCCAATTAGTAGGGCCCACGCTCTACCAGACAACTCCCGGCAACATCCAACGGCCCACACAGTGTGCCATCTCCCCAATTTCCCTCACATGGCTTGGGTTAACCCGGGGCTATGGTAACATTCACTCGCCCATGTTGAATCGCCGTCAAGAGGAATTGAACCCCGGTCTCCCGCACAGAGTACGAAAGCTATAACCACTAATCTACGGCGCCACCCAAATGTAATTTATTAACTATGTTTCAGCTGTTCGACAGCCATTCTTAAGTACAAATCATTGGCATAAACAACTATTGCAATATTTTTATACAAATAATTGTATATACGACCATATCCGATGATCATAACCTTGGCCTTAAATGGACTGTCCGGTGAAAAATGATTATAAAGTATTATTTTAAATTATCACATAGAAAATACCTTTCTTTTTTGATATTATTCACTTAATCATACATAATCAAACTTTTTATCGTAGTTGTTGTTAATGCATGGCTTCATCTTGTTGCTGCAAATGTCGGAAAAGGTCCTGAGTTAAAAATTTAATATGCGTAATTATGCATGTTACGTAAGAACAGTGGTGAAAACATACTATATGCAGTGAAAGTGTGTAGCGTATTCGGTAGAAAATATAACCCTCCCCCTAGAAGTTAGGTGTTTAGAAACTTATTTTATAAAAAATTTCAATTTTAACCTCTTCTCTGCAAATTATGAAATGCGATTATTACTATGCCTTCCTGGAACACAAAAATCATGGTATTAGGTTTTCGTTATGAACCGGAAGATTTATAAAATACGGGTTGCTCCTGAAACACATTGTTTCAAACTCCGTATTGAATTAAAGTTGAAGTGTATATACCCTAAAAATTAATGCACAGCTATAAACCATCTCATTTTGATAACATAATTTTGTTAACATATTTTTAGACATTTATACTAACTTTGCGTTATATTTTTTTAGACTGAAGCTTTGAAGTTTTGTGCAGTTTCCTGGTTTGAAAGAATTGGTAATATTTTAGTAAAAGTTGTTTGTATACAATTTACTGCATCATTTCAAGTTACCATGAAATACTGTAAAGAAGTAACTGTAGCTTAAAGTTCCTGCTGAGAATTTACAGGCAATCGGTAACCTAATTGTAGGGGAAAGGGTGGGGCAGAGGACAAGAAAATTTTACCACTTATTTCAATTTATTAACACCCCTCATTAATTTGCGTTCTTCAATAAAAACGTTGTGGAGAACAAAAATATTTATATAAATAACAAAAGCTATTCAATCCTGTAGAGGAAACATTAGCCAATGTTTACAGTGTCTGATACAAGCAGAATACCTGTTGCACTCTATACATTACCCTCCTAGCCCTCTTCCCCTTGATTTCGGCCCCCTACCCCAACTATTGAGTTGAAGGAAATTACCATCCCTGCCCCCACTCCCACTCCTTAATAAGCCCCTCCCACTACAATTAGGGTTACCAAGTGTAGTCTTATTTCTTTCATAATACAACGTTTTTTTCATAATACAAAGTCAGTAGTGCTGCTAATTAATCCATTGTTACTTTTGCTGCCAAAAATATTTTGTCAATTTTTAATCGGGGTAAAAAGATAATTCGTTACTTGGGATGTTTTTTGCTATTACCTTGTATCACTAAAGTAATATAATAATTTTTTATTTTTTAGACATTTTCAGCGTTACACGTTTTATAAAAGAACACTTGGTGTTCCAGTTTCTTATTTTGGGTACTTTATAAATTTAGTTTTAGTTAATCAAATCTACTAAAATTCCTTTAAAAAATTTCAATACAAAACCGTGTTTATTCCAAAATTTCCTTACATAAATTTTGCCTGCAAAATTATTCTTGCTAAAAAAAATCAAACATTGATTCGAATAAAAGTGGATTTCGTTTCTGATGGCAGTATTCTTAACATAACATTTAGGTGATTTGAAAGGCAAGCCCTTTAAAACGAAAAGTAATTTCTCAATAAAAGACTTTTGATAATAGAACGTACAATTTATGGTAACTTGAATTTCTATTACTTTTGTTATTGTAGAAAATGTATGTGTTTGTGCGGTACCTCGTATTCAGTGGATACGCCTGTATTTTATGCATACACTCGTATTCAATGTAGGCAATTGTATTTGTAGGGAATGTAGGCGCTCGTTTATAATGCAAACACTCGTATTAGTTTTAATGCAAACACTCGTATATAGCTAATGCAGACACTCGTATATAGCTAATGCAGACACCCGTGTATAATGCAAACACTTGTGTATAATGGAAACACTGTCGTATATGGCTAATGCAAACACTCGTATATAGCTCATGCAGACACTCGTATATAGCTAATGCAGACACCCGTGTATAATGCCAACACTTGTGTATAATGGAAACACTGTCGTATATGGCTAATGCAGACACTCGTATATAGCTAATGCAGACACTCGTATATAGCTAATGCAGATACTCATTTATAATGCAAACACTCGTATATAAGAAGACACTCGTATTTGCTACAGACACTCGTATTTGTTGCAGCCATTGATATTCGTTGCAGCCACTCGTGTTCGTTACAGGCACTCGTATTCGTTGCAGACACTCGTATGTAGAACCTCGTATTTCAGTGATTCGATTGTATTTAATGTATCCACTTGTATTCAATACAGCCAAATGTATGTGGACAGTTGCAATTAGTATAGACACTTATCTCTTATTTGTTGCAGTCACTTGAATGCCGTAATTGTATTTGATGAATGAATTTTATTTAATGTTATACTTGTATTCAATGTGTACTCTCGTTTTTTATGCAGACATGTACTTTATGTAAACACCTGTATTTTATGCAGGCATTTGTATGTAGTAACTCGTATTCCGTTATTACACCAGTAATTAATGTATATACTTCAGTGCTTCGAATAAACGCCTGAGGCGGTTATTTAAGTTTTCGATTTTTAGAGGGGCGTTTATTTAAGAGATCTCTACATTTTCTATATACATATCTATATCATCCATATCGTCAATTATATAATGATGTAGTCCAGCGTTGACCTTATCTTCATATTTATTAAGTGAAACAAGCGTCCCTGTAAAGGAGAAGGCGTTTATTAAAAGGGGCAATTGATGAAAAAACCTTTAAAAGAGGGAAAGGGCGCGAAAAGGAACAGGGCGTTTAACCGAAGCATTGCGGTACTCATATTCAAGCAGACAATGTGTGTAAACACTTGTATTTATGTAGACACTTGTGTTATATGTAGATGCTGGTATTTATGTAGACACTCATATTTTATGCAGAAACTTGTAACTGTGCGGAATATGTAAAACACTCGTATTTTATGCAGGCACTCGTATGTAGGAACTCATATTCAGGGAGAAAACTGTATGTGGACACATGCATTTAACACAGAAACTCGTAAAACTCTCGCAAAAGTTTGTGTTTTTAACCCTAAGCATATCGGATTATATATCCTCCATAACTTCTGATAGCTAAAGCTTCCTAAATGAAATGGAAACACAAAGTAACAGTAGGAACTGGGAAAAACGACTAAGTTGCGGTCACAAACGTGACAAGGGCCTGACAGAGGGCGGTTAAAACTTCCTTTATACTTGGCTATGACTCGCATCAACTTTCGTCAACTCGCGTCAATATAAAAGCGTAAAAAAGTGCTTAATGTAAAGACAGCAGGTGAAAAAAAATTGCCTTCAAATATGCTTCCAAATGTGAAAATCTTTATTTTGAGTACATATCTTAAAGTTTATAAAATAATTCGCAGAAAAAGACAACCGATAAATTCATATTCTTGCAGAAAAAAACGAATTCGAGTATATCCATGTCTTTATAGTAATCGGGGTGATAGCAAGTTCCGAGGTTGATGTAAAGAACGGGATGATATTAAGGGGTGAGGTTGATATAAAGAACGGGGTGATAATAAGTGCCGAGGTTAGTACAAGGACCGAAGGTGATAATAAATGCCGAGGTTGATGTAAGGATCGGGGTGATGATAAGTGCCGAGGTTGATATAAAGAACGGGGTGATAAGTGCCGAGGTTGATATAAGGATTGAAGATCACAATGAGAACCACGTGAAATAAAGATCGGGGTGATAAACACTGCCAAGGTTGATAGAAGGACCGAATATGATAATAAGTACCCCGTGTATTATAGGATCGTAGGTGAGAATAAATGTCGAGATTCTGTAAATGCAAGTAGTTTGCTCAGATAGTTCCCTGTCGGGCAGGCGAAACAGGGAAGAAACAGTACCTGGTCCTGATGATAAACTGATCATTCTCGTTGTTTGATAACCTACACCTATCGTTTTTCTATCGTACTGTTTAATAAAATATTCTTTCTTTAATTGCGTAACGTTAAGCCGCCCTAATTTTTATCGATTTTGCAAGCGTTGATAATTTGTTTTTTTTATACAAACGGGTTGCTGGAGGAAAAGAAACACAGTAACTCGTTTACCCACAGGCACTATTTCCGCAACTTTATGCTACTAGTCAGTAGCCCGTAGATAAATCCACGGGTTATCGTGTCCTTTATCTACCGCATTTCGTGTGTTTCACTACTGCAGTGACCATTTTGCGTGACAGACACACTGACGTATACGGGTATTATAATATAGATAAATAAGTAACAAGAAAAACCCGTTCATTTTTGGGAGTATTCAAAAAATTTCCGCAGATACAATATTTCGAGAAAGTGACAGAAACTCGCACTTTGTGGAAATTATTTCACGTTGCAATTAAACCTTATCTACTAAGATTAGCCGTATAAATAAAAATTGGATCCTGGTTGAGAAAAACAAAAACACAAAATACAGCCTGCAGTTACTATCGCGTAGGAAAATTCACCTGATACTTCCAGTTCACCGAAAACAAAGATGAAAGTTCCATTTAATTGCTAAGTACAGGTGGCTACGCCTTATGAATTAAATTTACGCATCATTTCCTTCCACCGGTGTTATTACAACTGCTTACTTCAGTAGAACTGTATTTGTATGAATATGTATTTTTATCTTTATTTTAGAATTTTCGACATGGAAGGTAGAAAGTCTCTCTGCAGAAATACAGTACGGCAATTAGTTTATGTAACAAGACTATCAAAACAATAGTTGTTGTAGTTTTACATAGCCAGATGTTAGTAATGTGTATAAAACATAGCCTATTTACCTATTGCTATGTTAAAAAAGAGTTGTCCGAATTTTTTTTAAAGTTATGGACTTGACTTGATAACAACGGTTTTGTTTATTATTAGCCTACCATTCAGAAGTACAGTTCTCACGAGTTTGATAACTTGAAAGATGCAGTGAGAAAAAAGTCACCGTGCAATGTGTTAGTTGGCGTTATTGAAAAAATAATGGCTTTAAAAAATGTTTTGGTTATTAAAGTAGCTGATGGCACTTGTGAAGCATTTGTTCGTGTCCAGGAGTACTCCGACAAATTATCCAAATATATCAGCTCTGGGGATATATTGTACCTAAAAAAAATAACTTTTGATGAGGATAAAATGGGAGAATTTGCCAAAAAATCATTGATTTCGAAACATTCAAACATGGTGTTACCATATCCAGAGCATTGTAAGTAACTCTTAGTAATTTTATTTTATTTTATTTATTTATCATTTATTCGGCAAAATTAGGTAGGTGCAAGTATTTCTTGTTTATTAACCATTTATAACGATTTTCAAATTTCTTACGTTTCAAATTTTTAATTACTACTAGTCGGTAGCCCATGGAAATATCCCGGGTTCGCCCGTCCTTTTTATACAGCATTGCGTCTCGCTAATTGGGCAGCTAAAATACCATTTTGCGTGACAGACAAACGTATACGGGTATTATAATATAGACTAGTCGTTAAACCGTGGAAAAATCCACGGGGTCGCCCGTCCTTTATATATCGCATTTCGTGTTTCCGTAACAAAAAGACAAACAGACGCACGAACACACAGACGGAATACGGCTATTATTAACGAGATAGCCGGTAGCTCGTGGAAAATCCACAGGACCGCCCATCCTTTATATATAGCATATTTCGTGTTTCCGTAGCACAACGTTTTTCTCGTGCACAAACAGACAGACGGAATACGGCTATTATTAAAGAGACTAGTCGTTTACCTGTGGAAGAATCCACGGGGTCGCCCGTCCTTTATATATCGCATTTCGTGTTTCCGTAACAAAAAGACAAACAGACGCTCGAACAGACAGACGGAATGCGGCTATTATTAAAGAGATGTGCGGGCATCGTGATCTTAAATTCAGTCGCACGGTAGCACACTTTTAAAAGTCACTTTGTTGGTGTTGCTAATAATATGATCGATAAGAGTTTTTGATTTTCTGGTCGGCGAGAATATGTGTTGATTTCGTCCAAACATTTGTAAGATATCTTTGTATTTCATTGTTACTGGGTTATCGGTGTCGTAAAGATCTATGTTAGACTATTCCGTTTTTTAAAAATTTCTGACAGTTTTGGTGCTTAAATTTATTTAGCTATTCAATTTTTTCACTATCCACAAAGTTCAATTGATAAAATGTCCCTAATTACATGAATTTAAGATAATCTTCCGATGTTACTAGGTCAACGGTGCGGAGCATGTTTTTTTATGTATCATTATGTCAAAGTTCATATTGTTCAATATAATATAAAATCCATCGAACATTGAAGAAAGTGACTGAGCGTCCTGATGAGCTGTTTTGAGTTGTGTGATTTATTTTTTCTTTGTGTGTCCAGTAAATGTTTTGATGCGATTGATGAGAACCAGGCCACGGATTTTTCGCTATATCGCCTGACAAAATTATGTTAAAAGTTGCTATTGAATTACTGTAATATAAAATGCGTCTGTTTGATCGCTTCAGTGGAGAAAACATGAACATAAAACTTGTCTGTATAACCATAAAACTAGGATTAACTCCAAAATTATCACACCACCTAAACAGCATCCAATTGTTACCATACATATATCAAAACAGTCAATAATCCAATAAGCTAGTTAACACTTTAACAGGTACAACTCGTTTAACATATAATGTTTATGTATCCACTCCACATTTACACGTCTGTTACACATCCGATCATCTCTCGCTCAAATTTTATAATGTTTTTAATGTTAACGTTCAAGCTTTTTAACGTATTGGAGACGTGTTTGAAAAATAACTCACAATATTGTCTTTCAACGTTGAAGCTATCCCATGAATGTAATGCCTTCTTATTCGCATTATCCTTAACAATAATATGACAATATTTTTTAGGGAAAAAAATGTTTTATTTCGAACATTTGGAGGCACTTCATTCGTTTATCTACTGCAATTATAATATTGTTAAAAATACATCTGATAACGACGAAAGCGAATGGAGCATCTTTTCCTTTAGCGAAAAAGGTTAGACTATTTCATCAAGGTGTAGTATTGTGTTAGTCTGAAATAGAAATTTTTTATCTTTTTTTTTTAGATCCAGAGTTCATTATCACAATTGCAGTGAGTTAAATTACTTTGTACTTTTAACCCTACTGAGCGAAGTTTAGGAAGGGTGGAGGGAGGGGACTTGGAATTCTTTCTGCACATAGCGCTTTATAAGATAGATAAAATGAAGAAAACTTTAAAGAAGATTTTCTTAACAAAATATTTCTGAGAGATCACCCAATTCCAACACTTTGATGCATACCGTAAATGCTCGATTAAGCGCCCCGGGCGTTTGTTTCAATGTTGGCTTTTAGGGTGGGCTCTAGATGGGCAGTAAGTCAAAAAGCGCTTATAACAAAATATCATTTTTCTGTTATGTTAAAGTCTGTTTTAAGGAAACTATATTGGTCGCAAAATAAAAAGAACAACGGATATAGATGAAGCAGGTATAAAATAACATGCTTCTGAGCGTAAAGGTTTATGGTTAAATTTTCTCTGCGTCAATAAAATGATAGCGGATTTTTTAAACAAAAAGGTAGACAAACATTTTGACAAATGTTTTATGATGCATTTTAAATTTTAAAAATACTTGATTAAGTGCGCTTATTCGGGAGTGGGAGCTTAATTGAACATTTATGGATGCTTAGTAATAGTTATAATGGATAGTTATAATGCGTTTGCTATAAACTTTGCAGTCCGATGAAGCGCCAGCGCACATGGAGGAAATGAATTCAATGCAGAAAGATAACCTGGTAAAAAGATTAACTTCTCCATAATATTTTACAGCGATTTACATTTGTGTTCTTATTAATGAATAACTTGTTTTATCACTAGGTTCAAATTCAAGAAGAAGAAAGCACTTCGGAATACGAGCCCAGCTCATTGGATAGTGAATCAGGTACAATTAAGCCTGTTAGCCTGTTATTATTATGGGCTAAGATTTTAAATTAAACAAAGTCTGTTAAGTTGTCGGCCGTCCAATGAGCTCTGACAGGTTTGCGTACTTGTTTTATAGATATTTGTTCTAATTGCGACGAACTTCGAACCTCGACCAACGTTTGCAATGTATTAAGTCCGAAATTGTATTTAATCTTTTAAACATTCTCTCTTTCCTTGGTTATTTTTCCTTTGCTTTTTTGCATTTAGAAAAAGAAAGAGAAGATCAACATCTTATAATGGTTAGACATTATATCACCCTCTCTTTTAATCTATTTTCTGTTAAGCTTTTAGCCGGATTTTGTGTTTCACAAGGGAAATTTACAAATTACCCGGGCATATTATGATCAGATACAAAGTTAAGCTAAAAAACTGATAGGGGACCATTTAGTCCATTGTTTTCTACATAGCTTGAACTATTCCTGTCTACACTTTTGTTTTATTGTCTACTGAAATGTGACTTACTTATTTAGTATCATAAAGCTAAGAAGAGAAAACAGTCTGATGTCAACAAAAACACTGCAACTAACAGGAAGGTACAAATGCAATTCTTTTCTTGTTATTGTATCTATTCACACAAACATGGTCACTAGTATTTCACATTTTAATCTTTTTTATTAGAATGGAAAAAAGGAGAGTGGGAAGATGGAAACATCAGACTCCGAAGAGGACATCTTCTCTCAACGCAAGGTATTATAAAACCATAACGATGTATTATATATTAAATATATATTTTATATATAATAAATTCAGCTGTTGTGCTCAATATCTGTTGTACAATTTTTCGGATATATAGATTTACTGGTTTTTTAGACAAAGAAACTAAGACAAGCAGAGCAAGCTGCGGAGTACCAGCCACAAGACATTATTTGTAAAAAGCGTGAATTTCAACACCGCTTAAAAAAAAGGAATGCCCCTCTTAGAAAAGTGAAAACCGAATTGCAATTGAAGAAGCAGAGAAAGAAAGTTGAAGAACTCGTTTCCCAACATTTGGGTTCTGCTGATGCTATAACACAGCACTATCATGGTTTACAAAAAAAGTACTATATCTACAAGTGTTCTGTCTGTGGGGCGTTTGTGAGCGAAAAATTAAGAAGACACTTACAAGAAAAACATAAATACTCATGGTCGGATGCCAGGCTACAGGAAACAAAGATGCGTGTATTTTTTCTGTGGTGCAACGCGACAAAACATGAAACACATTTACCGTTGCCGTGTATGGAGTGCAGCGAATGGCATACGAGGTAGAGTTATTTTCTAGCTATCGGAGCTCCTCTGGGCATCCTCACCCTTGTCAGGTTTATTAGTAACTCTCTTTTCCTATATTGTATGGCTACGATACTTTGTAGCCTTCATATTAATCTTCAATTTAATTTAATTTAAAGACGTTTAGTAGTAAAGTAGCAATGTGAAAAAGGCTGTTTTGAACGTTTATTTTTTATTTTTTAATACAAATATTTTATTTTTTACCAAAAACTTTCCGTTACTTACTTACTGTTAATTCGTGTAGAGCGACCTAGCCGCTGGATACAAATTGTTAACGCCCAATAAGGCGCATTGTGGCACTTTAGGCGGAGAGGGTGTAGTGGTAGCGCATTTGACTTGTAACCATAAGGTTTAAGGTTTGATTTCTCACTCTGCTCAATTTGAATATACTGTAGTCAGCCCATTTCAGCTTTTTAATGACCGCTAATTGGCTTGTGTGGCAGGCAAACAAGTTAGAGCAATGCTATACTTATCTCTCGTACTTAGATTTCGAAAAGCGAAAACATCTCATTGCTTATACTATATTTTAAGGCTAGATCATCATCTCAAACGTCATCCTTTTCATAAACAGATGTCTATGGAAGAAATAAAAGAAACAGTAGAGCAAGCTAGGGCTGAACATTGGAGCAAAGGATTTGGCCAAAATGGCAGTAAAGTACCAAGTGAGGACAAAGTAACAGAAAAGTTTAAATCTAACCTAAATGTTGAGGCGGATGGCGACGATTTTGTGTCAAGATCACAGCCAGTGCCTTTGCAACATGATCATCCAAGTTTGGACTATATTCCGTCAGGATCTTGCCGTCTCACTTCGTCCAAACGAAAGGAATGGGGTGTAAAACCTGATGATTTTTTTAGTATTTATTTTTCCACAGCTGATGACTTGCTAGACAATTTTCAAGAAGAACTGCTACAGTCTGGCCATACAAAAGACAACTCAACTCAACATAGAAACCAAGTTGAATTAATATGGACATCGATAAGCAAAGACCTCGTCATGTTTCCTATAAATCCCCTTTCGAACATGCATTTGTTAAGGGATTATTACCATCGGCCTACATTTAAAACTATTGGCAAAAAGGATGGAGTGCAGGCGAGCACCTTGCGTGCACGTTATGGATCTTTAGGAATGTTTTTACAGTACCTCCGACGTAACGAGATTTTTGCTGGAATGAGCAGATTGCAGCTTTCCTCTCTTTCACAATCTGCTAATGATTTCAACAAGCAGTTAAACCCGTTGGTGAAGCAGAGAAAGGTCGAAATTAGAAAGAACAAGTGCAAGCAGCTGCTTCGACCAACGCATTTTATCAAGTATGGTGAGAGCAAATTTGTGCAACATTTGATTTCACAAGTGCAGAAGGGAGTTACAAAGAGGAGCCAATTTACAAGATCGTTTGCTATTCAATTTCGTGACTATTTGATCACCAATTTAGTTATTGGAAACGGATTGCGTGCCTCTAACATTATCGAGCTGACAACAAAGGATGTGGATAATGCTACAGTTGTGGAGGGCTATGAAGGACATAAAGTACTTTCCAACTACAAATACAAGACAAGTACAATTTATGGCGAAAAATTCATCGTCGTAAATGACATGCTCTATTTGCAACTTCAATTTTTCCTTCGCAATTTGAGATCAATAATTTCAAAAAACCCTTCATTAAAAGTTTTTCTTCCTGCCTCTGGAGCGCCGAAGATGAGCCAAACAAATGTGTCGGCAAGCTTAACGGCAAGTTTTAAACTTGCAAAAGTTTTATTTCAAAATGAATACCAACGCATTTCATGTACAAGAGTGCGATGTGGTCTGGCAACGTTTGCTTGTAACGATGGCGGCTTTGAATCAGGTTTTTTTGCGAAGCATTTTATGAAAAACAAAGAACAGACGACGGACATGCACTACAACTTACTGTCGAATCGCAGACATGCGTTGAATATAGCCATGAAGCTATATGCTTCTTTCAACGGCGTCGATGGAGAGAAAATTACGATTGAACCAAAAGATGTCCATGAAATAGCCGATAAGCTTAAAAAATCTTCCGGGAATCTGAACAAAGAACAGATACTTCGCTGGTTAAAAAGTAACGATCCACATGTCACCAAAAGCGAGTTGGCTGATTTCGAGGAAATGTTAGCTGAGTGTGATCAAAAACCAAGCGGAAATACTTCAAGTTTCTATGGTGCTTCGCAGCAGGTAAACAATTATTTTAAACGTTATGGTACCTAAAGCCACAAACAAAAACAATAAAAAACAATTATTTTGGCTACTTATTATTTTACTTTTTTTAACTTTTTTTTAAAGATTTATTTTAACCGACGCAATTGTTTTCAAACAAACTAAAAACTTTTGACTCATAGCTTATTCGCAAAAGTTAAAAAAGTGAAGTACAATACAGTTTAAATGAATTTCCTTAGGAGAAAGATATTGATTTTATTTCCGTTGCTAACTTGGATGGTACTACCACAGAAAACGAAAAGGTTTGTTTTTACTTAACATACAAGATAACTAGCTGATAAACAGTGGTAATAAAACTATCATGATCTTCATATAAACTTTAGCTAAGTAGCGAGCGCAGCTCTGAAGATGGCGACAGTGATAGCGAGAATGAAAGTTTTGTTAATTCCCACGATGGCAGCTTAGAGGTATAGTCCGCAAACTACATTCTTTTAAAACAAGTTTATATGTTTTGGTTTTACACTTTTAGGCAGGTTAAATATTAGACACGTTTATAATTTACGCATGTACTTATTATAATCTACCCATAGGAGCAGTGGACAGATAAAAATGTTAAAAACATCAGCAAAAAAGTTTCTACTAGGACGAAGGTATATTTTGCAATATTTGAAAAATATGTTTAAAAGCAAGACTAAACTTCAGATCACGAAGCAAGCCTTTTGGTTCCAAAGAGGAGTTATTTGAGGCAAAAATATTTTGACGAGTATATAATCGACTTTTTTTCTATTTTAATGAGTAGACTTAGTAATTCGAAAATATAGAAATATAAATTTATGAGATCGTTCATGTGAATATCGTAAGCATTCAATAAAAAGTGTTGTTGATTTTTAGGTCGAAATAACATCTGATTCCAGTGGCTCAGATATAGACTGCGATCATCTACAGGTAAAGTAATATCTTTAAGCAAAATGTCAATGGGTCTTACAGCTTTTTATAAATTTGATTTCGGTCATCACTTGGTTGCACACTATCCCTACAAACCCTTGAAACAAACAACATGTATATGTAGTAACCTAGCTTGAAAGCACACAAAAGACATATAGACAGCGACATGATATTTTCTTATACTTATCTATGCTACGTCTGGATTGTTTAGAGTGATATCCAGGACGTTCTGTTTCAATATGACCAAAGGCGACCAGGAGATCTCATATATGCACGACAAAGTGGTGGAAGGATTGCCTATTTGATGTGTGCTCACTTTTGTGAGCCATTGATTATCCGAAAGCCATTTGATAATGAATTTAGTGTCGAAACATTTAAAGATGAAGAAGTGGCTTATTTTATAAGTAAAATTAAGAGCAGTATTTTGCGCAAACATCTGGAAATGTTTACCCCAACGAGTGTTAAATTTTTCGTACTGGCCCTAAGAAGAAAATATTGGTCTAATGTTAAGCTTAATTTCACAAAATGGAAGAGATTCAGAAAAGAAGGGTCTAGCATGATTCAAATGTGTAAAGATTAGTAAGTTTGCTGCTACTACTGTTTTTATATACGTTTTCACTCAAAAGCAGCACAGAATGTGCAAAAACCTAATTTTGAACCCCTGATAAAGTATATACATATTGGCTTTGTTTGAAAATTCCTTTTTCTTTCTTTCTAGCAATGATTTTTCTGTTACCTCGGTGAGTGTTTTATATTTATGTTTTACTTTAGAATAAATGGAAAGCCATGTCATACTTTTTAAATTTTTCTGTTCCCGTACAAATTGTTATTGATATGAAGTTTCAAAGATATTTTAAAGGTCTATCTATATAGAGCTCTCTAGAGAACGAAAAATTATAGTGATAAATACGAGTCAGAAAAATACATAGTTTATGACGGTATGTATCTCTTTACGTGTTTTTCTGACAATTCGATATTTAATAGCCTGAGCAAAGAAATAAAGATAATGACCTCCATCACACTAGTCAAACCAGCGATTACAAAGAAGAGGTAAAACAAATTAATGCTGTTTTGAAAACAGAGCCTGTATGCATTATTACCGACTATCATTATGTATATTTTAGTCAAGTAGCGCCAACCAAGACTTATCGCAAAAAGACAATGCCAAATCTGTGGTCTGCGTCAAGCAAACGAAGGTAATTTAGATGCAATGAATTTTGAAAAAAAAATATCATTTAAATAAAATCTTACCTAAAAAATCCAAATTATTTTGTGGTTGTAGAACTATGAATTAAGAAAGGCTACCGTCTATGTACCACCAACAGTATGCGACACTCCATCATTTATGCATGACGTAAGTGATTTTTTTGTTTGTTTTTATTTGGTTTGGTCTGCGAGCATACTAGATTGAATAGTCAGAATGACTTTTTGAATTTAGCCAAACGAGGTGAAGCAACAGAATCCAAAAGCATCAGAGGTAATAATATGGTTCTAATCATCATTAAGTCATCGAACTACCTTTTTTTCACTAAACACATTCCATTTTGGAATGTTATAGGTTCTCCAATCTTGTAACGACCATTTTACGCGTCCAAAAGAAGTAAGTAACACGGAGCCGGCATTACACTGAATAATCATGCTGTTTACTCTTTAAATGTTATGATTGTATCAAAAAAAAGTATTACTATTTAGGAACAGGCTTTGGGGGATGAGCAATGTTGCTTGACAAATGTAGATCCCTCAAGCAATTTCATTTGCAAAAAGATCGACAGTTATATAGGTAGATCGCTAGTTCATGCAGTCCATAACAAACTCTTCCAAATATCTTCCAATGTGAGCACGCTGGTAATAAAACACTGATCAATTTTGTTGATATTCTAGGCCATGGTGTATTTGCTTTAAAAAAATTCATACCTGGCGACTTTCTTCTCCAGTATCCTGGAAGTTTAGTGACCGCGGAAAAGGGTGATAAACTGGAAAAATACTATGAAAAGAAAGGAAAAGGATGCTATCTTTACTTTTTTAATTACCATGGAAAAAAATTATGGTAAGAATTTCGTTGGATTATCAAAAGTACGCTGATGCACCTTTCTACACATTTTTTAAATATATTTTTAGTGTGGATGCTACAAAAAACAATCGGTTGGGCAAATTTGTCAATGACAGCCAGAAGTCCTACGCCAACAGCGTAATGAAAGTAAAGACGTTTGGTGGGAAACCTTTTCTTTGCTTATACGCATTGAAAACTATTGAGAAAGGTTCAGAGATCAGGTAACTATCTCTAACAAAGAAATGTAAACAATTAAATCCTGTCATCAATTATTACATTTTTTACAATTTCTATTTCTAGATATAGTTATGGCGAAACTTCTGGTCTGACTTGGCGAAAAATGGTAGGAGAAATAAAGTTTATTTAACTGTTAAATAAGGCTATCCTTTTCATAAAAACCGTGTTGTTGCTTTGGCCACCTAATACAACCACCACTTTATGTTGCGGAATAAATTTACAAAAATTAGCTAATTGAAAATATATAATTTGTCATTAAAATTAATATAAAGTCATTAAAATTTCAAAATATGTTAGTTTTTTTCAAAACACATAAGTGTAATTTCCAAAGTAAACAAAAAAGAGCCTGCCATAAATTTGACATCGCACATACCGGACGAACATGCCAGAATATGTGCTTCGGCCATCTAAGTCTGCAATGCAACAAAAACGTATTGTGCGCACACGAAAATTGCAGTGCGGCGCTTTGCTAACACATTTACGTAATATTTTATTCAGCCTCAGTCTTGAATACATTTTTATCACAAATATCAAGTGTAAAGGTACTACAGATACATTTGCGATCATTGTTAAGGACGATAGTTTTTCAGCATGATCAACAATAAAATGAAAAGTTACTTACTTTTTCTGTACATGTTATCTTGATGAAATTTATCTGATTGTTTCTTCAAATTGTATCGTTTATAGGCAAACTACAAAAGGCCATTTTCCTTGACAACTCTGGTAAGTAACTCTCATTTGCAATTTGCAGTATGAAGCAACCGCCTTTTTAAACACTTTGTTCTACTTCTTAATTAGGGTAAGATGGATGAATCAGTAGACGCCAACTTAGAGGTAATCAAGATTTATACCACTATTATTGTGGCAACTAATTCGTGTTATTTAAAAAACTTTCCATTTCCATTTTAGCTATCACCTGATCGAGAATTAGATTTAGGTTAATGTTTCGTTTGTATTTAATGGAAGGTCCGTTTATGTAAATGTTAGATTTCACTCTATATGTTTAGATAACTACAGGGTCAGCGGACGTTAATTTTTTCTATCTCTTTAATTTTTAAATATGCTACGCTAAAAGTATTGAACGATATTATTTTTAACTGCCATTTTGTATATTGCGTGTATATATGATTATACTCATTACTGCGTATCTAACTATTAACTTTTAGTTGGTTCTTACAAACTAAGATTTGGATAGTTACAGTACTATTTTAACCTAATTTAGTGATAATTTCTGATCTTTGGCGAAACTATAGCGCTGTCCCTGTAAATGTATTTATTCAATCTGTAATCAGTGTTGATTTAAAGATAATTATAGTTACGAAATAATTAGCTTGTAATGGTTGCAATGGTTGTTTTGATTATCCCAGTAATAATCCTTTGTAAACAATTATGCAAAACTGCACCATTACTTTTAGTTCATCTGTAGCCAATTATTGCTTAGTTCTTGTTACACGATAAATTAAAAGACACACAAAATGTAGCATATTTTGGTATTCTTGTCAGCGTAATTGCTGGGAAACCTTTTCTTTGCTTATACGCTCTTGTTGTTAGTAATTTAAAAAGTGGCGGCTGATCATCACAATGATGGAATTGATCTGGTAGATCTGTGACAGAAAAAAAACCTAGAGGGTTTTGAGAAAATTAAAATTCTTTCTCTTCCAAGAAAAGAATTTAGAAGGAAACAACGCAACAAGTGAATAGTTGGATAAAGCATCAACAAAGAGTAGACTTCGACACATATTTTTAAACCTATTTAAACCTGCAACAATGCTTTTTTTGCATTGATCGAGTCGGGTACTTTGATGGAGTTATCACTCTCCAAAGATAAGGCTGGGTGTAA
Source organism: Hydractinia symbiolongicarpus (assembly GCF_029227915.1). Lineage (NCBI taxonomy): Eukaryota > Metazoa > Cnidaria > Hydrozoa > Anthoathecata > Hydractiniidae > Hydractinia > Hydractinia symbiolongicarpus. Next base: position 18,306,630 of record NC_079880.1, read on the forward strand.
TTAAACCCCATTGCCGATTTAACTATTTGGAAAAGATAGTTTACCTCATCTATTATAAAAAGAATAGGTACGATTTGCGGATTGTTTAATACTGGTGGATTCATTTGAGATTTCTGGTCAAACACTGGTATGATGGCAATCGCAATGCAAATCAATTGCAGACAGCACAGTGCGCGATACGGATTTGTGAAGTACTGCACCACTTATTGCGACAAAGTAAAAAAACAATATATGTATATAAAATAAGAATAACAATAAAGTGTAATTTTTTAGAACTACACCTTCATAGTGTTTTTAGAACAAAAGGATATGTTTTTATCAAAGAAGTTACTGACCATAAAAATGTACCTTCCCCAAATAAACTAATTAATGTTTCGCCCAGAAATGCATGTTGTTATGTATTTTAAGAGTTAGCACAAAATCTGAAAAATAAACAGTTAACAACACTTTAAATATTGCATAGTTCTTCCAGCAAAAAAATGTAAAATGTAAAAAATATTCTTGCAAGGAATAAATTATTGCATGCGGTCCTTCCCCACCAAACTTTACACAAAATGTCAAAATGAACGGTTTGTGAGGAGTAGATCCGTATTAACAAAAACAGTTTTTTCAGCAACTTGCATACTGTCTTTAACCAAAAAATTTTTTTCACAAAATACAAATCTCATACAGTAGACTGCTACGAAATTTATATAAAATATTTACAGAAAGTAAAAGCATGGTGTAAAATCTAATTAGAGGGTCCAAGGAGTCTCTATTTATATATATGTATATATAGATAACGAGACAGTCAAGTAATCGAGACAAATTTAGGATATGACCGTAGGCTGTCTGGTGCGTTTATCATTATTTCGCACTTTTTAAATTGGTTATTCTACTTTGTCTAAGGGCCGGAATATTTCCCATATGAGAAATAAGGCCCTTAAGGCGGGCTTGCACGTACAGTTTTCTTGTTAAAGAAATCTTTCGAAACAAGTATTTCATAGTGTAAGGAGCATTTCGAAATATTTTAAAACATTTCTAAAGTTTTTACCACCTGCTTTCTTCTAAAAGTTTTTTCAAAGGATGCCGACATCCTGACTATATCACATGGCGTACTTTCATTCATCACTTTGAGTTTGACATTGTGTATCTTCTAAACAAACGAAGATACGTAATTTTACGAACAAAAAACACAAACTATAATTGAATTCGATGCAGCGCGTAGATTTCGCAACAGGCAGGCACCATATACGCCAACAGCAGAGGAACAAGGATGGTAAAAAACGTTTTATTTGAAGTAATATTTCCAGTGAGTAATAAAATGGCACCTGAATTACACCATGACTCAAGTGATTACAAACATTTCGCAATAAAGATTGATATAGTGTAAAAAGCTTGAAATTTTTCTTTCGAAAGTTTTCTTTAACAAGAAAACTGTACGTGTAAGCCCGCATTTACTATATTGTTCTTTTAAGATAAGCGGTTTTTTTAAAGATAATGCTGAACTACACATTGAAGCATTCCCTCAAAATTTTAAAATAAAGCTTAAATATGGCAAATTTTCGTAAGATGCAGATAATAACGAAAACAAATTATTTCGGACTAAATTAAATAACGTACACGATTTATTTCAAGAAAATTTTTGGAAAATTTCCAGAGTGTGAGACTAACGGACTAACGATGAGCTAACCATAGTGCGCATAATATGTTAGCCAATTTCAAATTTTGAGCTACGGGTAGCTGATGTATTCGTTTCACGTTCACACTACGGTGCATCGTTAGCTCTTTTGTAGCCGAATATAATACGAGAAAGTCTTGCTATTATTACTACTTCGAAGAAGACGACGTAGCCTGGAAAGAAAGGAATTATCAATATTACGAAAAAGGAAACGACTTTAGGTCAGAAAGGCAGGAAAAATCTTTCACCCTTAACGCCAACTCTTCTCCTTCTTTTTCAAACGTCATTTTTTAATTTTGTAAGCCATTTAGTTTTAAAACAACCTTTTACAACAAAACATAAATCACTTTGAGCACGATTTATGTCGGCTTCCCTTGAAGAATGCTGAAAGTGAGCTTATCTCCCTGTTAGCCATAAAATATCAAAAAATCGTGAGAACCAAGGTTAAACGATTTGTTAAGCGGGTCATTGTTCCTCTTTGGTTTCCTTTTTTTTAAACTATACTTGAAAAATAATTAGATTAATATAAAAAAATTAGAATTAATGGACATTTTTAATTCTCCGAGAAGTACTACAACATAATTTACCGTACACAGATTTATTTTCTTTGTTTTTGAAAGGAGCAAAAAATTAACTTTTCTTTTAAGATGTTGCCTTAGGTAAAAAAAAAGAAAAAAAGATTAATGAGACATATCAAAAAACGAATATCAATAAAGGTCTGAAATATCCCACCTGTTATTATTACAAGTTTGTTAGACATAATAATGTCTGAATTATCCCACCGTCTGAATTATCCCACCATGTCTGAATTATCCCACCATTTGTCTGAATAATCCCACCATGTCTGAATATTCCCACCATTGTCTGAATAACCCCACCATAATAATGATAATAATAATAATAATAATAACAATAATAATAATAATAACAATAATAATAATAATAACAATAATAATAATAATAATAATAATAATAATAATAATAATAATAATAATAATAATAATAATAATAATAATAATAATAATAATAATAATAATAATAATAATAATAATAATAATAATAATAATAATAATAATAATAATAATAATAATAATAATAATAATAATAATAATAATAATAATAATAATAATAATAATAATAATAATAATAATAATAATAATAATAATAATAATAATAATAATAATAATAATAATAATAATAATAATAATAATAATAATAATAATAATAATAATAATAATAATAATAATAATAATAATAATAATAATAATAATAATAAATAGTTAATAAATAATAAAAAGTGGCTAGCCCAGAAAATCACAAAAACCGATAGTTAGTGGATTGTTTTCACTGGGGGCCACTAGAACAAAAAAGAAACAAAAAATGATAAACCTTAGACTGCCTCAGCTCAATCAAACATAGTAACATTTATAATCTGTGAAAATTGAAAAGAAAAAGAATAAAAAACAAAAATTAAAAAGTTAAAAATTAGAATTTGCCAAATACATTAGAGATGGAAGTCTTAAACGAAAGCAGACTTCCGTCACAGGTCACTTGGTCTGGAAGATTATTCCACACTTTTGCAGCTCTAAATGAGAAGGCTTTTTTGCCAAATTCCGTGCTGACCAAGAAAAGTGTGAACCTGTTTTTTGAAGCTCCTCTTGTTTGATGATTATGAAAGTTTTTTGTCAAAAGGAATTTTGAGCGCATGTAATCAGGAGCAATGTGATTCATGGCTTTGAAAACTAATATGGCATCGTTTTTGATGAGTAAATTTTTCATTGAATATTTCCTCTCTTTCCAAGAAAGGTACAGACACATTTTAATCGATTTTCTAGTTTTCCCACTCTACCTTGGGTGGCACAAGCCAATGCCGAGGAGCAGTAGTTGAAATATGGCATGACAAGTGCATTAATTAAAAGGTTTTTTGTGTGAGGTGTTAAACAGGATGCAATGGTTCCAATTTTGGAATATTTAATATATGTGCTTTTCCCATTGCATTTTTTGATATTTTCGCTCCTCTTCAAAGGATTACCCATATAGTTGATAGTTTTGTTCTCAACTTTTTTTAACTGGCTGTGGTTGCCGAAAAAGATTGTTTCAGTTTTGTCCGTATTAATAGTCATTTTGTTATTATTCAGCAAGAGGTCGACTTGCGAAAGTTCTAACTCGACCTGGGAGACAAGGGCATCCAAGTTTTTTATGAGACGAAATAATTATTGTATCATCTGCATATAGATGGTGGTAGTTTGAATTGATGACAGATTTTAAGTCATCAATATACAAAAGAAAGAGCATGGGCCCCAACACAGATCCCTGCGGCATCCCAAAAGCGTCTTCATGAAACAGATCTGATCCTGTGTCGTTTACAAGAGTCAGCTGCATTCGGCCCGTTAAGTAGGATTCGAACCAGTCAAAGGCAGCATGCCAAAACACCATAGTTTTTTTAACAAAATTTTATGATCAACAGTGTCAAAAGCTTTTTTAAGGTCAATGAGCACAGAACAAACAAAGTTATGTTTGTCGAGCTCAGTAAGAATAAAATCAGAGACATCGACTACTGCAGTTTCTGTGGAAAAGAGTTTTTGAAATCCGGACTGTCTGTCATTCAGGAAGTTGTGCTCAGAAATAAAATGAGACATTTGCTCATGCACTAACTTTTCAAAAATTTTCATAGGAATTGGCAAAATGGAGATAGGCCGATAATTAGTAGGATCTGTTTTATTGCCACTTTTAAAAATAGGCGAGACCCTTTTAGTCTTCCAACATTTAGGTACATAACCAGTAAATAAAGATTTGTTGAAAAGATATAATAAATAAATGCTTAAAACTGACGAACCTGCTTTTAACAGTCGTGAACCAAGCCTGTAGCTTTATTAAGTTTTAGTGAACTAATTATTTTTTCGACACTTTTGGTCTCAATACGAGCCCCCCGAAAATCGTGTCCGCTAACAGGTGGATTAACATTAGTAGTGTCAGAATAAAATTTAGAGGCTAGTTTGGCACCAACACTGACAAAAAATGAATTGAATGTATTGCAAATTTCTTTTTGGGTGAGAAGTTTCTGTACCATCGTTTTGGACTACTCGTTTTATCGAGGTAGTATTGCCTGACTTATCAGGAACCAGTTTTTATAGGGTTTTCCAAAGTTGTATTGGCCGTTTTTGAAAGTCCTGCAAAACGTCATTATAGTACTCGTTTTTTAATCGATTTTTGAGACCTATCACCTGTTTCCTTTTTTGTTTGAAAGCTTTCTAGTCTATGATGGATTTTGTTTTTGATGCTTTATGTTTAAAGAAGTCTCTTTCTTTGGTGGCTATTATTAATTCATCAGTGACCCATGCCTTAACACGGCTAAAAAATCTATGTGTTTTGAAAGGGGCATGTTTGTCAGCCACTGTTTTAACATTTTTATTCAGTTTCTCACATGCTTCATCAAGGTCATTATAATTATTATAATATGACCAAATGTCTAAATTCCTGAGGTCCTTCAGAAAAGTCTCTTCACTGAAGTTCTTGTAGCTACGAACCTTGCATGTTTTAGGTTCTAATTTTGGCCTTTTGAATTTTCTGATCACATAAACTAAATTGTGATCACTGATGCCCAAATCGATGACACCAGTTTTAGAAATACAAGAACTGTTAGAAAGTATCAAGTCTATAAGAGTGCTACTATTTTCAGTAACACGAGTTGGCTCCGTAATATGTTGTTTTAGGAAAAGAGCGGAGCATAATTCCTTTATTTTGGAGGAAAGAGCATTTTTGAAAGAATGTTACAGTTAAAATCTCCCAAGATAAAAACTTCTTTGTCTTTTGGGAGCTTGTTAAAACACTGTTTAAAATGAGTACACAGGTTTTCGGTACTCTGCAAATCACTACCTCCAGGTGGCCTGTAAACCCTACACACGTAAATAGGTTTAGTTTTTTTCAGGCACACTTTCACCCATAGTGATTCAACATTTTCGAAGTAAAGGTGTTTCAAAAGGTGGCTATCCAAGTTTTCTTTAACAAAAATCAGAACACTCCCACCTCGTCTATTCCGATCATTCCTATAACAAACATAGCCATCAATTTTAACGTCATTGTCAGTGATGGTGTCATCAATTTTGGTTTCACAGATGGAGAATACATCAAGTTTTGTTTGATGTAGCAGAAGTTTAACATAGTCTAGTTTGGATGACAGACCAATAATATTGAGATGGGCCATTTTTAAGCCCTTTCCATTTCTGATTGCCTCAAAATCAAAGTTTTCATCAATAGTAATATTGATGTTGTCCGGAATTTCGTCACCAAATGACTCCTCATTAGCAAAGGGCAAATTACGAGAAAGACAGGGACTGCACACGAAAAACAGTTTATCTTCAGGAGTCTTCATAAATTGTTGATATTTTCTATCAGAAATACGCTCACATTTTTTATGAGCCCATAATCCACACTCGTCACAAGAAAGTGCTTTGTGTGTTTTTGCCACAGGTTTTAAGCATGAAGCACAGGGATACTTAACAGGACCTGGGTTGAGGCAGATGTCCCCTCACAAGAGGATTAAAAAATAGAAATACTTGTGCCTGCCTGGCTTAAGTTTTGATAAAGCCATTAATTTTAATTGGAGAGTGAGCTGGCTTTCAGAAACTCTATTGCAGGCATCAAGTGAAGAGATAGAAAAGAAACTGTTGGGTAAGTTATTTTTGAACGAAGGTTGTGTATTGCTCAAAAATACAACGAACACAAAAATCAGTTTTAGCGTAAATGTGGGGTTTTCTACCTGAGTAAAGTTATTTTTAAGTCGTAGGGAGATCATTCTACGGTTATGTGCTCTTCCAAAACTATGTTTGAAGGATCTGAGGCAAGCCCATTTCCTTACGATGTTACACAGAAGCAGCAGCAGGAACCCACGATACAGCAAAGCTACCAAATTAGATGATAGATGGATAAAAAAAAAACTGACTGACTGGGATAAAAACAATTTATTAACAAAAGCAATAATTTAAAAACTAACAAAACAACAAATTAAAGAAATGAAAAGATATAAATGAAGTAAAGAAGGCAGTACAAAATGTAAAAATCAAAAACGACTTAGCCGTCAACGCAGGAGCTCTTCAAGCTTTAGTCTTCTTTCTTCTTTCTTCGACTTAGCGCGCCAAGACCGGAGCGTTTTAGATACGTCCGACCTCAACGAGAGCTGAGCACGAATGAATGATAAGAACAGAAGTCATAGGTTAGAGCTAGCCATATGGGATGGGAAGCAGGACTTGGAGGCTAACATTAGCTAGCTAACAGTAGCTAAGACACTTAAACTGGGAACACTTACCTAAAACTAAAGCTATTTATGCTTAGTAAAACACATATAAAGAGAAGCAATAGTAATGTAAAACTAATAACACTATAGTTCAACAAACCAAAGTTTTCCGTTTTTTAGTCAGCCAACAGCTTTATGTAGCATTGTGAAATTTAGGACAATACATTAGTTACGCGCCAGGGCACATAAATTATGCAACAAAACGTAAACAAATATGGCTACATACGCGGTAAAACATAAAACTGTGACTTTTCCTTGGAAATGCGAGTCTGCTTTCTCCACCGACATAAAAAACCAAACGTCTAAAAATATCAAAGTTCTTACTATTTGTGATTTCAAATCCACTTTAAACTCTAGCCTTTGTTTCCCACTTCCAACTTTACTTTACATTTAGCTCCACTTCTCACTTCACTTTTCTACTTCTTCACTTGGTCTCTTTTCCTTTTAAATATATAGCTATGCTTTTTTAAACCACTTTTTTCCTTTCTTTCAAGGTAAAGGGATCGTTCTTCTGTGCTTTTTTTGGTGGCCTTTAATTTCTACTTCTAATTTACTTTACTTCTCGCTCGAGGTAGCTCCACTTTCACTTCCAACTTCACTTTTCTACTTCTTCACTTGGACCTTTGTCTTTTTAAATATGCTTTTTTGAACCACTTATTTTACTTTTTTCAAGATCATTCTTTTGTTTGTTTTTTTGGTGGCGAGAGGACACCATTTTTCGAAAGTTAGCCGTTAAATTTATTTCAGCAAATCAAAATGAGTCGTTTTCATCACCTGATGTAAACAAAGTAAACCCGCTAGCAAAATGGACATAATTTTTTCGGCGACTTCAAAGAGAATTTCGGCATCATCAAAGGAAAATGACGATATCAACTTTGCCTGTCACAGACAGACGGACACACTTTGCGTATTATTATATAGACTAGTCGATAAGGCCCGTGGAGAGAAATACACTGAGGCAGAATAAAAATTTTGATGACGTCAGCAACCCATCCACAAAAAAAAATTAGAACCTTGTTTTCACGTTGCATCTATTGTGGAGAGCTTAGAGCGCTGACCAAGAAAATGTATATCATCATGTGCTTTTGATGGGCGGTTAATGAGATATAAGGGTTTAAAAATTTTGCTGACGTCAGCAATGGCCTGCCAAAACCTAAATTTTTTTTTTTAAAAAAGTTTGTATACCTGTTACCTTTATCGTATATATCTTGAAACGCTGATCAAGAAAATGTATAGAATGATGCACTTTTGACACACGGTTGCAGAGATATTGGGGTTTAAAAGCTTTTTGATGACATCATCAACCCGTTCATTCCGAAACGGATTCGGGAACCCAGGTTTGGGAAACTTACCCAAATTGGTCCCAGGTGGTCCCTAGTTATCTACGCGGTGAAAAATCATTGACGTCACCACCTTGTTTCCAAGTTATTTGGCCTAAAAGTTTTAAGTGCACTGTAACGGCTTCATTAATTTAATATAGGATATTGACGTTAAAGTAGTGTTATTGACGTCGCACCGTAACGTCAGAAAATTTAACATATTAGACATGCATTTTTCGGTTACTTTAAAGAAAATTTCGGTAAGATCAAAGGAATATGAACATATCCACTTTGCCTGTTACAGAGACACAGAACTGGCGTATTATTATATAGACTAGTCGATAAGGCCCGTGGAAAAATCCACTGAGGCAGGATAAAAATTTTGATGACGTCAGCAACCTACCATTAATAATTTAGAATTTTTGTTTTCACATTGGATCTATTGTGTAGAGATTAAAGCGCTGATCAAGAAAATGTATATGATCATGTTCTTTTGATATGAGCGGTTAATGCGATATAAGGAGAGGCTTAAAAATTTTGCTGACGTCAGCAATGGCCTCATCAAGATCGAAAAATATTTTTATAAATTTGTATACCTATTTCCTTCATCGTAAAAATCTTGAAACGCTGATGAAGAAAATGTATAGAATGATGTTAAGGATGTATTTATATAATTGCAGAGGATCGAAATTCATAAAAAGTAACCAATCAGAAACGAGCTAATAATTACAGTTAATTACGGTAATTAACATTTTCGGACCTAGATAGGTAACTACTTCTTCTGTAGGGCTGGTAACCAATTCTTAGGAAGTTGATACGAGATGCTGTTTATGTGTTTGTTTGTTACGTGCTACACTGTTGATGGTTTCTTTAATCTTCCTGGCCGTTGTTCTGGATTCTCTGTCAATGATTTTCTTCTCATCCCAATTAAACTGATGACTTCTGCTCCAGCTGTGGTCAGCAATTTCGTTTTTCTTCACATCTCCGTTTCTCACTGGGCGCATATGTTCTTGTACTCGTTGCTTAAACTTTCTTTTTGTTTCGCCTATGTACACTGCATCACAATCTAGCTGCCTATTTTCAGGGGCGGATACAGGATTTTTTTCTCCTTAGGCGGATTTGCGAAGCGAAGCGAAGCCCACGCGCAATTTTTGCGTAGCAAACATTGCGCGTGATAAAACAGCTGGGGGTCTTGGGGGGTGCTGTAAGCCCCCCAAGTGGGGTCTGGGGCGAAGCCCCAGAAGCTTTAGCTTATTTATCTATTTCAGCACTCAAAAATGCAGCAGACAGGACCTTCACATGTCCATTTCTTATATGTTATTGGAAAAAAAAACAACCATAAAATTCATAAATAAAAGCCAAATAATGTTTTCAGAAAAATTAAGGCTAAAATTAGCCAGGCAGCAAAATTTCTTCTTTATTCCAGATTCACATCCAGATAAATGAAATCCAAAAATAACATTTTTTAAAGATTAGAGGATTAAATTAATAATCCAGTCAAAATCTTCTTTCTTCATTCAAAATCTTTTTTCTTCTTTCTTCCAGATTATTATTATATAGACTAGTCGATAAGGCCCGTGGAGAGAAATACACTGAGGCAGAATAAAAATTTTGATGACGTCAGCAACCCATCCACAAAAAAAAATTAGAACCTTGTTTTCACGTTGCATCTATTGTGGAGAGCTTAAAGCGCTGACCAAGAAAATGTATATCATCATGTGCTTTTGATGGGCGGTTAATGAGATATAAGGGGTTTAAAAATTTTGCTGACGTCAGCAATGGCCTGCCAAAACCTAAATTTTTTTTTTAAAAAAAGTTTGTATACCTGTTACCTTTATCGTATATATCTTGAAACGCTGATCAAGAAAATGTATAGAATGATGCACTTTTGACACACGGTTGCAGAGATATTGGGGTTTAAAAGCTTTTTGATGACATCATCAACCCGTTCATTCCGAAACGGATTCGGGAACCCAGGTTTGGGAAACTTACCCAAATTGGTCCCAGGTGGTCCCTAGTTATCTACGCGGTGAAAAATCATTGACGTCACCACCTTGTTTCCAAGTTATTTGGCCTAAAAGTTTTAAGTGCACTGTAACGGCTTCATTAATTTAATATAGGATATTGACGTTAAAGTAGTGTTATTGACGTCGCACCGTAACGTCAGAAAATTTAACATATTAGACATGCATTTTTCGGTTACTTTAAAGAAAATTTCGGTAAGATCAAAGGAATATGAACATATCCACTTTGCCTGTTACAGAGACACAGAACTGGCGTATTATTATATAGACTAGTCGATAAGGCCCGTGGAAAAATCCACTGAGGCAGGATAAAAATTTTGATGACGTCAGCAACCTACCATTAATAATTTAGAATTTTTGTTTTCACATTGGATCTATTGTGTAGAGATTAAAGCGCTGATCAAGAAAATGTATATGATCATGTTCTTTTGATATGAGCGGTTAATGCGATATAAGGAGAGGCTTAAAAATTTTGCTGACGTCAGCAATGGCCTCATCAAGATCGAAAAATATTTTTATAAATTTGTATACCTATTTCCTTCATCGTAAAAATCTTGAAACGCTGATGAAGAAAATGTATAGAATGATGTTAAGGATGTATTTATATAATTGCAGAGGATCGAAATTCATAAAAAGTAACCAATCAGAAACGAGCTAATAATTACAGTTAATTACGGTAATTAACATTTTCGGACCTAGATAGGTAACTACTTCTTCTGTAGGGCTGGTAACCAATTCTTAGGAAGTTGATACGAGATGCTGTTTATGTGTTTGTTTGTTACGTGCTACACTGTTGATGGTTTCTTTAATCTTCCTGGCCGTTGTTCTGGATTCTCTGTCAATGATTTTCTTCTCATCCCAATTAAACTGATGACTTCTGCTCCAGCTGTGGTCAGCAATTTCGTTTTTCTTCACATCTCCGTTTCTCACTGGGCGCATATGTTCTTGTACTCGTTGCTTAAACTTTCTTTTTGTTTCGCCTATGTACACTGCATCACAATCTAGCTGCCTATTTTCAGGGGCGGATACAGGATTTTTTTCTCCTTAGGCGGATTTGCGAAGCGAAGCGAAGCCCACGCGCAATTTTTGCGTAGCAAACATTGCGCGTGATAAAACAGCTGGGGGTCTTGGGGGGTGCTGTAAGCCCCCCAAGTGGGGTCTGGGGCGAAGCCCCAGAAGCTTTAGCTTATTTATCTATTTCAGCACTCAAAAATGCAGCAGACAGGACCTTCACATGTCCATTTCTTATATGTTATTGGAAAAAAAAACAACCATAAAATTCATAAATAAAAGCCAAATAATGTTTTCAGAAAAATTAAGGCTAAAATTAGCCAGGCAGCAAAATTTCTTCTTTATTCCAGATTCACATCCAGATAAATGAAATCCAAAAATAACATTTTTTAAAGATTAGAGGATTAAATTAATAATCCAGTCAAAATCTTCTTTCTTCATTCAAAATCTTTTTTCTTCTTCCTTCCAGCTTGCACATCAGGTAATATAACCAACCATGAACAAAATGAATCTGTCATGAAATGAGTCAAATTGATCAATTGTCAAAACCAACCAATGAATAAATGAATGAACAACAATCAAAACTGAAAATTTTAAACTAAATTTCAGTACACCAGGTCAACATGAAGCATAAAAAAACATACTCCCTTATATACCAACTTACTTACCTACTTCCCTTACCTACTTACTATACCTACTTCCCTTACCTACTTCCCTTACCTACTTACTATACCTACTTCTCTTGCTTACCTACTTTCCTTACCTACTTCCCTTACCTACTTACTATTATCATTGCATTAGGGGAATACTCGCACCCACCAGGCTGACTTAAGACAAGTATTATCATTGCAGCTAGCTGTTTTGTTACCTTAACTTAAAGTATAACCGTCTTTAGACAAGTATTATCATTGCAGCTAGCTGTTTTTTTACCTTATTAACTGAATATTATTTATACTACTATCATGGATGTATACAGAATTTATGAAAATAGCCTAAATCTTATCAATCACATCTAAAAAATTTAACAATCAGATGAAAAGAAAAAGGGCGAGGGGAGGGGGGAGAGAGAGAAAAAGAGCAGAGAGGTAAAAAAGATAACGGGGTGGGGGGGTAACATGGTAAGTACTATCTATTAACATTTCTTTATCATTAGTTATATATCTCAAAACATGTCATGTCTTAAAATTTTAGTCTTCTGTTATCAATGGAAAATTTATTTATAACTTCATTTATATCAACGTTTATTTCTTTATGGATGTGGAGAAGAGCTAAGCCATTTAGTCTATCGTTAGACATAGTACTGCGGTTATAATTTTTTAATCGTCGTAGTGCAGAAAAGGACCTTTCACATTCACATGAGGTGACTGGTAATGTGCCTAAAATTCTTAGGGCCACAGTTATATTTTCAAAGCCAGGAAAATGAATTAATTTAAGTGTAGAGGAAACATTATCTGGTGCATCAAATCTGTACGAAGTCCAATATTCTTCCCACAAGTCCATTTCAGCTTCAATAGCTAAAGAATTAGGCATGTCTTCTTCGTAAAACTGAACAAAATTTCTGAAGTTATCCTTCCAAGATTTTTGGTGATGGTGATGGTAAAGAAGAGAAATCATGTTGGATGGAATTACTGCAAGACCAGCATAAGCTGCTAAGGAACTAGGTTCAAATCGTTTACTAAGTTCAGTGCTTAGGTGATCTAGAATTGGAATTGTTAAGCTGCGCAGGTAGTAACTAGATATAGTATCAGCTGATACATTACTTCTATGTACCTGCCGAGAACAAACTCTAGGTCTATTTTCTTGCACACGGACTGTAGACGCTAGGGAAACAGCCTCTTTGTACCAATTGTTGTGATAATCATTTGCAGAAGCTCTTATAGTTAAGGACATATTTTTAAGACTTTGTATAAGATGCAAGCTCGATAAATGTGTTTGTTTATTGTAGTGAACCCCCTTTTGTTTATTGTTTAAAAGCTTAATAGCGCTTTGTCACCACAATACAATTAATTTATTTTTAAACATTCCTTAGGGATTATCAACAAAAGTAAAAATAGATAGTTACTTCAAAGCGACGAATGCTTTCTCTTTTGCATACCCAGGAATAAAATGTTCAACACTGAAATTTCTGCTTAACAACTTTTTCTCAATCTTTCTCCAATGATCTAATGTTCCAAAATCAGGAAACTCTGTTATTTTATCTTTCAATATCTTATAAAGACTTTTACATTCGCAAATATCATTGCTTTTTACAGCAAGCACAACCCGATCCCGCAAGCTCCCATCAGAAGACATGTTGGATCAGAAAGAACTTCAGAATTGCAGTTGGCCGAAGCTGGCCGAACCCATTAAACAGACCGGCTACCGCAAGGCAATAACAATAGGAAGAGTAAATTATTCCTACGCACCCATCCCCTAATATCAATCTTTCTTTCACCGTAAATTTCGACTAAAGAGAGTCCAAAAGTCCACACTTCGGCGAGATTCTTTTTACGTCACAAATTCTTTTGTTTTAACCAGAGTCCAAAAGTCCACACCTCGGCGAGATTTTTCTCGACGTCATAATTCTTTTGTGTTTCTTTTGTTTAAGAGAGTCCAAAAGTCCACACCTCGGCAGCCGCCGAAGTCGACTGTTTTTACGGCAGAAAACAAAGGAATCGAGAGAAACAAAGTCAGCGAAATGCGGCAAAATGTAGTTCGACTACCGTAAGAACCATAGTACTTCGGCAAAGCACATCGAAGGAGAGTCGAGCCTCGGCAAACACTCCTGAGTGGAGATAAGAATATTACCTCGGATCCTGGGCGCAAAGGAATCTTATTAAACGCTTATAATAAAAATTATGCGTTGCTTTAAATCAATTTCTATATTTAGATACACATGATTTTCTCATTAGCAAAATTTCTCCTTAGGCGAGTGCCGAAGTGGCCGAAGTCTAAATCCGCCCCTGATTTTGATAAAAATAAGTTCACAAAAAGTTGCAAAGTATCAAATTTTTGTAAATCTTGAAGACTTTTTTCCATCAAAAATTTCTCTCAATGTACGCAAAAAATATCCAATCTGTATTCACATACATACCTGATTCCGTGTTGTAGTAAAAACTTCACTACTACAATGAATGAATTCACTGTTATCCGTAGACCTTCATATGTTTGCCATGAGATGAACATATTAGATTTGGCTTGATCCGAAAAATTACCAGGTCTGGTCTCGATAGATTCCTTCCATTGCTCGAAGTACGACAAAAAATTCTCCAACCAAGCAAATCTCTCATCATCTACCGATTCATATGGTCGTCAAAATGGTTTCCGTTTTAATGCATGCTCTGTTTTATTTTTAACATTTAAACAATCAAAGAACTTATCCATTTTCAAACAAAATTCTGCAGTGCCAGATGCTTCAGCTGGACCAAATTGGTTCAAAACATTTCCAACAGTTTCACTCAATACTTGGGCTGCAAGTCGGACTCTCATGACAGAATATGGTGTAAGATTGACATGATCCTTTTTCAATTTTGGCACCAACTTCAAACCACTTTCCAAATCTTCATAATACAAATTTGAAATGTGTGACCAAAGAATAAAACATCCATTATTCCACATGAATCTTGTTGCTCTACCTGAACCAGAATTTGAGAGACAGTTTGTAGTTGTTTTGATAAGATGTGGAGTGTCTGCAAAAAAGTAAATGAAACATTCCTCCTTGCTAAAAACATTTTTTGTACGATAAACGACATCTTTTCCGGTGTTTCTAGTTAAATTCTTGTGCATTCTAAAAATTTACGGTTATATGAAGCACCGTAAGCAGTAGCAGCAATGACTTTCAAATTTATACCTTCAAGATAACATACAGCTCTCAAAAATATTGGCATTATTTGGGCAGATGTTGCTCCAGTTGTTGCAAATGTACATAAACAATAAGACAATGGGTTGACAATACTTTTGACAAGAAATACCAATACATGAGATGCAAGTTCTTGAACATTTTGTAAGGTAGCAAAGTTAGTATGTATATCCCCTAGGTCAACAAAACCTATAAGTTCACCGGTATGTTTATCCCACACTAAATCTTCCTGGATATTCATTTCATCAAATAAAAGTAAAATATATCTCTCAGGATCAGTAAAGTTACCAGTTTTTTGTGTTAACTCTTGAATTATAGCAGAATTGAAACCACGTGTTGGTCTAATGTAATTCTTATAATCTCGAAGTGTACGTAAACTTGGTAGAACTAAAATCCCAGAGCCAGTTTTCGCATCATATCGCAGGTCATTATAAACAGAAGATGACTTTACGGCTAAGTTAAGACAATATTTTATTACCATGGGATGATAACGAACACTACTAGCACACGAGGAATTAACATAATTTTGTTGTTCCTCCCAAAACAATTTCATAAAATCAGGAACTTCTTTTTTGTCAACACCAGAAAATAATGTTCTAAAGTCATTATTCAATTCATTACTAATTGACTGACTTTCTTTTTCCAATGCACTTTTCATTCTGGTCAAATCTTGTTCCAACTGCTTACAATGCAATCGCTGTCCTTGAATATACAATTTCAAACGTTGATTTGAGGTGTGTGTTATCGGAGCATTTAGTTTGGCCGGTTGGTTTGAAACAACAGATTTTCGATTTTTTTTATAGGTTATATTCATATTGAATGACTCACAGTTACCATTTGGATTGCTAAGATTTACCAAAATGTTACAATTGTTGGAACGATAATACTGATCCTGATGCAACCTTGATTTGAATAAGGATTTCTGATAAATGTTATATTCAAAATGTTTTGGGACAACATGTTTCTGAAAGTTTACTTCTTTGTCAGGATCTGGTGTTTCAATACCATGACATATGTTGTAACTATTCAGCTCAGCAATAAGGTTTGACAGGGTGACATTATGAAAATGACCGGTCATTCGATAAATAAAATTGACGCTGTTCAGGTAACATCCAACCATAAACTCTTAGAGAATATGATAGTGATGTATCAATAAAAATTTCATACTTCGGTAATACATGACAATCAGAGGTACAAATTACAGTAATAACATCTTCTTCACATTTGATATTCCAGCAACTAGCCAAAGATAATTTTTTGATTCGATGTGTGAAGTCAAGAAAATTTTTATATACAGACATGGGTGGAGAATTAGGAGGAGATAACTGTTGTAAAACCATAAATTCTTCACGTTTCTGAATTGATGTTGGAGATCTGATGGATGATGTGAAGGTACTGCTAGAGCTCACACTTTTTTCAGGAAGGTTCAACGTTGGTAAAGCTCCTTCTTTCAATGCTTTTCGTGTTGGATCTAAACAGACAGGAGAATATAGCAAGTTAAGTACAGCAGCCCCAGCACAAATGTGCATTTTTGCATGCAAGTCTGTTGGCAGAAGGTTCTTTTGCCTGCAGGGAAACCAAGGAACAGCATAAAAAAGAAAACAAAATAGTTCTACTTACACACATAATAGTCGTCCTCCGTGAAGTGTCTTTCACATATATACAATTTGCGACTTTAATTGCGATCTCTTAGAGATTGGTCTATCTCTCTGTACTTCGTAATAACATTGATGAGATCTATCTTTTTTCTTATGACTATGTAATACATAATTGCAAATTGTAACTTTACACATATTTTGAAATTTCTAATTCTTTGAAAAAAGGAACAGTGCATAGAAATTATATATAGCGTATTCAAAAAATCAATAAAAACTGTAGTTTTTCAACTTATTATTTTCGTTACTTTCACATTTGTCTTAGGCTCTATCTATAAAATTGGATCCTGGAGACCCTTTTTTAGATCTTAATTAGATATATGTACACTATAAATGCTTTTAGCTTTCTTCTTCTGTCATTTCCCTTAATCATTAGTTTCAAAATTTGGTTAAAATTTGCTCAAAAGACTTACCCATACATTTTTTGACTTTATAAATCTTGTCCGAAATTTTTCAGCTAAAATAAAAAATAGTATCCGAAAGTTTTTCTACGGAAACATTTTTCCCCAAAAGTTACGTTGTTAATGTACATGACAACGACGATAACAAGTGTCCTCAAGGTTGTGGATACATAAAGATATGCATCCATAAAATCATGTCAAAGTTACTCAGTCAAGCATTATTTCGAGTCTATTTCAAACGGAAAAGGGTTATTCAAGGCTAAACAATATTCTTAGAATTTGATTATTGTGAGCCTGAAAGTGTGCACAAATGTTGTTTTAACAAACAAATCTGTTATTGGTGCATAAATGCATCTGTTTTAAAACCACAAACGATAAGCCTCAATTGTCAATATCATTTTTGTGTTTGCTGGTCTTCTGTGCAAAGTCTTTGTAATCAAGTAAGCTCATGGCTTGACCATTTGGAATGATCGAATTTCACCATGACAAAAAAGTTCGTGTTCAGCCAAGATTTTAAATATTTTTTCTCAGTTTATTATTTACATTGAAAACAAATATTATGAAACTGTAAGCTGTATTCTGTGCACATATAACACTTTGATTGGCTAATAAATGTAATAAAACAGTTTGATTGGTTTAAAGAGTTAGACTTCAATGGCGTCATTGATGTGGACGTATTTCCTTATTAGATATTTAAAAGATTTTATGCAACGCAGTCTTCATGCTTCACGATTCTTCTCCTCTACACACACAAAGCAGAGATTTGACAGTAATCGAAATACAACATCTTAAAGTTCTTGGGGCTGATTCAGTATTGACTTAAAAGTTTATTTTTAACTTATTTTCATTAAAAAGTTATTTTAAGCTCAGCTTTTGTGACATGAAAATAAACACGGTCATTTTACTCACAAAGACAAACGAGTATCAATTTAACACCTGGTTTATACGTGCAGAGAAGAAATTTATAAAAAATATAACGAAACACGTCACGAATTTCCTTTCCAAACAGCTTATTTTATAAACGTGTGTTGTTCGATGTATGCGAAAGTGTTTTATTTCTGATGTAACTTTATTACGCATGTTTCTCTTGTGAGATATGATTGTAAAATATTGACGAACATGACAAGTTGTCATAAGCTCCTCATTACATTGATTTTTGTCACCTAAATGTCATTTTAGGCCAAAATTGTTCCGAAAATTAAAACTACTTTATTTTCGACAAAATTTGACAAAGTTACCAAAAAGATTACGCCGCACATGATGGTGACATCAAAATTTTGCTTTTTGTCACTTAAATGACATTTTAGGTCAAAATTGTTGCGAAAATAAAAAATTACTTTAATTTCGCCAAAATTTGACAAAGTTAACAAGAAAAGTATGCTGAACATGATGGTGACATCAAAATGTTAACTTTCAACTATGAATGATAGGCTGTATTTTTTCTTTTTTCTAGTAATATGGTTTTTTTAACTAAAGCTATTTCCTTTTTCGAACAATTAAGATCGTATATTATTTTTCTTTATTTTGCTTTTTCTAACTGAGTGACTTTCTTATATCCCGTTTTTTTTGTTGTTGTTGTTGTTGTTGTTTTTTGTTCTTTTTTTTTTTTTTTAGGGGGGGGGGGGGTTACTGAATTACTGGAATTCAAAAATTTTAGGTGGACCTTGTGGTCTTTCTTCTTCCTGTCAGTCAGTTTACTCCAGACTGACCTAACGAAAATTGAAATTTTGAGGAACTTTCTATCAAACTTTGTTGGCGAGCTAGTTTACGTATATTATACGTCTTGTTATTACTATTTAGCGAACCAACTTACCTCAATTGGAGCCAACGACCTCTGTTATCATCGGATAATATAAACGCCTTTATACTCTTTCTAACAAATTATAAATTCGATTTTTTCTTTTCCTACAAAGCTGGACAATTTTTCGCCAATCTAGGGAAATTGAAATGAGAACATTTTTAATGCGTGTTACAAAATGAGAAACATCCTGCTACTTTGTCGTTGCGCATAAGTACAGATTATTAGCCTGAAATGTGTCAGTTAGCATTATGTCCTCTAAAAATAACTTAATGGCTTGTCAAAGCTATAATTTAAGACGTTAACGCTAAAAATTCAAAAGGTTGGACAAGATAATGTTGGCATTTCGCCCAGATATGTGGTGTGGTTATGGAAAATAGAAAAAACAAACATTTAATTTTTTTTTCTATATGCACACGAAACAGTTTTGAGTGTTGTCTTTCATCAATTTGGAATGTAAATACAGCAACTGCAAGTGGAAACCGGTTTATGTTGTTATTAGTTAATCGTTAGTATATAAAAACCAGCCTTGTTTGTGGTGTTGAAAGTCAAATATTTGGTTTTGTTCACGAATGTTTAAAATAATTTGAAAAAGTTTAGAAGAGATTATTAAAATATTGTTGTGTTTTACCTATTTCAAAACTAGTGGAAATATAAAAATGGCGCTGGAACCAAATCCGATACATGGAACTAACGAAAGAATATCCAGGGCAGCCATTGAAGTTTCATTCGATGAGAATTTTGACGATATTTACAACAGAAGATTCAAAAAGTATTGCTTATTACTGGCTAAGGTATATATTTTTTTTATTTATTCTAGATCAGGTCAGAAATACATACAGTCTATGCGATCCATGTGACATTAATATCACTTTTGTCTTGTGTTTCATATTTCTCAGTCAAAGAATTCATAATAAAGCTAAAAATTAACATAACAATTAATATTGGTAGAGCAATTTCTCTATAAAATCCTTTGGATTTGGAAAAAAAATATGGTGGTTGCTTTATGCTCACGTAATATTTAAGTCATGCAGGGTTCTAAATTTTGGTTTTAGTATCAACCGCACCTCAAAACGCCAAACATTTTAAAATAATTGTGTTCAAATGGCACATCTTTCAAGAGAGCATTGTATATTTCTGTTAGATTTTATCAAAAACTAAACATTTTTTTTAATCAATACATGTTTCGACACGTTCTATTTCATATTCAGTCATAGAATCGTGTTAAAGGTAAAAATAAAAAGTTATTATCTGTTTCAATTCCTGGCATAAACAAATCTTGTCACAAAGAACATTAAAAGTTAATAATTTAACCAAATGTCTATTTGATGTTGATGCGTCGTGTAAAAAACTGTTTATAACAATTGATAAATGATCTTAATACAATCTGACTGTATGAAGCTCTCTCTCCATATATATGTTTATAAGCTTCACTGCACTGCACATCACACTTAGGTGGAGGATTTTTTGTAGTTGCATTATATGCTAATGAGTCGGCTTTTTTAATGTGAAAGCGTATAACACGTGTGTTGTCACCTCCTGGAATGTTTTATTAGAAGTCTCCTAGATAGTTTTGTTTTGGTTATACTAAGACGCATCACATAACAACCTTTTAAACTTCTAACGTGTGCATAGATAAAACATTGGAGTACTTTGCGTATTTTTAATAAATTATGTTTTTCATGATTGTAATTTTTAGATTCACTATTCAATTTGTTATGGGCGCAATTACATACAAACCCCCCCAAAAAAATTTATTTTTCAAACTAACAAGTAGGCTAAAAAACATATTTTTATACGCCAAATGAATTTCCATTTCTTTCATGCAGCCATAAAAACAAAAAAGAGACTGTGATCAATTAAAAACTTGAGACAGAAAAAGTTTATGCTACGGATAAATAATAATAACTGCTCTGGCAAATCTGGACCCTTATTGTCTGTGTTTACAAAAGCGCAACGAAGTTGATTTATAAGATTAGCGACACAATATTCAAATACTTCAGATTGTAAGAAAATTTGACAAGAAATTTATTTTAAGTTAATATTTTGCTTATAGAAAAATGAAATCATAACATTTGTGATTCTTTGCGTTTTCCTATTAATTTCAAAATCATTTTACAAAGCTATTAACCATTCGGTTTGATTATTTTTACTAGCGAACCTAAAAGTAATTTTTATTCAGTTTTATGTAGAGAATAAATACCTTCTTCACCGTTGAAGCAGTGAGGAGAACTAAAATTAAGGAAAAATTCCATTTTTTAAAAAATATACATCGTTGGCACTTTACACTTTCATTTTCTGTTAAACTACTGAGCATATTTCGGATCCATGACGTCATAAAGATTATGTGATTTTTTATTTATTTATACAAAGTATCGGTTTGTTGCTGACGCATGTTTACGTTTTCTCTCTAACCCTATTTATGCAAAGATCAACCTAGCATACTTTCAATAACAACATTAAAGACGATCAGTTTCGTCCTGTGAGACAATTTGATTCGCATATTTACCGTGTAGTGGACAATGACAAAATCTATGATCATGCGATAAAAACTGAGCAAAATTCCAGTGTAGAAAAACACCATTTTTGATGACTGAGAAATAAAAAAAAACACAAAAATACTCTCAACTGTCCTTAGAACGTCATAGACTGTTATCCCCCATAATTGGCTTACCACATGCTTGTCCCTTAAAGTTGCAACAAGTTTCTATACGCTCTTAAAGACAGTTCGTGAGCAAGTTTCTACTGCTGTGGGATATGTCACTATTTCTTTGCTGGCGTCAATTTACGTCGATGACATTTACTTCATTCGTAGAAATTTTGCGAGTGCGGTTTTGCGGAGAGATGCTTTCAAAAATGTGGTTTTGCATGTAGAAGCTTTCGCTAGAGTGGTTTCGCAAGTCGCAACTCTAACATAATTTTTATCTTTGAAAATAGATACTCGAGTGTGTACTGCAAAAGCCATGAATTTTCTTGAATTTTTCTGCACTGTGTTAACTTACAAAGATATGCAAGGCTTACAAATTTTCTATGCGATAAATATTTGACACAGCGTAACTCATTTGGAAATAGCGCCATTATGAATAAACTATATAAATGGTAAAAATGTTTGGCGCATTTTACAAAAACTTTGTAAACACTTTTCGTGAAAGGTCTGTCCTTCGTCCTATATATACTAGAGCAGATATCCTGGGGTAGGAGTGAGTTTAACCAGCTCAGATAAATTTTGAATGGCTCAAGTTATGTTAGTGAAACTTGATAGTACAGAGTATGGCACAAAAGACACTGACTAACGGATTTAATTTTTAGAACATGAGTTTTTATCGTTCGCCACTGTGTATCGACTAGATTGGTTTGCACATGAATTATGTGCACTAAACTATCCTATGCCATTAAAAATAATTCCTTTCGACACAATACAGAAGGTGAGTAAAAGCAATGCTAAAGAATAACGGTCTTTCATGAAAACACATTTAGCAACACGGTTCCTAAAGAAAAAAATGATAAAATTCACTAGTTTTAAATTGGTGTTAGAATCCAGCCACTTCCAGTTTATAAATCGGGTTAACGCTGCGTCAATGTCCATGGTCTGTTCCATAGAATGTCTTTGCCAAGTGCCTTATCTGTTAGTAAAACGATCCTTCTGAATACCACTCATCCATTTTGAAGAGATATTTTCAAACGCTTCTGTTTGTATATGTCTTGGAAATTATAGTTTTAATTTTTGTGAAATACAAATCGTTTATTGGGATGTGATCAATAGTTTTATGATAATTTGGGAAACAAACATACTAAGTTATCAAGATAAAAAACCATTTGTGGAAATGACGTCAATATATACTCAACATAATAAAAAGCTGAGAAAGTTCCAAGGGAATACTTTCAATAAAGTTGCTTTAAACGATTGTTGGATAAGTAACAACTCGTTAAATCTTAGCGATAACCCAAAATAGTCACTAGTTTAAATTCCGCCCGGTCCAAGTTTTCACTTTTATTTTTGAAACATGGATTAAGAACAAAAAAAGTATAAAAGCAAAATCTAGCAACACCTGTTGATATTACATTTCTTTCGTCTGATTTTGCTTTTTCCGGAATATGTTAAAATTAATCGTTGCATATTTTCAGCGGTTAAATATTTCAAGTATGATGTCAACCCCGCCTTGGTGTCTCTTTTTTGCATATCAGACAGCGAGACGAAAGTTCATCAATAAGTGCAGCGCGATAAGAGACAAATAGCCCTTGGAACGAGGTTGTTATAGTCCTGTCGTTGTCAAGACCACCGGCGCAAACTGGTGGTGAAAATTTTGATGCATATGAGTTGAATCAAAATTTTTATCAAAACTGAAAAGAAAAAAAAAAGAAAAAAATCGATTTTGATGGATTTTGATGAAGTTTGTTCTCAAACAAACTTTTCATCAAAATAGATTTTAGATTTTGATGCATTTGAGTTGATTTCATCAAAATTTATTTCTTATCCACCGCGTTGAGTGCAAAAATATGTAAGATGGAGTGTCTTTCGAATGTTTTACATTCGAAAATTCGAAAGATAAAAACAAAACAATTAAATTTTACTACAGCTTTATTGTCAAAAGCAGTCATGTCGTCTTCAGATAACGTGATTGTGGAAATCCAAGAAATCCTATCAGTAATGGGAATTCATTTAGAAAGAAAAATGACCTGAAAAAAAAAATCCCTCATTTGGTCTTCTTTTCACCCAATTTCGAGTTGGTCATCGAGTAGGCTTTTCGTCGCCTAAATCAACGAGCTCACTCAACAAAACCAAAGTGGCTAGCTCCGCCATCTTAAATTTTAAAAAGAATGAAACACCAATATTCCAATGTTTTTATCAAACTCATTTTGATGACATTGCAAATGACAAATTCGATTTCAACAAAATTTCGGATTTTGATCAAAATCTCATCAAAATCGAGTATCTTGATTTTGATGAGATTTTGATGCATTTGCGCCGGCCTATCTTAATTTACTGTAAGTGATAGTCGGTAGCACTCCAAGTTTCTAAACGAAATGGACTCGATTAAAGGAGGATATTTTTGTGGTGATAAAACAGCCTCATAGAAAATGTTATAAAATGGTTCTTGTAAAATTTTAACCTTTTGTTAATAAACTGGATCTTTCAAAAAACAGGAAATTTAATCGTCTTAACAAAAGTTGAACGAAGTTTGGTGTCGTATTTTGGGAGCATCAAAGGAAGATTTATTTCAATAGACTGGACTCCTAGCACTAACAACATTCAACTGTATTACGTAAAGCAGTAGCTTTTATAAGAGAGTATCAGAATCCAAGCAAAACACAAAAACAGTTTCAGAAGTGCGTACTTTGAGATATCCAATATTGGAATTGAGCACATGCTACTGTAGATATCTTTTCCAAATAAATCTTAATTTTTGCAGATTGTATATTTTTATTTTTTTAGGAAAAAGAACTACTGCGACGTATGGTAAGATAATCCTGCAATTTTTTTTATTCATAATATAATAGAGAAAGTAAGAAGGATTTGACAATTTTATAAAGAACACGAATGTCTTACTTTTCATCGCGATTAGATTTTAGACATTACATTTTTTTTCAAATCCAATAATCGACATGAGCGTATCTCAAAAGAAGTCACTCTAAAAAAACACGTTTTATATTAAAAAAAGAAGTCTAGGTTACTTAATTATTCGTGATTTAGGTTTAAAAGCTTCTTTAAAAGGGTGTCTTATCAAACATTAAGTATTTAGATTGCAAGCATCATTTATTTTTCTTAACATGTATGCATACTTAAAAAACTAGTGCCATTTGCGGTTAATGCTTTCTTTGAAATAAAAGGGGATGGGTTGGGGTGGGGGTAAGGGTGTTCTCTGTATTTTAACTTTCAATTATTCTTATGTGCTGGTTTTACTTCTCACTTATACTTTTAGGGAAAAGTTCGAGTACGAAGTTCTACTGTGGGACCAAAAGGTGTGTATTTTAGAAGCTCAGTTTTTATTTCTTTTTATAAAACAATTTAACATTATGTAAAAGATATTTGAAACTTTGTAACAGCTATCACTTTAAATAAGAAGAAAAATAGACACAATCCTATTTTGTATTTTGTAAACGTATATTCGACAATTTATTATGCGTATACATGCGTCTTTTTTTTTTTCATTTGTTTGTTTTTACAATATTTTTTCTTTTTTTTTTTAAACTGGGTCAATAAATACAAATTTTTATGTTTTTAAAAAGCAGTGGTTGTTTCACTGTGTCTGGTATTCCTTGTGATAGAACAAGCAAAATGATCCTCACTCAATGGGATTCGGCTTCTATGAAGACAAAGGGTAACTGATCACATCAGAGTGAAGATCACCCTTTTTCTCACGCATATTATGACAACAGACAAATGTTCATTTCTTTTATCAGCCATCAATCCACTAAAAAATTAAAAAATGATCTTGCTTCACGTCCATTACCACCCAAGTGCTAAATACAAGGGACGTGAAGTAACTCAATGATGCGTGGAGCTGACGCCCGTTTCTTTTCTTTCTTATTAAACGCATATGCTTTTTTCACTTTCACGTTTCGATGATTACACAGCCTAAAAAATGCTTCTGTTCAGAAACCCAAAAACTTTATGTTCGCGTTTTGAGTTTAAAATTGCCAGACTTGCCTGATCTATTATTGGAATAGCAAATATTAGTTATGCCACATGGAAATAGAAACAGGAAGCAATTTCTTCGTTAACTGAAGTCATCTAAGAGACGTTAGTAAAATCTTTTAAAAACACATGTTAAAATTATATTTTTAATTTATAAAGTAGCACGAAGCTTTTCGTAACTGAGTTGAGGACTTGAAAATGTAACTCAGCTACGAAAAGCTTCGTGCTACTTTATAAATTAAAAATAAAATTTTAACATGTATTTTTAAAACTTTTCTTATTTATTTGTTGGCTGATTTATCATAATGTTAGTAAAATCAATACAGTATTACGTGCTAGCACAAAATGTCATATTACTGGTGGTATATGGTATATTATGTATCTTTGAATTAAAAAATGTCAACTCACAAAATCACCAATAGGCTCAAACAATAATTTTTCAAACCTTGTTGAGAAAATAATTAGTACTTCACTTAAGTCTGATTTTGCAAGGTGTAAGGTTCTAAATGATTATTGGTTTTGTTTGATCACAGGTGGATTTTATCATTTTTCTACTGCAAAACGTGTTTTAAGGAAACGATTCCAAGAAATCTTGTTAAATCATGTTCCCATGTTTCTCTCCTTTTCTACAGAAAATGATTCATCACCCTTGGGTGAAATAACAGAGAACAACAATACGGAAGATCCACTTCAAACGCGACCGTTACTTACCGACGGCCGACGTGCAAGCTCTCTAAAAGACATGCGACATTTAACGCCTCCGAGGGCCACATTAACGTCTTGCCGTCGTTTGTCAACGAGTTATGAAGAACTGGATCCGCTGCCATTTAACGAAAAAGTAGGCGAAGAAAATTACCCACAATCCGTTAGGCATTCGTCAACAATAAGTCGGAGAAAACCGGCAATCCCTCATTCTCACAGCTGCGAAGGAATATCCTCAAACGATCAAGAAAAACCTGTCAGATTAAAACACGCGGAAAGTTTCGACGACGTGGCTGTTGGTCAAATGCTTGCACAAATGGTTAATCCTGACAGCAACGGCTTACGTAGTTACGACAGAGATTCGTTAAAGACGTCATCATCAAGAGATCTAACAGACCGGAATGTCAGAGACGTTGTGAAGGAATCTAAGGTATGGCTATCAAGTTGGAGAATAATATAAAAAGAAAGCAATTGAGATTTCAGTTTTTATATACATTGTTTGCACTTCTTCTTGTCAGACGAGTATTCACCTGCTTATTTGGTTTGTTGTTTTTTAAGTTTGCTAATGTGTTTATCTGCAAAACACGTCAAGTAAAAATGCTATAAAAAAAGACATATTTTAAGACTTTAACACTTTTTCAAAGCTAGCAAAATAGTAGTCACTGTGAGCCGCTTTTAGCTTTTAACTGTATCCTTCCTTATGTTTAAAAGTGTGCTCTAACTTTCTTTTACAAATTTTTCCACAAAAAGTTCTTCTACAACATTCTTTAGACATTACGCTCTTCCAGTCCATCATTAGAACGCAGGCTAGCTCAAGCACGCTTAAAAGCTATAAAACGAGACGAAACAATGCGCAGACTGGATGACGACTTTACTCGAGCAAGAGAGATCATGAACAGATACAAATCAACCGAGTCGTTAAATGGAGGTTTGTCAGCAGAAGAAGAGGACGATAAAAGAAGAACCTGGAGCAAATGACGAAATAAGAAAATTTTCTGCTCATCAGAGTATCGTTTAACAGAATTTATAAGTTTTTGCATTAGCTATAATACGAATTCAGTCTATAAGTTTTCAGGTTTTTTTAAGAAAATCACATTCTGAAATAAGGAGAATTTGCAGATGATTGAAAAAACTTCTTTGTTTTGCAGTATGCTCTGTTGGCGTGAAAAGAGGCCAACGTTAAACAGGAAAGCACATGGTTGCTGATCAAGCTTTTCGCCTGCGTCTCCTAACATAAGCATTTGAACAAAGTACGTGGTTCCTTAATAAAAAAAGGTATATTAAACAACTCAAAAATTAGAAATGTATAAATTATTAGAAACTAATATATCTTACATCTTTTATTAGCATTTTTATTTCTTTTTACTTATTTTCAAAGAATACTTGTGCTAACCTGTAATAAAAAAGTAAACAAGTATCTTAATTTTAAAGGAGAGGCGAACAAAAAATTATTTTTTAGCAAGATGAAAAAATTTATAGATTTCTTAATTCTAAAATCTACTAAGATAACTACTCTAATAAGAAATAAATATTTTTCACAACTAAGTATCCATATATCTTCCTGGCAACAATTTTGCAGAATTTCTATGGCTCTATGGGGTTGAAATAAGTAGGTTTATTTTGGATGTACTTACCAGTACACGTCAAGAATAAGATCTTTGACTGAAGATAACCAAGAATATTTTGCGTACTATAGTAGTAACAGCATTTTATAACCTTCGTTTTAACTTCTTTGAACTTAAAAAATATCTGTCATGACCAACAACAATATTTTTTTCATATTTTGAGTCCCTCTTCCACAACATTACTACCAACTTCGAAAGATGAAGTTTGTTATGATGAAATTGCGCCAAATCTGAATAAATATACAGACCGGACATATTCAACGACAAATCAAACGCACAATATGGAGGCTACATCTATATATTTACGAATCTTTATTTTCCCTATCATTTTTACTCACAAATTTGTTCAGTAAGTTCAGCATGTTGTTCAACATTTTTGCTATTTTGATCTTTAACTTTACCTTGTTTAATTATTTTGTGCGTATTGACTCGTGATCATCACAATAAGAAGAAATATATTCCATTGTTTTTTCATTTAGTCCCCGTTTAGCAAATGTGTAAAAATACTCAATTATAAATAATTCAGCACTCACAAAGATGTAAACAAAACTGGTATTTGTAACAGACTGATTTATATTTTAGGTCTAGTGCGTTGTCGTTCTGCAAAGTTTTAGGTTAAAATACCTTCTGCGAAACTCTGCAAATATTTTCATTCTTGGTCTTTGTTTCAAGACTTTCTTTTTTTTATGATGGCTGTAACATGTAAATTAATTTATTTTGACGGTCTGCTCCATAATAAATCAATCGGTCAAGCCAGTCGGTCTGGTCTTCAAAATCAACATCAACAACAATCAAATCATGAATTCTTATTCAG
Source organism: Hydractinia symbiolongicarpus (assembly GCF_029227915.1). Classification (NCBI taxonomy): domain Eukaryota; kingdom Metazoa; phylum Cnidaria; class Hydrozoa; order Anthoathecata; family Hydractiniidae; genus Hydractinia; species Hydractinia symbiolongicarpus. The sequence goes on from NC_079880.1 coordinate 18,335,407, forward strand.
CAGCCTTGCCGTGTGCAGTTCGCCTTGCTAATGTTAACACGTTTTACCCGACCTCTTGAACCGACCTCTGTTTAACAATATTGCTTTTACTAGCCGGGAAACCCGGCGTCAAACCACCGGGTTAAGCCACAAGTAAAGGTGTGACCCGGTGTTGAACACTTTCTGGAGCGCTTAATAACAGCCGTAAACTGTGCCAAACGCTCAGATGGAGTGCTTTAGTGCAGGTATGCAGTATGTCGTAAATTGAGTGAAACGCATACACCATAATATTTTAAAAAAAGATAACTTTCCCGCAATGATAGCTTAAATAAAAACAGAGTTTAAAAACCGTTGTTACTGTACAATAGAAAAACGATCAGTCAGTATTACTTTATTTTGTGGAATAAAATTTTGTTAAAGTTAAAAATTTATTCGTGACACCGGCCTGATCGCTTAGTACAGTTAAACAGTGTTGCACAGCATATAGGGATAATACCGTTTTAAAATTTTTTTCTCGCTGACTCCCAAGACAGTTTAAAAATTAATTGTCACATTGGGCTGACCTTAGTATATAAACCGTGTTGCACATGCACATAGGCGTAACAGCCTTTTACAATAAAATAGTCTGTTTTTAAAACTGGACTAACCCCTTAGTATAGTTGAGCAGAGTTCAACAGGCATAATATCCTTTTCCAGAAAAACTTCATTGCAACACAGTTTAAATAAAAACACATGGAACAGCCTGTCGTTACCCATCCTAAAATAATCGCTCAGCCATTTTATTTGTAGAAAACGTTTTCAGGGAAATAATAAAAGATGTAGCTACCTAGCTAATTGCATTTAGCATAAGAATTATTGCTTAAGAATATTGTTGTAGCCACACTGCATCATCTTTATATATACTCTCACTTTTCAGCCAAAGATATGAGCTAGCTAAATGGCTACATCCTCGATAAAAATCTCTTTTACCAAATAGAATAGTAATAAGTAAGGCTCTAGCTAACTACCTAGCTAGCCTTAAAAATATTCGTTCCTAGCCAAAAATCCTAAAACTGGTGCGTTTAAGATCTGTATGTAGCTAAAAAACGTGACAATACTTTATCTTAACACTTTAGAACATAAAAAACAAGTATTGCAACAATAAAGAGCTTATAGAAGACAAAAATGTGAAAAAAGATCTACAAACAACACTTACCACCATCATTTTAATAACTAAAATGGCCGTCATGTTTTGTTCCTCATGTTTTTTCTTTGGCATGCCCAGGCCGCGACAATCTTGGATTTGTTTCAGTAAAACCGTCCTATTTGTTTTCTGTGGCTCCTGAGCGGAATCGGCGATTAAAGTCACGGGCGTAAATTATTATTAAAAATGGTGTATTAAAATAATGTATTCATTTTAATCTTGAATTAAGGCTAAAATACACGGTAAGTTTAAACGGACCGTTTAGTTGTAAGAAAAAACTTGTAAGTTTCGTTGCAGGTAATATACCTGTCTACACGCTAAGATAAAATGTATAATTTTTTAAAAAACTCTCTTTTTACAATAAATACCAATAATAAATACTGTTGCGGGTATTGTTATAGCAGCAGCAGGGCAAATGCTGAAAAAAAGCGGTTATGATTTAAAATTAAAAAAAATATGAAAAATATGCTCAAATCTTTAGTTTAAACAACAGCTCATTAATCATTCTGCTAATTTCAACAGAAAAAAACATAGCAAAAATTGAACTTGTCCAACTTTTAAAAAACTTATAAAACCGAAAAAGGTTGTGCATCTTTGCTGTTTAAATATACCGCGCATATACCGTTCCACTGTTGCGACTGTTACATATTGTTGAAGTAATTACTTTTCCAAGATACCTGAAATAAAAACAGAAATTACAAACTGTTGCAACTTTATCATAGCAAAAGCAATCGATGAATATTATTTTATTTTGCGGCATAATTTATTGCAAAAGTTAAAAAAAAAATAATCGTGAGACTGGGCTGAGCGCTTAATACAGTAAAATGGTGTTGCACAGGCGTATATAAATAATATCCTTTTTCTCGCAGACTCTGTTTAAAAAAACACATGAACAATTAAACATAGTTGAATTGACACATAGACAATAGTACCCTTTTCCAAAAAACGTTTATCGCAAATTCGGTTTAAATAAAAACACAAGAAACAGTTTGTCGTTACCCGCTCAGTTAAAAGTATCACTCGGCCATTTAATTTTGTAGAATAGGTTTAAAGTCATGATACTAACAATGGGTGAAGCTACCTAACTGCATTTAGCATAAGAATTTTGTTGTAGCTAGGTAAAAACTGTATTTGACTATACTTTCACTTTTTAGTCAGAGGTAGCTAAAAGAGGAGCCAGCTAGCTAGGTAGACCCAACTTCAACATAAAAATAAATAGCAATAAACCAAACTAAATTAAACATTAAAAGAATAGGGATACATGAAGATACCATACCTTTAAAAGCAGGATGCTGCCTTAAAATCTACGTTTTTAGCTAGCTAGAAACTTAAAATTGATTTGTTTAAGATTTATACATGGCTAAAAAACGTGATGAAATATTCAACTTAACATGTAAAAACACACAGAAAATAAATATTTTTATAGATACAAAGTATTCGGAGGGAAAAGTATCGAAAGGAGACCTGCAAACCTCACAACATCACTTCCAAACCAAAAATGGCCTTCAATCATGTTATCGTTGTTTATCCGATTCTGGCGTGATTCTGAAATTATTCCGAAATTAACCTGCGTTCAACCGAAAAACGGAGGTCCGTAAAATACGGGCCCCGAGATCATTTTCCAAAAAAAACAACCAAAAGCAACCATTTTGAACACACAAAATACGGCTATTATAATAGAGGATACCGTCTTTTACTTTTTGCTGGATTTAAGTCATATTAGTAGGCGGTTTAGGGCCGATTCCACCCTGCAATTTTTCGAATATAGCGCAGGAAGCTCAGAAGAATTGATAAGACTATTTTCGTGTTTATTAAATTTGCGTCCCTGCAACGTCGATGCAACGTCGTGCTGTATAAATCTGACGTCGGAAATTGCGACCTCTAACCGACGTCAGTTTAAAGTAGAAATGCAACGTGGAAATCGTGATCCAGTTGGAAAGAGCTTTCCAACTGACACAAAGACGTCTCCATTACGTCAAAAAGACGTCCTTCTATGACCAGGTAAAACGTTATTACGACGACATGTATTTGCTATAATTTCAATAAACGACGACGTCATTTACTGACGTCATAAAGACGTCTTTAAAAGGCATCATATGTGACGTTTTCAAGACGTTCCAATGAACTTACACGGCGGGCTATTTCCCGTGTGAAAATGCTTAACTCGTATTTTTCAAACGGCCTGGCTATTTTGTCAAGGATTGTTACATGGAGTTTGCGCCGCAATTCGACACTCCTTCAATTGCAACCTAGGTTTTCACAATAGCAGGTACAACAGCAGCGCGATGGAGAGATTTGTAGAAAAATAAAAATGGCTACCTGGCTAAACACACTGAAAGGTTGCTGCAAGTGTTTAAAGTTTTGATTTGGTATATAACGAGTAAAAAATGGATAAATTATTGTTATTTTATGGCTTTCGTAGCTACCGTTACTCATTATTGCATATAATAAAAAATAAAAAGAAGATGGGATGGAGGCAGCACAGCTAGCTAGCTGCCAGAACACACAGGACAGTCAAACAACAAAAACTACTTTTGTGACACATTGTATCTCAATATGAAGCAAATAATAACACAACAACTCTGTTTAAATAAAACATATGAACTATGAAAACTTTTTTTTAATAAAATATAAACTATCATATAGCTAGTGTTTTATAACATCTATTCACAGAAAAAAATGATGATGATCTAGAATTTGTTTTCTTTTGCAAGAGAAAATTTGGCATTGCCATGCTCATAAAAATAAAATATATTTGTATAAAATACATATTCTTTGATGTAAATATTATAAATTTTATGCTGTAATAGTCACCATACTTTCTATATGATTACGTCGTAAACATTTATGTACCAAATGTTCTGACAAAACATTAATTCACACACATTTATATTAAAAAATTGATTTCTTTGAGCTTTCTAATTGGGAAAATTAATATTCATACTCTTGCGAAAGACACTATCTCACTGATTCACAAATATACATTGCAAATGTTATGCAAACAAAAAGTATATAGCAGAATAAGGAAATAAGGAAAATATACATCTAACACGAACTATCAACATACTGAACTTTTAAACAAAAAACGGTGTCTAAATTTCTAAATCAGAAAAAACCTTTTTCATGAAAGCACTCTCACATAGTTGGCATTTCAAGTTATTTCTAACAAGCAGCAAGCAATGTTCACAACACATATCTCTCTCTGGTATGTAATCAGATCCTCTTGAAACATAGTGCAACTTATCGTAACCGTTTTCTCTCAGATGCAACAATTGTATGTACTCGTGACGGAAAATTCTTGGCCAGCGACATTGGAAAGTGGTATTGTTAGAATACTTTACAATCATCTGGTGCTTTTGCTCCCGCCCTTCCATACTATTACATCCAATTCCGAAACCGTAGCACAGCAAAGTACTTTCAGCATGGAAAGGTATGCAGTTACATAAAGTCCATAAACTGGGTGAGACGCTTACATCATACCAACAGCTTGACTTGAAAAGTAGTTTACATTGCTTCTTTAAATCTTTTAAAAGTTCCAAATTGAAATTCTCTACACGTACTGATAGTGAAATAATTTTTCGCAAACATATGAACTGAAAATGGATTTGATGCAGCCTTATTTTCATTTGTTCACTCTTCAATTCATTTAAAATAAGTAAATTTAATTCTGGGAAATGACAAAGAAAGGCTTTACTCTCCTTTCCACGAAAACGAAAAGTGAAACTACTTTCATTCTTAGAACTGCTTTCATTAAACCACCGGATAATTTTTTTCGACAAAAAATTACATCCCATTGCTGAACGTATAAAATTAACAAATTTAATTAAAGCATGTGAGGAAGGTATATCTTTAAATGCTTTGTAGGAATTCAATGGAGCAGTTGCCAAACATAGATTGAATAACTTCATGAAGTGCTCTTTGACGACATTGTTCTTCAGATGAAGAGGTTCGCCTTTTGCTTTATCAATATAATGGCCAACCAAGGGGACTTCTTCTTGTCTACCTTTCAAAACTTTAGATATATAAGATGTCAAGTTACTACGTTTCGTTGCACTATTTCCTTTGCATTTAACTTCGATTTCTTTTTTTTTACCTTCAACCTTTTTGGCATCACTTATGCGTTTGTGATAGTTGAAGGGCATCCATTTGTCACTTTGCTTGGTTCCGTATGTATATTCAAATTTGGCTGAATTATCTTTATTTACATTTCCGAACGTTGAAAAGTAGTAGGCTGAATTTGTTAGTTCCCCAGCCAAAAAAGCCAACATCTTCATATCGTTAGGTAATTCACCCAATAAAAATTCAACTTTGTAGGCAACTTCATCAACATAAACAGTGAAAACCTGACTTTCCAAAAACTTCACGTCCGACAACAACTTGAGAACATAATTGCGTACAACAGTAGAATTTTCCTCAGTATCACCACCAAAAATTAAAAAGTTTTCGGAGCTGCTGCATATCCGATTACCAACATTAAGAAAAGAGACTAAAAATGACATACCACAAATAGGAGCTCCATCCCCACCAAGAGCAAATACAAACAGAAAAGATTCAAAATCTTTTTTTTCAAGCATATTGAATGTTTTTAGTTTGTCACTCCGTTGACGATTCACTTTTAAATAGAATTTTGCCAATCGTAACAAAAATTCATCACACGATCTATAATTTCCTGTAACTGATTTTGTTTCATCTCCAAAGGTTAGAGTTGGATGTATGTCATGTAGTGTTCCTATATCAATGTTATTGATAATGGTTGCTAAATGAGGATACTGAATATAATTAACCACTGAATTCTGTTTATTCTGGGAAATTCTATTTGCCTTTCTAATTGCCATGTATTTAGCTTTCCCCATGACATTGTGGCTGTAAAAAACATTGAGAGAACGTAGTTTATTATCTTCTGAATTGTAAAATTCTTCATTTGCTATTTTGATGGTAGTTTCCTTTATCTGTTTTACTACAGATGATTTAGCATTCAATAAACTTTTTGCAAACATTTTTGAGGGGATTTTCGAACACAATGTGTCAATCATACCAAACATAACCGGCTGAACAGATTCCTTAGACCCTCCGTGAATGGCAGAACAAGCTTCAAATGTTTCCAGACGACGTGTATCTTTTGCTGATCTATTTAAATCACTAGATGATGGGAATTTACTACGCCTCTCAGCTGTTACCTTGCTGATGCTAAATTTGACTTCAGAGTCCACTCTATTCTTACTACACTCATAGTTTAGGTGTCTAACACGTTTTCTTTTTCTAGCTAATCTATTTCTTAACTTATCAACATCCCTTTCAATCAAAGTTATCTCACTGCTCAATGCTGCTAATTGTTTTTGTTTTTCCTCAATTAGGTTACTCTGATTTGAAATTTTCAAATCCATATCGTTGATTTTTTTTCTGTTTGATGTATATTTTCCTAACTGGGAAAACTTAATGTTTTGTGCCTTTGACTTTCCTTTAGGAGGCATGGCATAGAAATACAACAAAATAAAAACATTTAACTAGGATAAAAATCCAATTCTGTCAATAACTACATACCATACCATATTGATTGACAACTTTGTACGATGCAGTTATATTTAATGTCTTTGTTGACACTTTGTAATGTAAAATACATTTTTTTTCATCGTCACATATTATATCACCGACGGCATTGCTTTTAAACTTCTTTTTGAATATTTTATTGATATCAAGGCTAGACAAGTTTGATAAATGGAATTTCAATGACCCAAGATGGTGAAAAATAATACTAATTTCTTTAATGATACCACTTTTGTCTTTCTTAACAATCAATTCTCTACCGTAAGCTGTGCGGAAGTCGCGAATGGCTTTATAAACAGCTAAAAATATTTCGGAATGGACACGTTCATTAATGACAACTTTGAAGGGATTATACAAAGTTTGTTTTGCTTGAATTTTTCGATTAAGAGATGTTAAAATTGTATCGAAGTGAAACTTTATTAAATTGATGACGAGGATATTTTTTTCGTCCAACTCTGCATATGAATCAATTAAATCTGACATCATTATACATGATCTAAAAACATAGGTAATTATAAATATATATATTATATATATATATAGAAAAGAAAAGTTATTATCTGTCATTTTAGAAAAAGAAGATGAAAAAGAGAGGATATTTTTATTTACTATCTTAAGTGGATAAATTTTGGAGAGTATTTAATGGTGAATGACCAAAATGGAATACTTGGCGGGGATTTAATTTTGCGAATGATAAATTTTATAAAATTTGGCGAGGATTTAATTTGGCGAATACAAAAAAATGTTTATTTTAACGGAATTTATTTTGGCGAATGACACAAAGAAATGAATTTTTATGTCTTGGAATGTTTTAAAAAAAATAAGAATAAACGTATATATATATAAACACAAGTTCGTTATTTATAGGGAAAAAACATTTTTCTTTTCTTAATTAAAAAAAACGGTATTCCAATTCCAGCTCCTTTTAGATCGTTTATTCCTTAAATATATAAATTAGTGGAAATAGTTTTTCTTATGTGGTCCTTCTTTTATTGCCTGTAAGAATGCGCGTACATATACAGAACTTTGTAAACATTCGCTCATCTATACACAGAACTCTAGCTAGCTACGGTTTAACGCATCTATTTTGCCTAAAAACCCTAAATTTTTCCTTGTTACTTGTGGATGAATGAAAACTTGCGAAAAAATTAATACATGAGAAAATTTAGTCAGAATAAAGCATAGCTAGCTATAGCTATACAATGGGACAACACATCCACAAAATATTTAGCTAGCTAGCTAGCTTTAAAGACAAGTTTTAATTTTTTTTATATGGATGGGTTTCTTGTATATATTGTGAAAAATTGAGAAGTCGGCTATATGAGACCTAAAATATACTTATACTCATAGGACATAGCCAGATAGACCATTAACACACCTTAGTTTACAGAATATAATAAAAAAGAAACAATTTAAAAATGGCCGCCATTTCTTAATTCCTGAGACTGCCATACGTAGCTTACTACAATTTTCCCATACTTCCGTTGCTTTTATTTACCAAAAAAACTTCAAAATTAAAAAATGTAAAACAACAGAATTGAAGATTCGTCTTACAACTTGCGTTTTAATGCCTTCAAATAGAAAAATAATACCATTTAATACTATTCTATACCCAACAAAGTTTGTTACTGGAAGGGTAAAATTGAAAGAGGCACTATTTCAAGACAGCTAAAAAGACATTCCACGATGTTCAACATAAGCATGTTTATATTCGATCGAAAGAAAATTTATTCGACTTTCAAATTCTAGCGCTCGTAAAACCATCAGACACGTTTAAAACACATACCAGATAAAAGTATGGTACCATGTACCAAAGATATAATACTTACGGTCCTCGACCGTTTTTAAAAACCTACGGGCCGAAAAACGCGGACGCTTTTGATAAGCATTTCTTGGACCGTTTTTACCCGCCGTGTTAATGTTAAGTTTAAAAATTGCTAATAACTGCAGGGTTGCGGGTGATTCAGTGATGCCAGAAAGCTTCATTTTTTCAAACACTTTTTTACCTTTCAGGCCGTGCATTAAATAATTTGGCAACACTTCATCAGTGCTTAACTAAAAATTATACAGTAATTGATATAAAGAATTTCAAAATTTATAAATAAATTATATTTCAAATGCTGCCTTGTTCTCCGGATCTGCAAAATTCAGTCTATACAAATATATTCGGGTTAATTACAGTGTGAAAGTAATTCTGATGGTCGCTCTGACGTCCCTACCATCGAGTGTTGATGACGGCTTCAACACTTAAAAAATGATTCATGTGAGATGAATTATGTTAAGTTGCGTTGCAGACAATACAAGTCCTTTGGCATTCATTTTTAATCAATTTTTTCCGGATAGATAAACTGCGATGAGTTTTGGAAAAAGTGTATTTGCAGATAAAAGTTAATTCTCCTTAAATTAGCAATGCCTTAATGACCCATCGCAACGATACCTAATGAGTTTTCATAAAAGTAATCAGAAACATGCGGGCCAAATTTTTAGGTCTCATACCTCCTAGAGCGCCAGATATTTGATATTACTCTTAAATTTTTTATTCCTCTATAATCAGTAAAATATAACTTTTGTTAGCACTATGCTCAGAACTTGGAACTTGCAACTATTTCATCACAAAGAGTCATTCTAGAAAAGTTTTGAAACATTATAACCTGATTTCCCTTCAAATTTTCGGTCGGTCCTAATTTTTAGGCATTATGTCATAAGATACTTTTATTAAACTACCACAGACTTTAAACAGAATCTTAAAATTCGTTATAGAACTGGATCAGAGCCCGAAAGAATCCTGACATTGAGAAAGCTTACAGAAGTTATTGAGAGGTCAGGGGGTTAGGGTACGCAGAAATAAAATGAAATATTATTAGTTCTTTAAACTTGCGACCTTCCGACTTTTTTTTTAGTTTCCAATTCTTCTTATTTGTACATACCTCTTTCTTCTCAGAACATCTGAGTTTTAGCTGTGAACGTACTCCTAGTAATATTTTAACTGAATATACGAAAAAAGTAAATACACTTTGTGAATTGAGCCTCCCGAGCATAATGTTTTTTTACAGAGCACAATCATTAGAAAAATTTCAGAATTATATATTTGGCATAGTTTGGGAATGTAAATAATTTTTTTTATGCAATACGACCTAGAGCAATGCTGTGAAGTGATCAGAAAGGCCCTTGCATTTTAACACTTTAATACTAAGAACAAGGAGTGTAAAGTTCAACTTGTCAAACACACTAAGAAAGTTAATTAGTTAATGTATATCTTTATTCTGAATTCACATATGTGTAAAATGTGTGTTTTAAATACTGCTTAAACTACCCTTGTTGTCTCACTTCTCTCACTTCTTTCATTCCGACGAAAAATATTTTTAACCGTTTTTGTTTCTCAAACATCACGTGCGTGGATTGAGCGAAAACATTTTTAAAATGTTTGCTATGAAATGACAACAACAACAATAACAAAAAATGATGTCGATCGAAGATGTTGGACTTTATTTGGAATGTAGCCAAACCCACTAACGTCAGCAGGTCAACCAGTTCCTAGACTCTGCCTGTGTTTTTGTAGATAAGGCGCTCACTATTGCTATTGCTTAGAAAGTCAACAACATCGCTATTGTGACAGTGACAAACATTTTTAACCAGTTAGCTTGCTATCTAGCTAAAAATGTTAGTAGTGAAAGCGCCTTAAGGATACATGATAACACCTATTACCCATATGGAGATACTGACTAATTTTTTCTAAACTTCGAAAAAAAATATAAGAAGGAATATACTTTCCGAAAGCCAGATAAATTTTCCATCGAATAGTGTTATTTTGTCATCAAATAATGAGCTTGGAAGACGTAAAGGCCAGGATACACTTGTATAATATCATTAAATATTAAGTAGATATACAATAGGTAAACATAGGTTATTGAGATTTATTAACCCGAGGTGATTTATATTCAACGACGCGCAGCGGAGTTGAATATAATATCACCGAGGGTTAATAAATCCAATAACCTATGTTTACCTATTGTATATATGTTTTATTATATACCCAAAAGAGATTGTTATAATTAATATTACTTATTTTGTTTTGTGTTTGTTTTGTTTTCGTTTCATTATCACAGTTAATTACGATAAAAATTAATGAGGCGGAAAGGATAAAATCAAAACATGCGTTTACGAATGTTTTGTCAAAACTATTGTTACGTCACAAGCATTGAATAATACGGGTGGAATACGATTATTTATTCAATGGCTGTTTTTGCTTACGGGTATATAATAAATTCTATAATACAGTTATAATTTTTCTACAATATACTTATAATTTGTTAAAATATCGTTATAATTTCATTTAATTTCATACCATCGTTGCCACAACAACGCTAGCAGATAATAGATCTATTGTCACACAAACTAAAGGCATTCGAAACCAGATCACCACCAATATTATTAAAATCAAACTCGTTTGATTTTATTCAAGTATTATAGCCATGCAGCAAATTACGAGGTTATGACGCACATGCCAGGTGTTGAAATTATACATATTATAGCTATATTATAAGAAATTATAACCATATTTTAAACATATTTTAAGAAATTGATATTATAAGTAATATTTCAGTTATATTGTACAAGTGTATCAGGCCCTTAAAATATATTCGAACAACTTTTTCAAGTTCTGGTTCCGGAGCATAAAAGGTACATCATTTAAAGCATATCGTATAAAAAAATCACACAATTCAAATCTATTTCATTGAGTACTAACACGTTGTCTCGGTTTTGTTTTTTAAGGTCTAGTTTCGAATTTCTAGCTTCGTGCTTTTTTGTTGTACCCTTTAAGCAGACAGTGTGTGAGAGTATGCTGCGACCTTAGAATCCCGCTCACTGCCAGGCAGTATGTTAGTGATGAACAAAGTAGTTCTTCTTCCATGTGACTTACACGGATTATACTCGTCCAACGATCGGAGATCCGATCGGTGTTGAACATTTCCTGTTGAGAATTAAAAATACGCTCACTGTCAGGCAGTATGTTTGTGATGAATAAAGTAATTCTTCTTCAATATAAATTAAATTTTATTGAAGAAACTGAGAAAAAAATGTTGGTAATTATACATTTCCTCCTGCTAAAAATTTATATTATATTTAAATTAAAAAGATTTTCAATGATATAAAAATAAAAATTTTGTTTCATGTGTATTTAACACCAATAGCACTTTAAAGCACCTTAACGCTGTTAACACTATTAGTGTGAAAAAAGCCTAAAAAGTGTAAACTGATGGTGTTGATGTGGCTGGTTTTAGCGAAGCTGTAAATCTAGCTATAAGTGATTATTAGAAGCTGTTAATGTTGTAAAAGTTGTTGAAATTGTACAAGGTCATTATTAACTCAGTCTCGCTGATTTAAAAGTTTTTTTGTCACATTTTGTGACTGCAATAAAAAGAAAATTGCGACAAACCGCACAATTGATTGCTGGTACAATAATTGGGAAGTTATCCTTTTTTTTCTAAAACAATATTATAACTTCCGACAACAAAAAAAGATATAATAACTGCCAGGTAATCACAATGCGCAAGACTGTGTGTCTGATTTAACAATTTTCCGTCGAAGGATGAAAAGTCAACCAATTTGGACATTTAAGGCATTCTTCTTTTTTCCCTAGATTCAATTTCCCGAAACTTTTTACTTGTATTGTTTATGATTGCTGCGAACCATGTTATTCTAAAATAGATTAGCTTAAGAAAGACAAGACATTCCAAACAAGTCTGAGCTGTAATGTGAGAGTAAAGCGGTATTGTAACTGGCTAATATATTATATATGTTTGACATATATTTTGTAACAGCAGCTTGCTAGCTAGTCAACAGAAGTGAACGTATTTTTAAGGGAGTGGTAAAGTTTACATTGGGGCGTACATCGTCGTGCATTTTTCAGTGAGGTATTATAGTTAAAATTTTAATTGATTATACCACTTTTTAAGGAGAGATGATTGGGTGAAAAATAGTGAAAAAATCGCCGATACAGTACCTTTTAAATCGAATCAATAGCTTACATTATCTTATTTTCAGTGCCGTCGGAAGCTTAGCTCTCCTCCCTAACCAGTAATAAAAGGTAAAAGAAAGAAAATAGTTGTTTTCAACCTCTAACCCGCCCTACATAACTGCCTAAGAAAAATTTTCGAAATCTTTCGGCTGTGGACTATTTGTCAGGTGATGTTTTTTTTGACATGCCGAAAAATGGCTAAAAAAACAGTCATTTTGAAAAATTAAGTACAAGATTGGAGCGAAACATTTGGTTTCTGTTATCAATCATAATTATAATAATTTATATTTCGTATAGTGTTCAAAACACCAAACTGAATAAACAAAACAATATATATAACCCTTTATACCTTGGCAAAACTTTAAATACAACACCTCAAGATATTGACTGACCATGATTTTTTTTAAAAAATATACGAATGCCTAGATATCTTTCCAATCTCTTTCAAATAGCTTAAAAAGGGCGACGCAAGTTAAATAAACACAAGGAATCTTTAAGAACAAAAAAAATAATTCGGCTTCCCATTTGGCGGTTCAAGGAAACATTCAAAACAAACATCATACATTGTAAATATTTTTTTCCTGAAGGTGAAATAATTCTTCTTATAAAAAAACGTGCCAACACTTAAATTGTTTCAATAACCAACACATTTTTGTAAAATAATTCTAACAAAACTTCAAACGAAATTTTGTTCCTAGCAACAAAACGCCTCAAATTGTGACGTTACAATAGACGTATCAGGTTGTTGCTATAGGAACTCTCACAGTAAGTTAATTCTATGTTAGATATGCTACAAACGCTTTAGAAATCGATAGAAATTAAGCGATCTGATTGGCTCTTTTGGTTGGATTTCTTAACTCAACATTTTTTACGATAATTTGTCATACACGGGTTACCACGACTTTTATAGGGATAGTGATAAAAAAAAGTTAAAATTTTATTATTATTATTATGGAATAATTATTTTTATAGCTTCACCATTGACTTCACTAAGGTAAGGTGTTTTTTACAACACAAGATGTATAAAAACACATCCTTTCGTACATTCGTATTGTTTTCCATTCGTACTTCTCTGTGGTAACATCAAGCATTAATTGATCCAGCGTGACTTAAGGTCTCAGATCGGACTTCATACCATCAGTTGTAACGAGCAATTATTCAGGAATAAAACTTCACCAAAACACGTTTACTATGGATTAGATTAAATTTAACGAATCTTTTTAGTAAGCACAATTTTTGCGTTGTTGTTGTTGAAAGCAAGTTCAAGCGATAACATCAGGACTTTATCTCTTTCTTTGCTAGCTGCTTCGTTTACTATTTCAACCATCATCATCTTTTTTGGTAAGAAAGATGCCTTCGAATATGCGATATATGTTTCTGACAAGTTTAGTTGTCTCCTCGACATATCTTTACTTCTACTACGCACCTTACTCAAGCATTTCAGTCCATATACATACAAGCTCATCATGTGATGAGTATTTGCCACCTATGCAATGCTTAAAAGAATATAATGATCCATGTCAGACGTTCATTGATTGGACCTTAAAGTCAGACAATAAAACTCTGCATACAAAATTAGAATTTAGCGAATTCATGTTTGACATCAAATCAACTATGGAAAAGAGCTACATAAAAATTATTACTTACAATAAATTAAATCAAAGCAAACTGATTGGTGGAGACTTCTGGTGGATGAATGTGGTTGGTCCATCATCATTTCATGTTGAATTGAAGGATAACAACAATGGAACGTATGAAAGTTTTTTTAGTTTTGTAGAACCTGGTAATTATACTGTCACGGTTGAGTTGATTTGGAGTTTATGTGATGGTTTGAGAGACCCTCCTTCGTGGTGGTTTAAGAGTGGTAAGTCATAATAAACCATAAATAAAGATCACTTTTTAAATTACTTATTTAGTCTTTTTTAGTTCCCCTACCACAATCTATGTAGTTGTAATGTTATACCCGGGATCCGATATCCTGACAATGATACCCGGGACCCGAGACCCAATACCCTAATACCGATACCCGATACCCTGATTTTTTTGATTTTTTTGATTTTTTTGATTTTTTTGATTTTTTTGATTTTTTTGATTTTTTTGATTTTTTTGATTTTTTTGATTTTTTTATTTTTTTTCAATGATGTTTTATTTTAATAAAAATCCTAATTTTTTCTTATTATTTTCTGGCTTTTTAAACGTAACAGAGATGATACGTTGGTTTATTCGAAGAAAAGCGCACGTTTGATAAGTGAATAATTAATGAGACGTCCAACCTTCAACAACAGTGAATAAAACCAGCACCACCTGTGCCAACAGATAACGGTTATGTCTTGTTCCTTCTCAACTACACCCACAAAAATGTATCAACTTACTATGGTTGTGGAGGGAAATTTCAGTCAAATATTCCATCGGATATATACAAAATTGAATCGTGGTTTTGAAAAGCAAAAGGAGTTATTTCGATCCTACATCAAAAAAATAAATATTATCTAATGAATTTAAAAAAGTCTATTATCAATTTAATCATGTTTAAGCAGACAAAATAATTTTTTTGATGCTAGTTGAATTGTAGTTCCTGGTGATATAAAACCATTGTTGAGCCAGCAGCATATTCACATATTACGTGCAACAAATATTCCCCTATTATAACGAAGAAATATACATATCAAAATGTGTTTTTATATCTTTTATATTCAACAACAACAACAACAAAAATGATAATAAAAAAAATCAGGGTATCGGGCCTCGGGTATCCATATCAGGATATTGGGTCTCGGGTCTTGGGTATCAGGTATCGGTGTCAGGGTCTCGGGTATCGGATTTCGGGTCTCGGGTATCACATAGGGTATCGGGTATCACTTTTCTCATATGCCGTTATGTACAACAAAAAACCACCTACGGCTAACAGGTAAAAAAAATGGAAAGGAAGATATTATTAAAAACCCATAGTCTTTTTATATAAAAAACGATAAACATAGTCGCTAACCTAAAGGCCGGGGCAAATCGAGGCACCTTTTTGAGCAACACTACCCGTCAACATTTGTTAAAGAACATGTTGACTCGATTTGCTATAGCCATTAACATTTCTGGCAACATTTTTCAGTATTTTCGAATTATTTAATTGCAAATTCGAATGTTCTAGCACGAATTTGAATGTTTTTGTTCGAGTGTATACACGACTTGTATGAAAATAAGATCAAAAAATAGAGATTATTCACTTTGATAATGGCGGAAGTCACTACTTCAGCTGATCCTGCAACTACCACTGCTGGTAAACAAAAATTTAAAAGGAACGATGAATTATTGGAGAAACTGCTTGACCTGTACGAAGAAAGACCCCGTCCGCTTTCTTTTTTTTTCATCGTCATCTATTACCAATGCCAGCAATAAACATGCTGCAGCTTCCTTCTCCGCCATTTTGAAAAAAGAGAATGAATGGCCACGTTTCAGTAGAATGTAGTTGCTCAAAATGTTGATGAGAATGTTAACAAGGGTATAGCAAATCGTATCAACATGTTGCTCAAAATGTTGACGAGAATGTTGACTGAGAATGTTGATCGATTTGCCCCGGCTTAACATATGTTTTTCACAGGGGATGAGCAAGGCAAATTTCAGAAGCGGGGATCGTTGGGTGTCGACACATACATAGGTAAAAAAAAAGAGTTCGCATTTACTATATCAGAAAGCAAAACAAAGAAAAGTTTGCATAACAGAAAACGAAACTTTGTCAAATTCAAGAGAGAATGCCAACCAATCAATTCTCCTTGTGGATATTGGAAAAACCATCAGCAATTTATTACACCCTACAATCCTAACATCGTTTGTCAGGATAATATAAAGCCTCCAGAGAATTCGACAATTTGGTTTTATGGTGATTCCATGCAATTGTTGACGTATCGTTACTTTGTAAACAAAACACTTTGCAAGAAATTCTTCAAATGTGGTGTTTCATATAATTGGAACTACCCAAATCCTCCTTCCAAGGGTATTTTTGATAACAAAGACTTCAACAAAAGCATTATCTTAAACTCCATTGGGGATGTCTTACTGCAAAAAGATATGAGGCAGCGTTCAAGCGTATTTTATGTCAACTTTGGTGTGCATATTTTAATGGCTATACCTTTTAAACAAGCTGTGGATCTGTTACAAAGTTTTGTAGAACTTGTCCAAACTTTAAAATCAAAGTTTGGTGAAAATTTCCCAAGGATAATTTGGAAGACAACTACTCCGCCATTTCGACGGGAGTATTATAAGTACAACGAAGATTTTAGAAGATTTTTAACAAAACAGGTTAGTTTTTTTATTCCTTACATTTCTGACACGTTTCGTGTCTAGGTTTTTACAGCATTCTTTATATATAAAATGGTCAAAATTTATAAGCGCTTTAACAGAATTAAGTTTTTGTTGTACAAGTTTAAAATGTAAGACGGAAATTCAAAACTACACCCTACTCCTCTGCACACAATTCCACACAGACACAGTTGGTTTTAGCAGAAGTATTTTTAAACCCTAAGAAAATAACAATGCAGCGGGTCCATTGCTAGTTTAAATAGGTGTGCTTATAAACAAACGAACGTCGACGTTAATTTGACGACAGCAATTGTTTATGTCGTGAAATCATTACGGTAACCGTTTCATAAAGTTTTGCTAGTCCGAATTTTTACTTTAAAAATTTATGCTTCAAAACGAGGTCAACGTCAAAAGTTGTTAGTTGCATTTTCCTTTAATTTGCAGCTCTTACATATCATTTACCTCAGCGATCCTTCAAGAGGGAATTCTATAAAGTCTATAGGAGCTTTTCGAAAACTAAGAAATGCACGAACATCTAAAACTCAAAATCACCGCAAATTTAACTTTTGGGGTTAAGCAACTTAGAAAATGAGGTTAGATTACCGCAAAGGTTTATTCTCTGTTATCAATAACGGTTTTGAAATTGACAGAAGAGCAACCACCTGAGAAATCAGTCCCATTTTCTTGTTGAACGCTAAGCAGAAAGGGTTAATTCACACTTTTATAGTCTCTGGCATGACTCGACCGGGGTTTAAATCAAATTCAGTCCTGGAAACGAACGCTCTACCACATGGCCGTCAGTCGGTAAAGTCTTCTTTCTCAAGTTATTTGGAGCAGAATAACTATTTTCATTTAAAAATGACACTAATGGATACTTTAGCATAAATGTTTGCACTCTTCATTATTAAAACCTAATTTTAATTTCAGAGAATGATTTTATGGAACACATACTGCAAAGAAATGATGTGTCGAGCAAATATTCCTGTCATAGATGTTTATTACGTCACAGCCTCGTTTACACTTGGAGCAAAAGATGGTCTACATTTTGCTGATCATGTATACGAAAATGCGATGTCAGCATTTGAATCTTATGTGTTGAACAATAATGGTTACGTAGAATGAACCAGGTTTGACAATATTCAGCTTAAAGGACATATTACTTATAGACAATTTTACAATTCATGGTACATATTTAAAAAAAATATATAAAGTCCATTCTTCCGAGTTGTTATTATATTGATTTAAAATAATTTTTATAAGTAATTATGAATTTAAAGAAACCCAGTTGCAGCTAGTTTAGGGTGTCACGATAACCACACTTTTCCAAAAAAACACGGTCAAACTCTCATAAACAATATCATACACAATTTCACAACTTTTCGTCACGCCTCATTGCACAAAATTCCGCTAATAATCATAAAAAAATCATCATACGCAAGTGGAGTAAAATCCCTAATAAGCGGTGCTTAGTCATGCATATCAAGGGTAAGTCCCTAACGCAAGTGGAGGGAAATTCCCGGCTTGCTCAGTAAAAAATTGAGCAAATGCCAAAGCACCATATTTTCAAAAAAACCGTGTATAAAATAAAGATGAGTTGGTTTAAGAATGCCATCAGCAAACTATATAGCACCGTGTCAGCACCAGTGGTAGCAACTCGCGACGCCCTTGCGGATCGACTACAGAGTGTGTGGGATACCGTTGCCTTCTACTACAATAAGGCAAGGGAACGAAATTCGGGAGCGAATCGCTTCACGACGAGATTGAACAGGAGGCAAGGGAAGACTACGTGGAGGATATTGAATATCAAGGCCCCGAGGACGATATCCAGATGTTGGAGGATGGAAATAGGATTAAATCATGGCGTTTCAGCAAGCATCTAAACGAATCTCTAAAGGACGCGATTATCCAAAAAATTACACCACACGTGGACATGCGCGTTAAAGTTGTGTACAGCTTTAGCTTTTCGCTGTCAAGTATAGCGGAAATCGAAGCGTTCGTAGAAGATGCGAAATAAAGCGCCTCGATCTGGAGGATCACGAGTTTTGGACTAAGGCTTATTTATCACCCATTAGGACCACCGAGACCCCTGGGGCATATGCGGGAAAAATTGTCTTCGATCACGTACAGATCAAGGTGATAAGCACGCGTGTATTCCTCTTCGGATGCGGCCCTCTCCCGGATTGGTTGCGAAAAAAAAGGTGCATTTACGCCATGGATGGTGAAGATGCCATAACGGACAACCTATGCTTCTGCGCTAAAGGAGCGGGTGGATGTAGTAAAGGGAACAGAACGTCTAACAAAAACAGCCCCGCCTAGCCCGAGAGTACTACGAGAACCCTAAGCTCAAGCGTAAGGGCGTGCGCCCCACAAGGCTGGTGGATTTGGAGGGCGTTGCCAAACAATTCAAGATCAACATCAGGGTCTTTGAACCCAAGACAAACTCCGAGAAGGCACCATGGCGACTCGTCTATAGGCAAAAGTAGTACAAAAAGAATTATATGGCATCAATCTAGGTATGCTGGACGGGCACTGTTTCTACATCAAGGATTTAGACATGCTAGCCTAACAGAAATGGAAATGTGAGGTATGCAAACAACTGTTTACCAAAAGCAACCGCCTCACGCGACATAAAAGGAACGAATGCGAGGGCGTCAAGACGACGATCATTTGCAAAGGGGGGAAGGTCAAACGTATGCCGGGAAGGGTCGAGAAGGTCCTTTACGATGGGAGTTTTAGCTATGATGCATCAAAATGGATAGGATACATGTCAAAACAAACCGGAAGACATATTCATCATGCACTCTGTAGACATGGTGGTTAGCGCGTTATACGCGATGGTAAGAAGGAGTGGAAAGTGGATGGGTATGAGCCTATTTCAAACACCTTTTACGAGTACAACGGTTGTAAGTGGCACGGATGTCCCTGTTTGTCCGACAGACCAAAGCGGACAGGGCTCATTACGCTGCTACCCTGTCTAAGAAAAGGATGATACGGGAAAAGGGCTACGGCAAGAGGTACTTTTAGAAGGAATTTAAACCCTACCCCCACTACCTGGTATTTGAAGCCCTCCTATCACCTTTAAATTACCTGCAAACCTTTGATCTGACGTATCTTTCAAGACATGTTCCGATAAGTTTTGGTATTGCCGATAGTTTGAATAGTCACCCGACGTTCATCGGTCACGACGACCTCAAGATCCTGGTTAAACAATCTGTGGAGGAGCTGGAAAAGAGGCATGCCCTCATTGTGAAAGAGGTCGAGAGAATGTACCCGAAGCCTGACGATTTTGACATGCTCTCCAAAAAGAACCAGGAGTTGTGGGATGAGTGGGTAAATCAAGTAGCTGTAATTGGGTTTAATTCCAGCAAGTACGACATCAACCTGATCAAGCAGTATTGTGTCGAAGAGATTGCGCAAGGCGATAAGATCAAGGTGGCGAAAAAAGACAATGACTACATGTTCCTCACTACCTCGACCTGTGGCTCACGAGGAGTTTTATAGCCGGCTAAGTGGGAAAAACACAGTCGAAGAATACGAGACATTCCGCGCCGAGTTTTGCAGTTTTTACTGGTTGCGTGAGTACAACCTAGCCGATGTGAAACCTTTCATTAAAGCCGTGGACAAGACAAGGTTGCAGAATTACGATGACGAGATAGATATTTTGAAGGACACGGTCAGTATTCCGTGAGTGTCGATGCGCTACGTATTGAACAAGTCTCTACGGCTGAACCCAAAGTTAGAGCTATACGCTCCGGGAGACCCATGCAGACATAGGTGTAAGGACTCTTGTTATAGCAACACTTGTAAGCCCTGCAAGAAGGTACGGAAAACATGTGAAAAATGTACGAGGAATGAGGCCTACGAGCTCCTATGGACGGGGATGATAGGTGGTCCCGCGATCGTATTCTGTAGATACCACGAACGAGACGTGACGGGTATCAAATCTCACGTGTACAAGGAAATGCACAAGTGCAAGACCATTATAGGGCATGATGCAAACATGCTCTACCCGAGAACCCTGCTGCAAGACTTTCCGGTATACCAACTCGCGAAGTTGTGCATGCTCAAATTTTACTATGATTTTCTCGACAAGTACGTGGATTGTCGAGACTTTGAGTAGTTTTATATGGACACCGACAGTGTGTATTTTGCCATCTCTGGAGATGAGTTGAGGGATGTCGTTCGCTCCAAACTGCTTGACGAATATGATGAGGATGTAAAAAACTGGATCGTCACTGATAAGTACCCAAGTCGGACAGGAGGGTTATTTAAAGCGGAATTTATTGGGTTTCGGATGATTGCCCAGACAGCTAAGTGTTATTTCATCGAGGGTAAAGAAGGTAATAAATTCTCATGTAAGGCCATGTCAAAGAGCCAAAATGCTGTGACCTGGAGTAGATACCTTGGTGCGCTGTGGGTTTAGACATGGCCAAAAACGTAGGTTTTCGGGTACATGAGCAGGGTATGATGACGTACGAACAAAACAAGCTTGGGCTCTCGGCGTTTTATGACAAGTTGGTTGTACATGACGATGGTGTAAATACCTCTCCGCTTGTGGTTTAAGCATTTTTGAATAACGAGGTTTTCCAAAAGCTGACCAAAGTTTTGTAAAGGTAGTACTTTACAAAACAAAAACAATATGGAGGGGACCAGGAAATGCACGAACTGTAACCAAACCCTACCACTATACAAATTCCAGGTGATCCAACGAAACGGACAACGAATGAGGACATGCATCCCCTGCCTCGATATTGACAAGGCCTCAAGGGAGCGTACCAAATGCCCACATAAAAAACGAAGAAAACAATGCCCCATATGCTATCACCCTGCCTATCAGTATAAGATTATTTTGAACAGGGTTCATAATGCCGTAAATTATGATATAGAGATTCCCAGGAATATATAGGGTGCGATATTATAACATTCATAAAGCACATCTAGGCCCAGTTTAAAGGCAGGATAAACTGGGGAAACAGAAGGCAGTGGCAGTTTGATCACAAGGTGCCACTAAAGTACAGGGAGAACGGGGTATACCCTAGCGAAGAGGTGCAAGGTTTCAGATAACCAAACGAAGGGCCATCGTTATATTTCTGAGTAGAATGTAGCCTACCGCTGTTGATCAAACACACTTGCTATCAATTGAGGTGTGTGTAGTAATTGCTATACTTCTACCCTAAGCCATGATGGCCTGCATACTTTTTAGCCGGTCAGGCTCGTCTCGTACACAATCCTGATCGCCATGGGGGCTAAGAAGGTTTCTAGGCCAAGGGCCAAGATAGACCTGGAGGACGGCCTTAAACTTGCCGGATATATGATGGCAGCGATCTTGTCGCTGTCGCTGATACCCCCAAAACAGACCGAATGATAAAGTTTCTATATCTCCTGGAGATATAGAAATATGGAGGAGGCTAAAAATTTTTCCAAGTGTTTAAAATCTCTCCCCTTGAGCCAGTTCAAGATCAAACGAGACGGCCAAACAACGAGTACATGGATCTGCCCGAGACGCCGCATCTATATGCAGTCATTACATTACTTAATAATTGTACTCCAGGATCATATAAAGGCCCAGTTCTCTGAAGGGTACAGATGGGAGAATTTCGAATTACATGTACATCATAAGACACCCTTTATATACCAGAATACATTTAAATCTCCAACTCTTGCCGAGGTGGCGAAAGCATTACAGCAGGCCCTATCGCAGTAGTAAATGGAGAGCAAACGTTGTAGAGGATGCAAAAGACTACTTCCCCTGGATGGGTTCAAGATTAGGGGCAATAACCGAACCAAGACCTCCTTGTCATTAATAGGGAAATTAAAAAGATTAAGCAGGATAATAATTACTTGCTTTTGCATACCCTGCTCACATACGACATTATACCCCAGTACGCCGAACTCATCGGAGAGAGCGCGGCAAAGGTACTACTAGCCAAAAGGTACCGCAATGCATTGCGGTGCCTGCAAGGAAATTTTATGTATACTCCACTACCTCTCGAAAACCAGGCTCGAAATACCAAGCTATGCCCTGCCTGCCGGGGGTCTTTGGTAAACAATCACTGGGATGTATGGATTTGTTCCGCATGTGCCGTGATATACCCCAAGATTCACGATCGAAAGTGGTCGAACTATTGAATAAAATGTTGGATGCTGTAAAGGACCCGCACACAGCAATCTTCACAGGGCCTACTTCTTGCGGGAAAACACAGCATGTATCGGATCTACTGGAAAATGAGTATAAAAAACACTTCCACAATATTGTCATTTTGTGTTCAACTATACGGTGGAATACAACATCCTTCATGACATGACATCCTTCTGGGGAATGTTGGGAATATCGATGTGCAGGTCTGCATTCTGGTTTATCGTAGTTGGTATGTGGGATATCTGAACCCTCTGTTTTCTGTCTTCGTTTCCACATAGGGATCTAGAATGGTTTCGAATGCATTCATATTTATTATATAGGGGAATCTTCTAATAAAATGGCTGATAATCCAGTATTTCCACGCGAAGTGGAAAAAAGGCAGGCATGATGAGGATGATAATAAAGATAACCAACAATCGACGCAACATCTCCCCGGAACGCAACAACTCCCCGGAACATCGGGACCCTCAACATCAGGACATACGGTAAGAGATGTACCTAATGAACTTGCGGGAGATAAACTAAAAAAAAGGTAAGCGATTTTTATATACATCTTATTGATAATTGGAACATGAAACCTCTGAATGAGGTTAAGATAGATATAAACGCGATTAATGGTAACTTCGAGTTTGAAGGGGAACAGCTTTTTTTCAATGGGAGAGGGGTCGGGTTCCTAGCATTAAGTACATTATAAAATTATGGCCTTACGGCTCAAGATATCCGAGATATGGGCTTCACTAACTATGTCACTACGCCCAACAAAATGGAAGCGGTCCGGAAACTCGCGCTAGAGTTTATGTTATTGTTATTGAGGGTGAAGAGAAGGACCCGGGCGAGATCATTCAGATGAAAACTATATATACTATAAGGTGGGTTGTACACGATGTGGGAACCCTTACAGATGAAACTTCATTCACTAAAGTCACCGAACGCGAATTAACTGGACTTGACCTTAATCTTCAAACCTATCAGGGTAACATTACAAGTCTAGAACATAAGATAACTTCATATAGCGATAAGATTAAGAAGGCAAAAGACAGTCTGAAACGGATCAAGGATCAGGAAGATGTGTCATACGACGGTGAGATTTCCGAAAACGCTAAAGGAGCCGTAGAAAAGCTGAAGAAAAACAATAAAAGTATGAAGGATGGAAGGAATGCCTTACAGGAAAGGGTGAAAGAACTAAACCGTAAGATTTACAGCCAGCTGAGACATATCAAGGATACGCTATTGAAAATCTCCGGGGATAACACATTCCTGCTTGAAAAGCTTAAAATACTCTTGAAGGAGTAGGGTCTGACCATAGGTAGTTTCGTCTCCGCTATCGGTCTGCTGGTTTCTACCATTGTACTTGCCGTTACAGGAGGAAGCGCAGCGGCAGGTGGAGCAGGCGGAAGTGTGGTTGAAAAAGACTGGTGGTGAAAAAGACTGGTGGTTTTGTGGAGAAGCAACTTGAAAGGCTGGGAACGTTCCTTAAATATGTGGCAATAAAAGGCAGGTGCCGCATTACCGGGGATCATCGGTACAGTAGTCTCCTTCTTTCTGAAAGTAGCGTCAACCATCGTCGAGTATGCAGCTAGGCATCTGTACATGGCCATTGCTACAGCCTCCGGTTTTGTCGTTCTCCATATCAGGAAATAGTTCTATTTTTTAAGCCAGATGTAAGCGATTATTAGGCCTACTCCTGTCGCGATCAGCAATAGGCTTGTTATTTAAATCAATCCGGATACCAATGATTACATTGGTGGGCGCGATCACAATGTTGTTGTTATGCCCTTCAATTTTGTCTATCCTAAGTTTCATATTGGAAGGTAGCATGTACACGCTATGCATAACAGCAAAATTTACAGGAGTTCGGGCATATTGCAGCACCTTTTGGAATTGGGTGATATCATGGCCTACATTCTCCTTACGTTGTACCATGGCTTCAAATTTTTGTAGCAAAATCTGCTTTGTCGAGTAGCTGTCTGCACCGGACCCGATTAAGGATGCCTTGGCACTTGCTTGTGATCCCAGCAATAAGACCACGTAAACCCAGATACTTTCGCTTAGCTTGGTCAGACGTTCCGACGTTAGGCCTTGGCTCGTTGGCATGATGAATTTGGCCCAATCGCCGTCAACCAAAGGCCACCACGATCCATTGGTTAGTGATGACATGACAGCATTGCATTTGTACAAAGCATTAGGATCTGCACCATACTCGCAACATACCTGTGCATATCCCGAGGTGGAATAGGGGTTTTTATACTGCGAGAACCCATCATCATACGACATGGGAACCTTCATTCTTGCCAGAACACGACGCATGTGGTAGTAGACGTGGAATTTTGAAGATCGAATTGATAATGGGTACGGAACCCGTCATGTGCTTGGCACAGATGCCTAATGCGGTAGTTGCGCAATGGGTGGAAAAAATTACCTGAATGTTCCAATAGCCCAACGCCTGTCCTGCCCACCACAGTTGAACGGGGTCATCAAGGTAGGTTGTTGGAACTTTGATGGCATACTTTGTAAACTCAGGGAATGCCACAGAAATATGCGAGTCCGTCGATACGTACAGGTCCTGATGCTCCAAGTTGGTTACACTAAGTGGCCACTCTTTCCTGTTACTTTTGTACCTTGCCCTAGGGTTGTATGAGTATATATTCAACTTTGTTTTAAAACAAAGGATGAAACAACTCTATATTACTGATATAGAAACAGGATAGGGACAGGATACGAGAATTGCCTTGAAATCGATAACTTGCATGGCTGAACCTGTACAGCAATAACGACTTCACGATCCGGAAAGTTGTTCCCGACCAGAGAGTGAGTCGTATCGAGATCATGAACGGTTTGTACAGGATAGAGGATATCGTGACTATCGTCAACTCTCAGGCAGAGAACAATATTAAACTGTTTGTCTTGAAAAATGGACTCCGTGTCAGTGACGGGTATACGGTGGTGATTCATAGACCCCTGCTGGAGCTTTTGGGCCTACCCTACGACCCCGCAAAAAAGTACTACACGAGCGGTGACCACGATGCCTATTATAGGACCGACGTGTATCAAAGATTGAGACTCGTTTGTCCGCAATTAGATAAAGACGACTGCCTACTGGATGGTAAAAAGTCTAAAATTCTGGGCTTCCGTTTACCTCTCCCTGAAAGGTTTGACTGACCGTCTGGAGTTCATGTTAACGTACGTCTACCAAAATGAAAAGAACGTTTCGTTCACCGGCCTTACGATGCATTTGCTGATAGATTAAAGGTGAGCGATATCAGCAAACTGTGTCCGAGTTTGCCGAGTGCACCTGCGCAAGGCGCCGATATGCAGGAGGAAAGCCAGATTTACAGACTCAAAAAAATTGATGATATTAAAAAATACCTGCAAAACGAGATCAAGTAGCGACACAAGCTTGCGAAGAAGTTTAAGATGCATGGGAAGTGGGTATGCTTCTGTGACCACGGACTGCTTGGTGTGAGCGTAATTACATCTGGGCTTGGTATTGGGGCCATAGCCTCGGGTCTAGGGTTACCCCTTGCTATAGCGATGGGAGGGCTCACGATTGCAGCTAGAATAGGGCAGGCAGGCCTTAGAAATGCTTCAAAAAGGCTTGGGGTTAGGGGCAGGAAGCGTGAGGGTATCAGGCTACTTGCCGAAAGTAAATTAAACTCTATCGTCGACCTTATTAGCAAGGCAATGGAAAACGGTGTGACTAGTGACTACAATTACAGCCTGATTAGTAGGGAAAAGGAAAGGTATATGCTGTTAAAGGAACAGATGCGCCAACGCTTTAATCGGATCGTGAATAGCATCAACGAACAAGAGCGTGCCCAGCTAGTTGCGAAAGGCCGGGATGAGGGCAGGAAAGAGATGCAAGATGAAATTTTTAAAAAAGTTCCACCTGCGCAGTATGTAAGCGGTGCCTAGAGTCTCCACCTGAGTATAAGTCTTAATTTGGTATATTTTGTAGGTCATACAAGACCTATAAAATATATGGTTTTAATCCTCGCCCAGCAACCATTCCTTCTTAAAGTCCTTATATCGACATTCTGTGATGTGTACCTGAGGGTAGTAGTTTTTACCTTGCACATACACCGATGAAATAGCCAGGATGGCACTGGCTTGGCAGGGCTCATCATGGAGTACCGGCATACCATAGAATTTAGTCGTGATTGCATCCTTGTAGTATTTAAGCTTGGCGTTGACATAACGGTCCTTTTTCACAGGCTCCGTCGTCAATTCAGAAATCAACAACTCAATCTTGGACCAGATTTGACGATACTTTGCAATCCAATCGGGGTACTTTTCAAAATCAAGACTCATTGCCAGTACTGCATTGGCGTTGTACCGGGTGACGCCATGTGGGGAGTAGATTTTTGGTGTTTTTACCTTGAGGGCTACCACAATGTCCCATGTATGGTATCCTACTATACATCGTTGATCCTTATCCCCGTTAGCAGGAATGGGATCCGACACTGTCAGGTAGTCCGCTTTGATATCATTGATGTTCGTAAAGGTAGCAGCAAATGAGTGAAAAATTTTAGTGTTGACAATTTCTTCTTCAAATTTTAGCATCTTGTTTTATTGAATGTTTAAACGACTGCAGAGAATTGCATGTCATCGTACATAAGCAGTCACCCCTATTATATGTAATATGTTCATGGTAGCAGCACCAGCATAACATTTTACCGCTTACCACAAACCTACGTCCACAGGTGCACCTGTCGTACGCATCCAACATACGTTCACAGTTGTTTCAATGCTCCATTTTATTTATCACAGTTACAAGGACGATCATCTTCTAAGTCATCAAGACGTTCCCTCAAAAGCCTCGAATGTCTCATCCATTCATTCATTCACCCTCCACTTTGATTTTTCTAATGCCAGTGCCAACGCTACCAGTGGTAGGGAGATACAAACGCCAGCCATAAAAATACCGGCTACCGCACTTCCAAATATATTAAATTTTGCTTGACAGCTGACGCACATTTATTTAGTATCTTACAACAAGATTGTAAGATGACTTATTTCACATGTTGTCGCGCATGTCTCGCTACACATATTTGAGCACTTCGGGATCCTTTTCAACGGCTTTATTGCACATGTCTTGTGTTTTGAACCAGTCCGATACATATTGGAGCATTTAGGTTTTTTTTTCAACAGCCCCATTGCACATGTCTTGCGCCCTGAGATGATCCGGCATATATATGAATATATGGGGATGTTTTACATGTCCTGCGTCTTGAACTTGTTGGGGACATGCTCGAGCACCCACGGCTGCTTTTCAACAGCTTTATTACACATGTCTTGCGTTTTGAAACAACTCATTTATTATAGTATTATCCTACAAAGTCTGAAGATTGTAGAGTAAGTTTGGAATTTCCCTTTTTTACTCCGCGTGCGTTGATTTTTTTAAGATTATTAGCGGAATTTTGTGCAATGAGGCGTGACGAAAAGTTGTGACGTCACAAGTGAAATTGTGTATGATATTTTTTATGAGAGTTTGACCGTGTTTTTTTGGAAAAGTGTGGTTATTGTGACACCCTTAACTAGCTGTTACTAAAACCTGCAGATTCATGAACTCGCGCTATTCAATTTAAATTTCACAGGTCTGGATTTATTTTGCGGCCGCATTTTATCCGCTTTCATATTATGCGGTCGGGCTTTATAAATATTTCTGGTCCTTAATTTTGCTTACAGAACACAAATAAACGTTGTTCGCATATTTTTCTTCCATGATGGTTAGGATGGAGACGTTACTACAGAGTAACGCAACTGGCGATTTAGAGGACCTTATAGTTTATTATCACGAGGTTCGTCCAACATTTTAATACAAAGAGAATTGCTCAATAATATCCTCGTATCACAGTTTCAAAAGTACTACGAATTTAATCATAAAAAATGTGTTGCTTCGGCTACCATCTTTCATAGTCTGTATGTATTCCAAACAAAGTAGATATTAACAGATGCCGTACTCATACCCTCATATCCGTGTGTATAACAGTATTAAAAATTAAGTCCTTTTTAAAGAATAAAGGAGTATCAGCAAACGATTTAAAAGACATCATTATCTTGTATTGGGTCAGTCATTATTTACCTACCACGGCAGAAAACTACAGAACATAAATGTACAAAGCACGAAAAAAAACGTGTTACATTTCATAAAAATATCAAAAAAACATTTAATGTATAACTATCTTGGTACAGTCCATTGTTGGTTTGTTCACTTATTGAAGTCATTGCTAGCTCCCTTTGGCTTGTTAAGGTTCGGTGCTTTTACGCAATCATCCAGAGTTTTTCTTGCTTCGACCAGCATCGGATGGTTATTGATTAATTCATTTGCACCTTTGATCGTGTCTTCACATGCTCCTCTTGCTTTATCACATTCACCTTCAGAAAGAAGGCAACAGGATAACATTATCTTCACATAGAACTCGCACTTCGCTTTTTCATGGTAAGTGCGAAGATTGATCACGTGGTTCTGTTTATACAACAAGTAGTAGTAGGGAGTGATTATAGGTACTTTTTTCTCCTTCCACATCTTTACCCCCAAAAACCCCGCTTCCACCACTTCCACCACCACCTCCATCCAAAATCGGTAAACCCGACGTCATCCGAAAATAAAATCCGAGAAATACCGATTCCGATAATACGCATGCGCAATAGCGACTAAAGGAAATAATGCTGACATCAACAAAAAAATAGAATTGAATAAGGGAAATTCCCCAATTATTCAAATATATTGGCCAAAGGCCATGTCTGAGTACATACAAAAGCCATAATGTCTGATAAATTTTCAAAAGCCGTGCTTGACAAAGCGAAAACATTTTATACTACTGCACTCCAGGCCATGTCTGAGTATGTGCAGGAACCATCGGAGCAAAACCTGTACACATTCTACAGGTGCGGTAGTCAAAATATTTCATCGGCGGCTAAACAAGTAAGGTCATACGATGAGGGAACTTTGGTATTTAACACGTGTGTGAAATGCGGGAATACATGGCGGGATGGATAGATCATAGAATTTGAATAAATGACTGAGTATTGTGATGAATGTGGGATTGATCTTGATAAATATGACAGATGCGAGAAGTGTGGACGGAGGCTAATCATAAAAGGAAGGGTGCTCTGTTGGCAACACTATATTATGTATGTGACATACAATGGTGGGTGGTGTACTTGTGAAAATTCCTAGTTGGGGGTTCAATTTCCATAAATAAAGGGATGTTCAAATTTTATGGAAATAATATTGAAACCAGGGATTTTTACAGAGAACCAACAGTACTAAGCATCAAGGAGGTTCAAATTGAGAACATTATACTAAGCGATTCCATCCAAGCCAACAAGGGTAAGGATGAACGGTTCGTAGTAGGCTACAAGAATGACAGTAAGATATCATCGTTATTGATTCGAACACCAAATGGTTTATATAGCAATGGTGCCTCGCGCTATATTGATGGCTCGTCGCTTATCATGTCATTTGACATACATCAACATCCAGAATGGTTGGAGAAGTATCAGAGCATTCTAGCCAGGATCGAGAAACTATATGGTAGTGAATTCACAGCCTCGTCAGTAAAGAATGATAGGTATCCAAACACAAAGGTCAAGGAATGGAATGGGGAGGTAACGACCGATTTCTATGATGCTATAGTATCAGTGAAGCAGCCGTGTGAATGTACGGCTATCTTCAAGCTATCCAGCATTTATAAGCAAAGCTCCAACACTATCTGCAGGTCCTACTCGAAGAGTGCAAATACAAGCCGGTATCTGTAACCGTAAGGACACGACATCTTATTGATTCAGATAACGACGAGGAACCATTCGTTGTGGTGTAATAAACATGAACGATCTAAAAATAGAGGCAAAGTCGTTGGGTATTAAGGGTTATTCAACCCTCAAGAGAGCTGATCTTCTCGCTGCGATTCATAAGGTAAAATATAAAGATATTGCAACACAAACCCTTGGCCCTCATTGCAAGCCATGTCTAGAAATCACAGCTATGAAAATACTAGATGAATATATCAGAGGCTTGGACGTAAAACAAAAACGAAATATCGTCTATGACGGTAATTTTATGATCGATAAAGATATCGGTGAAGTGCTTGGTGTAATTTAATGTTATATACAAAACATTAAAATTATGAATATTTAGGTGGTGCCTCTAGTTATTTCTTACATATTGTGCAGACTGCAAGTTTTTTAGCAACTCAGCCCTCGCCTCGTCGCGACCTTGCGCGACTAATTGCTGCCTTTCTTGTTCATTGATAGTTTCTACAATTTTTTTCGTGCGTTGTCGAATCTGCTCCTTTAGCAGCATATATTTTTGCTTCTCTTGATTTATTAGTAAAAATTCATAATCACTTATCACTCCATTCTCGATGGCTTTCGAAAACAAATCAACGATGGAGTTCAGCTTCGTTTCCGCTAATAATCTTATACTATCATTTTTTTTGCGTTTGTAATTCAGCTTTTTCCCACCTTGCTTTAAGGCTGTTTGTCCTAATCCAACGGCTATGGAGATTCCTCCCATCGCGACGGCCAGAGGAACTCCGATGCCGGTGAGCAACTAGCGATACCTACGCCTGATGTTATCACGCTTATGGCGAGCAATCTATGGTCCATATAATGGATCCAGGTACCATGCATTTTAAATTTTTCCGACAGCTTTTCACGTTTTTTGACCTCGCTTCGTAGAAACTGCTCAATCTCTTCGATTTTTTTAATCTATAAGTATGTCCTTTATTTTCTTGATCAGGTGCACTCGGTGGTAAGCTCGGGTAAAGTTTAGCTATATCTGTCATATTTATTCTATCAGTAGATGCATGTTAATTCCAACAAACGAAACATTCTTATTGGGGTGATACTCATCCGTCAGCATGAATTCATGGCGATCCGTCGAACCTTTCAAAGGAAGGTATACAGGGTTATCGGAACTCCATGTCAACATGTCTTCCCATGCGTGTAGCTCTTTGGTGGAAAGCATGGCTGGGATTTTTGATTTTTTACCATCCAGCAAGCAATCATCCTCATCTAACTGAGGGCAAACAAGCCTCAGTCGCTGGTATACATCAGTCCTATAAAATGAATCGTAGTCACCCTTCATATAGTATTTTTTACTGGGATCATAGGGTAGACCCAAGATCTCTTGCAGTTGTCGATGAATCACCACCCGTCATTAACACGTAGCCTGCACAGTCCATTTTTCAGAACAAAAAGTTGTACCTTGCCCTGTGCTTGACTGTTGACGATACTCGCTAAATCCTCGATCTTGTACAACCCATTCATTATTTCAATTCTAGTAACAGTCTGATCGGGCTCTACCTTACGGATAGTAAAATCGTTGTTACTGTAGAGGTTCAGCCACGTAGGCCTGATACTGATGGATTTTAAAGCGATCCTAGTGTCCTGCCCTAGGTAGTCCTCAAATATCGTAGGTTTCTCTATATCTGTGACATACAGTTGCTTCATGTTTCTTAAAAGAAAGAATGAGTACATATTTGTACAACCCACGGGCAAAGTATGCCCCTAATCATGGCAGGTATTTAGAACGGCTTAAAGGCTCGGATCTCATAGTGCAGGATATAGTAATAGACGCGAAGGGCTCGTCATTTAAAGTAAGGGTTCCCGATATCTTTGTGGACTATGTTTTCCATGCTAACCCTCCGGTCGATGAATATAGGACTCACCCTTTCAACCTCTGGTTTACGCAGTTGAATTTCTCTGTATTCGCTGCAACATTGGCTTGTGGTATCAGCATGCAACATCTAACGTCTCCATTACCCCTTGTTCGCTCTGTGTATAGGTTCCATGTCTATTTCCAAATTCGAAAAATACTAGAGGAGCTTGAGGTATCGTCGCCTGGCTCTTCCCGCTTCAATATCTTGAATAACCCATTCAATAATCAAAAGCTTCACGCATTGACACGTAAATTTGGAGTATCTGGCAGTGAGCAAGAATGAAAAAATGGGAGTATTTTCAGTTCGTCGCAAGCCAAACGTAAAGATTTTCCTGGCAGTGGGCCTTCGTATTTTAATGAAAATTCGTGGAGTAGGTGGATAATCGAGAAATCAGAGGGTCTTACACGTATTGGCATTGAAAAGTTATCACAAAGTGTACGATATTACGCGTATTTAATACTTGAATGCCAGGCCAACGCGCGATCAGGAATTATTGGTAATCAAGGCAGTTCTATCGACGCCCAACGGCTATACCTCACTTAGTGTACATATGGCTCGAAAGCCTTTTTTTAGGTTATTTCCATATGTAGTACTTCATATCTATATGATCTATTACGAAATATATTACTACTACTACTACTCACGACCTTTGAACAGCTGGTTATAAGACCCGCGTCGCTGGGTAGAGAGATCAGTGAATTCGAGAACGTTTTGAAATATGCGAGGTCAAAGGTAGACTTCTCGGTAGCATATGGGGTTTACATGATCCCCTCAGATATGAACCTGAGGATCGGGAATGTCCAAGGATTTAACAACAAGATCCTGATCAGTCAGGACCATTTCAAGATTGGTATCAATCCCAATATTAACGCTCCGCATGCTGTTGTACCAAGGAAGCAGGTACATGATATACCCCTCCATCCATCATCCTCCGAGGAAGCTGCTGTTCACGAGGATACCAAAGCCACGCTGGTTACGGTAGGAGTAGGACTTATCCTTGCTTTCATCTGGATGAAGAAATAGGTCTAATGTGTTGAACAACATACTAGACTCTTCATCGATTCTTACTCCTCCTGTTACTTACATACGCAACAACAATACCCACGGTGGCAGCCAAAGCCATATACAAGTGCTTTGCTGCGAATTCGACAACTCTCGCTGCAACTCTGAAAAAGAACGACACCACGCTGCCAATGATCCCTGGTTATGCGGCCCCAGCCTTGCCTGCTAGATATTTCAGGAATTTTCCCAGTGTCTCCAGCTGCTTTCTCACAAACTCTTTGCTACCACCTCCTCCTGTACTTCCTACGGCGCCTGCAATTTCTCCAGTGACGGCCAGCACGATGGTAGAGACCAGTAGACCAACAGCTGAGACGATGCTCGCGATAGTGAGCCCCTGCTCTTTGAATAAAATGGTCAATTTCTCCCGTAGGCATGTGTCATCTCCAGCTATTTTCATGAGGGTCACCTTAATCGCCTTCGGCTGATTGTGGATATCCTTATCCCAAATTTTTTGTTGCTCCTCGGATACACCTGGTGTAGCTTTCTTTGTCTCTAACCTCTTCAGTTTACCGCTGAGAGTCTGAAGCTCGCGGTTAAACCCCCTTCTTTCACGTTCGTCTAAGGCTTCGGTAAAGGAAGTATCCTCCATCAGGCTCTTCGCATCATCTATTACATTCTCTAGTAGCGGCAGCATCTCGATATCACCAGGGTTGTCATTGATGGTATCAATATCATTCAGGAGTTTTTGAGTTCTCATTTTACTGCCTTTGTTGGGTGTAACAAAGTCGGCAAAAGCTAAGGCCTTCAGACGCGTAGGTCCTAAGGCCGTCTCTATAGCTGTAATAGCTCTTAACTCACCGGTCGTAGTCGTAAGGAATATCTCTTTATAGTCTTTACTCTCCAGCGTAATTGCCCTAAAAACAAGCTTTTTACCTTCATCGACCCTAAAATAATGATAATTTCTATCGGTTGACAGCCTTAATCCTAAATACTCGCTAAGTTTGCCATAAAGATCGTCGATGGTTTTCTCTAAATTCTGTTCCCCCAGCCCCACATTTAATCGCCTACGCGCACCTCCCTGCTGTTGTCCTGGCGTTAGGCTGACATCAGGCTCGGGCCGTAGGATCTCACTCTCGCTACTAAACTCCTCGGCTTCGTCTTGAATATCTTCCTCTGGCGTAAAGTCATCTTCGTATCCTGGATTATCAGCCATTTATTTCAACCATCAGCCTACCTAAATAAATGAGTAAAAAAAAAGTAAAATAAACCCTTATCAGGAAGTCAAGACTACCCTCGCTGTCAAAGGCAAGAAGCAGCGGGTTAAAGTGAGTCATGTACCGTCCACGATTGGCCAGAATGAGGATCTCTATGTGAAAATGCCGAACATGGGTGGGGATGATGTTATATTTCCTGGGAGTATCAGACTACTATTTGATATGGAATTGACCGGCACAAACACGAAAAGAACGATTGTTAGCAATATTGGGAAGACCCTGGTGCGTGACCTACGTATTACTTTGAATGGGAATGAGGTCCAGCATATTGCGGATTATAATGTATTCAGTGTCTACCGTGATCTCTGGATATCGAAATTTAATAGGGAGAACAATCTGATTTTGGAGGGAATCAATCCAAATGACGGGACAACTCGCGCTTTACAGGTAAAAGCGTCTGACCATGTAGGAACAAATGAGGAGCGTGCTATAGCCGCGGCGTATGGAAGCACCTTTTGTATTCCGTTGGGGAAAATGTTCGAGTTGACGAGAGATTTATCAACATGGACTCCACGATAGGCTACAGTTCGTTCTACATTTCGCTTCATACGTTCAATTCATCAAGGATGCCGGTACACCAGCCGCGGGCTCAACCGCAGCCAAAGCTTCGCTTCAGTTTGAAAAATTAGTAAATGAGGATCTGGCGAGCGCTATGATGTCGCGTTACAGCCGCCTCGCCCTACCATACGAACGAGTATTGAGGAGTGGTAATTATGAAGTAAAGTGGTGATTATAAGGAAAAGTGATACATCCTACAATCTCCAAGTCGATACCCCTGCTAAATCCTTGGTAGGTATAATACTATTATTTGTCGATCCTGGAGTATCCAAGGCTTATGCGGGTGTCAATGAGCAATTCTACAATCCCAAAATCGAGAAGATTTCTGTCACGGTGGAGGGTGAGCCCAATGAGCTGTATTCACATGCTATGCTCCCTCGAGATCATTTGCAGCAGATCGTTGAATTATTTGGGTACCATGATAGTGAAGTGACCAT
Organism: Hydractinia symbiolongicarpus; assembly: GCF_029227915.1. Lineage (NCBI taxonomy): Eukaryota > Metazoa > Cnidaria > Hydrozoa > Anthoathecata > Hydractiniidae > Hydractinia > Hydractinia symbiolongicarpus. The sequence continues at coordinate 18,371,497 of NC_079880.1, forward strand.
AGGTCAATTTTTTACCGAGCGCTATGCGCTATTCATTGATTTCAGGGCAACACCTGATCGCGGCCTACATGGTAGTGGGCGGCCTCTGCAAAGGTTATCGGACGGTATAACCCCGCACATGACGAAAAAAGCGGATGGCAATGGAGATATTAGGTGCTACGTCTTCCTTATCCAAGACGCGTAATTAAACATCCTGGATGGCAGGTTCCACACTGTAGAATACTAAGAGCAGTGGCCAAGCCCGTGCCCGCGGGCAAACAACAACAACATCAACAAAAAAATGGTCATGTGCTACTGGTGCTGCAAAGTTATAGATAATGATATTAGAATACATTGCCCCCTTAGGTATAACCCCCCACAAAAATTTAAAGTATACGATGCCCCGAGGACAGATGATGATAAAAAAAGTGATTGCTAAATCGGTGTAATTCATCAAAGAGAATATGTGTCGTGATAGTGGGCGTGGTTATTACGATACATATGGCTGGTTTTGTTCTAATAGGTGTTGCTGCGCTTTCATCACGGATAAAAACGGGCATGATGGTAGATTTGAATTATCGTTTTTGTTAATGCGGGAATATTACGATGGCCCCGCAGCCCCGCATTGGGATAGATTAAAAGAATTTGCAGGGCCATTGACAAGGGAAGAGTGGTAGAATGAATCAATTTCAGAGGACGATTCCATTCGTACGCGTATTTATACATATCACCACCCACCGGCTAATCAATGTGCTCAGGTAGAATAAATGGCAACAATTGGTGTGCTTGTAGCAGGTGCAGCGATTAACGCATTGGCCTTTTCGGGCTCTAATTTCCTATTCAGTAAACTCTCAGGTCATGGTGAAGAAGAGCAGAAAAGACACGATTTAGCGGTAGAAAAATTATAAGCTGCCCAAGCTCAATGGGTGCGTGACAGACAAGCAAAAATTGATGCGTACAATAAGAGAAGGGAGGAACAAAGGCAAGCTGGTGAAGATTTGAAGGAATTGGACGAAGGAATGAGAAAGTATTTCATTGCTACTATCGATAGGGCCCCAAAGCTCTTAGATTTTTATACACCCTCAAAGCAGCAAAAAGACGGTGAACTGACGTTCATTCTTGGCTCCTTAGCCCTTTTGGGTTTTGCGGCGTACAAATGGGCGTAATCGTTTTTGACATGTATAATAAACATGTCAAAAGTAAAGCATGTTGTTTCCGAGAAGGAAGCGGAAAAACTAAGCCAAATCTACTATTCTCCAGAACAGCTCTGGACCGGACGTAAAGCCATCAAATTGCTCGCTGAGAGCTCTGGTCTTTCCAAAAAGAGAGTTATTCACTGGCTAAGTCTCCAGCTCTTGTGGCTCAGACATATAAAAGGCCCCAAGCGCATCAATTACTCGCATTTCAATATCACGAAACCCAACGAAATGCACCAATTCGACCTCCTGTACATGCCGCATGATAAATTGTATAGCAATACGTACAAATATATCCTTGACGTGGCCTCGAGGTATAGGGTGGCAAGACCGCTACGTAGCAAGAAAGCTAGTGAAGTAGCCGACATGCTCAAGGACATATACAAGTCCGGACCTCTCCGCTATCCTCAACAATTCCAATGCAATAATGGGTCAGAGTTTAAGACTGATGTGACCAAGCTGTTAGAAGCCAAAGGTGTCAATATTAAAAGGGCAACTACTAAATATCACCATACGTTCACAGCGTTCGTGGAGTCCTACAACAAAGTACTCGCACAAAGGCTCTTCAAGCCCCAAGACGCCCAGGAGTTTGCATCTGACAAAACCAGTACTACATGGGTCAAACACCTATACAATATTGTAAAAACCATAAACAATTCCAAGACAGCTATGATCGGAATGAAACCTTCATCTGCCATGAAGCTTGAGGATGTGCCACTTGCAAAAAGCGAGGAATGTCCCGAGGAAAAGCCTTTGCCTGATGATGGCCTTTACCTCTACCTCTTGCAACCTGGTGAGGAACATGGTGATGCCAAAAGACGTGCAACGGATGCGTGGTGGAGCAAAAAGACGTACAGGTTGGATCGTATCGTATCTGGTACCCGTCTCCTATTCTATCTCGACGGAGGTCCCGATCGTACTTTCGTGGCAGAGGAATTGCTACTGGTACCCGAGGGTGTTGAAATACCCCCACGAGCATGTGAAAGATTGGTAGGGCTATTTCACCGGTTCCCCCGTAGCGGGGGAACCACTCAGTTGATACTTAATGTGAACTAATGGTTCACATTAATACCTACCGAGCAAGATCCCTTTTAATCATCAATCGGGTGAAGTCGTGTATAATCATAAGGATGTAGGGTGTAGAATAGATAGCCATAGACGATTCCCTTGATAACATTTGGCTCGCTGCCCTCAACCCTATCACCTTTGCAAATGATCATTGTCTTGATACCTTTGCATTCGTTATTCTTGTGTCGTGTGAGATTTTCGGATCTGGTAAATCTTTGTGTACAAACCTCGCATTCCCAATGCTGCGTCAATACATCCATCTTCTTGATATAGAAACAATGACCCTGCAGCATACCAATATTGATCGTGTCTAAGTTTTTTTTGTATTGGCTTGTCCATAGACGAGACGCCATGGAGCCTTGTCGGAGTTTGTCTTTGGTTCGAAGACTCTCATTAATTTCAAATCCTTTAGCGATGCCCTCCAAGTCCACGAGCCTCGTAGCCCGTACATCCTCCCTCTTTAGATTATGGTCCTCGTAGTACTTGCGGGCTAACTTGAGGGCCTTTTGCGTAATATGTTTTTCACGTTTCTTTTGATTCTTGCGGTAATGAACGGCCAAGCATGTCCAAAAGCAAAAAAGCATAAAAAGAACGGACAGCTCGTTCTATCGTATGTCTTGTCAGAACTATAAATGCACCTCTTGATGCGCAACCAGCCTGGCAAAGGTCCACATCCAAGTAGGGGTTCCCTCGTAGAAATTATCTTGATCTGAACGTGCTTGAATATTATTTTACCTTCATATGCTCCTGGTGTCTCGATAGTTCTATCTGGTGGCAAGTAGGCTTTCGTCCAAAATTCGGCAACTTCCAGATCCAGGCGCTTCATCTCGCATTCATCCATAAAAGCCTCGATTTCATGCTTAAGAGTGACCCGGAGCTCTTTGTTTTGTGGTACCACATCTCCACCGCATCGGTAAATTTCGCAGCTAAAGCTGTATACCACCTTCACACGCATGTCTACGTGTGGTGTGATTTTTCGCATAATGGTCTCCGTCAATGTCTGGTTAAGGTTATTATTAAATCGCCATATTTTGATGCGGTTTCCGTCTTCTATCATTTCCGCGTCATCATCAAAAATATTATAGATATCCTCAATTACATCAGTATTGGTGGCATGCTTAGATTCTTTCCCGAACATGTGTTTGAGGTCCTCAATTCCTTGGTATTCATCTTCGATGGTGACCCGTTGAACCTCATCGTGGAGAGTTGGTGTTCCTGAAAATTTATCCCTGACCCTGTTATAATAGTAACTAATGGTATCCTTCACGCTCCTTATTTGGTTAGCGAGAGCTTCGCGAGTTGGCGCTACTGGTGCTGATTCTGTATCATATAGTTTACTGATTGCATTTTTGAAAAAAATCATCCCTTTATTATAGGTACATTTTATTCCAACCAGAAAAATTTTTGATTTGGTCAAGGATTGAATAATTAGGGAATTTCCCTTACTCATATTCTGTATAATATGAGTATAAACTATTGCGCATGCGTATTATCAGAATCGGTATTTCTCGGATTTTATTTTCGGATGACGTCGGGTTTACCGATTTTGGGTGGAGGTGGTGGTGGAAATGGTGAAAGCGGGGTTTGGGGGGGGGGGGGGGGGGGTAAAGGTGTTGGAAGAAAGAAAAGTACCTATAATCACTCCCTACTACTACTCAACACCTGACCTGGTATTTTATTTTTGGCGAATACAACAAGTGCTTCTTCATATTTCTTTGTATTAATTAAACATTTTCCAAAATAATATTGACTAATTAGCGCTTTATGATTTCTCTCTTCTTTTCTAGTTTCCCTTAGAAAGATTTTGTGAGCTTCTTGGACCTTACCAAAAGCTAACCAGCAGATGGCTCGATTAACTTCTAATACTGGAAAATGTGGTGTGTTGGCACCATACGATCTTGTCAAAACGTATATGCAGTTCTCATACATTGAGTGCTAACGTTGTGTTTTTGATCGAAATTTTTTCTCAAACAGGTAACCCACTAATTATAGTTGCTATCTGTCTGCCTTCCATACCTTGTTTTATCAATTTATGGACTTCGTTGACAAGGTCTTTCCTTCCAGTGAAAGATGGTAACAAAGGAGCAACATCAAACCAAATTGAAATCACAAAACAACTTTCTAGTTCCTCTAGCTTTATTGCTAGCTCTCTGTTATTTTGTTCTGATGCTGTTAGATTTACGATACTCTGCTCCAACAGATGTGCACCGTTTGTATCTAAGTTCATTTTTATAATATTGTTGATGTACTTCCGGGTATAACCGAGCGCTTCCATAGATCGTCCGACAGAGTCCAAATGCTTTCGAAAATCTGCCTCTTTCTTCTTCAACCTACTATGCAAAAGTTCGTTACGAGAAAGATGTATACGAACCACGAGCGCAGATACAGATTGGTCAGTTGTTAGTGGGTAACTATACCAGCCAGTTTTAGGACGTGGTATCTTTATCACTACTCGGAGTAAAGCATACAACAAACCAACATCATACATATCCGGATCTGTTGCGCCAATTGGAGGATACAATATCTCAAATTAACTTAACTCTGATTATGGACTTCCAATACCTTTTCAAGAGGCTGCTTATTCTGAGCCAGTTGGTCCAAAAATTATTGCTTTAAGAGGTTGGTGGATTCGTCCAAAAGTTTAAGCAATCTTAAACCTCTTTCTTCTTTTTCGCCTATCAAATTCATTTTCTGGGGAAACTGCTAAAAGAATACCAATTGACACAATAAAATAAAAACATTGAAAAAAAATTTTAATGGCATCAAGTGCACTGTCGTCAAGGTCTCTTCGCTGCATCATGGCACCTTCTGGTAATAACAGATCGTAGAACTTTTTTTGGATTTTTACAACTTGTTGAATTTGAACTACAAAAAAAATCTTTTATTTTGTCACCATTGCATCAAATTTTTCAGAGCGCAGTTACTTACCCTGAACAAACTTTAACTGTGTACAAGTATCTTGATGTAATGAAAACTTTTCACTTTAGTTTTTTGTGTTTTGAAAAAAAAAGCTTATTTTGTCATAGTTGTTTTTCAGGAATTATGCCACGTTTCGTCAATCAAACTTGTGTCGTATTCTTTAAAACACAGAATTCTAATTTGAAGTTTGCTTTTAATTATTGCTTATAATTATTGGTTTTAATTATATTAACATAATGTGCCAACTCTTCTCTGTTCTAGCCATAAACTTATACAGTGTTACCAAGGTAGTTTCTAAGAATAGAAGTTAGAAAAAAAATCGATCAATTAAATTCAATAGAAGTTTAAAAAACAAAAGATCGACCAATTAAATTTAATGATAAAACAAGGACGACAGAGTGTTTTTTTTTCAGATAATAGTTTCAGCATACGGCAAATGCGGGACCCGGGATCCAGTAACCCAACATGGTGAAATCCAGGAAACAGGGCAAATTTTTTATAAATAAAAATATTACGAAGAACAGAATGCTACATACGTAAAACATGGCGAACACTAAACTTTGTTTTATACAGTGTTTAATTAGTAAAAAATATAATTATCGATACGATAGTGCCAAGAAATTTACACACGTAGGTAAAAATGGATAGACTTTTTTAAATCCACTAAAAAACAAACAATGGAGATAGCAGTGCAAAACGAAAAACGTCGAAAGCATTAGTGTAGCTAGTTTTACATAAGATTGTTAAAAGAGATTGTTTTAGCTGGACAGGGTAACGGCTGTTTTCTGTGTTTATATTTAAACTGGAATTGCGATAAAGTTTTTTAAAGAGTACGGGTATTACGCCTATAAGACCACTGATGCAAGCGCCTTGTACACAGATCTTCGACATGGTTTACCTGTATTAAGTGCATATCTCAGTGTCAAGATTAACTTTCGAACTTTCACGGAAATTATTCCGCAAAATGAAAGAATGCTGATCAACTGTTTTTACTATGGTTGGTTTATTAGAATCTAGTTTATTTGAAAATTGGACTACCTATTTTGGCCAATATTTAAGAACGCAATAAGACCAAAGACCAAAGAAATTTTTTATTATAAACGGGACAAAAACGGGGCAGCAGAATCACAACAAGGAAACATCTTCAATACTCGAAAATTCGAATTAGACTCTGCAAATTTTCGAACGATTTGAAAGAAACATTTTCCGCTCGATTAAACGACTAACTCGAAACACACGCTTTTTGTTTTCGTTTTGCGAGGAGGAGCTTTATATTTTTTAAACATTTTTTTCAGGATTAAAAATATTTTTTTAACAGGTAAGTTTTTCTTTTGTCGACATCATGTGTTACATATTTCTTGTTAATAGATATTAGTTTTGGTAGGGCTGTGCTGTATTCCTAAACTTCCTTTCAAAACAATCTAGTTTATAAGAACTTTGAAGCTAGATTCTACAAGAAATAAAGAACGTACGTACTCGGTCAACAATAATGAAATTTCCATAATAACTCCACCAAATATTCTCGTCGGGCAACTTTTTTTCAAGGGCTCTTTGTCGTTTTTACTGTGGGTCGTGCTGAGAGCTTATTTTAGAATTAGAAAAGATATATTTTGGCTTTTGTCACAAAATTCATTAAATTCGTGACAAATTTATTCATGCAATAAACTTGAAATAATGTGGAATGAATTTTCGCAATAATTTTGTAATGGAAATTTTAATGAGAACGCAAGTTTAATGTTCTTTCCGAAGTTTTGAGTTAATTAAAAGCAATTATCCTGGTTTTTACATAAGTAATATGTTGTTAAAACAGTATAAGCAATACACGCTTTTTATCTAAGCATATACTCCACAAGGATTTCAAGTTAATAATATTCTAAGAATATGATCAACTTGAAATTCTGATTGGGCTGCATAAATAACAGCACCTAAGGGGGGGGGGGAGGTCTTTCAATCTTAACTGGGCAATATCAGTGTTTTTTTTGTTCCAAATTCTTATACAAACACGTGTGCACCTTGACGTTTAATGGAATCATTACGGTGTGTGTGGACTGGTGTGAAATGATAAATTGATAATAACACGAAGAAAAGCAGAAAATATTATACAATATAAAATGTAAACATGAAAATTGAATAAAGAAAGCAATTATGTTCGTAAGGGTAGGGTAAACTTGATTCGAGAATAGAAACCATGTCATCATGATATCGATTAACTTGAAATGTGGTCGAAGATCCACAATTAAAAATTCAAGTTGTTTTTAATGACGTTTAAAAATTTAAAACAATAAATCTTTTCAGGAGCTTAAATAAACAATAGTAGTATTATTACCAGACCCCCATATCACAAATGTGTTTAGACACTTCTCCATTGATGTTATTAACTTCAAATACAGCGTAATGAGCCATGGGAGAAAAAGCTCAATGGCGGAGGGTGTAATCATAATATTAAAAAAGTTCAGTAACGTTTTACTGAAGACATAGGTGACAAAACGTACGGACATTTTCTAAAAGAGATTTATTTATATGTAAGTTAATAATTTTGGTTTTATTCTATTTTTATATAAGTTTTAACTACATTTATTTATATTTAATTACATTATAAATAGTTCTTACCTTTGATTTTTTTTAAATTTACCAAAATGGATTTTTACCCCATGAGCATTAAATATTTATAAGTTTTTTGTCGCATAATTTTATTGCAATTCACATTGGCAGTTAAAAGTTTTGCTTTGTGTTATCTCAACTAAAAACAGTTTGGCTCGCTAGTTAACTCACAAAAAATATTAGAGATTGAAATAATAAATAAACTTAATCGCTGGAGTCGAAAAGCATTTTTAGCTAAAACTTTTTTTATAAAAACTAGGAAAGTTGCGCTAAGATGTTTTTATTTTTATTTTTTTTTGATATTATTGGTATTTCTGGACCTTTTTAATTGTTTTAAAACAAATTACAAATAATTGCCACGTATAATCCAATTACAAGTTTCGCAAAATCGCAACAATTGATTCATTTATTGTGGGGGTTTTCAGTAAAATTTCAACCTCGCCATTGATCTTTTTTGGAACCTATTCTCCAGTAATTCTCAGCCTCATTTCTCTAATAAAATTATCCTTTTAAAAAGTGTATAATGGGGTAAAGCTTTATTGATTTTCAGAACAAAAAAAGTTTGTACATACTGTATTCCTTTTTTTGAAAACATTACAATTCTTATATAAAAACAATATGTACGTACTCCATTCTTCGCTCGAAAACATTTTTTCAACAGAACGTAAGTTTATCAGAAGGTCAAGGCTGAGATTTTGGCAAAAACTGAAAACATTTGAGAATATGCTCGACCTGAATTCCTTTACAGAAAAAAACAAAATGTGACTCTAGAGTCACCTATTAACCCTATTCGGTACGGGGTGGGGGGGGGGCGGATTCCGCCACCCCTTTTTTTAATAACTCCTGATTGCTTTCCTATATGGCTATGATACTTACTGAGTTTCAACATTTATCTATTAGACACCTGCATGCTAAATTTTTAGGTCCCATACCTTTCGGAGGCTTTGATATTGGCCATTACTCGAAACTACCTCTAAAATCTCTATGAAATCCTTATAATGGGAAAAATATAATAACTCCTGTTAGGATTATCCTTAAAACTTGAAACTTGCAACACAACTTTGTTTCATCAAGAAAAATCATTTTGAATAATTTTGACACGTGACTAATCCGATTTCCCGATTTTGTCGGATTTTACCCGAAAATCGGAAAAAACGGATTTTCGGGCAATTTTTGGCAATTTTTTATCCGATCAATGTAAAAACCGGAAGATATGTCAAAAAAATTTTATTTAGCTTTCAGAAACTTCAAACAGAATGTAAAAATTCACTCTAGAACAAAAGTAATTATATTTTAAGCAGATAGTGGCATTTCTAACAATTTTCAAGCTTCTGATGACGTCACATGGAAATATGCTGACGCAAGCAAAAATTTATTGCCGCCATTTTGTTCCTTTTATAACGTACTATAAGTGTGCCAAGTTTGATTCAATTTGAACAATCCTATGAAAAGTTATTGAGGGGGGGCGGGATCCGCCCCCCCCGGTCATAGTATGTTCGAAAAACCCCGGACCGAATAGGTTTAAACAAATATTTTAAAGAGTTCCATCTCTTTAGAAATGTAATTTTGTTTAATATGTTTTATTTCGCGCATAATGAAGTAGTCAAATATCCAAAGTTTTTGCTTTTTTAAAAAAGATAAACGAACAACCGAATAAATAAAAGAATCCCTCTTGAGGATAAAAAAAAACTGACCACTATTTAAAGCTTACCTCCTGCGAAAAAAAAGACGGATTCATATGAAAGACCTTGGAAAGTTGGCTACGGATATTTATTTTTTTTAAATATTTCGATCGGTCTTAACATTTTTGACTCAAAAGTTTTGATAATTATATTAATTAATGTATGACATCATCGATTAGAAAAAATGAGTTCTATCAAGGTATGAGGTGGTGCCAATATGTTTTTACCTATCCAGCTATAGGTATTCTGAAATAATAATTTACATGAATATTAATTCTTAGTTACCCTATTTATCATTCATACCAGCAATTGTTCCTAAATTCTTCCTAAGCATCTAATCGATGATGTCATATATATATATTTCCGCATAATTAATTAATTTTCAAGATTTATATCTCGAAGAAAAATAGCTTTTATAGCTTAGTTAATATAAAAACAACTTTTTTTTCACGGGAGGTAAGCTTTAATAATAGTATTCCGTCTGTCTGTTTGTGCCCGAGAAAAAAATTCGTGTTACGGAAACACGAAATGCGATATATAAAGGACGAGTGAGTGAACCCGTGGATTTCTACACGGGTTACCGACTAGACATAATTAAGTAACTCGGTTCCCAGAGCAATTTTTTTGTCGCAGCTTCTTGTGTACCGGTGTAGCAGATTATCTTAACTTCCTGTGTCAAAATAGAGAATAATAACTCCCCTAGAGTAGAAATAACCTAGTAAATAATGACTTCCCCAGTTAATAAACACTCCCCTTTTTTTAAAGAGAAGTTCAAAGGCAGAGCCACTTAGTGATATTAAAGTATATTTGAAACCAAAAAAATATCCAGATGGAAAATACAGCAAGCTTTGTCACTCCCCGCTGATTAACTTCGAAAATTGTTAAATTCTACTAGATCCTTTAAGTCACTTAAACCTTTTTTTTTCAATTCAGATTGCAAGAGGGTCATTAATGTACCCCGTCCAACCCATGCTAGCATGGGTTAATGTTAATGGGTTAATTAATGGGCATGCTAGCACCGCTAGCCCTTTCTTCTATGCAATTCATTTGTCTGTCGCATCGTTTTTCGCCATTTTCCCACCAAATAACGAAGTTTATTCTCCGTGAAAAAGTCCATAAATCGCAAACTATTCATCCAATAAAGCCGAGAATGATGATGATGATGAATTCAAAGCACAAATTTACGTCAAAAAATGCAGAAAGAGTTTGCTAACAAATGTTTTAGTTAAGGCAATAAATTCGGGGAAAGATCTTGGTCGGGTCATAAAGTCGGGTAAAATTTTGGTCATATAAATTTTAGTAACTGAGCTGACTTTCTATCGTTCTATCTAAAAAGAAATATAAGGGAGTCAAAATAAACTGGGTGAGTTATTAATTCCTAGGAAATGTTGACTCTATGGGGTAACAATTCACTAGTTTATTATGACTGGGGAGTTATTATTAACTAGTTTATCTTAACTAGGGGGTCATTATAAACTAGTTTATTATCACTGGGGAGTCATTATTTAAGGTAGTTAAGAATTTCGGTGACACCGATATTGCTGAGCATAATAACTGAAGAAAAAATTTGTAGTATGATTATGTCAGACGAAATGAGTTACGCATATCAAAGATTGAAATGGTTGAGCTCGTGACCATTAAAATTTTTATTGATGCAGTTTATTTATTATAATTCATTAACCAGGAGGAATCATTTAAATAGAAAGTTTTATTTAAAATTCCAAACTTATCACAGATCACAAATACTTTTTGAATTAATTCTGATAAAATTGTAGGAAGAAACATATTTTCTGAAGTGGTAAATTTTAAGCCTATCGCCTTGCACTATTCGTTATGTTGACTAATTAGTTACCGTAATTTTCTACGACAAAGATGATGTAATATTATATGACAACAAAAGCAAAGGATCACGACCTAGTGACATGCTTAATCAACTTGTCAGATAATCATTAATGCACGCGTTTTTTAAGAACAACTTTATAAGAACATGAGTCTTAAATTTTGCTGAAAAATAGACCTAAAATCTTTTTTTTTTTCATAGCTAAAAACAACCGAGCATTTTGACAGAAAATAATAACAATCTAGGAAGTATAGTTGTTTTTTTCTCTAACTTTATTTTTTAAGAATAATAGAGTACCATATTAATAACAAATAAACCTATTTTTTATATAAAAACACAAAAACTTTAGCGACAATTTAGGAAAAAATTCTGAACTTGTGTTCTTACCATAAACAAAATAAAAAAAAGCCTCAAAAATAAAAACAACCAGCCTCTGGTCAGATTATATAGGATCTTACAAAAAAAAACAGATTTTTACAAATAAGCTATTTTCAAACCCATGTTTACATAGATCACTTGATAAAAACGTTCCTGTCTCAGAAAGAAGTTTAATCATGTAGGTCTAATGGACTCAAATATCAAATTACTACTAATCTTTTTTTTTGTCCACCCCTCTAAAACAGCTCCCTTTGAAAAAAACCTTTGACACAAATTAGAAATTCCCAAAAGCTAAAATGTGTTTTATCACAGTTTTGCTTTTATTTGAAAAGTGTCTTCATTTGATGGGGTATTTCCTGTTCTCATTAAACACTGCGTCAGCAAGATAAACAATAGCGTCTTGATAATCTACTTCATCGCTGGCTTGTTTGCATTTACGTCATCATCTGTTAGGAGGCACTGAAGCAAATATAGACAAATTAGTCGTTAGCCCGTGGAAAAATCCACGGGTTCGCCGTCCTTTTTATAACGCAATGCGTGCGTCTCGCTACCTGCGCAGCTAAGCTACCATTTTGCGTGACAGACAGACGGACGGACGGACAGACGTATACGGGTATTATTATAGAGATAGAATACGAATTGGATACTAACTTCTGCATGTATTCTAGAGCACAGTTCCTTTTAAATAATATCTATTGTCATAACTTTTTAATCAAATGCGTGCTAGGGAGGGGAGGAAGGGAGGCTGATTCCCCCATGTTAAACTTTTTTCCTAACTTTTTATGGGCTTCGAAACCTTTTATTTAGCTTTAATTTTCCTAAAAACTAATCCCGCCTTATAGCATTGGGGAGCGCCTAAATAACCAAGCATGAATAGGGTTAACCCTAATGCTAAAAAAGCTCTCTCCCAATTATTTTTGAATATAACTTTTGAAGTATATACTATATAGGGGTTAAAAGTCGAATCCGTCATTTTTCTTTACATACATGGAATATACTCTATACTCATACCATTGGAACCTCAAAAATATCCGACATAAAGAGGTTTACTTTACACTAAGGATTTTCTCACATTGGCTTGTCCGTTATTTCTTTGTTCTATTCCTTTCGAATCAAGTAAATGATACATATAATTTGATTAATATGAACTTGTATTATTTATACGCTCTACTGTTATACAAACAAAAAAAATATCAACTAACAAATACATTGTGTTTTATAATCTGCTCTTAGAAACTCGGATTGAAGTTTGTTTTCTTTTTGATATTTGGAGATTTCCACTTTTTTCGTAACTCATGGCAGCATGTCTCGACTTTCCTTTAACAAGTGGTTGTTTTTTTTCATGTGTCCGCTTTACACAGCGCTTTTTCAAGGGAGAATGTCATTTGGTGCGAAAAAATGTGTCCGTCTTATAAAGTGTCCGCCTTATAACTGTCCGCCTTATAGAGATTTTCTTGTGAGAGTTTGACCTGAAATCAGTCCGTTCCGAGCAATAGTGTCCGTTATATAGAGGTGTCCTCTTCAGACCATGTCCGCTTCAGACCATGTCCGCTTTAGAGAGATTCCACTGTATTGCATTTCTGCATATTAACTATTTTCAAATCAGAATTCCTTCGGAAATAACAACAAAAAACAGCAAAATTCAGGGTTTTAAAAAGTTTTTAGATGCCTTTAAAATGTCTTTCCGCAATCAATTTGTTTCTTAATAGTTTGTATAATTTTTTGTACTGTATAACAAACATTTTTTCGCGAACGTTCAAAAATTAATACGAATAAGGTACTTGAAGGCTACGTTGTAGCTATGTACCTGACAACCACCTGGAAACAAAACACCAAACAACGAAAGTGTAATCTAGCCTGTGTTGGCCAGTAACACTGCAATATCTTTTCAACAAGTAAGCTGTTTTTATGACATTAAGTGCTACTTAACAAAAACCACAAAATAACATTTACAAGCCAAAACATTTATAAAGATAATATATTTTAACTATACCTCTTGCATGCTTTACTTATCAAGTAGATTGTTTGACTTATCAAGTAAAGTTTACTTATCAAATTTCATTAAAGTACATTTAAAACCGCTTTTGTGATAACAACATCCATTTTATCTTTTTTACGTTATTGTAATATTTTCAAAAGTATATTTTTTCTTTTGTTAATTATTCACTTAATTGTCTAAAGAAACTATTTAACGGATTAAAAAGTGTGTCTAGGTCCTCTAGGTTTCCAAGCAAAAAATTCTACATGTCAATTTTAGTTGAAACCAATTTCCCACGTGTTTTATTTTGTTCAATCAAACGGTTTCATCTTCGCCAAAGCAAAGAAGGTTTGATTTCAAGAAATATGATCCCGTACTTTTGTATTAAAAATATCACAGTCAGTTCCAGACCCAATATTTCACAGGCCAACGCTAGTACAAGTTCTTCGGAATCTGACGGACAAAAAACTGGTAAAACAATTATTTCTGAAAGTTTAACCTTGTATTTTGTTACTATTGGTGTTAAAATAGAAATTATTATTTATTATAAACAAACATGCTATCCGGCATTACTATGCCTACCCGTAGGGTAAAAAAGTTGATTTCCTGACCTAATGTCTACTCCGCCGGTGTCAGTGACATTAGCTACAATCCTTCAGAAAAATTGTGGCTCCCCGTTCTCAGTGTCCATGCTGAAATTGCAAGTTGGGACTGGGCGTTGTGGTGATTATGAGGGAACAAAGAGTTTTATCTGTAGAATATGGATGTCTTTGCAGATTTACTAAAATTTTTGGTCCTTTGTTTTTGGTCTAAAATTACCAGACATATTTTATGGAAAATTGTAACTGGCTGGCGAGATTGTGATGTACAGTTCTGATCAGAGCAAAATTATCTTACTTATTGTGTAGTTCGAAAATCTGAGCCTGTCACAAACTATTTTTATGCAAGCTATGTATAGTTTTATGGTAGCTACGAAGCTAGTTTTATGCCGTCTAAGTAGCTTCTTTTATGCTAACTAGATATAACTAGATAGCACATTTAATGCTAGCCAGCTGTAGGTGAGCCTTCGAAATTTGCATCAGCGAGGTAAAGGCTTAGAAAGGTTTCATTATAGGTAGAAAATAGTGATATACTAGCTTCATAATGTGGCTAGGATATTCAAAAAATACCTTTTTTTCTTGGAGAAGTTCCTTCCATCTTTAAAAAACAACAGAAACACTAAATCGCTAAAAACACCACGTTAATTTGCTTAATCAGAAATTTAGGGAAAAATGAATCTTAAATCACTGGAAAAATGAGTCAAATTATACGGTGATCCAATAGAAATTATATACACCTTCCACCGTACGTGTATTTGACTATTAAAATGATTAAATGTGCTTCGTTTTTAAAACTAAAAACATTTTTTTTCAAAAGCAGATAAAATACACTCCAAGCTTCACTAACATGCTTATCTAGAACTTTTGTTAGCTACAACAATTTCTTTTTTATTTCTTAAGGACAAAACAAGTGTAAGTTTTTAAGTACAAGTCAGTTGGAATTCTGTTGAACGTATATGCACATTTTATATAAATGATCGAGTTAAAGGGGTGGAGACTTTAATAACAGGCCAGGATGAAAATTTTTAAAAATGTGCAATTAAGACCTGGACAATTTAACAAACAGCATTTTTTGCTCGAAAAGAATAACATTAAAGTGTAAAAATAGCAAGTTTAAAACTGAAAACGTGCCAACTTTAAATAATATGCTTCTCAGGGCATACAGTATTCAGTTTTTGCCTTATTCGCGTGCTTACAGGCTAACATTAAAGTTTTGCACTTTTTAGTAAATTTCGACTTTTTATTGATGATTATTCTCATTATAATTTTGTGCTTTTAAAAAAATAGTGTACATTTGATGAGAAACTACTACAGATTCAGAATTGATATCAAGTCTGATGAGTAATGTTATGAAAAAGCATAGCAATTAACATTTCTTTTTTCATGTCCAGGTAACATAGCAACAAACTACTAAGAACATAGTTCAGAATGTCTATGGTAGCTACCGACATTAAAGATCTATTTAAGATCAAAATAAAACCACGCCATGATAGTTATTCCGATCAATATAATCGTATTTTCATGGTGAAAATTCTACTGGCTTGCACTATTGTGCTTGGTATCAGTTGGTATAGCGATAAATTTAATTGTGTTGTGCCAGGTAAATATTATTAATTGATTTGTTTGTTCGTTCGTTTGTTCGTTCGTTCCAGGAAAGTATATCTTTTCTTTCTTATTTCATTCGTTTACATGTAATTTTCTTCTTTATTTCTCCATAGATGAGCAAAAGCCAGCAGAAGACTTTGACAAGTTTGTCTCTAATGCATGCTGGGTACAAGGAATGTTCGTTTATAGAGAACTAATGGACAAGCTTGGTAAAGTTGCATATTATGGAGTTCCTAAAGACTTGGTTGACAATGGTTTGATGCCGGGAGGTCATTTATGCAACGCTGACAAAGAGCAAAAGGGACCGTTTAAAAACAATCCCAATTACGTGTGCAAAGAAATGACCAAAACGTTTTTCATACAGGTTCGTTATTTCATTAGCCTTATTTTTGTTAGAAAAGAACCCACACGGCGTTGCTTTGATTCTAAAACTTTTTGACTTTTATCTTCTCTTAATTCACGCCGAAATAGCACCCCCCCCCCCCAAAAAAAAAAAAAAAAAACGAAATAATTGTCACGCCAATGATCTTCTTTTCTCTAATTCTATTAATAAGAATATTGAAATTAATGCACCTAACAAACAAAACTGCACTCATTTGTATATAGGACGTAGCTATCTGCAGCCATTTTTATATTGTGAATGTCAAAAAAAAATTTAATTAAGTCTTTTTCCTTAATTTTTATCTCCCTCTTCATCTCGGCTCCTTGAGGTCCTGCGGCTCTTTATATTAATTTTGAATTAAAAGCCATCTTTTTTGGAGGTGATCTTATACTTAACTGTCCTTAACAATAAACTATTTCAAATCTTTCACAAGAACCACTCAAATTCTATTAAAGAGGATAGATTTACTACATATTAGCAGGATAGCACTGTTAGGGGCTTCTTTGATTTAATGTATTTAATCTTTTGTATGTTTTTAAATCTGACATTTAAAGCGTGGAATGGACTCTACGTTAACGTTGTACATTTGATAAGTTAGAGATAGACACTATGGCTGTTAAGGCTGCTAAGCTTTCAAGATGTTTATTAATGTATATTCATGTTTTTATCTAGTACCAGTACATGCCGTTCTATGTGTGTGCATTGGCATTGTTGTATTACCTGCCATACATGATTTCAAAGACGGTCAATCATGATCTAATCAACTTGCGTGAAGCTATTAAGAAGAATGAAACAGATATTGATGGTATTGTCAAGTATTACTTTAAAGATCGCAAGCAACGAGGAAAATGCAGTAAGATGCTGACAGCTAAACAGATTGCAAATATAGGTGTTAAAGTTGCCTATATCATTGTCAATTTCCTTGCCTTTTTTGGAACAAACTCAGTTCTAGAAGGTGAATTTTATGGTTACGGTCGCAAATGGGTGGATTGGGCTAGAAAGAACAACACTATGGCTCATGATTACATGGGATATAGAGATTTTCCCAAGCCAAGTAAGACTATTCCACTTTATTACTAACTATATTTTTTATATTTCATACCCGTGCACCTCAGAACTCTTATTTAGCGAAGTTCATTTTTTATCCAGGTAATGAACTGCTTCCACCGTTCGGATTGTGTGAAGTTCACAGCTCAGCAGAACACCTTGTTGAAACTCACAATAACGTACATGTAGTTTTGTGTGAAATGTCTCAACATATCTTGTATCAATACGTGTTTATGTTATTGTGGTTCGCTATGATCATTGGAATTGTCGCTTCCCTTGTTGGTCTTCTCATTCTTTTGTTCAATTATGTCATAGGACTGGTCGGAATCAGGTTAGTGATTGAGTGTTTTGTTTGTTATATTGCTATATTTTTATTTTATGTACATTTGATATTTTTCAGATTTCTTTCGCATTTCATTTCCATAAAATATATTCTAAACCATTGCCATTCAATGTGTTAATCATATGCAACAACCTCATTTTTTTAGACGATTGGGTTCGAACAACTCAGCCAAAAGAATATTTGATGTTTTAACCTACAGAGAAGTGGAATATCTTGAATTCATGCGCAAGAAGAACCAGCTGGTGTACGGAGACGTTCTGGAAAAATTAAGGGAGAAGATTCTTGGTTCACCTGCACACAGCATCGATTCAAGTTTCGATAACCCAAAATCTGAGCCTCCTCGCTATCCAATGAAAAGAAAGCCATCCAACGGAACATTCGCACTTTAAAAACTTTGTGATGAAGTAACTTGATATGTCCGACTTGTTTTATAAAGACCGGTAACAATTTCTACAGGGTATTTTTGTACGAGAAAGAAAAATTGTAAATAGGATTTCTAAAGTTGCATCAGTATTCTAATAATAAGTTTTGACAAATAGCATAGTTAATTTTTGACGTATTTGTAACCAATCTGTGAGTTTCCAAATGCAACTTTGACAGTCGAAACAAGTTGGTAGGAAAAAGACAGAGGTATGGAAAAAAAGTTCTCAACCTCTAAATTCATTTTTCAGTTTTATGATCCTGGAGCCTGTTGACAAGGCGATTGTTTTGTAAAGTCTTCCTTGTAGTAGTTTCGATTTTATAGTCATGATAGGTATAAGACTCCTTTTTTTTTGTATTTCGCAATGTTCCTATAGCAACAATGTTTTTGTAAACCATGCGTTGTATTTCTTATGATGTTATTTTTAAGAAGAGCATGTGAAAGTCCCTTCACAACCATTTTTTATTGACAACATGTTTTTTCAGCCATAATGGCACTTGCCAATGGAATGGCGCAATTTAGAAGGGTTATCCAGGTGTGCAAAAAAAGGGTAAATGAAAAAGGTGAAAGGTAAGTGAGGAGACGTTCACGTGATTATTTATCGAATCTGAGAAGGTACACTACGTCTCCACTTTCTTTTGGAAGACGTCTTCTGTTGATAAAGATGATCATGAAAGAGATGAAAGAGATATAATAACTCTCTCCCGCATTTTATACTGTTTTAACTGCCTTCTCCCGTCGATCGTTTTCAAAACATTAAAACAGATATACGTCCGAAGGAAAATAAAACAAATGATAAAATAAAACAAACAAATCTCACAGATGTTCTATTAAGATAAATAAAAATATTTAGAAAAACTAAAAGAATAATTCAATAATTTTTTACTCAGTCTCGTTTCCATCGTCATCAACATCGTGATCACAAACAGAATAACAGACAGAATAACAGTGTTGAATATTGCTGAAGAAGTGATCGACAACGAGGTCAAAATAGCGAACATTTTATGTTTGGTGCTCGTTTAAAATTATAAGCATATACAATTCAGCTTGGTTTCCATCTGGCGTTAATTCGCGTTAATCAGGTGTGCTAATTGGAGTTAATTTTTTTGCGCCTAATGGAAACGTCGAAGACTAAATTTGCGCATCTGTTGTAACTCCGATTAGCGCGCGGGCTGAATATAAAAAAATATATTATACTAGTCGTTAGCCCGTGGAAAATCCACGTGTTCGCCCGTCCTTTTTATATCGCCTTGCGTGCTTCTCGCTATTGCGCAGCTAAGCTACCATTTTGAGTGACAGACAGACAGACGTATACGGGCATTATAATATAGACTAGCCGGGAAACCCGGCGTCGAAACGCCGGGTTAAGCCACAAGTAAAGGTGTGATCCGGCATTGAACACTCTGTGGAGCGCTTAATAAGAGCCGTAAACTGTCCCACACGATCAGGTGGAGCGCTTTAGTACAGGTATACAGTATGTCGTTAATCTTTTGAAGCGCATACACCATTATAGTGTGCGACTGTAACATATTTTTCAAAAAATAACTTTCCCGCAACGATAACTGATATAAAAACAGAGTTTACAAAGTGTTGTTACTCCATCATAGCAAAAACAATCGTCAATTTTATTTCATTTTGCAGAATAACTTTTTGCGCAAGTTAAAAAATTAATCGTGACACTGGGCTGAGCGCTTAGTACAGTTAAACCGTGTTGCACAGCGTATAGGAATAATACCCTTTTGAAAAAAACTTTCTCGCAGACACAGGGCTGAGTGGTTAGTCCAGGCGTGATTCCCAAGAAAGTTTAAAAATTAATTGTCACAGTGGTGGGCTGACCTTAGTATATACAGGTAAACGGTGTTGCACATGCCCATAGGCGTAACAGCCTTTTACAAAAAACAGTCTGTTTTTAACACTGGGCTAACCGCTTAGTACAGTTAAACACAGTTGAACAGGCGCATAAGGCGTATTACCCTTTTCCAAAAATGTTCATTGCAACTTCGGTTTAAATAAAAACACAGGGAACAGCCTGTCGTTACTCGTCCAGCCAAAACAATCGCTCAGCCATTTCATTTGCAGAAAAAGTTTGCAGAAAAATTATAAAATATGTAGCTATACCTAGCTAGCTAACTGCATTTAGCATAAAAATTATGTATTGCTTAAGAATATTGTTGTAGCCAAACTGCATTTTTATACTTTCACTTTTTAAATAGCCACAGCCTCAACATAAAAAAAATGTTGGCTAGGATAAAAAGCTCTTATACCAAACAGAATAGCAATAAGTGAGGCTCTAGCTAGCTAGTAGCTATAGCTAGCTAATCTTCGTTCCTAGCCAAACATCCTAAAACTGGTGCGTTTAAGATCTGTACGTGGCTAAAAAACGTGACAATATATTTATCCTAACATGGAAAACAAACAGAAAACAAATATTACAAATATATAAGGCTTTTAGAAGATAAAAAAGTCAAACAGGTCTACAAACCTCACACACTGACCACAAACACGACCATTATCAAAATGGCCTTCGTTCCGCGAAGATCTTGGATTCTTTCTGGTCGCGAAAATCTTGTTTTTTTTTTAAAGAATCAGGCGTTGTGAATGGTATTCTACGCGCGAGCGGTCAAAACAAAGTCGGTAAAAATATATCGCATTTGGTATCGGCGCGTAATTTACAAAATTTCGTGTTTCCGTTACGGCACGCGGGTTTCGCGGACAGACAGACAAAATACGGCTATTATTAAAGAGACTAGTCGATAAGGCCCGTGGAAAAATCCACTTAGGCAGAAGTACAATGGAAAGTAGGTTGTTTTAGATTTTTTGCTGACGTCAGCAGTGCAATTACAAAAATATTTGGCGAAATTTAGTTTATTCGTTGCCTGTACTATGCAGATGTTAATACGCTGACCAAGAAAATGTATATGATCATATCTTTTTGATAAGCAGTTAATGAGACATAAGGGTTTTAACATTTTGCTGATGTCAGCAATGGCCAGTCAAACCCCCAAATTTTTTTTTTAGAAATTTGTATGCCTGTTGCCTTCATCGTATAGATCTTGAAACGCTGATCAAGAAAATGTATAGGATCGTGTACTTTTGACAAACAGGTGCAGAGATATTAGGGTTTAAAGGTTTTTTGATGACGTCCTTTGACGTCAATATTGCTTTAACGTCAAAGTTTGCTAATTTACAGAACAAATTTATAGGCGATGTTTTATAGATTTTATCAAAGAAATTTTATCCACTTTGCAAAAGTGACAGACAGACACACGGAACTGGCGTATTATTATATAGACTAGTCGATAAGGCCCGTGGAAAAATCCACTTAGGCAGAAGGACAATGGAAAAGTAGGTTGTTTTAGATTTTTTGCTGACGTCAGCAGTGCAATTACAAAAATATTTGGCGAAATTTAGTTTATTCGTTGCCTGTACTATGCAGATGTTAATACGCTGACCAAGAAAATGTATATGATCATATCTTTTTGATAAGCAGTTAATGAGACATAAGGGTTTTAACATTTTGCTGATGTCAGCAATGGCCAGTCAAACCCCCCCAATTTTTTTTTAGAAATTTGTATACCTGCTGCCTTCTTTGTATAGGTCTTGAAACGCTTATCAAGAAAATGTATAGGATCGCGTATTTTTGACAAACGGTTGCAGAGATATTAGGATTTGAAGGTTTTTCGATGACGTCATCAACCCGTACATTCCGAAACGGATTCGGGGACCCAGGTTTGGGAAAATTACCCAAATTGGTCCTAGTTGGTCCCTAGTTACCCACGCGGTGAAAAATCATTGACGTCACCACCTCGTTTCCAAGTTATTTGGCCTCAAAGTTTTGGGTGCACTGTAATGGCTTCATTAATTTAATATAGGATATTGACGTTAAAGTAGTGTTATTTTCATCGCGTCGTAACGTCAGAAAATTTAACATATTAGACATGCATTTTTCGGCAACATCAAAAGAAAATGAAGACATCCACTTTGCCTGTCACAGACACACAGACAGACACACCTAGCGTATTATTATAGAGATGCATTCATTTTTATCACAAAATTTTTTTTTCTTACTTATGGCAATAAATTAAAGTAATTCAATTAATTAAAAAAAGAAATTAATTTTTGAAATTTATTTTAATCAATAATAAGATTTGCGATTAAACAACCCCCTGGTTTCTAAAAATCGCGGAAAGATCAAAGGAATATCGCTAACCCTTTTAAACAGACAGACAGACGGAATACGGCTATTATTAGAGAGATTTTGATCCGAATTAACGCGAACACACTTTTGTATAAAGCCTCACCTTCACGTGTGCATACAGAGGAGCAACAGAGCAATCTATTGTTTTGCAAATGAAGTATTGCGCAATAGTGGTGTCGCAGTCTTGTCGAAGCGATGAAACTTGCACACGACAAAAGTAGGATTTGGTTCTACTTTTGTCGCATGGTATTAATTCGTTGAGTTTTCGACCAATCAAATTGCACCAAAAACGTCAACAAACATTGAGAAAATTTTTGTTCGCAAGGATACAATTCTTATTTTCAAGATGGCCGACTCTTTGCAGCAGCACGTTGTAAATTTGCAGAAGTTTGTTGACTCTCGTGTTAATGGATTTATAAACAACAGAAACAGCTACAACTTGCAGAAGAAGCTCGAAATTTATGCAGCTAGAGTTGGAGAGGAAATGGAATTTCGTTCTACTGCTGAAGGGAACATGGAAGTGGAGAAAAAAATTGACGATAAACTTCTAATAAATGTGAGCAATTAAAGGTGTCTCGCGCGATAAAAGCACCGGAGCTTTCAAAGACAACAACAACAAGAAGGAAGCCTGGAAAATGATTGCACCAAAATCTAATGGTAAGAGTTTCCTGTTTTCTCATGATTTTTTTCAGCTTTCAGTTCATTCCTCTCCTGGTGCTTCAGAGAAAACAAAAAAAGCTTTTTTCTTGTTGGGAAAAGGTTGATTTTGTAAATGGAAATTAGCTACATTTATACTTTTTTTTTCATACTTTTCGAATTGGAACTTTCAAAGCGTTGGAAAAATCCACAAGACGGGATGATGAGATGTATTAAGAAAATTCATCAGCAAACAAGGTCTGGGACAGGATACAAAAGAACTCCCAGATGTCAACATTTCGATAGTTAGCTCTTCATCCGGGACAATGATGCAAATAGGGAAACAGATAGTAATTTAAGTCTTAATCTACATCAGAAAATTCAGATTTCCAGACAACAGAAGAAACCTTGATTAATAGTATAAATATTCCAAAAACTCCAACCAGTAGTGCCAGTAGCCACACACAAAAGTAACCGTTAACAACAATTCTGGTGGTAAATTAAAAGTTACAGCAAATGACAATTTCACAACCACTACAATTGACGATTTAATTTTAATTAGAAGACTAACTCTCTCCACCAAAAATAGGTGGTGGAACAACGAAAAAAAATCGATGATTTGATTGAAAAAGTGGCAACCTGCCTTCCTACGGCTAAAGAACCAGTAGATGACGATGCAAATACGTTGTTTGTTAAAAGTTTAGTTCCAAACCTTATAGGCATAGTCGCAAAGCCAACATTATGGTAAAAATAGAAATGCAGCAAATGCTAGCTGAATTTGGATGATTAGTTAGTTAAACAAACCATTTGCTTTCTCATAAAATTTTGTTGTTGTTTTTCTGGTTGTATTGTTTTGTATAATTGAACCTTCAAATAAGCATATACTTGAATGTTATATGACCTTACCTTATGTGATTCTTAATGTTGTTGTGTTTTTTTGTTGACATAGTACATGCTTTTCTTAATAAGCACTGTTTTCACTGCAAAAATGGACTTTCGTAAAAGTTTGCATATCAACCATATAAAAAGTATCGTTTACAAAGGTAATAAACATGTACTATGCATGATTTAATATTTATTAATTTCTGATAAATTTTCAGTTAAAGCCCTATGGATCTTTCTACATTGCTAAACACAAGCAATGTTTTTATTCTTCGTTGAAATTTTTGAAGTTCATGAATTTTTAGTTGAGATTTTTTTTTACTTCCATAGTATATTTTCAATTGCGATATATTTAACTTTTTTAACTTTTAACTCTTGTAAAGAGCTTTTTTAAACAAATTTATTTTATAAAAGTCTAATGTAAAAAAACTTCCAAATAAATGGGTACTAATTCGGAAAATTTTTTTACAATTACAGTTTTGGATATTAATTATATTATAATAACTTTTTTCCTTTTACATTTCAAGAAGACAGGCAAAAAAACTAGTTTTAAATAAAACAGTTAGCAGTGCTTCGAGCCACAGATGATTGTCAACATACACTGCCCTTATATCAATGTTACAACATACGTATCTTGAATAAAGAAAAAAAACGACTATTTTTTGACAATTTTATGTACTCTTTCGACCGCTTCCTGATCACACACATTGCGTTATACAAATTCATCACGTATAAAAAATTGTGTCAAAAGAGCTCAAGAGGCATAGACTTAACTGACACTGCCCTTAAGAGAGATAAATTAGTTTTTGTAACCGTCCCAACTTTCTTTTTTCAAAATCTGGTGGGCAATAACAGCTGCGCCATACAGAGTTATTTCTCATCAAATAATTGTGCAACGCAATGACTACTTTCGTAACAAGGGTAGCAGTGTGTACATTCGCGAAAAAAAAAATCTTTAAAGATTCGGAATTGAGAGGTCGCTATTCTCTACAATTCTCCTTGCTCGTGACATCCGTTAGTTTGCAATTCTATCTTCCAGATACGTATTTTGTGCAGGGCATGGCGCATCTAATCAGGTTTCAAAAGGAAAGCATCATCTCCAATGAACGCGTAAAGATATTCTAAGTTTGAATGGTTCGATTATCGTGCTGGAGGGAGATTTAAACACCTTTGATTAATTGCAATCCCCAATTTACTGATATCTTAATACTGGAAAATCTTCAGGAAAGTTTTAGTAACTATAGGCCAATTCTGAAGATTCTCACATAAAAAGCAACATACATACAAATCCTACTCATAATCATATGTAAACATGACATTTTCATTAGTTTACAGTCTGTAACAGAGCATTCTTTAACATGCAATTCTTGTTTCGATCTGTATTGTTTTATGTGAAAATCATTTCTATGATTTACTTGAATATTCACAAGTTATTTTGATTGATTTTTTCACCAACTTTGTGGATTATACCAGATATATATCCATTGTTTACAGTTTTCTAATATATATTATAAGGATTCAGAACTAATCTTCTGTGTTCTTTAATTGATGATGATTTTCGTTGTCAGAAGAATATTCATCATAGGTACTATGGTGACATCAAAATATCTTATCCTAAAACAAAATTATATACGTTGTATTGCTCAACAAGATGAGAATAAGAAATATTATAAAACAAACTTGGACTATTCTTAGATTAGGTATTGCTTCATTCTTTTGTTTTTAGCAATTTTATTACAAATAAATGTAACATGTGAAAGTTAAAGAGATCTTCTCATGTTCTTAAATGTTTTAAAATGAGCAGTGGGATGTTGTATATAAAATGCACTGTTTAAAAGTTCCCACAAAGTGAAAGTTCTTAGGGACAATCACAATAAAAAAGTATATGCTAAACGCATAAATTTGGCGGTGGGACGAAGTGGAATCCTTTGAAGTTTAAGTATATCTCATACTGTATACATCGATTTCTTAGACAACAGAAAGTTTTTTGAACTTGTAATATGTACCTGCTTAACAGGGACACATGGCCGACATTCAAATATTACCTTTTCTGATTTTGATTTTTAGGGGAAGGAAAGGGGATCTGCAGATCTATTAACATTTAGCTTGGACTTTTGCGTTCATGAAAGAGCTGTCTCTTAGTTATCTTACAAGAATGTTTTCTCTCCCAAACAGCAACAAAGACACACAGTTGCATAAACGTCTACACGAAGCTTACACGAAGCCTGTGACCTTAAGACGTTAAACAAAAAAACTAACAAAATTCTAACTAATACACATACAGGTAGGTAGCTAATAATACACTCTATACCAAATTTAACATACACACCAAAACATCTTTTGACCGCCAAGACAGTGTTTACATAAATTGCTTCAGTTATCTCGTTTAGCATTGGGCTTTTATAAACAAACAATACATTTGATCGAGGTCAAGTTAAAACCTTTTGTTTTGATAAGAAAAAGATTTTAATCACATGTTTTGTAAGAACTATTCTTAAAAGTGGTTTACCACTTTTAAGAATACTTCTTGACACAAAAGTGCCTAAAATTCAGGAGCTGCTAAAACTAAAATATTTCAAGTATTACTTACTTTAAATGAATTTATTGTCTCTTGCAGAGGCAGATGAATGTTTGGTTTGAGACAACAACATGGCACACGTGGCTAAAATATTACCCTCCAGCATTTCCAATCCTTTCAATATCTGAAAGGGTTTCCAAATTCAAAACTTCTTCATTAAACTTCGGTAGCATGCAAATGCTTTGATATTCTAGATATTTGAAGTGCTCCCTGCAATTGGACCTGACCCAAGTAAACCATGTTGAAAAAGAAACATCCACTTGTCCATGTAACCATACTTGTGGTCGTTTTAGGCGTTTAAACTTTTTAACCCACGGACGTTTTAGGCTTTTTTATTTCACATTTCAGAATTTCATTCATTGGAACTTGAAAACCCGCGGATGTTTTAAGCGAATCGACACTTTGCCTAAGATCGCCCCGGGTTTGCTTAATTTGAGTGAAATATAAAAAATCGATAAAAACGCCGCATCGTCATAAAGTCGAAATCGGCGGATGCCAAAAATGAATTTATAAAAATAATTTAGTTTTCTTATAGATTATTCTATCTATAGATTTTTTTTCTCTAGTAGGTCACAAAATTAGGCTTAGGCAATTGCCTAGGCTGCCTAACCCTAGATCCGCCCCTGATGATGGCTTCTCTTCTCGAAGAGTCTTTAAGAATAACACGGTGCAACGAATCCAAACAACTTTTCGCACGTACTTGGTTGTCACTAAGGAAATTTGTAAAAAAAAATTCCTTATCCACCATTCTTGTCTGTTTCACTAACGAATTAAATTCCCCCTTTTAATGATCTTTCTTTGAATACTTGTCGCACCAAAATCTTATAGTTTTAAACGAAAGATAAGTATCAACATCTTTTAATTGTATTTGATACTTTTTTAAAAGGAACAATACCAGAAGTCTTCTTCTTTTGTCGGCAGACATCTTTGTTCTTTTGTTTATATTTACAAAATAAAAAAATCGCACCCTTTTGCTTACTCCATTGTGCTTGTTATGACTGGAGATTAGAAAAAGCTTCCCGGCGCGGCTAATTAATTCTCTTGTTCTGAAAACAATAGACCGCTCTGTCGCTTCGCTTGTACGCTCAAGTGGAGGTGAGGCTTTAAACAAATTGAGCATGTTATGTGTGCAAAAACCATTTCTACAAACATTTTTTATTTATAACGGCGGGTAAAAAAGTTTATCCTTAAAACATTATATAATAATTATTTCAGAAGACGGTAAAATTCTACATATTGCCTTTGACAGACCTAAAATCTTGGCCGTTTTTTTTTTTGTTGTTGCTTTCCCTTTTTTTGAATTCCCCTCAAAAAATTCATATTAGAATGTTCTCCTCGAGGTTATTACACAAATTTCGTCAACCAAATAAAGTAACTTTGCGTTAATTTTACTTGTAATGAAAACGTCATTGCGCTAAACATTCAATACGATTGACTCCGAGGTCAGAATTTAGCGTGAAAAATTAACGTACTTTAGCGCCAGATGGAAACCAAGCTTAAGAGCGCCCATTAAAGATACTCTTTGTTTGCAACATGCATAGAACACTTTATACCAAAAATTAAAATGTTGTTCACACTAGTATGTAAGAAAATCAAAAATCTTAATTTTATGGTTCACAGCAACCTGACTATAAGCTTCATTGATGATATTAAGTATGTCTCATCCAAAAGCTTAGAGCCAGGATTCAAACCAACCAACAAACACAAAAAATTATATGAAGCAAACCTCTACTTCAAACTGACTAATGACGACAAGGCCAGTGTTTCTTAATTAAAATGCGTATTTGGAAAGGCGACTTGTACTCTGAACGTGAAAGCTCCCTAGCCATCACTCTTATTAAATTATATGGAATTTCATCATGAAGTAGGCCAGTGTCTGAAACGAAAAAAAAAATTCAAGTTAAAGAAAATTTAAAATCTATGAAAACTGAGAATTCGAGAAACAAAAGTTCCAATAAACCCGAACCAGCTTAGATTAAATGACTTAGTTGGTAAGAGACATGTATCGCCGTGGATATTCTGCTACTTAGGGATATGCTAGAATTTGAATCTCATTCGAAATTGGCTGGCAACTAAAAAGCAAAAAGCTAAACCTTGTGAATGCGCTTCTTCATTCAACGTCGAACATGCATTGGACTGCAAGAAAGGGGCTTCGTCTCGTTTTGACACATCTCTGATACATCCCTGCAAAATAGATGCTGTATAAAGATTAGGTTGAACCATGTTGCAGCCTTTGACAAAAGAAACGCTAAAATCACGAAGCAACATCAGTAAAGATGTAAGACGCCACATCCCTGTAAAACGTTCTGGAAATCACAATAAATGGAGTTTTTAGATATTAGGCTATTTAATCTCATGGCTAAGGGAAATTTCAAACCAGGACATGAGAAAACGTACTAGATCAAAAAAACAGGAGATGATAAGGCCTTATAATGATATTATGCAGCTTAAGCACGGAACGTTCTGTGAAATATCTTCATAATTGCCTTGCACAGATCGTTAAAAGAGAATGTCCATGTAACACAATTGTTAGGAGGAAAATATCCATTTCATTAATCAACGCGATTACAATCTGTTTGGGTGGTAGTGGATGTGCATAGTGAAGAACTGGAAACATTTTAAAGTCAAGATTGGGTATTGGAAAAAGCAAATTTTTTTAGGACGTATAGTATACTGAAACAATATGTACCCAAAATGTAATTATGTATATGAACCCGGTTAGTCGGACTGAAATCGGTTTGCTATCGCATGAAGTTTTCTTAACCCGGATTGGAAAATAGTGAACTAAAATTTATACTTTTTAATTCAGTTAATTTTTATATATTTTAATGTTTCTAATGCATAAAATTATTTTTCCTTAAAAAAGGTTTTGAACAACACCAAAAAAATTTGTTGATAAAATTTTTTTTTTAAATATTTTTGTTGTTATACAAAAAATATGCTTGAGAAAATGGAAGTTTCCCCGAAGGCAAATTTAGCTTGGATACCAACAACTTAGCAGCGTCCATGCTCTGCGCTGTCTCTAAATTTATATATCTAGCATCAGGCGATTTTCCCGTTGCGGAAAACAAAAAAAATCCGCGGCCGGTTTGAAATCACACCTAGCTACGGCACAGTTAACTTACATTTGGCTCATTTACATGATACAGTTAAATTTCTTGGCAAAAAAACAAACAAATGGAATAAAAAATAGAACTTTTGATTACTTTATCTCTTTAATAATAGCCGTATTCCGTCTGTCTGTTTGTGCACGAAAAAAACATTGTGCTACGGAAACACGAAATATGCGATGAATAAAGAACGCGCAACCCCGTGAATTTTTCCACGGGTTAACGACTAGTCTCTTTAATAACAGCCGTATTCCGTCTGTCTGTTTGTGCGCGAGAAAAAAGTCGTGTTACGGAAACACGAAATACGTTATAAAAAGAACGGGCGAAACCGTGGATTTATCAACGGGCCAACGACTAGTTTCTTAGAATTGTTTCTAATTTAAAATAATATGATTTCTCTACTTTGTGATGGAAATATTAAATATATAAAAATATAAATTTTGAAAATTTGTTTGATGTTATTATAAAATTATTCAGCAAACTTTTTTATCGGAATTTATTTATCTTATTATGGGCCATATGCAAACACAATTTTATGTTGATGGATTCTCCCGAGTATGTTATAGACATACATAAATCCTACGAAGCATTTTTAAGAAAATACTCACATCACTATAACTATTTTTTTCCTCTGAAAAAAATTACAATAAAAAATAAAAACATCCTTTCTCCTTGGATGTCTAAAGGTCTAACAAAATCTGCAAAACTAAAACAAAAACTCCATATAAAGCAGCTCAAATCGAAGTCAAGTAAAGATGTTGAGACATATAAAACATATAAAAATCTTTTTGAAACATTAAGAAACAAAATACAGAAATGACATTAAAAACACATGGTCTGTGATAAAAGAAATTATAGGCAAAAAACAACAACGCAATAAGTGTTTTCCTGACAAGTTGTTTGTAAATGGTGAACTGCTGTGTGGTGATAGAGAAATTGGTGCTGCATGTAATGATTTTTTGGTGAATGTAAGACCACAACTCTCAGCAAAAATTAAGACAAAAGTAGATTATAAAAATTATTTACCAAACTGTAATTTCCAAATGGGAAATGGGAGTTACTTTATGAGTTCAAAAGCTTTAAAAGAAACAAATCTTCTAAGCATTAATAGCAATGTCAAAGATTCATTTCCAGCTTTTAAAAATGTGCTTTACAATATTTCCTGACCAACTAAAACAAGCAAAAGTGATTCCAATATTTAAATCAGATAATTCAGAAACGATGTCAAATTACAGGCCTACTTTCATTCTACCCATATTCTCAAAGATTCTTGAAAAAATTTTGCACAACGGAGTTTTTCTCTTCTTCACCGATAATTCTATCTTTTGTAAAAAACAATTTGGATTTAGAAACAGACACTCCACAGAACATGCGATAATGCAACTTGTGGACGACATTCATCAATCTTTTAGTGATGGAAAATTTACTTTGGGTATTTTTATTGACCTATCTAAGGCTTTTGATACCGTTGATCACAACATATTATTAGGTAAACTAAATGCGTATGGAATAAGTGGGGTAACATTAAAATGGTTTAAACGTTATCTGAGTGAACGAACACAATACATAGATATTGGCAGTGACAAAAAAACTAATAAGCTAACAATTAAATGTGGTGTTCCACAAGATTCAATTCTTGAGCCACTCTTATTTTTAATACATATTAATGATCTAAGCAATTGTTCTGAAATCCTAAATTCTATTATGTTTGCAGATGACACTAATTTGCTTTACTCCCATAAATGTATTAATACTCTTTAAAAAACTGTACCGAGTTAAACAAATTATCATAATGGTTCTCTGCTAATAAATTATCACTAAATATAAAAAAAATAAAGTATACAATATTCCACACACCACAAAGAAGGAAGGACTTGCCTGTTGCCCTACCTAAACTGGAAATAGAATGAAATCAAATTTCACGGGAGATATCCACTAAATTCTAAGGTGTGATACTTGATGAAAATTTAAAGTAGCACCAACACATATCTATGATAAATTTAAAAGTTTCAAAATCTATTGGCATCCTTTACAAATCTCTAATACAATTGTATTACTCTTTTATACATAGTCATATTAATTACGCTAACATAGTTTGGGGTAGCACTAATAAAACTAAAATACAGTCACTTTACCTTCATCAAAAACATGCTGCAAGAATAATCTTGTTTTTAAAAATAGGCTGACTCATTCCAGGTCATTACTTCTGTCAATGAAAGCCTAATGAAAGCGAATTAATAACACACCTGAAGCATTTTCGAAAACCTTTCACATTTCTCAAAACAAATACACAACAAGGTCAATACTATCCATCAATTAGGAAAATTAAAAACAGTCACATTAGGAATAGCTTTAACAAAATTAAGAAGTCAATTTTTGTATCTGCTTTGGAGAACATATTTCGATGTAAAGTGAAAAATCTTTTTTACAGCAAAATGAAGGGAGATTACAACTCTGCGAAAGACATACCTCCGAAAGAAGATGTCGAATCTTACTGGAAAGGGTTATGGTCAAAAAAAGTCATGCATAACGATATTGCAGCATGAATGAAATCTAAATGTGCTTATTTGATTATAGAACGTGGGAAAAAAAATCACAGACGAAATACTTGAATTGAACAGTGCCAAGATACAACCGATAGAGGAAGATATGACGTGCAAGTACTTAGGTGTTGCTGAGAATGCGTTGTACAAAGGCTCACTCAACAAAAACAGAATCCAAAGTAAGTACTTTAAAAGAGCTTGAAAAATATGGTGTAGTGAACTTAGCGGATATAACAAATACATCGCTCACAACTCATTTGCTTTACCTGTCCTCACACAAACATTCGGCATTCTAATGGACTAAAGACGAAATCAAGGCGATTGATATAAAAACTAGAAAAGTATTAAATATGACTGGTAACTTTCATCGTAACTATGATGTGGATCGCACCACGGAAAGAAGGAGGCCAGGGTCTCAAGATGATCAAGGAGGCATATGAAAGCCGCATAATATCAATTAATCAACAGCTTCACCAAAGCACACAACGTAATCCCTATCTCAAAAAGGTTGTGAAAGGAGAAAGCGAATGCATCGTACGACAAGCTAGAGAGTTTTTATCAACTGCGAAC
This sequence comes from Hydractinia symbiolongicarpus, assembly GCF_029227915.1. NCBI lineage: Eukaryota > Metazoa > Cnidaria > Hydrozoa > Anthoathecata > Hydractiniidae > Hydractinia > Hydractinia symbiolongicarpus. Next base: position 18,404,052 of record NC_079880.1, read on the forward strand.
ATCGATGTTGAAGAAAACTGTACGCCACAGAAACTATCACAGAAGTACTTACAGCACTGTGAAAAACAGAGATTACAACGATTTGAAGAAAAAGCTATGCACAGCTATATCTGGAGAAAGATATCATCACAAGAAAGTGTAAATATCGCCAAAGCAACATCTTGGTCGGCGAACAAGTATGTGACTTCGCATTTTGAAGGTTATGCACATGCACTGTACGAACAAGAAATCAATACGGAAGACCTTCAATATCGCCGCGATATACATACAATAAATACATACATATACATATATACATATATACATATGACGAAAAGTCCCTAAAAGGTTCAGCCTGAATAGACTTGTAATAGTAAATTGAAAGTGAAAGAGCAGGATATGAAAAAGAAACTGAAAATAAAAGAAATGTTAACGAAAGGACAAAGTCTCACGCGATTGTATAAATGAACAACCGTTTCTTTTGTTGTCGTAGTCATTTTAAAGTGATTACATGGCGTAATTATTCAAGCTTACACTTTCGTCTTTTTGTGTGTGTGATAAGTTTGAAAGACAGAGGCAATAACAAGAAAAAGAGTAGCGTTACGGGCAGGGAAAACGTCCAACAAAAGAATTATTGTATATTAATATTAGTAAGTAACTTATATTCAAATCTTTTTTCGCGATACCTGACTATTTTTTAATACACATTGTTTCGTGTCCGTTGAATTATATGGCTCGAATCTTTCAAAAGTTAAGAAAAAAACGTTCACGGTGGAGCTCATCTATTCCACTGACTTTGTTGCACAGAAAAACATCAACATAGCTTTATTTATCTGTATCTACGGTGCTGGAAATTTCATTTAGTATATCTAGTTTTATGTAATTTTTATGTTAGAGCCATGCCAAAAGTTGTGCATGCTCGTCTGACGCGTTTTCTGATTTCTTCGAATGATTAGGTTCTTAAAGTTTAGGATGCAAAAAAGCAACAGGCAATTCTTGCCAATTCTTACAGGTATTGTAGAAACAAAAATTATATAGAAAGATGTTAAAGTATTAACTTATGGTTTTAAGTATTATTTCTTCATTCTGTTCCCCTCTTACACAGGAGCAATATAGATTGCTCCTGTGCCTTTTGTTTACCTTTAGTTTTATATGCTGAAGTGTTGCCATGGCAATTTTCGAGTTGAGTATAAATTTTAGATTTTTTTAAAAAATAAAATTTATATAGATTTTATAAGATCTAGGGGAGTTCTTATTATAAATTGTTACATTTTTTTTTGTTTGTTACATTAGTGTGACTAAATATAAATCAATATATGTGACAAATTAAAGCTATTTTTTTCCCATTTCAGCGCATGATGATGTCATTAGCAAAAATGTTTACACCAGCAATTTTTTTGACGTGCTAAGCTTCATGCTTATTTTACAACAACTTTAGAAATTAAAGAGACGCCGGGGAGCCTAGGAGAAATAGGGTTAAGGATGTAGCTATTTTTCGCTTCATTCTTATTCGTGCTTTCTAGTTTTCTATTTGTGGTTGCGTTGTTAATTTTTTAATTATTCGTATTAAACGACCTTATATCATTAATAACAAGTAAATTTGCGTAAGAGATGGACAGCTTAAAATAACAATTTTCCAAGGTTTCTCTTTTAATCAATGATTGGAAATACTTGGCTTCACGATATCTTACGATGGTTTTCGACAGACTGACTTCGAAATTTAAAATGTGTACGCCTGTATAATACGTCAAGTCGATTGACCTTAAAAAGAGCTTTTAAATTTACCCTGTCTTAACCTATTCATGAGATTCAGCCGGGGAAAGTTAAAAAAATTTTCGTCATAATACTGAAATTAGGAAATTGTCTCTGTAATAGCATTTTGATGTGCTTAAGGATAAACCTTCGAACATAGACCCACCCAAGTACCTCCCCCACCCCACCCTTCTTAGTAAAGGCGTGCTATTTATTTCAGTTCTAACGTTTACCATGCGAAAGCCCGCTAGTGTATATGCACATTGCAGGAAAAAGAAAAACATCGAGTGAAATATCAAATGCACACCTTGAATAAGCAACATCAAAAATAATTTATTTTCTTTTGACTCAAGGGGCTACAATAGGACTTGCATGAAGGTCGAGCTTATGACGGGGAAACGTTTGTTGGCAATAAGGCCAAAAACAACATCTTAACAATATTCGGTCCGGGGTACTTTGAGCATATTATGACCGGGGGGGGGGTAATAACTTTTCATAGGCTTGTCCAAGTTGAATCAAACTTAGCACACTTATAGCACGTCACAAAAGAAACAAAATGGCAGCAAAAAATTTTTGCTTGCGTCGGCACATTCTCTGTGCCGTCATTAAAATCTCGAAATTTGTCCAAAATGCCACTATCTGCTTAAAATTCAGTTTCTTTAGTTTCCGAAAAAATCAGTAAGTATTGTAGTCATGCAACGTAGCATTAAAGAGTTATTAAAAAAGAACCGTCATCTTCGAGATCATGTTGACGCGCAAATATGAACTTTTACTTTTTTACTTAGCTCTAGCTATTTTTATTTCGATTCTGCAAATACTGCATATGAAACCATTTGAAGCAACAACAATAACTTCAAAATATTTGAAGAGGTATTAATTAAAGCTATTTAGTATAGCATTTTTAACAAATACAATCCATTGTGTTGTCTTGTTTTCTCATCAAAACAAACTTTCGATTTTAACTATAGAAATGTTTGTTTCATCAATAAATTGCATAGCGGGTTCTGTTTGTTTTTATGTCACATTATTTGCTTGTTCTACCATAACAAGTTTATTGATTGGTCCCTTAATCATAATTATTCTTTATTGTCGTCAGTAATCTGAATGTTTGTTTCGATTTTTCTACCAAAAATCAGATGATTCGGAGTTATTGGTTAAGATACTTGATCACATAAGTACGTAATAGGTTTTGATAACAAGTACGGATTGATGGTATCATAAGGGAGAGGTGCGTTCAATTAATGCATAGTTAGTTATAGTTCAATTAGTACAATTAATTCTTTTTAGAGAAAGAATTAACTAAGTTTGAACGGCTGTAATGCAATAAAATCCAAAATTTCACTAGCGTGTATAGTCGGCTCTAAGCGATCTTCGTGAACTAAAGTGGACACACTAGCCTGTATAGTCGGCTGTAGGCGATCTTCGTGAACTAAAGTGGACACACTAGCCTGTATAATCGGTTGTAGGCGATCTTCGTGAACTAAAGTGAACACACTAGCCTGTAACTAATATATATATATTCAAAGTTCGTAAATAAACTAAAATATTACATGTGAGTATATAATTATTTATTGCGTGTATTTTTGTTACCAGGTGGTTACTAAGGTGTTGTTAAGGATATATATGTATCATAGAGATAAAATACAGACGAGATTTGACGGAAATATCAATCCGGCGAAATAATGTCATTTGTAATTACAATAAGGTCATTAAATTGTTAACTTTACCTGGAACATCTATAAATGCCATTTTCCAAACATGTAGCAACTTTAATGACATAAGGATTAACATTTCGGGAAAAAAAGGATCTTTTTACCTTTATCGTGAAAAGAAGAAACTATCGTACGAATATGACGTCACTAGTTACGTCATCAAAGTTCCTTTTTTAAAGACCGTATGTTAAGACCAAAATTAGGAAAATCACTTTTTTGTGCATGTGTGACGTCATAACGGGCGGTGCTTATAGGGTTGAATCTGAGCACAATTGTACTTCTATAAACACTTTTGTCGGACAAAATTTTTTGTAACTTTCAAGGAATTTCCTTACTATTGGCCGGAGGCTTACTGAATGAATGAACATCACGATGTTTTAAAACTTTCGATACATCACTATCGAAACTCTCTTACTCAAAGTGTCGTTTGTAAAACATTTTAATATCTTTTTCAACGAGTTTTTAATTAGTCGTTCTTTGACATAATCAGACCACGTCGCCAGTTAAACTTGATTAGTTTGAAAGTAAAAAGTATTTCGTGCAACATCAGCATGTTGTATGAATCACTTATTAATGTATTTATTTTTTATGTAATATTTATTTTGATAATTGAAGATGCTATGTTATGTTTTGCCACTGACAGGATATATTTGACTTTCGGTAAACACTTCTTACTGGTCAGGCAGTGAAAAGTTACTATAATTATACTCATTTTTTTAAAGACTTTATTATTAATCAGTATTTATAACTGACTTTTTTCTTACAGGTCTGCGCATTTAAGCTTTTTCACTATTTTGTACTAGACTATTTTGGAATAGTAACATAGATGAAATAATTTTCGTGAAATGCTGAATGTGAAACAGTCAGTGAAGCATGTTGAGTTTTATGATATGTCGTAGGTAAAGTGGAAATAATTTTTTTTTTGTCCACAATTTTAATCCTTTCTAAAAGATCAATTCCTCCACTTATTTTGATCAATAAGATAAGAAAATTATATTTGTCAACATTGTTATAGCGGGAAACGTCTAACTACATAAGTACTGTGTAATTCACACACGCGCATTTGAAAGGCTTTATTTTTATGCGTTTATACATTGCTTGTTACAGTTTAGTCATTTAGCCATAGTTCGTTATTTGTTATATTCTATATTTGTTATATTTGTAATATTCTATGAGTTTTCTATGTCATAGCTGCTACGTCCTTAGGTAGCCTTTGCATGAAGTCTCATTTTAGGGGCAAGATGCAAATTTAATTTCGGTCTCTCGTGTAGTCTTTTTAAAAGTTTGTAAGGTTTTAACCGAAATGAATCTCGTTTTAATGTTGATTTCAGTTCGTTCTTAAAATATCATGTAAACACGATTTAACCGAAATGAAACCATTGCGCATGTGCAAAAAGTTATTGCGCGTTTGCAAAAAGTTATTGCGCATGTGCAGTTTGCACAACCCCTTTGTGAAAGACTCCCATGTAAACACAACAAAATTTTATTGCGGTTTCATATATTAATGCGTCTTGAAATGTAATGCCAGGTTCATGTAGAGGCTACCTTGCTGTATCTAAATTTTAATTCATGTTTAACGCAAAGTTGGTATGATGTATTTCAAACGGCATGATGGATCACTCTGTTGTAAAGTGAGAACGAACATGGAAACAGCAACAGCTTTTTTTGGCTTAACACATATTTCCAGTTAGCTTTTTTACACAGTTACCTTGCTACATTAGCTTCTTAGGATTTGTGTATGTCCCATTTTTGAGAAAGCAGCTGTTTCATTCTACAGGAAGCTAAAGGGCTTAAGGTTTTGTTTTTGGTTCGCGTGCGCTTTTTTACAGAAAATAAAAAATGCTCACGAAAAAGCTGAACAAAGAAAATAAAACGTATTTAGAGCACTTACTGTAGTAGAAAAGATGCTTGTTTTGTTTTAGAATACTTTAGTCAGTTTTTCCCCGTAGATAACACGGTATACACACGGCTAAGAAGATACTTCAATATGTCTATGATAGCTACAAATATCAAAGATCTATTCAAGATCAAAATAAAACCACGTCATGATAGTTATTCCGATCAATATAATCGAATTCTCATGGTAAAAATTCTACTGGCTTGTACTATTGTGCTTGGTATTAATTGGTATAAAGATAAATTTAATTGTGTCGTGCCAGGTAAATATTACTACTCGTTACACTGAGGATGTCTTTGCTGAATAACACTGTTATTCTTGCTTCTATATTTTCTATTACCTCCTTTGTTGCTGATACGGTATTGTTTCATAGATAGCCAAACAAATTCCAAAGATTTTACAAAGTTTGTATCTCATACATGCTGGGTGCAGGGTATGTACGTTTACAGAGAAATGATGAACAAGTTTGATTCTGTTGCATATTATGGTGTCCCGAAAAAATTGCAGGACAATGGTTTACGACTTGGAGAATATTTATGCGACGCTGATAAAAAGCCAACTGGTCCGTATGCAAAAAATCCTGCTTACGCTTGTAAAGAAATGACGAAAACGTTTTTCTTGCAGGTTCGTAAAAGTAAACATCCTTAAATATATCTCTTAAAGATATTTCTGCCAAACAAAGTGGTTAGTATAATATTTTGAGAGTGGAATTTTATATCTTTGAGCTACTGTTATGTTACATTTTTTAAAATAATCATCAGGGTGACGTAGCATAACAAAAATGATGGTCAAAATGTTGACAAAAATTGATTACTTTAAAGATTTTTTCTGTCACATTAATATTGCTGACACATCAGTTTATTGTTTCTTATTTTCTTGTATTGTGTATTGTTTTTTGTATTAGTAGTATTAATAAATTAAAAAGCATCTTTTTATTTCTAAAGGTTTAGTTAATAAACAAATAAACTGACAGCAGTTTCTCTGTTGTTGTTTTTATCTAGTACCAGTACATGCCATTCTTCATCTGTGCATTGGCATTGTTGTATTACCTGCCATACATGATTTCAAAGACAGTCAATCATGATCTAATTAACTTGCGTGAAGCCATCAAAAAGAAGGAAACAGATATTGATGGTATTGTCAAGTATTACTTTAAAGATCGCAAGCAACGAGGAAAATGCAGTAAGATGCTGACAGCTAAACAGATTGCAAATATAGGTGTTAAAGTTGCCTACATCATTGTCAATTTCCTTGCCTTTTTTGGAACAAACTCAGTTCTAGAAGGTGAATTTTATGGTTACGGTCGCAAATGGGTGGATTGGGCTAAAAAGAACAACACTATGGCTCATGATTACATGGGATACAAAAATTTCCCTAAACCTGGTAATGTGTTTTTATTGTTTATTCCGCCATCTTTCTTAATTGATTGTTTTTCTATTATTATTATTATTATTATTTGTGTTTTATTATCATTATTTCAGGTAACGAACTCCTTCCACCGTTTGGTTTGTGTGAAATTTATGCTTCGGCACAGGACTTGGTTAAAACTCTTAATAACAAACACGTGGTTTTGTGCGAAATCTCTCAACATGTTTTGTATCAATACGTGTTTGTGGTACTTTGGTTTGCTATGATATGCGGCATCGTTTTCTCCTTTCTTGGACTTTTCTATCTTCTCTTCAATTATGGCATTGGATTAATCGGAATCAGGTTGGTAATCCAATTTAGTTTATCCTTTCTGTATTTATTTATTTATTTATTTATTTATTTATTTATTTATTTATTTATTTATTTATTTATTTATTTATTTATTTATTATTTATTTATTTATTTATTTATTTATTTATTTATTTATTTATTTATTTATTTATTTATTTATTTATTTATTTATTTATTTATTTATTTATTTATTTATTTATTTATCTATTTATTTATTTATTTATTTATTTATTTATTTATTTATTTATTTATTTATTTATTTATTTATTTATTTATTTATTTATTTATTTATTTATTTATTTATTTATTTATTTATTTATTTATTTATTTATTTATTTATTTATTTATTTATTTATTTATTTATTTATTATCGATTTCGTATATTTTTAAGTTAAGATATTACTCACGAGTAATATCTTAACTTAAAGCATCGTCAAAGTACGTTTTTAGAAAAGTAGGGAGACTGAAAGCGCTTATAACAAAAATTATAAATTATTACAAATTATATTTCAATTTGACCAGGAAAATGTTTACATTAATTTTATTATATATATCTTCTTTTATAACATTTTTTCTTTTTCTTTTTTTTTACTTTTTGAACTAGCTTTCTATTTTTTTTCAAAACACCTCCAATACTTTTCTTTTTCAGAAGATTAGAATCAAACAGCTCAGCAAAAAAAATTTTTGATGCTCTAACATACAGAGAAGTTGAATATCTTGAATTTATGCGCAAGAGAAATCAACTAGTGTACGGAGACGTTTTGGAAAAATTAAAAGAGAAGATTCTTGGCTCACCCGCACACAGCATCGATTCAAGTTTCGATAACCCAAAATCTGAACCTCCTTGCTATCCAATGAGAAGAAAGCCATCTAACGGACCTTTCGCACTTTAAATATTTTGACGATGAAGTATGACTTGTGTCCGACTTGTTTTATCATTTTAATAACATTTTTTACAGGAGATTTAAGTGAATAACGAAATTGTACATCATCTAAATTTCGCTTTGTAGCTAAGCCTTTTGAATAAGCTTCAAATGTTTTTTATGAAACCTGGCATTGAACACCATTTCATCCGTTATTGCAGATTGCAGATTGGAGGTGAGGTTGCAAAGGTTGTAGAATAACAGCTAAGATAACAACGTAAGGCAAAATTATGATGTTTCAGAGCAAGACAAATGGCCTGTAGAGGTTGAAAATGGCTTTCAAAAAGACAAATTAAAATAATGTCGAAAAAATATATTATACACGCAAAAGTCTTCTCTCATCTTCTTTGTCAACGCGTAATATAATTTCTGTGAACACCTTTGATAATCAAAAACACTGAAATACTCAGAGTGTGTGTGGAGTGACCCTCTTCTAATTTGTTTTTTCTGAAAGGTTTCCGTAAATGAAGTTGAAAGTAAAGTTGTAGATTAAGAGTTATAGGAAAAAAATAGTAGCACTTTTTGCTTATGTTAGCGCTTTTACTTTGACGTCATCAGAAGCTTAAAATGTGCAAAACAGCTATGTGTCTTTTTTCAATAATTTTTAAAGTTCTGTTTGGTGATTTTTTGTTAATAAATAATAAAATCATTTAATCTTTTCGAATATGAGCCAGCAAAATCCGATTTTTCTCTAAATCTTACAAAACCAGAACAGCTGGCTAGTCACATGTAAAAATGATTCTGCTTGGTAAAATAATGTGGTAAATAATGGTAATGTATATTTTTAATATGTAAGGACGTGTTTTTTCTTGACTGTGCGAAAAAGTTGTAAAATGAAAAATAGCAAAATCACAAAATATTTAATAACTTTGGTTAAAACCGTTATTAGATCAAGAAAACTCACTGGGTTGGAGTTTGTAGAGATACTATTGGTCCTACAAGGTCAATTTTGAAAATTAGGAGTGTGTCGCGATAATATTGGTCATTTTGAGTTTTTGCTCGTGATTTACTCATTTTTTCGAAAAAATAGTAAAATTGTATTTTTAAAGCATCTTTGACATCTTGGAAACCAGTAAAAACTGTGATGAGTAAAATTTATTCAGAAATGAGTAAGTAATGAGCGATTTAGTCACAAGCCTAATTTTTTCGAAAACATGCAATAATCACTCTTAAAACATTATAGCGATTTGAAAATTTGGCAGAATAAATTGTCTGACTATGCTTTTTTCATTCAAATCAAAGTTGACAACAGAATTAATGAGTACTTCGAGATAAATGTGGTCTTTGAATAAATAATTTTTGGTGAATTATAACTTTGAAATTTTCATTAAATAACAATTTAGAAATTTGGATAAATAATAATTAGGAACATATAATACTTATTTACAATGATAAATTTTCGTTTAAAAGAGTGAAATATGATGTTATTGGTCTTTAAAATTCATAAAATCTAGGTTCAATATCCTACACTAGAAGCGAAAAACAGGACGTAGATAATTTCAATGAAATAATAAGAATCAGTTATACGATTCAATATTCAAATTCGATATAGGGTGTGCAAATGTTTAGTATAGTATTCTGTTTATGACTTATTTAAGAGTAATTTGAGATTAACTTAGTCCAAGGCAAAATTGTAAAAATTTACGATGCTCTTAAAACAAGTTCCGCATAGATATCCTTTGGCATACAAAGGCTGTCATGATCAATATCAACGAAAGCTTCAAACACTTCAACAGGATCACAAAAAACATCTCCAGGAACTATGCTGAATCTTTTCAAAGCCATATTGCGAGACCTGTCAGACTTCAGATAGTTTCCTCTCAAGAAACACTCGTCAGAATTAATGGAGTGTCCGTAACGATCCCACATTACATCAGTTGCAACTCCTTTTTCAATCACTTTAACAAAATAAATTGGCTCACAGGAGTTGAATGAGATTACGGCAATAAAGCATGGAATCGAAACAAATTCAAAAATGTGTTGACCACGATCTTGTCCTCCTCATTGTCTACATCAGGAGATTCATGATGTGTCTTAACGTGACGATCTCTGTTGAACTTTTGACCAAATGTCTTTCCGCAATACTCACATACTTTGTTCTGACTCATTTTCTGCTTCCGGACCATTACTTTTGTACACTCTTTCTTATGGCGAACAATATTCCCTCTAAATTTCGGGAAAAACAGCGATGACTCATGCAAGAAACAATTCAGTGATATGAGCAACAGAAATAAACACGAGAAGAGATTAAACCATCAACCAGTAACACTTGGGAAAAGCAGAAAAATACAGCCTCTGTATGCATCAAAGTGAAATCTAGCTAAATTCTATCATGAAAAGAAGGACTTGAACTTTCACGTACCACTCCTCGTGGAGTCGAATTTGTTAATAACACTGGCCTTTACTGATATTGAAAATTCTTCTTAGTAACAGTTTCTGAAACACTTTCAGGCGAAATTTGGAGTAGTTCTTGAAAAGATAAGTCCTTAACAGCGCCTTAACGAAAAAACCATTTTAATCTTCGATCACTCTTTATTTTCTACGTTTTCCGTCCTGGATTATCTTTAGGATAACCAATATCATGTTTTGAGACATTTCTATTTCGGTATCGACAAGTAAATTCAGATATAACAGTCAAATTGCCTTCTAGTACGCTTTTTTATGTCGAAAAATTAAAGGACCATATTTATCCTCAGGCACTCTTTAACCTTGTGAAATCAAGTCAAATCCAACAATTGTATACCTAAAAGTGAAGCTGCTGAAGAAAATCATGAAATTCTTAAGAGTACTCTAAGATAATAGCAAAAATGATGTTTACGTTAAAATAGGAATAGAAAAGACTAATTGATCATGAAATACTCTTAATATTTGAATTTTTTTTTACTTTATTCTAAATTCAAGACCAGTTGAACCATTTTCCGAAATTTCGAACCAAAAAGAAGACTTCAAGGTTCCAAAAATTAAGATGACTTTTTTTATCTTTGCAGCTAAGGACTAAAACGTATCTTAAACTACTCCTGACTTTAGACGTAATTTTCTCTCAGTCTACTTATCATATAAAACTCTAATTTTCATATTTTGAAAGAAAAATCTTATCTTAATTCGTCATTAAAATGGAATTCTTCTTGGATTTAGAGACTGCTACGATATTTTAGATTAAGTGAGAGATATAGAAATCTCCACTTTTCGCACAGTCAAGAAAAAACACGTCCGTAAGCACTTTTGCTGTAACGTCATCAATGGAATGAAATTTGTACAAAATCACCAAAACTATTTTTTCATATCTGTTTTTGCTCCGCAAAATAGACACGCAAAGACAATAAAAAAAAAAAGATATAAGCAAATTTTTAGTTTGCAGCGAGCTAGTGTACACAAGGGTTAGTTTGTCATACAATGTAATAATTAACATTTGTTAATAATTTGGGATAATAGTGTGTCAGACACTGGACCATTCTTATGGTTGTTTTATTGTTTTTGGTGTAAGGCAAAGGCACTTATAGCTATGGTGTATTGGTGAAAATACACCAAGATAGATTCGGCTCAGAAAAGTTAGGGTGTGTCGCTGTTAGTCCTTTTAGGAACTCTACGCCCGACGTCTTAACAAATCCTGATAATACCGTGTGCATGCTCACTGCGTATAAAACTGGTTTTCAGAATTGTCAAAAAATATAAATTGCCTTTGTCCTGCAAAATATTGGATTTTTCGTGTCACATCCAGTTTTACTATTTACACCAGTTCTGCTGGTGTAAGCTGCCTATCTGGCTGGGCTAGAATTTCCCAGATGTATTTTTCCAGTGAAGCTAACTGCTGTTGAATTCAAATTGTGCGGCAGATCGATCCAGTACTAATATTCCGAGGAGTAGCACGTAGACTTCATAACAGGGCTCAGCACGTAGACTTCATGACAGGGCGACTTTGGGAACTGTAGTAAGGAGGAGCGTGAAGGAGGAGCGTAATCTTTGTGAAGTATCATAATCTTTTGTAACTTTTAAACTTGGTTGAATACATTTGTTTACATTACTTTGTAATTTTTATATCATCTTTTTATATCTTTCAATTTTGTTGTTAAGTTGTAATGGTAGCTAATAATATAATATTTAGAAAGCGAAAGAGACAATAAAAGAAATATAAACACAGATGTAAATTGGATCGCGAAGAGCAATTTTCAGTCAATTTTGTAGCGAATTAACTAATATAATGCCAAGTAGCTAATGTTTTGTTGACCTATTTTCTAGTGTTTCACAACTAGTGACCACAAAATTTTTTTAAATTTTTTTTGCAAAAAGTTTTCAAATGGGCACAAAGCTCAATTTTTTTGTTGAATTTTTTAACGTTTTCCATGACAGAATAGGTTAAGCAAATTATTTGTTTTAGTTTTATAGGTATTTAGTAATTTCCATATACATAAAATTTGCAAATAAAATTTACTTTTGCTCTCATGGTGATTAAAAAGTTTGTTATGTGTTTAAAATAACCTGATTGGTTTAAATTCTCGCAAAATCAAGCTTATTGGTTTAAAAATCAATGCCTTAACAGAATTAACCGGGACTGCGCTTGGTTTTTTCAATTTTTGATTTTTTGAAATTTCGCAAACGTTTGCAACGACAAAATTTGTGTGTTCAGTGGTATCAAACATAAATCTACCATGCACAATGGTGACAAAACTTACGTCCACCGATCATAATGTCCAAGAAAAAAAAATTAATGAAGATGTAATACTGAAAATTGAATAAAACTGAACCTCAAATACAGAAATAAAAAGTTTTAGAAAGATTTGAACAATTCTGCAAGATTAATTTTTATTATTTTATGAGAAAACAAAATACATGCATGAAAGTTCTTAATAAGAACATCGATACCAAGATTTTGCCAACACAACATTTGCACAGCTCAAATTGACAAGAAAAATATATGTAAAAGCATCTTCTTCTGTTGTCATTTTACTGGATAAGAATAAAAAAAACAGTGTTTTTTAATACCATATTATGTCACATTACCTACAAACTGAAGTATAAAGGTTAACCAAAACAATGCTTGATGGAAATGTACGATTACTTACAGTCGATAAGAGACAAAGAGTGTGCCAGTTACATAATCACAACAGCCATTGTAAATCTGGCTTTTTTTATTATTCTTGATCCCCATAAAGTCAATGTTGCTAGAGTGTATGTGTTAGCAACAACTAAGCATATTCCATTCTTAACAATGACTTGGAGAAAGGGGAAGCGCAAAATCAAAATCCCAATATATTTTTCCATGTATGTGCCTTAGCTGACTACTTGCTGCCAGTAGCTATTATAGCTAGCTAGCTACTAGCTAGCACGTTTTATTTTCTTGAAATGAGCATTAGTAAACTGTACAATAATTATTAGAGTAAAATAAGAATGTATTCAAATCATTTTAATAATAACGTCTGTGTTTTACGAGACGTATATCACACGTTTCGTTCACATGCGTGGCTACGTCTTACCTTAGTAAGAAACAGTCCATATGTTAATTATGTTTGTTTGGGTCAGTGAAACCGAGGAAGGAAAGGGCTTCCCCGATATTGACCCCGTGAGCAAATAACAATATCAAGTAACCAATCAATAAGTATTTAAGCTCAAAATATTCGTCTGCCACCTAATATTTGTGCTTCTTTAACTTACTCTTCCAAATTCTCACTTTATGTTGGCGGTAAGGAAAACCATCGCTTGTTATCTACTGACTACCAAACGTAATGAAACCGCATGAAAAATAAAGTTTTAGTGAATTTTAAGACATTTGAATACTCTAACTACAATGTAAAGCTCTCTAATTACGTAATTTACCAGGAATTTCTTAAAAATATCGACACAAGTTTAAATTAATAACTCAACCTTGTTCCCAGGGCGTTTTGCTTTATTCAGTATCGGGCTGACGGCCGCTCTCCCAAAGTAAGAAAGAGCAAGGGACCCTGGAAACGAGGTTGTTAAGAGTTCTTAATTGATTTTAAAGGGAACAGCAAACTTTCTTTGAAAGTTCTTGTTAATCGAAGAAATTGGAACCACATGAAGTTGGCTTGTTGTCGATATTAAAATGTATCAAGAATAAGGAGAGCCATTAGAATGATACAAGTTACAATGTTCTTGCCTATATTTCCTGTTTCATTTTTATCTAATAAGCAGATGATGATCTTATACAAAATGTAAATATATGCATATTTTGCAATTTTCAATTGACGTTTGGAAAGTAGATTAAATATTGTCAAATTGAATCATAGGTAATTATAGTTGGAAACCATAACAATCTAACCAATTATTCCTAATTGCATTACATGGCAACCTGCATGAAAAATATCGCCACAATAGTATTATTATTGTGGAGATACTTAAGGATGAGATGCATTAAGGAGATACACGGCGATAAGATTAAGTAGCAGATTCTACCACACAAGAGAAAAGTAAAAGCATTATTCTTTGGTATTTATAATTGGAGCATGGTGACATCGCGCATAGTTTTATAATTACAAATTTTACGTCTAGAACGCTCGTATTTTTTTTTCCTCACCGTTATGTTTTTATTACAAATTTTTATATTTTACAATATTAATCTTACAGGACTGATGCAGCAGAACCAGGAGCCATTGTCAAATATAAACGTGTCTGTGATGTAACATCCACACGATCTATGTTGTACTGCATGTTTGGTGCATGGGCTCCTTGGCTGACACATGGATTATGTTACGTTCTGTGTAGACTTGTTCGTAGCACCTTTTTTACAGAACTGCAGACTTCGGCTGATTCTTTACCGTAGCCAAATGAAAAAAAATGTGTAAGTCAGGAAAAAGAAAGTTCTGTTGACGTCAGCAACAATCAGCACAACTTAAGAGATTTGATTTAATCAATAAACCCAAGTCGGTTGTAACCATTGACAAGTTCAAGTTGTATAAATCTAATATCGAAATAACCGAAATTATTACTTGTGGCGACGGTAATATGCCAACATTTTTCCTTGGTCATTGTAGTTGACGAAATGTTACTGTGTTGTGTAATTTGTGCTGGCTTTCTAAGATTTGATTCACAACGACATTACTGAAATTTAAGTTGAAGCGACAGAACCAAAATGATGTGTTTAAAGGACTAACGTAACCTTCAAAATCCAATTAACACAGGGTACAATTAATAAGAAGAGCCCAGCCGAGGAAATGACCATTGATTTCCGTCGCCGATATGCGGGGCGGAATCTTTAAAATCGCCTGATGGGAGATGGATAGAGAGATACAGCACAAAGCCCGCACGCTCTTAAGTTTTTGTCCAGGCTAAACGCTCGGAAAATTCCTTTTTTGCGAAAGCCAATGAAGATGCTTTATTTTAATCTCTGTCAATTAAATGACCAATCTGAACAGAGAGTGTTCAGATTGGTCACAGAACATTCCGTGTGCGGCCATGACTAAAAGTGCTTACATTTTGTTGGTCGCCCCTTGCTGGTCTCTTTGGTTTGGTCGTAGTAGCTTTATTGATGGGGAGCTAAGCACTATTTTTTAAATTCGTGTATTTTATCAGGTAAGAATTATTTTATATATAGCTAAGTGAGAAAGGTGTGCTGGCTAGCTAGCTATCTCAATTTTTGGTGCTGACATTACTTACTTGCTTGCTAGCTATAGAGCTAGCTACACAAAATAGTGCTTTGATTAGAGTGCTTTTTTTTCTTAAAGAGCAAGCAACAAAAAACCTTTATCCTGTCTTGCGCAGTTCTTCCATGACTGGACACTCAACTCCTGTTTTTATGGGATAAAGGGGGGCTAAAAATAACTTCCAAATGACACTTTGTGGGACTACTTCTATCAGATAAAAAGATATATATATTCGCACAGGATTTTTTTTATATTTTTTGCAGAAAAGTTGTCGAAACGTGACAAAAGTTTATTGTTGCTTGCACTGAGCAGTCGGTGAACTGATAATTACCTGTATCTAACAATATATAGTTAGCCGATGCAGGATAATTAGATGCTACGCCTAGTATAATTAGCTGTTAAAACCTTCTTTGTGTTCTTTACAGCTAACTGCGTCTTTTCCATGTTTTTCTTGAAATCAGAATAGTTTTGTTGATAATAATATAGACGACATAATACTGCTAGCTACAGTAAAATTATATATTTTTTGCAAAATCGTTTCTTGTTCTTTTTCTTGGTTTTAATTGGAGCACAACTTTATGTTGATCTATATAAATATAGATGGCTATGGGGAGATTGATAACGAAGAAAAGTGTAAATTTAAGTAAAAAGATACATCGTATAAGTAGCTCTATCAGCGGCTAATTATACTGTACGCACCATATATATAATTATTCTGCTTAGATAAATAGAATGTCTCTATATTTTATATGGCTAGCCTTACAAATCCTGTCTATTATTTCCAGGAAATGTCATAGCTTAGATAGGGAGTCTTAGTCCGCGGCTATGGCTGCATAATATTGAATTGCCGCCAAGCAGAATCGAACCCCGTTCTCCCGCACAAAGTGCCACAGTTATAACCACCAAGCTATGGCGCCATTCGAAACGGCTAACTATTCTGTTACTGGCTAATTATCAGTTATCCTTTTGTCTAATTTGCTTGTAAATCTTTCTTGAGATCAACCCAAAGTATCACAAAATATTTTTCTAAGATTTCTTAGAAATGACTTGATTTTTAAAAATCTCACGAAATATACCTGTGCATCACATCGCATGGATTTGTATCTTTGTATTAAATTCCCTTTTTAAATCAAAGAGGCAAAGAGAGGATAAAAAAGAGACAATATTTAAACAACCTGGTTTTAATGCAGTTTATGGTTAAATTGTATTCTTGTTTCTTATTTTTAAAACGTACTTTCCTTTTTAGATCAGCTGTTATAAAACCATGCACCATCAACATTTTCAAAAATATTTCAACAAGAGAGTAAATTTTGAAGGCCTAAATACTGAAATATTCAAATGCTAATATGTATTTATTGCTGAATTAATAAACAATGAACTACTTTATCATTCAAATTGAGCTCGTTCAAAAGTTATTATATTCGAATCGTCAAGTTTCTACATAGCAAGATTTGTATGCTGGAATTTCCAGAACTTTCCAGATCACTTTTAAAAATATCCAGTTAAAGTTTTAACTGTTATTTTAGAATACTTTGTACAGCTATGTAAAATTTTTATTTTTTATTTATTGAGTTGTATTTTAACATTGCAGGTTAGTTATAAAGATAGTTAAGAATCGTGATACTCGTGATTTGTTTACCCCATAACTCTCCGTTTTCAAGGTCTACTTGAAATCTTAAAGCCGCAGGGCTTCTTGTTTCGTTTAAAAAATGCTTGCTGCATAATTACGATCAAAGTATGGTGAAAAAGAGTTTGAAAGCTACATTAGGGTCCTTGTAAAGGATATCGAAACAAATGTTTTTAATATTGTGCAGATGCAGATTTGTGGTGCGTGGCCTTGTGATTATGGAGTTCGCTTCGTAATCACAAGGTCTGTGGTTCAGTTAACAGTGTGGGCATGTTTAGTAAGTGCCTTTACCACAGCTATGGGTCAACCCATGCCATGTGAGGAAAATTGGGTAGGCAATGCCGGTGTATACTTAATGTTTACAGTCAGGACACAGGACTCACATTAATAACAGTGTTTCCAACACTGAAGTGGCTATATCCTGTATAAATATTCGGTATAATAATAAAAGACCGTTTATTCTAATAATCAGTGTCATTTTATACTTTCTTTGCATTTTTTTAAAAGATAACACTGACCTCCTGAATTATACGAAACTGCGACTTTTCAAGCCTTTTGTGATTTGTGGAAGAGCAGAGCTAAATAAATAACAAAATGTAAATAAAGCGAGTAATCGCGAGTAATTTCGTACAAATATGCATATTATAAAACAAGTAAATACAAAATTATTTCGTTTTCATGCTACATGCTGGGAAAATATTGTACTTAAATTACAGTACGAAGAAGTCAGGATGTCAGTGGCAGCGACAGAGATTAAAGATCTATTTAAGATCAAAATAAAACCACGCCATGATAGTTATTCCGATCAATATAATCGCATCTTCATGGTGAAAATTCTACTGGCTTGTACTATTGTGTTTGGTATCAGTTGGTATAAAGATAAATTTAATTGTGTCGTGCCAGGTAAATATTATTAATTGATTTGTTCGACTGTTTGTTTGTTTGTTTGTTTGTTCGTTCATTCGTTCGTGCCAGGTAAGTATACTTTTTTTGCTTGTTCCATTCGCTTATATGTTCGGTATATCTCTTTCCTTTTTTTACAGACAGTCAATCTAGTTCAGAAGATTTTTATAGTTTTGTTTCCACAACATGTTGGGTTCAAGGTATTTATGTGTACAGAGAACTAAAGGAAAAGATTGAGCTGGTAGTGTACTATGGTGTACCAAAAGATGTGTCAGACAATGGAGTTATAGATGGAAAATATTTGTGTGATGCTAAAAAGCCAAACCAACTTATTAATTCCAATTTAAAATGTATTCCTATGACAAAATCCTTCTTTCTTCAGGTAAAGTTTTTCTACTTCTTTTTTTCTCCTTCAAGTTTTTATAAAAATGTTTTCAACGAATTTTTATATTTTCCTATAGTACCAGTACATGCCATTCTTCATCTGTGCATTGGCATTGTTGTACTACCTGCCATACATGATTTCAAAGACGGTCAATCATGATCTAATCAACTTGCGTGAAGCTATTAAGAAGAATGAAACAGATATTAATGGTATTGTCAAGTATTACTTTAAAGATCGCAAGCAACGAGGAAAATGCAGTAAGATGCTGACAGCTAAACAGATTGCAAATATAGGTGTTAAAGTTGCCTACATCGCTGTCAACCTCGTTTCTTTTTTATGTACTGACTCAATTTTTCATGGAAAGTTTAGAAAATACGGAAGCGAATGGATTCAATGGGGCAAAAGTAATAACACACTAGCATTTAATTATATGGGAAAAAGAGGATTTCCCAAACCAGGTAATTCACTACTTACTGACGTTTGTTATTTTGTTGTCTAATGTTTCAATCCACGTTTACACGAAAGAAAATTTCTCGTCTCATATTTTTTATTTAAAATCCTAAATGCCTATTTAATCAAATGGTTTATACTGCATTTTGTATCCTTTTTAGGGAACCAGTTTCTTCCACCTTTTGGATTGTGTGAAGTGTATACCTCAGCAAAACACGTTGTTGAAACTCACAATAACGTACATGTAGTTTTGTGTGAAATGTCTCAACATATCTTGTATCAATACGTCTTTATGTTATTGTGGTTCGCTATGATCACTGGGATTGTTGTCTCAATTATTGGTCTCGTTAACCTTCTGATAAATTATGTCATTGGACTTGTTGGAATTAGGCAAGTATCTTTAAGTCCCCAGTACCCCCCCCCCCCTTTCTCATTGATTTGATCCTAACTCCCAATCCTTCCTTAACTTAAGGACTTAAGGGTTTTGTTCCCTCTTTCTAATCTTAACACACCCACCAATTGCATTTGATGACTTGTCATACAGAGAAATTGAATACTTAGAATTCATGCGTAACAAGGATCAACTTTTATATGGCGAGGTGATTGACAGGCTAAAGAAACGGTTTGATAATCCCCCCTTAATGAAAAAAGATTAAGTTCTCTTATACATCAGCAGTTATTTCTCTGGTGAACGGTTACCCCGCACCAAACACATAATGTTAAAAAAAAACAAGATGCCGAAGCGGTTTTAACACTTACACTAAAAGAACAAAATTTTCTTGGAAGTTAGGACTCAATATTTTTGCTTTTTTCTGTTTCTGACACACCTTAACCCTATACTTAGAGTTATTTCTACTCTACATTAATGCTGTAATACATTTGTGCAGATTATTCCTGCATAAACCAAAGTGGCATGCTAAAGAAAGCATTGATCGTTACATTCAGAGAGACTTTACTTTTGTTTTTGAATTGGTACACTTGGACTTGACGTGGCAAGAGTAATATTAAAATAGTATGTGACTCTATCCTATAAACTTCTGCAAGTAAATGAACCTGGATCTTTTACAGATTTTCACTGTAAGAATCTTATCATTAGACCCCAGAAGTTTTACACAAACATCCATAGGAAATGAATACAAATGTTCTGTTAACTATGTCGTAGAAAGAGCGGAAACCGCGAAAACGGATGATTTTCGATTTCCGTCGATTAAACTGCTTTTTTTCGGAGACTGATTAAAAAGATACTATTTGTGAAAACTATATATTTCAAGCTCTTTAGAGTTGGAAGCCCAATCTAAAAAATCACACGGAAAGTAAGTTTACTTACATTATACTTTACTGCGTTCTTAAAGAACCTTCAACGACCGATACCGTATAGAGCGCGAAAATCTCGAAAACGGCTAATTTTCGGTTTCCGTCGATTATAAACTGCTTTCTTTCGGCGCCAGATCAAAAAAAATATCCTTTTTGAAAACTACGTGTGTCAAGTTTCTTAGCGTTGGAAACTGCACAACAAAAACCGTACAACAAATATCGCACAACAAAAACCGCACAACAATAACCGCACAATAAAAACCGCACAAAAAAAACTGCACAACAAAAACTGCATTACAAAAACTGCACAGGCTTTGCTAAATAACCAGAATATATAGACACAGTAGATAGGCTGAAATAATATAATAGATACCTGGGTCTCACAATTTAATATTACAAGATATATGTTTCAGCTGAGGATAAAAAGAAAAAAACACTATCGAACCTGAGTAACCAGACTTAGTTCATACTTTCTGACCTTATGTGTTTTCTTAGAAGCGTTTATAAATATTAGCTAATCCACCAAGTGATTCTTTATGTGCAAGAAGCAAAAAAGTAAGCAAGCTGAAACCTGCAATATCTATCTTTTTCTAGTTTCTCTGTGATCAACTCAACGGCCACCACTGTAAATGATGTATTGTGCCAAAGGCTTTTGGTGAAAAAGTTTACTGCCGGCAGAATAATTTTTTTGATATCGTGCTGGTACCGGTGAAATAACGAACCAGGTTAGTCGGACGTTGCTGGCAACTGTTCATAAATTATTTAGATTGTTTCTAAACTGCTTGAAGTACCATTTTACGTCTGCAAAAGATGTATTTTCAACAAAACTAAAAAACCCCCTGGGGAGAAATTTCCTTTAGAATCTTAGTTGTGTGGCCAAACATATATATACTCTAATGTTTTTACACCACTGCGGGTCAAGTTACAGAAACATAAATTATTTGTATATCAGGAAATTTTTTTCCCAATGTAGAAATTATTGAGACTTCCAGATCATTTTTATTTTTCTGTTTTTCTGAAAGTTGATGTATCTTGTATCTTTTCTGACCCCGGGACGGCGATACGAACACAAAACAATTTTGCACAAAATGTGGAAAATGTTTTTTTTACAAAATATATGTATCATTACGTTTTAAATTATATCAGGCTGTTATTAGTGGGCATGTTTTATAACTTTATATGCTTTGGTTACCATAAAAAATATAGAAAGCCAGTAAGTTAACCGTCAGAGCCATTTTATCATTGACTGCGCATTTCAAATTGTTAGTCACACTTTGATTGAGCGCTCAATCTGGCATATGGTTAAATCCAAGATGTACTGAAGATAGTGGTAGATATTGAACAGCTCACCACTCTGATATATTATCTCAAGACTTTTAATACTAATTACAAAGCAGTGAACATAAAAAAATAACAAAAGACTAAACCTAGTATATAGTATAGCGTCCCATAACTTCAGTAAAAATTTAAATATTGGTTTCATGAAATTGAGCCAAAAAATAGTTTTATTATCATCATACTTTCTGAGTTTCAGAATTTAGCCCTTTTCAGAGACGCCGATAAGCCGTTTTTTGACAGCATATCAACTTTAACTAAGATACAGGTTCAGAAAATTTTTAAAGCTATTCTAACCTTAGTTAAGATTTAACCTTAAATTATGCCAGTAAACGAAAAATTTAGTTGCAAAGAATATCTTTTTGCTGAAATATTTTTGTCATTGGATGCTCTTATAAGAATACTGAATTAATCTTCACGGTTAGCTAGTTTGGCATTTTAACTATTTTCCAAGCAATAAATAGATGTATATATCAATTAAGAATCGTTTTTTGAACAGCAGCAAAATTCTGATGAGCTCTAAAAAGTGCGATTTTATGAAACTAATTTTGGTCCAAAATCCCCAAAAAATTTCCTCAAAAAATTATTCCCCAAACTTTTTTTTCTTTTAAGGTAGCAATACTTTGCTGTTGGTAAAATCGTATACCAATTTTTGTAAAGTGATACATTGAATCGATAAAGCAGATCATATGTGGACACAATGCTTTTGATAAAATTTTTAAGTTTTAAACAAAAAAACCTTGTTTTTGTATATCTGTGTGTGCAATAAAATGTGAGCTTGTTGAGTTAAAAACAAAAAAGCTGTAATGCGTTTTAAAAACATGTCATTAGGAAAAGAAAAAGCAGAATTTATCAGTAATGGGTGGCTTTTTGGAAATGTTAAGACCACAAAATGTAAAAGCAAAAAAGACTTCTAAAGAAAATACTTTTTTGAAGCCTTTTTTACCCACGCAGTGAATCCACCATATACGAATTCAGTTTCAGTTAACTATTGTTCAAATATATTTTGCGCAAAAAATTAATAAAAAAGCAACTTTGAGATTCGTACAGCAAAATCGTGGTATCATATAAAGCAGTAATGAAGACACAGATATGAACTTACAGTAAATGAGAATTCTAAAGTTCAGCCAAAATGAATAAAAAATGTAAATGTTAATATGAAGTTAAATTTCTGCCTACTTTTAGTATGCCTACTTTTAGAGAAGCAACAAAGTGCTATGGTCAGGTGGGCAAATCATTTACCAAATCCCAAGTTTCCCCTAGCTACAAGTTTTGCAACCCAGTGCTTGCTAATTCAGTAAAATACACATAACTAAATTGCTTGAATTTCTTCAAGTAAACAGCAGCCTAAATAACATGATTGTATATTTATACATTTAGAAAACAATCAAAGGCAATATGCGAGTAGTTTGTGCTGCGTATGAGAGGAATCAAAACAATCTCGCCGTACGTATATGTAACGTAAAACGCCGAGCTCACTTAGCTCTGCAAGGTTATATATAAAACTTTGATTAAATGAGACAAATCTCATTAAATATTACACACAGAAAAACTGTGTATTGGAGGGTCACGTGACGAGGCCTCTTCCAGGGCAATGCTCGTATCGCCGTCCCGAGGTCAGAAAAGATACAAGATGCCCTGAGGACGAGGTTAATAATAGCTAGCTTTAGGTGTAAGTGACGCAAAGAAGGGGTTCATTACATGTAAAAAACAGCGATATACTAGCTATTATTACCGTTTCTTAGTTTTCTTAAAAATACCTATTCCGTCCATTGCGATCACAGCGATAAGCTAGCATCAACACAAGTTCCGTTTAAGACGCTGCCTATGTAAAGAAAGATGACGTGATATTAGTAAAAGTGACCTGTGAATCATGTGGCTGAAACTCTAGGCTGGCTTGATCTCAACTGAAAGTCCCCGCTCGGCCATCTTGTAAAAAAACAAAAGCACTGCATCGCCGTGTTGTCTCGCTGAATCAGAAAATTTACAGAAAAACAACCAGATAAATTACTGGGCAACCCAGTCCAAAAAAATTGACGAAAATTTAAATTTTGGATGTATAGTGGGGAAATCCTATACATCCTCCACCGTACCTTATATTTGACTATTTAATGAGGAAATGAGCTTCGCTATGATCCACATTAAGACAAGGCATACCTAACACGCTGGATAAGAACGAAGCTTGGATTCCAGAAAGTGTCGTACAAAAGGGCGCCATCAAGAACACTAGTTTTGGTGAAAAAGGCGCGTTATCGAAATTTGTTGTACCACGGTTTTTTGCGTTGCGTTTTAAACGCAGTGGAAGTCAAATAGAACACCCTCTCCGCTCACTCTTTCCTCAGATTATTGTCAGATTTCTGTTCTTTTCTGAAAAAAACGACTTATTTTTGTGCGTTGCAATTTTATTTTCCAAACCTCTATCTTCTGCGAAGAAAAGACATTGTATTGAGCCGATGCATGTGAACGTATGCAGAAACTTAACTATTTGATGCAATATATTTTTGAACAGTCTCTTCCACGTCGAGTTTGTTATGTTCGCAAATGGATTCATTCTTGTAGCAAATATATTTAAGGCGTAAGTAAAGCACAATAAGACGGGCGTAATGTATCGATGTTGAGATAGAGAAACGTAAACATGATTTCACGTACCTTTATCTGGAACATAACTCGAATAATAAAACTAAAATAAATACACGTTAAAAATTAAGTGTGCGTTTTGTTTTACGTTTAAATTAAACTTCGTTTCCGTTAACTTCTCCTTTAATGTTTAAGCGTAACGTTAAATAGAAATAGGGCGTTTATTTAGGGGCGTTCAGAAAAAAAACCTTCAATAGATTAAACGCTGTATTCTGTCTCAACGCATTGCAGACATAGTAGAAAAAGCAGACACAGTGGGTTTCATCTGTTGGTGAAATTAGTCGTTTCTGTGAAATTGCTTCACTCGGCAATCTTTTTGTTGAGCTTTGATGACATTCCTAATCTTCCTGATTGATACCCTATTAAGACAATCTCGTTCGCAGGATTTTTATCGCATTCGGAAAATACGACGTAGGTAAACTCCTAGGTTTGGACATTATCAATATGACCTTAATTTAATCACATTGATTTTACTTAGACCATTTAGTTAATAGAGGTGTAAGGGAGGGTGATAAATTTTTCTCCCCACGGATCCTGTTTGTCTTTCTCATCCAATAAGCGGAAAATGACGACGTAAAAAAAATTCCACATGCGTGTTAACTTTGTCTTTGACGTTGTGAAATTAGATTTGTTTAAAAATTAAATAGGGTAATGCGTCCAAAATTAAACATTATAAAACTCATTTAAGTAGCAACATAAATTAGCAACACAACGTAACCGAGTCAAAAATTACCCAGTGTTATATAGCGCAACAACGATACCATTACGCTTGTCACAGATGATGAATACACAAGGAATTGATGACGCTAATACGGTAATAATAATAAATGAGCAAGAAGACAACCTCGTGCCCAGGTTTAGCAAGAAGACTGTTATCTTTGTCTTATTTTGATCTCTTGTTTTAATCTAAGAAAGTCTTCCGTAAGGTCTCTCTAACTATACTACACCCAATACATATTGACAAAACCCAGCATATATTGACCACTGTAGAAGAGAAATGCAGGCCACAAGATAGACACACTCAAAACCTTCCCCTTTTACTTAATCTGTTCCCATTCCACTGTTGCTTTTTTAAAAGCTAAGAAAATTGCTGACTAACCTTGAAATTTGTAAAAACAAAAACAAAAAAAATGCGCAGCATATTCCATTGAAAAGTGCGAGGCCCTCGTATTAATCTCCGTCATGTATAGTCATGTATAGTATTCTTTTTCCGTCTATATATACACCAAAAAGAATATAAGCTATAAGGGGACTTCTAAAGAAAAGACCTAAATCTTGACAGCTTTAATATCTGCACATTAAGGTTACTGTAAAGGAAAAAACTCACTTGATGAGTAGTCTCAGAAAAACCCTTATAAATTATCAATACTTTTACATTTTTTTAATTTTTTTTTTGTTTCTGAATGCTTGATGAAAGACTTTTTTCATAGTGTTATTTTCGTGAGATGTTAATTTTCCAAAAAGAAAATATAATGAATTAACACACACCTCATTTTTTTTTTCACCGTACGTTTTAAAATGGCTTCTTTTTCCGAACGCGTGGTCGCAGACGTCTCGTTTTTGCACTATTACATCCAGCATAAATTAAATTCAAAAAGGTTCCCGGTTTGTTTGTTTTTTGTAACAACGTCGTTATGAAATTATTTGTAATTATATGTAATCATTCAAAAAAATGCATATTTTTTTCTTTCTGTCGTCATAATTCGCTAATCAGTAATAACAGACAAACAGACACTATTACAAAACTCGAGCGTGTAATATAATGGAGATATGCACAACGCGCCCCGGTAGTAAAAGAAAACTGATACAGGACTCTATCAGTTTATGAAACATAATATTTTTATAACATAGAAAATTACAGAAAATGGAACATAGTTAAAGCAGCCTGATATAACTTCTAAAACAAATAATCTTTACCTAAAAATCATTGAAACTAAAAATTGCTTGCCACAAGCTTAGGAACGCTTCTAAAGCCTCCAGGTAGGAGAGTAAAGAAACAAAAATTGTTATGATTAAAAAAAAGTTGTAAAAACACGACACAAGCTGCAATTTCGAAAGTCACATAAAATATATTTTAAATGAATACTATAAACTCGATATAAAGTTTGACCTAAAGTTGTGTTTTCATTGTCATAAAAGTTTAATCCGGTGTAAACACACCCCAAATGCATATATACAAAAAATACCTGCTCTTACAAATATTGTAGCAAATGTTTGGTATAAAATACAGAACTAGGTAGATCCAATGATAAAACACTATGCTTTTGGTCTGTGAATTTTTGAAGAAAGGGAGGAATGGGGACTACAAACTAATTACAAAAAGCTTATCCAGCCAATTAGGTTAGCAGGTATCCATCACAGTAGAACCTTTTTTTAAAGATTGTACCCAGGCCCTTTATGGTCATATTTATCTTTTTCCGACAAATGTGGATAGAGCGGTGCACTTTCTCCACCGCTGTTGCGGGGTGGGAATTCGTCGTCAAGTGGTGCATTTGGACCCAGGATGTCTTCTCTTAGTTTCTCCATCACTTCTCCGTACAACATCACATCTCTCTTGCGAATGAACTCCAGGTATTCCAGCTCACGGAATGTTAAGGCTTTGTACAATTTCTTGCCGGTTTGACCTCGCTTTCTAGAATTCGAAACAACACTGAAATTCAAGGCTAGGTGAAAGTTTAAAGTTTAGGTAAAGTGCATATGGCAAAAAACAATGCTAAGTCAGCAAAAATTGTTGGGAATATTTATTGACGTAATTCAAAACAGCCAAAATTCAGTTTTCTAACAGTAAAGAACTACAAAAGAGAGTCAGGCGTATAACTTAACGTTTATTACAAATTGAAAAAATGAGATAAAAAAAAGACTTTAAACAACGTTTCTTTTAAAAACGTAACAAAAGATTTGTTTATGTTTTACAAAAAGCATTATTCATTTTCATCCTTTAGTTGTGGAAGAATTTGTTGATAAGAACAAGGAAAACCAGTATCAACTATTTTTTATTTCTAGTTCGGTCTTTTTTCAAATAAACGCCGCTTCTCAAGATGCAGTTGTTATTATAGGCAATACGATATCAGCTTCATAGAAAAAAAATACCAACCTTATTCCAAAAATTCCGATTACATAATGAACAATTAAAAGAACGATTCCGATCACAGAGATGACAATTCCGAAAATGAGGGCGAACCACAACACGATCAAGCAGTATTGGTACAGAATATTCTGTGAGAGCTCGCAGATAACTTTGTGTAAATTTGCTTTGGATTGCACTAACTCTTTTGATACTTCGTGTACCTCGCAGTAACCAAAAGGCGGTAGAAGAGAGTTCCCTAAAACAAACGCATACCTTGTTGTTAACGAAGTGATTGGACTGGTCAGGCTAATCCTATTATCCCTATTAATGTGCTCAGAAAGAGCAGATACTTCACGAACAACGGTGTTGAAGACCGGTGTCAAAAAAGTTTGAGAAAAGGGTGTGAGTTTAATTACCTGGTTTAGGATGGTCTCTCATACCCATGTAATCATAAGCCATTGTGTTATTTAATCGATTCCACGCTACCCATTTGCTACCAAAGCCGACATACTGTCCGTTCAGTAAGCTGTCCAGACCAAGCAAAGCAACCAAGTTGGCAACCAAGTACAAAATTTTGATTAAAATGTTAAAGATGACTCGCAAAATCATTGTGCGGGGTGGATTTGTACGATGATTGAAGTAATGCTTTGCTATTTTGCCGGCATCGGATTTTTCCTCGCTTTTTAGGTTGTTTTTCAAACTTATTAGATCGCTGTTAGCCGTTCTGAATGCGATGTAGGGCAGGTAAAACAAGATTGACAAAGAGGCTACAAAGAACGGCATCCATTGGTACTAAAGAAGAAATTAGAAAAATAAGCTTTAGGTTTTTGTACGTGAAAATCGTTTTACTGTAAAAATGTTTTTACTGTGCATTAAAAAGGCATTGGCCAAATTAATTTGAAACACAGAAAACATTGGGAAGAATGTAACGCGCAATGCAGCATAGAAAAACAATCAACCTGCAGAGCAGAAAAATTTTGTTGTGGTGTGAATTTGTAAAATCTTGCCGAGGTATGTAGAATTAAAATGCCCGCTAAAATTAAAATTCCATTCTCCAAATAAAAACCACCCCAAATTTTCCCCTCTTAAAGAAGTTAAGAATATAAATCGCACAAGTAAATGTCTCGTTAAAAAGCTGCTTTATACCTGTTGTTGCTTATTGATTGAATAGAAGCAAGCAAGCGCAAAATAAAATAGCAGAAGAATACATAGACATACTTGCAAATAGCAGAAGAATACATAGACATACCTGCAAATAGAAAGTCTTTGTCATTGGTCTACAATAAGGGTTAACAACAGTGATTTTATCAATTACTCTTTTAGTTGAGCATAGATGCAACCCAGGGTGAGCGTCTCTACCAATATAAATTCCATCATTATTTATATCCTTGGGTATACCAAAGTATCCGACTTTTCCCATCTCATTAATCAACTCTCTGTAAACGTACACCCCCTGTATCCAGCACGCCGATGATATAAAATCTCCACTCACTTTATGGGAATCTGCACATGAGAACATAACGTAGAAAAATTTAGCTACTTTCTTAGGTCGATGCAAAAACAAGGTTCATACAGGGAGTATAAAAAGATGTTGGTTTTGCTATGATTTTTGTCACATTGTAAGGTTCCTAAGTAAACAGGCGCAAGGGAATATCATAGGACCACAAAGAATGTAAAAAGACTAAAGACTTGTTTCCCATCGACTGCGCTAACAAGAAGATTTGAGTATTTTTTTCACTATTGCATAAAATGCGGTAGCAGACTTTTACATTTAATTTAAATGGTTGAAAATGCAAAGAGTTTATCGAGTATAATATCACAAGCAATCAGAAATATATCCAGGTTTTCGAAACTTTTCTCTTTAGAAGGCCTGGTAGACACAATGTAATACTAGAACCTAGCTAAAAGGTACGTCTTCGATTGGATTAGTTTAAAGCTCTCTATTCTCATTAAAAAAACATGGTCGCACTTACCGGGAACAATGCAGTGGATGGAATCTTGAAACCAACTAATACCCATGACCAAGGAACATGCCAACAAGATTTTCACCATAAACATTCGATTGTATTGATCAGTATAACTGTCGTGTCTGGACTTTATGGAGATGGAGAGCATCCCCTTAATATCCGTAGCTACCATAGCCATCTTAAATTAGTTCTTTCTTCGTCACGACAAGCAGGTATATTTTTTATTTTTTTTTGTTTTTTGTTCTTCTCAATAACTTGTAAACTTTACTTGTTCTGAGGGAAAAAAAGTCAAGTTATAAATAACTGCACTAAAAAATTAGGCGCTAATGTAATCGGTCCCTTAAAATTGTGTCGTTAAAACAGAGACACAACACGATACATGTTCCCTCTTGTTTGCAAGATTATTGAAAAATATAAGAAAAAGTCATGATAAATAATAAAAGTGCAGGAGGGTGACGTCAAACGTGACAGACACGCATTAAGTGTTATTGTAATTTGACAAAAAAAACACCAAGTTAGCTTCACGTTGAAACTGCCAGAATCTGTAATAGCTGATTAGAAGAAAAATGATAAAAAATAGGAATATATGTAGACTTTTATACAAATTCTAAAAATTCGTTATAAATTAAGATTATAAACATAATATAGAAAAAAAGAGTAACAGAAAATGGTCTGAAAACAACAATTGATTACCAATATATCTTCAACAAAACACAACATCAAAGTTTCAATTATCTTTCGCTAGGTAACAACACGACGAAAGGTTTTTAATGACAATCCAATTTTATTAAAACGCATTAAACACAAAAGATCTAAACACCATTAGCTACCATTATGAATTTCTAATCATTTGTCTTAAATAACCACATGCACCAACCACGTCTCCAATGATTCTTCAGACAAAAATACGTTCTTGAAAAGAAGAGGTTTGTGCACGAAGTTACGTGGTGCTGATGAGCTTTCTTTGTTAAATACATTTTGTGGTCATGCCAAAGTACATTCTAGCGTCAAGATGCGAAGATTTTCAATTATTAAGCTCTCCTACACACACTCCACCGCATAGAGGACCTGAAGCATCTGACAGAGATTTCACAAATTCGTGTAAATGTAACACGGATTTTGACACTTAATAAAAAACACTTAATAAAAAAAACAAATGTCCTGGGTAGCGCGTCTTTTGAGAGTTTTTTTCTTAGTTCTCCTGGAGAGTGTCAACGGGCGCCAGAGCCATTCGAAGATTTTGATTAAGCACCCTTACTCTTTAAAATTTTTGACGTACCCTGTCAACAACAGTTTTATGATGTAGTCAATGAAAAAAAATCAAACAA
This sequence comes from Hydractinia symbiolongicarpus, assembly GCF_029227915.1. Taxonomy (NCBI): domain Eukaryota; kingdom Metazoa; phylum Cnidaria; class Hydrozoa; order Anthoathecata; family Hydractiniidae; genus Hydractinia; species Hydractinia symbiolongicarpus. Next base: position 18,434,642 of record NC_079880.1, read on the forward strand.
CAGGGAGATTTTTTACATTTTTTTTAAACCATAAATATTCATTTTTTCTATATATTTAACTTTTCAAAAGAAAATTAAACAGAGTGAAGATTTCGTACGTGTATCGAAAAGAGAAAAAAGAGTCCTACACCTAAAAGGTATTTTCATCAGTTTTTTATATTCAGGTGGTTGTAGCGAGACTCGTCGACTGAAGGTTAAATCTTTTTTCAAAAAACGAAGCAAGTTGTAAGCAACAGTGGTACAGAAACTTCAATAACCTTGAGTCTTGGTCAAAATTTTCTATTGCTTATAACATAAAGTGTACAAATAAATGAAAACTCTCGTAACTAATAAACCAATTTGACAATTTAATTGAATTTACCTATCTGAAGATTATCAGTGAGCGCATCTTAAATTACACGGCTAAAAAAAGCTGTTTGAAACACGGCTATAAACATTATTTAAAATTTTATTGTTTAAAACAGAAAATTTGTTCAATCCCACTCATTAACGAATTTCTCCAAACTTCGAAGAAAAACTTCCACTTTGAAATTCATGAACAATGGGGAAAATAACCTGGTGCAAACAAAATATTTATTTCGCATTATATTATGCTCTATCTTGCTTTAAACTCGCTTTCACCATCAAAATAACCCGTTATGAAGAATAAACATTTTTTTAAAAAAAACATCGACTTTGTAAACAGAACGCATAACGCGCTATTGTAAATTTTAATTTAAAGTGAATGTAAATTATGACTATTTATCTATCACCATGTAAATATCGTTAATTCTGTCATTAAACGCAATTTAACGCGTTTTTCGACAACAATCTACGTCCTGAATCCGTAATGCGAAACGATACACAATAGAAACGATACACAATAGAAACAATTACGTCATGTAGTACGACAGGACGTGACATGGGATGACAAAATTGGCGATGATGAAAGTAAAACAGAGTAGACACTTTTTTAAAGGGTCGATCTTTCAATCTCAAATTCTCGAACTTGTTTTAAAATGACTTTACTCTTTTAAAAAAATAATCGAGGAAGTTGTTAAAAATACATTTAGAGGAAAATTGAGAAGTTTTAAAGAGGCGTGGTCACACTGTTAGAAAACTAAATTGTAATATGCGTTATGATTTTTCACCCAGAACAGTCTTTTCAATTCCTATTATTAGTACTGTCGCCAACGAGGGTTAAAGATTCCATTTACACTATAGAAGTAAAAGTTCAAAACCGCTCAAACAGACGAGATATTAATTCTCTAAGACCTAACATATTAATCACAAGATATCAATCCTGTTTAACACCAAACAAAAAAGGATAGATTTCTAGTCTTTAGTACGCCTCGATCAGGAATTGTACACACAACGCACTCCAGTAGGCTACCAGTATAAAGCAAAAGTTCTTCAAAACATACTACATAATAGAATGGTAAAGCTCGGGAAAGGTAAAATAAGAAACAAACCAACTCAAATAAGACTACATAATGGCAATATGGCAATATACAATATGGCAAGATTTGAATGTTCCATTATCTTGTCAAGACATTTGAAAATGTTAACGCAGACGAAAATTGGAGTCTGAACACAATTAATTCCGTTTTTCACCTCGAACTTGTTTATGGTTCGTGTTATGACGTTAAATCAGTGTTTCGTAAAATAATGAGTAAGTCCAGAGATTAACGTTAAGTTCCTTTATTAGCAACAAAGGAATTAATCAAAAGTTGATGTTATTGAAAATCTATAGATCACATGTTTTGTCTCGTAGGCATTTCTTATTTTAGAAAGAACGTTGAAACATCAAGAATCTGCTTCATTTTGTTTGTAAGAATGACTTGCAAAATGTCAGAACTTCCAAGCACGTTTAAAGTTCAGTGTTCTTATGAAGAAAAAGTAAAGAAGTACAAAGCTAGCACATTTACAGATAATAAGTTCTTTTAAAAAAATACATAAATAACAGCTTCATTGTGGTAACGGAACAAGCGCCCGCTTTGCAAGTCAAACTCTTAAAATGTCCCGTTGTTTTTGCTTTATTAAATAGCACTGGTGACAAGGTGGGAATACTTATTAAATTATCTGTCACTGTCGAAAAATAATAGACGTCATAAACATGTCAACGAGGACAAATAAGAACAAAACAATTAAACGTTTTACCATGCTTGAATTTATAATAAAAATCGTCTACTCAAACAAAAAAGAATTACAACGCTGATGTTTTCGTGTGTCGTATTGATTAGTTTGTTCAAAGAAGGTTAGGGGTCTCAAAAAACAAATTTTAACTACAGAGTAGAGCCGAGAAAATAAGACAGTGAGAAACATGGCTACCACACATTAAGAAAAAGAAAAAGAAAAAGAAAAAACAACAAACCTACATTATAAAATATAACTGTAGGTCTGAAGTCTCGCATGTTTATTGCGAAGCTGAGATATGTGGGGGATGAGTAATTGAAATTGATACTATTGTATCCAGACAATTCATATTAAAATACAGGACGGTGTCGAGGACTATGAGGCTTCAGCTAAAAATTTAGATGTTAAAAAATTGAGGCCATGCTGGAGTCATGTTTTTTCTACACACGGTTAAACGATGAAATCAAACAATTTAGGACACCTTAGAACATAAAATTTATTAGCAAGATGAGAGAGACTAGAAAATAAGGAGATTATTTCAGATATAAGCCCAAACTCGTTCCCAGAGGGCTTCCTATTCTTTTTTTGACAATAAGAAAACATCAAAAGAAAAATTAGTCCCTGGGAACGAAGTTAATAGACAATGATAAACTCAAAAACAGGAATGAATCTTTCAGTAGAATTCCTCTCACTTTCTGTCGGATTTATACTTAATTCTATAACTTAGGCTGAGATGTTCATATGTCTCAGCCTCAGCCAACGTACTAGGTTCTTATGAAAATAGTGTTATAATACAAACCATCGTCTTTTTGTTTATGAGCTTGGTTCCACGAATTCTTTCTTGGTTAAGAATAAAAACTGAAAGCCTTGGGAAGTTTGTCCACTTAAAGTTAAAATGTTTTCTTTTAGAATTTTCTTAAAAAAAACAGTTCTTTGTACATGATCAACCAACCTTTAGATGTAACGCCACATGCCTAGAATTCCTTACTCTAAAAGCTCTTCGAATTTGGTAGAAAGTCTATATTCTTACATTTTTTGTTCGTAAATAATATTTCCTATCTAGCTCTCTAAATATTAAAAAATATATCTCCGAAGAACTGAAATATATGTATAAAGGTAAATACACAAAAATGTAAAAATAAAAAAGATATAAAAAGCAAAATATAAATTAAGAAAAAAATCTTAGTATAATAAACACATTAACCTTACGTATGCGAATTGTTATTTTTTCATGTCAAGTTCCCCTTTTTTAAAACTCTTCGTGATAATAAAACCAACATATGTATAAAAATTCTAGCTTCCTTATTATTCCATCGATTTATATTCAATATATATTCAATTAAAAATTGCTTGCGTTATCCTCGTCTTGGGATTTCAAAACTTTAAAATTATGTTTTTAACAAACGATCATTCAATAACAATTTTTCTTTGCAAAACAAAAACGTCATTTTAAAGAGAATGTCGTTTTTTGTTGACTTTCATAACAGCACATTGAACTTTTTAATTGTCTTTTCAATACAAAACAAAGAAATGGTGAAGAGATAATTACATGCGATACTTTACTTTAATTTAGCCTTATAATAGAATGCTATCTCAACCGGGGGTAAGATTTATTAAGTGTTTGGTAATGCGATATTTAAAAATAAAGTGTAACCCCCGTACATATAAAAGTTATTAGCCAGATTATTTATTTCACGTGCATTTTGGGATAAAAGATTTAAAAAAATAATCGTGGTGTTCTTATTTTTGCTGGTATATTTTACGCATCTTTTATTTATATAACAACGCTGACCGATATTTGCAAACTGCAGTTTCGCAAAATCTTGAAATATATTTCCTAATACTTTTTTTCTTGTCATAGTGTCCAGCTCTTACTTTGTTCATATTTTTTGAGGCCATTCTCAGCCTCATTGCTATAATAAAATTCTTCTTTCCAAATATACGGGTCTGATTAGAAACACCTGGATATACATGCTTGCGTGTCATTTGCTGGATAATACATGCTTGCGTGTCATGTAGTCAAAAATCAGTTTCAAAACATTTTTATTATTATTATTCTTTCTCCTAGGTCTTAAGTTGGTACCCCTAGAAAAAAACCATATCGCAGACGATTGTTTTTTCTGAAGATACTTTGATGAGGATTACGACAAAATTAAGTCAAAAATTTTATTGGTTGCCATGGTTACCCGTTGCTAGGAAAAGTATATGCAAAATATGACATTTTGCTGCTCGAGGCCTAACCAAATAACTGAATAACATGCTTTATTTTAAGCGACTTTTTGGCTGCCTATGTCCTCAAGGGTCACGTGTATGGATTAAGTGAAGCGCATTTTCGCAAGGCTGACTTGTCTTCCAGAGAACTGATGCGGTATATTTTAGACGAAAGAAAAGCTAAAACAGGGCGAAACAGGCAATATCTCGACAAAATAACTGAAAGACAAAACTTCGATATAAAAATCGGTTTCATTTAAACACTAGGTGGTGCATCGACAGAAGAAATTTTAAAGCGTGTGTGTTTCGATCTGATAATTCTTGTTTCGCGTGAATTTTAATTTTAATTTATACTTGTTTAAAAATTATTTTATGGACATCTTTGACTTGTGGATCGACAAAAGGTGTACGGCAGCACTATTTCGACCTGAAAAGCACCAAATACCTAAGACCTTAAGTCTTAAGCTGTCAGAAAACAGGTAAAAGACAACCGCCTTAATAAGCTAAGTAACATTTCAAGAAAATATTTTTACACATGTTATTCACGCATGTCAATGTAAACGCAAAGTATATATTTTTATTCGTACTGTAACATAAAGACATTTATTTCAGAATGTAAATTTCAGAACGCTTCCACTGCATGTCAGATCATTGTGAATCCAATTCGCAGACGTTAGCTATAAATGCTAAAATGCACGAATCAGCTTAAATAATTTTTATAATATTTAACCTCCTAAAATGTGAAGCAAACAACTATAGCTAAACTAGCTACAAATCTATTCAAGTGAAACACCATAATTGCATTCGCCAGTAAAACAAAAGAGATTTACCAGTCAGCTCGTGCGCGATCAAACACAGCATTTTTGCAACAACTTGCGTTTACTTGCTTCCGTGGTTAGTTTGCGCTGGAGACGCCATTTTGCTGGAAAGTAAAATGCAACTCCATTATCTTGCATACCACAAAATTCGATTTGACGTTCCATTCAATTATAAACATTCGAATTAATGTAATTTCAACAACATATTCCATGCATCATACGTTTTCTTCATAAGTGACATATCAAACTGTGTCACAATCCATAAGTCGTTAAACTACGACCATTTTTTGTCTTCATACTATCTTCTTTGAAGTTGACAACATTTCTTCTAAGGGAACTAAAGGGGGGTTAAGCGTGAGCGAGGGCGAGGGACCCTTAAGAATCTAGAACTAGTGTCTAACTGAAAATATATTTTGACATTAAAAGAACGTATTCAGGCCATCCACATACACGGTTTTGCTCGTGTGAAACTTCAAAGTTCAGTTTGTCCAAACACGAAAACTAGACAATTTGTTAATCTAAAGACTTCCAACAAAATGCAATAAAATGTTGTGTCATGGCGATAACAACACCAGCAAATAACCTTCTCATATAAATTCTTTTTAAAATAAAAAAATTGTGTTTAAAACACAATTTTTTTTTATTCTCCCCCGTGACGTTCTTCGTCCTTAATTTAACATTAATGATCTTTCTAAAGCCATCTATTAACCAATCTACGTAATGAATGGCGCGTTAAATGTTTTTTAATGAAAAAAAAACCACGCAATTAAACATGCAATATGTCACTACAGGTTATCATCCACCATTTTACATGATGGTATATTTCCTACGGACAGCGCAGTCATAAACAATTTTAATTCAAGTGTGACAGTAAATGTTGATTTCCTTAGGACTCCCAGCCACTATTTACTAGTTTACTATTATTCAGTTTTTATTAGCTATAAAACTCTACCTGTGAACTCCCTCTCAAATTTTTCATCGTTGGAAACATTATATTTCGATCAAATTTGTTTCAGTGTAAATATGCTGAAGAAACAAGGCCAATAGTTTTACGATATTTGTTATCTTTTTTGTCCGATTTAGTTTATTGACTACATGTGTGCAATCACATTTTCTTATTTTTTCGCGCCACAAAATGTGGATTAAATTTCGCGTAGATTAATTTTCGGCATTTTTTTTAACTTTTCACGGAAATCGATTTTCACGGACACAAGGAGCAAAAAATTGTTTAAAATTTAGGCAACACACAAAGGGAGTAGAACTTTCTTCTAAACACGCAGATTAAATTATTTTAATAAGAAATTATCGAAGGCGTAGACATCTTCGATATCTAACCCGTATTGATTCCAAAACCTTAATAAGAAATCAACGACGAGGTTGTTTTCAATGTTTCTCTTCCTAAAGGCCAGGGAAAATCGAGGCAACTTTTTGAGCAACATTACCCGTCAAAATTTGTTAATGAACATTTGACTCGATTTGCTATAGGTATCAACATGTTGACGAAGAAAAAAAACCTCTAAAAATGTTGATCAACATTTATTAACTTTTTTATAAATGTTGATCAACATTGTTGATGAGTTTTGTATGTTGCTACGATTTGCTATAGCTATCAACATTTCTGGCAACATTTTTCAGTATTTTCGAATTATTTAATTGCAAATTCGAATGCTCTAGCACGAATTCAAATGTTTTTGTTGAGTGTATACACGACTTGTATGAAAATAAGATCAAAACATAGAGATTATTCACTTTGAAAATGGCGGAAGTCACTGCTTCAGCTGATCCTGCAACTGCCACTGCTGGTAAACAAAAATTTAAAAGGAACGATGAATTATTGGAGAAACTGCTTGACCTGTACGAAGAAAAACCCTGTACGCTTTTTTTTTCATCGTCATCTATTGCCAATGCCAGCAATAAACATGCTGCAGCTTCCTTCTCCGCCATTTTGAAAAAAGAGAATGAATGGTCACGTTTCAGTAGAATGTAGTTGCTCAAAATGTTGATGAGAATGTTTACGAGGGTATAGCAAATCGTATCAACATGTTGCTCAAATTGTTGACGAGAATGTTGATCGATTTGCCCCGGCTTAATATCCGTATCAGTATGAGTGGTATGTATGCGCAGAAAAAAAGCCGTGCCAACGAAAGCGGGAAATATTTTTGAATGCACGAAATAACAAATGCGATATATTTTGATTGACTTTGTGGTAATTGTTCGCGTGCAGTAAACCAATCACAATGCCCAATTTTTATGAATAACCAATCAACAAGCGAGACGACCACCATATTGAAAGTGGTGGTCTTGAGATTTAGAGTTCTCTTTTTCACTTTTTTGTATAGGATCGTTTGATGTTTATGCGTGTATGAGTTACGGCTCGTTTTCAGTTGACTGCATTTTTTCCCATAGCGTAAAAAGCTCGAGAGCTTGCTAACTCTATCATAAAAAAGGCAAAAAAGCCCTGGAGACGAAGGTGCGGTACGGTTTAGCTACCTTCACTAAAACGCTCAACGTCGTTCAACGTTCGAAAGGCTTTTAATCGCTCCACTGGATGATACCATTTGCTCAAGACTTTTAGGAAGGAAAGGGCTTTTCCAATGACACATACCAATCCGGAAAATTGTTGTGATTTTGCGATACTTGTATACTTTGATTTTTGGTCGCCAAAAAATGTGATGCACAATCAAGGATGTTTAATTAGAACTCTTTATTATCTATTGTGTATTGTTCTCCCGCATATAATATAATATTATACGCTCCAAGTCCAACAGTTTATAAAGTTATATAAATGACAAAAAGTAAACCTTCAATTTTTTGATATTTCCGTACAGAAGAAAAAAACATGCTTTCTACAAATAACCTCGATTGATGCGAATAGCACGCAAAGTGAAATGAATGGAATCTTGAAATTTTACTGATCTTATACGCGCGTTCGACTAGTTGGCTATTGAAAGCAGGATCATGCTTATCTGTTTGACAACTTTTCCATTTTGTTATCTAACCATCGCATTCCATAGTCACTGTGCAAGTGACAATGCAAGAAATAATAGCAGTGCTCAAATCTATGGCTAAATGCCCATTCGTTAAGTTTTTGTGTTTTGTGCAATATGATTAGAAAGGTGTACCCTCCTTGCTGGACTATTAAGTAGACCATGGTGTTAGCACTTTTTGTCTCAGACTTTTGTCAGGAGTGTCGCGATTTTTCTCTACCAGGAAATCAAAAAAGAAAGAAAGTAACGCTGTGTCTTAAACAAGTTTTCTGCTGACAGACCAGCATTCTGCTGGTCGTGTACTATAATTGATTACTTTATATTTCATTGCTCAAGTGGTCAATATTTTGAGAAACCCTTTTCTTCCTAAATATCTGGAGCAAATGGTTTAATTCACCCAAATAAATATAATTAACATCAGCCGAGCGTTTTTTACAATGTTAAGATGTCCACGCTGGTTAATACATTTTATTGAAGCCAACTAGTTTGGATCTAGTGAATAATGTTTTTTGTAGGAAGAGAAATTTCGAGAAAGTCTTGGGTGTTACTATCATGCAGTTAACTTCTTCTTTAGCCGTGGGTTTTTTTAAACAAATACATTCAAAGCACAAATGTAAAATGTTCTCGTTTTAAACTTTTTGGTTAAGAACCTTTCGTTCTTCCAACCGAGTTACCCCTTTAGATTAGATGTTTTTACAGCACGTGTGAAAACCAGGTTTTTACTGCATACGTTGCAAATTGTTGTCACGTGTCATGTCTGATGTCATTAGATGAGCTTGGTTAACCCAAATTACTTTTCCCCAAACCTAATACAATCATAGTACGAACTTGTTGTGATTTTTAATGTAAGCTACGTGATATTTGAGCAATTCTTATCAAATACCTTGTTTCCGGGGAATTTTATTTGTAGGTGTAACAAAAAAAATATTCATGCTCAATATCAAATTTATTTGGGTTGGAGCTGTATTGAAATGAAATGGATGTCGGAAGATTTCTGGTGTAATTATTATAATATCCTTGCTCTCCCTCTCCGGGGTTATTCCAGTGATCCTATTCTTTAGTGTGAAAACTTACGCCTTTTGCAATAAAGGCGTTCATGGTCGCAACTTTAGCGCATCTAGCATCTGGCTATAATTTTTTTCTCGCCGCAACACATGTGTTTTGGAAGTTTTGGAAGTTAAGACGATTCAAATTCCAAGCGTTTACAGAGCTGCGGCCATAAATGCCTTAATGAAAAGCAGCCTTTATGTTCCATTTGGTTTATCCACAACCTCGTTCCCAGGGCTTTTTGTCTCTCATCGGCGCTGCGCTTATTGATAAAAAGAGACAACATGTCCTGGGATCGAGGTTGGGTTTATCCAGTGTAATAGGTTTATCCGGTGTCATCATGGTAAACCCGATTTCGTTGTGATTGAAAAGAGAAATAAGTTACCGTACCATCCTTTGGCGCAGATGCATCATAAAACATTATAGTGCGTATAAGATATTTAAACATAGAAATTTTATCTTAACACACAGTAAAAGGAATGACCACGGATACAGGGAACAAACTATATTTTCTTTTCAAAAACGTATATCGATTTCGCTTAAAACAAACTTGTTAATTTCTGTTTCATTTTCCAACTGCTCTGCAAGTCGAAAACAAAGAACATTTTGTTCCCGCCTTGCAATAGAAAGGCAAAGCAAAAACAGAGTCGATATTATCGATAGATTTCTTGAATGTACTTGCATCAAAATCTTGAATATCGTTTGGAACTTGGTTAATTTGCAGCATCACTCGATCTTTAACTCGTTCAGTGTAGTAGTTTGCTTGCAAGCCTGGTTGATTCCATTTGTAGGTGCCATTTTTCTCTTCTATAAATTGCGCGCCACTCAACCAAGTTGGCTTTAATACTCCACAACCATGCGCAGCATCGCAACATCTGAAAGAAATTGATAATCATAAAAAAGCCGAACTTCTCTATACGTAGGTGTGGTGGCTAGTACATCTACATTATAATTGATTTCCACAACGACGACACACTTTCATATAATAACATGTAGAAATCAATAATCAGCATCTCAATCACATCGGACGTTATGTGTCATTTATATGTGGGTGCCTACATTTTTTACTCTAACCTTTATGGCTATATGTGAGACGTTATGTGAGTTAATAGCGCGTCTTCGTGACTTGATGTGGTGCCGGTTTTCAAATGAAGAGTTCAAATTTGCAGTAGAAATTTACAGTAAACAAACTTTAGCAGAAGCTCGAATATACGACAGTTTTCATTAAAAAAATTTAAAACCTGCAAAAATAGCAAAGTATCACAAGTAGAATGACTTTTTGTGGATGTTTGCTTTTAAAATGTTTACCCTCAACCCTAGGACTGCTGCGCTTATTGCCAGGTTCTAACACCGTCAGAAATATAAAGAGACAACAGGTTCTCCGATCGAGGTCGATTTATCAAAGTTTTTTGAATTTAATGTATGTTTGTCTAATTTTTGGACTAAAAAGTATAAAATAGAAATATACATACTGGCAGCAATCTTGTTTTTCCGGATAAATAACCCACCGCATACCATTTACGACAAGCTGCGTGCACGGTGTATTCTGAAACGCTCTTACACCATTAAAACCACAATATCGATCGTACCTACCATTTACACGATCGATACGATATCTTTTGTTTGTGAAATCGTAATAATATGTTCCGCGCGTGTAATGGGTGCCAATAACTGGATAGTAGAATTTCTCAGTAAAGTTCTGCTGAAATGTGTTAGGCCATAACGGGTCTGTTGGCTTAGCATTTATTTCGATACCTTCTGCATATCCACTAATGCCTGCCATTAAAACAACGATTGCTACAAGCGCCATACCTTTCATCCTTTACAACTTCGATCGCGATGGAATGTTGCAGTCACAAAATCTTACTTTATATAGGAAAGGACAGCAAACAATAGAAAATACACAACGCTCCAACGTAGATTTCAAATAAATGTTTTCGGCTTCGTTATTTCTGAATAAGCACAAGGGTGGAGAGAAAATGATGCAACGCAAAAACTGATCCTCCAGCACGCAAATATTTAAGACAATACAAAAGATGGCTACACTTAAAACCCGGTTTCCACAAGCTCTAATATAATGTAAGTATCACAAGAAGTAATAAGCAGTCTCACCGCCTTAGTGCAGATGTTAGAACAAATTGTCCTTCGGCTATTTTCGATTAAATTTGATAGCATAATACTTCATATTCATATTATGCTATCAAATTTAATCGAAAATAATTCTCGTGTGTTGAAGACAATTTTCTTTTAAGCAGATTAAGTGTAAGATTATACGCTATCTTCACAATACACACCATTTTATCAATATCATTCAAATCAAACAAAAATAAACAAAAAAAAATAAAAAAAATAAGGGATAACCTTAAGAGGTCAGTAATGAATCAATGCTTCGTTCGGTAGAGAAAAATAAAGTCGGGAAAAAAATTTTATAAAAAATTTAGCCACTTTTCTCATACTATATTTTCGAAGTAGACGCTCTTTAAAACTTTTAGGGTCTTTTTATATGAGAAACGGGAAACTCGCCCATCGAGTTTCCCGGTAGAGCGGGGTAATATCAACCCGGGTTTATATGTGAATTTGTCATTTTCCATCCCGGGTTTATATGAAGAAAAATTAGCGCGAAATTAAAAGTGGCGGGGTGTATATGTCAACAAATATAGCTTCCATCAACACAAAGAAGATAGCGATACTGTTGATGCTTGAAACAACTGTGTTATCACTATTAATTATTTTTTAATTTTTGAACATTACCAGTATTTCATCATTTCTGACCAATTTAAATATTATTGATTCAAATAATAAAAAAAGAGGATATATTACGAGGTTATCATTTATCTCCCACACACTTGAAACAGGATTGAAATTTAATTTTAGATCATTCTCAATCATAATTTTAGTGCAACCTAGTGTTTTTATAGAGTTATATGTGGGACAATATTCGTGTATGGTTTTCGTCGCGTCGTAATGCTTTTCGTCGTGTCTTATCTTTTTTCGTGGCGTGGTTTTATTCGACTCGTAATAGTATTCGTCGTGTCGTATCTGTCTTCGTGGTGTGGTTTTCTTCGCAGGGTAATGGTTTTCGTCGTGGCGTATTACTCTTGTTGAAGTGATCTCATGTTTCGTCGTGTCGTATGTCACTTCGTGGGGTATTTCACTTCGTGGCGAAATAGTTATGCTTTTTTTTACACGGAATTACTAATTTCGTGAAGCTTTTACCCAATATATTTTACTTTCTTTCTAGTGGCTTTGGTCTTTCTACTGGGTCTATAGATTTAGCTAGTTATACATTTTTAGTATGCTACACTGCATAATCTATTATCTATTTTGTAGTTTATATGGATACTGATGAAAATACCAAAAATCAAGTAAACTAACTACATAAACATAAATTATTACATAAAACAACGTATAATATTTCTTCATAATCACAAATGTAAAACTAACTTTAAAATAGAATATAATTTTTAACACTAAACTAAAAGTTTTTTCATGTGACTTGGATTTCTTGTAAGCGCTACACGAATTTAGTAATTTCGTGTTAAAAAAGCATAAACATTTTCGCTACGAAGTGAAACACGCCACGAAGTGAAATACCCCGCAAGGTGAAATACGCCTCGACGAAAACAAATACGACTCAACGAAACGTAAAACCCCACAAAGAATGATACGACGCGACAAAAACTACACATATATAACTCCATATGTTTTCACCATGTTTCATGGTTTTGTTGTCTTTTATTACAAATACGCTATGATACAAAAAATATATATATATATATATATCCATTGATTTGCATTAATAGTGATAATTATTTGCTCGTCTCTCAAGCTTACACAAACTTTTTCCGTACTTTGCCACCGGGTTTTTCTGTTTATGGACAAATATCCATCCTGTTTGACCGGGATCCCGGCTCACTTGTCCGGGATCTCGGTTGAACGAGTTTCCCGTTGTAACCGCAGCGAGAGGAATATGCACCATATAAAAACGATTTCAATTTTCAGCGTTTTTCCGCAAATATCCGAGGTCTCGGTCATGCGGGTGGACCGAGTTCCCGGTCTCATATAAAAAGGCCCTAGATATAGACATAAACTTTAATTCAGATAAACGTTTGGAAAGGTTTTAGAAATTACTTGTGTACTGCTTTAACAACAACAACAACAACAACAACAACAACAACAACAACAACAGCAGCAGCAACATTGCTAGCCCATTTCATTGACTTTGCAGAATCAGGGACTTACCCTGATTCTACAAAGTCAAGCAACTACCAAATAATTCAAAGAACCAATCAACCGGTTAAGTTTCATCTAACGCGACATTTTTGTGGTAGGTAACTGTTAATACCGAAGTAGAAGACTTCTTTCGTTGAAGAAGAGTACCCTTCGAATGTTTAACGAGGTTGATGAGTCGGGTGGAGTTATATAACATCCTAAAGAAAACACATGACATAGCATATTTTAGGTCACTTGTTTTAAGCCATCTGAAACGTGGTGTTTCTGTACCTCGAACAGCTTTCTTAATTTAACAAATCGTCTATTTAACAGCCTTTTGCCTCAAATATCATATTATACGTCCAAAAGAAGTATCATGATTGAATTGCATTTTTCGAGGAACAGAAATACATATTCGTTAAATACAAAATGTCACATGTCAGTTAAATATACATCCACTGACCGTTCTTGTAACATATGCAACACGACAGAAAAACACGAAAATTTTTGGGTAACATATAGGAAACAAATGGTCTGCAACGCGAAAGTACTCAGAACGGAACTTAGGAAAGACAAGAAAAACGTTTAAAAATGAAAATGATAAATCTAGAAAAAGATACAGATAGATAATATCGTAGTGCTTATACGCATTGTTTAACCTTTTTAGCTAAGTAGTACCAGCGGCAATCGTGAGAACATACCAGAGTAAATGCATAGCACCAATACTTTTCTTCACTTGACGTAGAAACCATCCCCGTTTTTTGTTGACTCAGCATAACAGTTGTGTCAGCCTCAGCTGTGTGTTAAGAGCTTGTTTACAACACGTGCTATCTAGTTATGTTATGCAATGCCTCTTTTGCAAACGTCACCTCATGCCCTGCTGTGTTGTGTATTTTTCTCCCTCTCTGATGTGTTTTTAGTTGTTAGATATACAGAATCAAACCTGTACATTGGAAGTCACAAAGTGTATAGGGTTCTGCTATGTAGTATACGAACCCTGCAAAGTAATTCACTACTTAATGCGAACAGATGTCTCTATGTGTTAATACCCGTATTTGTTCAAAATGGTAGATGACTTGCTCTCAGAAAGTGCTATTAGTTGCTGACGTCAAAATAGCCATATTTCTCAAATTTCTTTGTGTGCCCTGACATGGATTATACGACAAAGCAGACGTTTTTAGAAAGTGCGACTAGCGCACAACTTTTTAAAATAGCCGAATAAGTGTCATTGTCTTAAAATTTTCGTCGTAGCTTTAAACTCCAAGTCAATAAAAAGTTGGTTGATAAAATGTTTCAGCCGGTAGAAAATATTAGACACTGAGCCAACACTTGTCACTTCTTACCGACTTTTTTGCCAATGAGGTGGTACTGTGTCCACAAAATTTTGGATGCCATCTTATCGGGCTACATAACCTTTTTGACAATGAAGTGGTACTGTCTCCACGAAATTTTGGATGCCATCTTATTGGGCTACATAATGTGATCCTGTAAGCATATTTTCATAGAGACTTTTGTAAAGATATTAGCGTCACCCTTGAATATACGAAGTATCTAAAAACAAGCTTTAAATGAGCGTAGCTAGTTTAATAATTACTGTACACAGTAATTGCAGACGGTTGTTCACAGCAAGTCTGCCGGTACACGGTAAAGTTGAATTGCAGACGGTTGTTCATAGCAAGTCAGCCGGTACACGGTAAGATAAATCATAGACGATTGTTCACAGCAAGTTAACCTGTACGCGGTAAGTTAAATCATAGACGGTTGCTTACAGCAAGTCAGCCAGTGCACGGTTAAAGGCCGATTTCCATACAACTGCATTTTGCGCCCAGTCGTAAAAAGCGCCGTGACTTTTGATCTACGCATGCGCATTATCAGAATAATGCCGCTGACCTCGCGCTTTTGCATGCGCTGGGGCGATTTAAAAAAAGTTGAGCAGGCTCTACTTTTTGCTAGCTACGTTTTGCGCTTCAGCTTAACAGCCAATCAAAAGGTAGCAATCTACATGAATTACAAAAGAATTTTTGATTAGATCATTTCAATATGGCTAGCAACATCTCGTTTCTGTGTTAAATTTTTGTCAAAGCCAAATGAATGTAGAGAATCAGAATATATATCATTCAAGTGAAGTAGATGAAAAACAAAATAACATTAATGAGTCTGTGGAGGCACAAAGAAACAACATTGTAAACAAACTTAAAAAGACTACTCGTGATCTGACGACAATAAATCCATAAGCAAAACGTTGTATAGTCCTTTGATTCTTCTTTCTATGGAAAGTCGTCTCATCCACATGTTTTTCTTACGTATTTTACAACGTTGTTTATTTCTACGCCATAAAAATATTTCTAGGACTGTTCTCAAATTTTGCAACAACAAAAATCGTTTGTTTACATCAGCCATGTTTTGCAAAAAACACGTGAGCAAAAATCGCTAAATGGAAATGGTTCGGTATATGTGATAAAAGTCGCGGCGCATTTTACGACTGGGCGCAAAATGTAGCTGTATGGAAACCGGCCTTAAGTTTAATCGCACACGGTTCTTCACAGCAAGTTAGCCGGTGTACAGTAAGTTTAAAGATGTGCGCAAATGCGTCAAACTTTTCATCAAACTCCATCAAACTAGCGAGTTTGATGAAAATTTTGATGCATTTGAGTTGAACCATCAAACACGATTTTTTCGAAAAAATGAGAAAAGAAAAAAATTGAGTTTGATGAAGTTTGATCGCGATCAAAGTTTTCATCAAACAAAATGGGTTCATCAAACCGAGTTTTGCTGTTTGATGGCTGTTTGACGCATTTGAGTCGAATTTCATCAAACAGTCATTTTTAATAACCGCGATGAGTGCAAAAAACATCAACAGTGGAGGGTCTTTCGAATGTTTCGATGTGGCTTTTCATCATCAGAATCCATAAGTTCACTCAATACCAGAAGTTTCGCCATATCAGCCGCCATTTTGAAATTTTGTAAATGAATAGGCATTCAATCATTTCGAATGTTTTGATAAAACGTGTTTGACGAGTTGACGCAAATGGAAAATTCGATTTCATCAAACATTCGCAGTTTGATAAAATTTTCATTAAACAGTTTGATGAGCTGTTTGATGAATAGTTTGACGCATTTGCGCCCGTCTAAATCGCACACGGCTCTTCACAGCAAGTTAGTTGGTACATAGTTAAGTTGAATCGCAGACGGTTGTTCACAGCAAGTTAGCCGGTACATAGCTAAGTTGAATTGCAGACGGTTGTTCACAGCAAGTTAGCCGGTACATAGCTAAGTTGAATTGCAGACGGTTGTTGACAGCAAGTAAAGCCGGTACACGGAAGTTAAATCATAAACGGTTGTTCACAGCAAGTTAGCCAGTGCACGGTTAAGTTTAATCGCACACGGTTGTTCACAGCAAGTTAGCTGGTACATAGCTAAGTTGAATTGCAGACGGTTGTTCACAGCAAGTTAGCTGGTACATAGTTAAGTTGAATCGCAGACGGTTGTTCACAGCAAGTTAGCTGGTACATAGCTAAGTTGAATTGCAGACGGTTGTTCACAGCAAGTTAGCCGGTACATAGCTAAGTTGAATTGCAGACGGTTGTTGACAGCAAGTTAGCCGGTACATAGCTAAGTTGAATTGCAGACGGTTGTTGACAGCAAGTAAAGCCGGTACACGGAAGTTAAATCATAAACGGTTGTTCACAGCAAGTTAGCCAGTGCACGGTTAAGTTTAATCGCACACGGTTCTTCACAGCAAGTTAGCTAGTACACAGTAAGTTGAATCCCAGACGGTTGTTCACAGCAAGTTAACCTGTGGTCGCAATAAATAAACTTAGGAATACATAACTTGCGAGGCAAATAATAACAAAAACTTTTTTTTTGCAAATACAGTTAAAGCTATGTACATTTTTACGTATAAAAATAATCCTGATGTAAAAGGGTAACAAAAACAATACAAGTATGACATTTAGGAGAGACGATATACGAAGTAACAGCAAAAAGCGCGAGCGACGATTGAAAGATCACGCTTAGGCTATTCTCAGAAGATCACGCTAATCAGCTGAATCAACTGATTTGACAGTTCAAAATGGAAGTCAACGAATGAACTTATTAACACGAAAAATTTAAATTAATTTTTTACTTTTTAAGGGATCTTTAATGACGAAAAGTTCAGTAGAAAATTGGTAATTGCGTCTTGTTCAAAAACATAGTGTGATATGAAACCAAGAAAATATATAAAAATAAAATAAAAAACTTATAGAGATCTAATATAACGAAGAAAAAAAAAGCGAAAAGCACAGACTGAGAAAAAGAAGCTACATCATCAGTACACGAAACAAGAAATAATGGCAGTTATAAATAATTTCTACAAAACAAACATTTAAACACTAAATTTACAGAAAAATAAATTATATGTATCAAAAACTTTTGTCAAAAAGTGTTATATTCTCTGCGGCGCAAATAAAAAACAAATTTAACGTTACTTTTTTCTTGCCTTTTTTGGAAATATAAATCAGCCAAAAGAAGCAACAAGCACCGTGGACGTGGTCTGTATTTTATATCTAACTAATGCATATCTTCATTTTGATGTGTTGCATGTCCTTTGTTGAAGGATTGAACATTGTAGCGAATGAAAAATCATTCTTAATGTTCAAAAACAACAGAGAAGATAGGACTACTTTTGTCTAGACCTTAAAATTTTAAATAAATGTATCGAGACAAGCCTAAGGAATCGAATTCCCTACGATGAAACTGACTAATCGAGTGCAATCGATTAACAGAGGTAGTTTAAAATAGACTCGTTACGCCAGCTGATCTTTTAAGCATTGACCGCAGATATAGTTTGTGGATCTTCTGCTAGCTCGTTTCCAGTAGCTTGAAATGAAGGCGGGAGATGGAAGTCCTCTGTAGGCGATTTTAAGTAATCGTCGCTGTCTCGGTATTCCTGCTCGAATAACTTCTGAAGATCGATATGTATCTAAGAAAGAATTCTCAAGATTAAAGTAACTCACAATTATTGCATATGTCAGCATATAATTGACGGATAAACAAATGAACTGTAAAAATTAATAAACGCATCATATAATGTTAAATATCTAGTTTATAGCACAGTTGCTTCTGCCTAAATTTATTTAAAAGGCCAGTTGTATTTTTAATTAAAAACACTATGTGATTGGTAGACTTAATTCCCGTCATGTAAGAAAATCCAGTCAGTGCTGTGCTATATAAAGAACGCACAACAGCGCTTTGCTTGCTAGCTAAAAGGACTTATGTCGTCTGTACGGAAGGATTGTAAGTGGAGTTTACCAATAATTGTGATAAGTATTTTTTTTAGTGAGGAAAAATGGTATACCAAATGGGGGAATTTTATGATAATTGTGATACGAAACCCCGTCTTGCCGTGTGAACGAAACACACCCGCCGAAACTACTTTTCTAATCGATGTGTTTTGTATAACGACCACAAAACAAATAAGAGAGTAAACTTACGTCGTCTTGCTCATTCATAAAATCACCTAGTTGTGATCGCAACTTCGCAAATGTCGGACGGCTTTCTGGCTCGTGTGCCCAACATGAATTCATCAAAAGGTACCTAAAATTAAGTAAGTATGATATCAAACCAATATTCACCCTCATAATATAAACCATATGATAGAAATGTTGAATGAGACTTACAAATCTGTTGAAATGTGCCCAGGGTTTTCCATATGGTATCCAGATTCTAACTCGTCCAACAGTTGTTCAGTTCGGACAATCCCAGGATAAGGGATTTTTCCGAGAGTAGCTAACTCCCATATTAAAACGCCGAACGACCAACTAAAGCAAAAAAAAAAGCCGTTTTCCTGATTAAGTTAAAAAAGTTATTTGGATTAAGGAGGATTTTTTCTTAAGTTTTGTTTTAAAGGAGTAGAAAATATCTGATTAATTTCTATTCTTCAAAATTGTGTTTTCTGACGCACGACATTACGTATTGGAATTATTTGATATACTGTACGGACTAGTTCATCAATGCATGTAGGATATGGTGTCAAAGTTTTAAACTCGAAACAAATTTGCATGAATATTAATATTTTTGGTTATTGTGGTTATCATTAAGAAAACCAACCGTTCTTTGCAACTGACTCGTGACGTAAAAACTTCCATTTTTTTTAAGAATAAATATCAATACTTCGTTGGCTCATTCATTTGAAATCATGTTGTTGTTTTCTTCGCACCAGGTAAGATTTTACGTTTAAGCACATTTATTTTAAAAGCGCGCTAAAATAATACTTACACATCTGACTTGGTTGTATATTGTCCATCAAAAACAGCTTCGCGTGCCATCCATCGTACAGGAAGTTGGCCCTAGAACGAAAAAGATGTATTTATGTCATATACTTTCTATTGGCAGCTCGTCACAACGAACGATAGTCATCTGTTCCAAATGTTATTCCCATGGTTAATTGTTAAAGCATTTCACACAAAAAAACTGGTGAAAGATGCGCAGAATTCACGAAACGTATTTTTTTCCAAATACACGGATTTTTAGACGAAATGTCTAACGGTTTCTTCCTTCTTTTCGACAGACCAAACCTTCATTTCGTTTGCACAGTTTTTTTCTTTTTTAACCTTATTATATTTATGCTTTCAGTCCATTATATTTTCTATTATTTTATTATCATCACCTAAAATTTTTTAACATTTATCTCACAGAACCACTTAGAAAAGGGTTTTTTTTACATTGAGGTGCGAAATAAATAAATTCAGACCATGCAACGCAAGCTACAAACATTGGTGTTTTAAACACCTTCCTTGCAACCGGTGTTTTCTAAAATATATCTTGCCTACTCACCCCTGTGGTTTTTCTGTAAACATTTTCAGCGTAGATGTCTCGACAAAGTCCATATTCAGATATTTTACACGTCTTCTCATGACCCAAATAAATATTGCGGCAAGCAAGGTCACGATGGACCACCTAAGAACAAAACGTAAACAATATTGATGTATTGCACGCAACAATTGATGTTATGAATTGTGTTGACATATTTGGAGCTTCAAGGGGAGTTATTTAGAGGGACGAGCGCTTATATATTTATCTAGCGAAACCAGTAAACACAGATATTTCTTGTAGACAGTCCTCTCCTGAGAAATTTCGCTGCTTGTAGCCATGTTTTTTAAAAAAAATCAACTTAGGAGGACTTTCAGTCTTTTCGTGTTTCCATTCCATCTCTTTTTCGCGTCAGCAAGAAATTCTCAACGTGGTTTACGACTTATCAAATCAAAACGCTAATTCTCTTTTTTTGTCCTGTCGACAATTATATTTTTTTGTCCTGTCCACAATTATAAAGTCTAAATCAACCCAGATTTCGCTGACGTGAACTGCAAATCAGGGTTAATTACAGAGTGTAACCAAAATAAAAAAAGTCGAAAATAATATTTGCCTGACTCTTATTTGAAATCGAACACAGTTACCGACCTGCAAATTAGCTAAATGGTCCATGCCTGATGCAATCTGCCAACTAAAGGACAACAATGTTTTAGCATCCACTCTGTCTTCAGGAGGAAGTTGATCCAACGATTCAGTGCTCTGACTTAGCGATCTTTGGGTGCGCAAGAACGTCAATAAACTACCATAGGGCGCGTATTCTTCAATTACGTACACGTTGTCTAAAATACAGGTTGCGGGAAAATATTTTCGATTTAAAAATCAATAGAACATTGAGAGCAAAAATAGTACAGTTGTCGTGACTACTAAATATACCTCCTCGGGTATTAATAGACAAGTGAAGATAACAATGTTTTGGAATAACGTTTGTATACATGGTAGCCATAGATGTAAAAGTTTTTAATTGATATTTTGAGGTGATATTTTAGATATTTAAGGAAAGAACATTGAAAAAGAATAAAAAGCATTACAAATATTAAGAGGTTTTGACAAAAGTTTAGAAGAAGATGAAAAGTTCCTGATAATTGACAGTTGATCTTTTTAAAAAATGAATAATAAAAAATAACAAATTTCTACATACCATCAGTAATGCACCATCCAACAAAAGCTATCACGTTGGGATGTTTTGAAATTCTGCGCATCATACGAAGCTCAGCTAATATGTCACGGCGCTCTTGGGCAGATGCTTCCTCTATGTTGATAACAAAAAAATTGTAAAATTAAAAAACAAAACACGGTGGAGAGGGCAATATGTGGAGGACGTTATATATGAATTACTGAACTTCAGGTGGAACTAAAAGAAGGCCAACTCACGCATCCGTTACAGTATACAGTATCAGTACCTTGATTAGTCATACAACTTTACTGAGGGGAAGAAACAGGGACCAAACTGAATCTCCCTTATTTACCAATATTTCTACACATTCAAAAAATTCAACTGGAATCTTTTTCTTACTATGGATGCTCTTAATCCAGATTCATCAAAAATTTCACATATTGACAGCGCAAAAAAGACAACCACCAAGCAACACTGTAACTACGAACAAGATACACAAAAGCTAAGGTGAAGGTACCTTTCAACATTTTGATTGAGACGTCTTTATACACCACACTGTCTTCACTGTCAATTATACGACCACCATTCACTAGCCCGTACTCGCCTGTACCAAGCATTTCATCGAATGTAATATGTTTAAACTCGATGGCTTTACCTTGACTAGAAATCGTGTCTGAAATATAAATTTATTTATAGAAATTTTTTTAAACTTTTGGATTTTTTTAAAGTATAAAAAGTATAAAAAACCGGACAGAACTTATGCAGAGCGTGGCCAGCTAGTTTTTAGGTTTTCTCTGACTGGAATGACATCTCTCTGACATCCCTACATAAGATGGCTTATTGAAACAATATTTTAAGTTAGTAGCTGAGTTTAATCAGCTGACATAAAATGAGGAACTTCCTCTTCTATCAGTCCTACCTAGCGGCGCGTAATGATTCTCAGACACACTAGCATTGGGTGATTTCAACGACATTTTCAAACTGCGACTTAAGCTACGACCTTTTGATGGAGGTGCTCTCGACGTATCTGAGAAGAGTCTTCCATTGGTACTGACAGAACCGCTACGATCGGCATGTTTCATTGAAATGTTGATGTTCTTCTTTATTGAGTATGGATTCTTCTCGATGTCTGCTAAGCACGACGCGTCTTTTTCTTCTTGCTGAAAGAAGTATTAAGAATATGTTTAAATGAAACAATACCATTGAATCATTACCCAGAAAATGTTTATAATAAATTACCATCCTCTTTCTCTCTGGCTGCAAGACTTGCTTAAATAGAACTGGGATGGCTCATACTTCGCTCTGGAATTAGAGCATCACAGAACTATCATACGTTTCTTTTTAATCTTGTTGTACAACCTTTTTTTATTATTTTTGCGCCCTCTCCGAGGGGAAATTGTGTGATTTCCAAATCCTAACCATTCAGCATTTCTTGCAAGTCTCGACAAAACACAGACTTATTAACTTAATATTCTCTCTCTTTTTAAAACAATTTTCTCTATATAGGTCACCTTGTTTTTAATAATTGGTCCTTAAAATCTTTTTTGATAAAAAAAAGTTAGTTTTACTGTTTTAAAAAAGACACACAGACACACTGAGGGTATCACCGTCACTATAAAAAATATTATCGCTCTTAGCTTCGTGCGCAGGCTTTCATATTGGTGTCAGCGTGAGGATGAGAGATATAAATTTCTATGGCGTTATTGGTTTTTATTTATTTAAGTTTAAGTTGTGAATAAAAGCAAGTCTACCGAGGCTCCAATTTATAATTAAATCCAAAACGCCTTGATCGAATAATCTGATCATGAATATTCACACGAACATTCCTCCTTTGCGTTTTATTATATTGCTTTCGTTGCGGAAACTGTTTAAGCCCGTTAGGCTTCTTGTTTATATTAAATCGCAAGCCATTATGTATATAAAAGAGGGCTGAAAGACATCAGCATATAGAATATCTTAAAAATACGCCTTTTATTTTGAGTGCAGTTTTCCCGAGGATTTCATGAAGGGTAGTTATCAAAATACAGGAATCTGTTAGCTTGTCAAAGTGTTTCAATGCAAACCGCCCATAGACACTTACCACTAAGTCAGTATAAAATGTTCCATTAGCGTCAGTGTACCCTCCACACCATGCTTCTTTAAATCTTATGTACAAGAAGACGAAAACAACAATGAGTAGAATGATGACAACACTGACCACAACCACCACGATGAGAACTGTTTTATTGTTATCTTTCTCTGAAGGACCTGCAACAGCTGGAGATAAGAAAATCAATTTGTACACACAACCTTTTAAAACATCATAAAAACAGTTTTATCCACATTACAATACACAAGGTAAATGCAAACATGAAATAACAAGAAACTAAGTCATCTTTGGAATCGTAAATATTAAAATTATGAATGTGCATATGATATGTACTGTTAAAGAAACCAATTTACTAATTAATTTTTTATTAACCATTTGCAACGCAATCAATAAATTTAACTTTAAGCATGAACAGTGAAGATACGAACCTTCTACAATCAGTTTGACAGTTGCCGAACCCTCTCCTTCTGAATTTGTAGCAGAACACTTGTAATCTCCACCATCATCAAACATCACTTTGTTCATTTGCAGCATTATTGTAGTTCGCAAACCAGTTACAGATATGGTTTGACTGAGATCTGATTTTGGTATGACAGTATTATTTCTTAGCCATTGAACTTTGGTAGGTGCTGGATATGCTTGCACCATGCAAACAAAGATTGTTTTCGATCCTTCCGATATGGTTACTTCGTCACCCTCACCAATGTCTACAATTGGCTTTGCTAAATCATAAAAATGTACAATGAATTGGTGGTATTATTCCAAAACAAGGTAAAAAAAATTCTGTCACTAGAAATACTTTTCACAGGAATGTGCACTTTTTATAAATTCATTTTTCAACTTCATCAACAGACTTATCACCTTAACCATTCGTTGAAAGTACTCGATCTTATACAATATTTTAAGCAGCGTTTTAAGCTCTACACAATAGATGCAAAGGGTTAACAACGTTCTGGACTGGCCATTGCTGACATCATCAGAACTTTAAAAATGAATGTCTCCATTGTTCTTTTGCCCAAGACAACTACTACAATCATTGGATAAATTGTCGCACCAGTTGGTTTTAGGCATTATTTAAAGCTGGCAATACTTTACAGCCTGCAGGCTGCAAAAATGAAACTATTTTGTATACTTTTAGGTATGCCAAGCAGTATTTCAATAATCCAAGTCAGATCCCGCAAAGTACAGATATATTGGGAAAAAGAGCCAGGCTAACGACACTACAATTAGCACAACTTAGAGTTTGGTTTCAATCAAATAACCTAAGATCCTAAGTTTGCCGTTTTGAACTCTGACAAATTCAAAATGTGCACGAAATACTATAATACAACTTGTGGGAACGGACTTTAAGATTTGTAGGCTGGTGCCAAAATTAAGTCACTAGTAGTTGTCATTCCAGAAAAACAAAAAAAATGCTTACATAAAATTGTTAAATTAGCATATTTTGTTGGCCCTGATAATTGTGTATATTCCACTGTTACTCCATATTCACCAGCATCGTCAATATTAACTTTGTCGAATCTTAACCTCGATGTATACTTTGCTCCTGCTACTTCTAGAGAATATCTATCGTGAGGAACAACATTTCTGTCCTTTAGCCAGATCATCTTGGCAATGTCTATTGCAGCTACCAAACTTACTTCGAGTGTGAAACTTTCTCCTGCTTTTTTTTGCATACTTTGCAGTTCTTTCAACCAAACAGCTATAAAAGCATTAGATGTTTATTTTAATCTAATTATTTTTCAAATTAATTTAATTTTAAGTTAATAGAGCATCAAACTTTAGTTAGACTTTGCATGTCGCTTGTCAGGCAGTAAAAGTTGTTTGTTTATAAACAGCCTTAAAATGCAACATTCTGTATTGCAGAGATTCCGCAAATTTTTTGAGGGATAGTAAGATTCTATATCGAAAAGTTGTTCGCATGTTGGTTTAAAAAAACATGTGAAAACAATAGAGAATGGGCGTTTCTTCTAAAAAGTATGGAATCTAATGGTACAGGTTTGTTTAGGGCAGATATTAGCTGAAACACAGACCAATGCGACACAAAGTGTGCCTAGCACACAACATGTGCGTCTGTCAAAACACATTTTAAAATTTTCTTTAAATGCATGATGTTACTGTTAAAAAACTTTTACCAATCTGAAAATGGAGTACAAAATAAGGCTTGAATCCTAAATAGAATGAATTTACTCACAAAGGGCTGTTAGTGGATACTCAAAAATGCTAAGCAAAAGTGCAAATTCTCAAAAGAGATTTTTAGGACAAAAAATATCCCAAATATGGAGGTTAAAATTTATGGCCAGTCACTAAAGGTCATGCCAGAAAATTGTTTGAATTAAAGAGAAGTTGGATTATGGAGAGTTTATTGTACTATGTTTCTGGTTAAGAGATAAGAACTTCCATGCTTTTTAACATTAAGTATCTGCTGCTTTAGAAAATTAAGATAACGCACACAAAACGTAAAAAATAAAGTGTTGACGCATAAACTTTTACAATTTATGTACTGTGTACATGTATATGTATAGTGACTTTTTTATGTTACTCTGACAATACCATGGTAATACTTTCAAAATACTTACTTGAATTAACTAAGGTCAGTTTAAACTTTTCTGAATCCACGCCTGCACTATTTTTGGCTTCACATGTATATTCACCTTCGTCTTGTTCTCTCATACTATTTATTGTTAATGAACCGTTCCCATGATCCTTGACATGTTTCGCATCAAAAAAAGCATTCTTTCTGGACCAAACGTATGTTGGCTTTGGTGAAGCATTAGGTGCAGAGCAATTAATTGTATATCTGGAGTTTTTACTCAAGTACTGCTGTGGTATGTCAAGAATATCTGGTTTAACTAAAAAAACAACGGTTGGAGATTTACCGAGTCTGATGACAAATTTTAGAATTCCTTAAATCTGCTTAATGCTGCAGCTATAATCCAAGTATAGATATTCAAACCATTCCTGACTTTGCCTGTTGTGGGTGACCTACTTTTAAGCTGACTAAGCAGAAGTCCAGGTCTAAACTTAAAAACCTATCAATAGATCAGCAGGAAAAAGAAAAATATTACAAACTAAAGCACCCACTTCTGATAATTTTTAACTTGATGAGTCCTTGCGCTGTTCCTTCACTATTAGAACCAGTGCAGGTGTAACTTCCTTCATTCTGAAGCTTCACATTCTTAATAATCAGTTGCCTCATTGTGTTTGATATTTTACCTTCATACACAGTATCTGAGGTTTTCACAGTCGTTCCCTCATGTTTCCATTCAAATACAACATCTTTTGAAGAGTTAAAACTACATATTAATGTAACCGTCGCTCCCTCAACAGCAGATATTGGATCGCTGCTGTCTTTTAATGTTATACCAAAGGCTAGAAAATGAAAGAAATTCAGAAAATTACTTTTAGTGGATTGTTTATTATCATTTCATGTCACTGAATTATTTATCATCATTTATAATCCCAAATACTCTTACAAAGTTGAAGTTGCACAGTATTAAAATCTTATAAAAATTAGAAACCATAAATGTTTATTTTCAAAATTCTGAATATCCATATTCCAAAAAATGTTTTTAGCATGTATACGAACATAATATACCATGTCAAATATGTAAAATACTATCAAATTTGGCTGTGTTAAATATAATATTTAGAAATCATGCTGTCACCATAAAATGTCTCCTATCCATGGCTAAGTAGAGTGAATTCTAAAAATCTCAGCTGCAAACACAACCAAACTTTACGCTACTTGAATCAAATTTTATTTCTTTCAAAAAATAAATAAAGTAAAATATTATGGTTTTCATTATACTGTGGTTGTTTACAAAATCCTATTAACAGTTTCAAAAACTTGCAAAATATTATGCAGCCCCCCCAGTTGTTATATCTTTGTACATCTGTGTACAAGAAATAAACATTTTTAAAAAGAGGCTAAATATCAACTAATACAAGACTGATAGCAAAACTCACCTGCTTGAAAACAATGTATAGTGCAAAAGAGCAGAAACCAGTTTCTTTTCATACTTCTCATGTTTGTTGTTCTGTTACATATATAATTTATTAAAACTAAAAGTAAATTTCATGCATTAATACAATACTTGCTATAAACAGTATCTATATAATAATACGCCAGTTCTGTGTCTCTCTAACAAGCAAAGTGGATATGTTCATTTTCCTTTGATCTTACCGAAATTTTCTTTGAAGTAACCGAAAAATGCATGTCTAATATGTTAAATTTTCTGACGTTACAGCGCAACGTCAATAACACTATTTTAACGTCAATATCCTATATTAAATTAATGAAGCTGTTACAGTGCACTTAAAACTTTGAGGCCAAATAACTTGGAAACGAGGTGGTGACGTCAATGATTTTTCACCGCATGGGTAACTAGGGATCACCTGGGACCAATTTGGGTAAGTTTCCCAAACTTGGGTCCCTGAATCCGTTTCAAGATTGGACGGGTTTATGACGTCATCACAAAACCTACAAACCCCAATATCTCTGCAACCGTTTGTCAAAAGTTTATGTTCCTATACATTTTCTTGATCAGCGTTTCAAGATCTATATGATGAATGCAACAGGTGTACGAATTTGTAAAGAAATTTTTTTTGAAACTTTTGGTAGGGACTTTGCTGACGTCAGCAAAATTTTTAAACTCTTATATTTCCTTAGGTGTTTGTCAAAAACATACGATACTATACATTATTTTAATCAGCGTTTCAACCTCTACACATTACAGACAACAAATGACTAAATTTCACCAATTTTCTTTTTGTATATGCACTGCTGACATCAGCAAAAAATCTAAAGCAACCTATATTTTCATTGTTCTTCTGCGCCTTAGTGGATTTTTCCACGGGCTTTATCGACTAGTTCTTTATAATAACACAGAAATTGTTTTTGTGAGGGGTATGGTGACATGTACTTTTTTTCAATTTGAATTGCTATAAACAATAAATTATTTATCTTGAAGCTAATAAGCGAAGTCATTGCATTGACTTTTGAGTTTGGGGCCAAATATAACTTGAATACGGGTGGAAAGAGGAATAGTCTACAAATTATGTTCCAATTTGGCTCCCCCAAAAACAGCTCCTTTATATTAGAATTTGTCCTCATGCATTATGAGATAAGTTCATTGAGGCATATTTTTTTATAACCAAGTGAAACTTTTATGAGATGATGAAATGGTCCTGTTTTTAGATTTAAAAGCAAAGCCACAAAACTAAGGGTAACTAGCTATAATTACACAAGACAGGGTGGTGTTGTTAATTATATTAAGCATTAAAAGACTGTGTCTAATTAAAATGTCAAAAAAAAGAAACACAAAAGATTTCACCAAGGCTAAGAAATATATGCTTAGGATATGCTTAAAAAGATTCCTGTATTTGAACCTGAATATGCCTATAAGCTTTATGCCTATCAAAAAACATGCGTCTAAAATCTGTCTCAAAGCGGCTTAAATTTGTCTTGAATTGTTCAAAAACATGTCTTAAATTCACTCAAAAGATTTAGTTTAAAACCCAAAAATAATATAAATTGACAATTTGTTTTGCTAAAGATTGGGATAAAATCATCTAAATAAAAAAAAACTTTTTAACAGAATTAAAACCTTTTAAAACATGTTGAAATTTGTTTTGTAT
Organism: Hydractinia symbiolongicarpus; assembly: GCF_029227915.1. Classification (NCBI taxonomy): domain Eukaryota; kingdom Metazoa; phylum Cnidaria; class Hydrozoa; order Anthoathecata; family Hydractiniidae; genus Hydractinia; species Hydractinia symbiolongicarpus. Next base: position 18,463,727 of record NC_079880.1, read on the forward strand.
GGATTTAATTTGTATCGATTCCCTTACATCATGAAACAGCATTTGTAGAAGGTCCCTGCAGAGTATCTATAGGACCACCTGGGACCACTTTTCTACAGCTGGGTTAAATTAAATTGTAATAACTCCTCAATTGTTTACATTATTTCGATCAGCATTTCTAAGCTCTATATACACTATGGCAATGAGTTAACAAATTTCTGATTTTTCTTTTCACAGCGACGGGTCATTGATGATGCCATCCAAATATATATCTATATCCCTAATCAAGTGGGCTTTTATTCAAACCGTATCATTATAATACAAAACAATAAGCCAGTGGGGCACAAGACAACTTCAGGTAACAAATTTATGTTAATTTCTGCAATTCAAAAATGTCAAACTGTGATGCTAATACCATAGTTTTTTTACTAACAACATTTTAATCTTAAATAACTTTGTTGCCAATAACAGGATGCAAACTTGATTTTGTAAATCAAATCGATTTGACTTTGTGTCTTGTTATATTGGTAACAAAAATGTGCTAGTTACAGGTAACAAGAAAATGTTGTTAATAAAAGATTTCTTTATGATGTCATTCTCAGCAAGAAATCTAGATCAACATTTTTGTATGAATCCAATTAGAATGCTGAATGTTTTTCTTGTTGTGATGGGACAGGTGGCAACACAATAAAATGTCTAGGGAGTAAATAAAATTTATCTTGTATTATATCTTCTGAAAAAATTGAAGATTGAAATAAAATTGAAAAACACAAGCAGGCGAAAACAAAATTATAGATAAACTATAAACGAAAAATTAAATAGATATAATACATATATATCCTTTTTGTGAAATTAAATGATAATTCCTAGTCTAAGTCATGTCCAACATTAATGTTCATGGTGACTACTTCACAATAATATTGTCACTAAAGTCAACAAGCCACTTTGAATTAAATTCTTAATATAAAGTAGGATACTACTCTAAGTTAAAAAATATCCAGAAGATTTTTCGTAAAACATTGTACACATGACATCCATTAACTAACCCTTCAGACAGAAACTAAAAAAAAAACTTTTACTTCATTTTCCTGCTTTCTGATCATCTTAGATAAATAAATAAAGCAAACTTATGCTACATAATAAAACTTTGATTATAATCCCATATATGTTAAATTTTAACACTAGGACCATTATCGCATAAGAACATAAATAAAACAAAACATTTTTATCATAGCAATTAGTCATGTGTTAACCTCTGCGAAGGTTGTGATTAATTACGTCATTATTATGCACTCATTGAATTAAGTGGCTTAAAAGAGAAATACAGGAAATTAAACAAATAACATTTTGGATAAAAGATTTTAGTGTCATTTATTTACATAGAAACACTTTATGTTTGCTGTTTCAAGTAAAATATATCACAGTTTAAGAATGTTTCAAATTCCTAGAAGAATAGTTTTAATCTCAGATCTTGTATACAAAAATATCCATTCCATGACAAAAACATACAATAAATGACAAAATTAAATTCATACCTTAAAATTTTAGGAAGCAAAAAAACGATTCAATTCTATAATTATTTCTGATCAGTAAACCAAAAACATGATTAATAAAATAACATTGAAGTTAAAAAAAATGGTTATGGAATTGCTACCTAATAATAAAAGCCAACCTTGTAAAACAACTTCAACATAAAAGATCAAGTTTAATACAGGTTGAATAAACCTGAGATAATTATAAAGCAGGGAATTAAATATTAACCTCTTTTTATCTGTAGATTGAGTGCTTCTTTGTGTTTTAATTGTATTATTATTTTTGTAACCCTATTTTTCAGTTTTAGGTAAATATCACAATAGTTTGCATTCCTTAAAAAGTTACTTACAGCAGTGATGTTTAACTATTAGGTTACTGCTACAATTTAATAAAATGATTTAAATTATGCTTGCTTGCACAATCACAAAAAATATTACAAGCATTTATGTTGCATTTGTAACATCTAAAACATGTTAACAAAGTTATTTACATTTTGTGGTTTCTTTGCTTCTTAATTTATTTTAGCCACTTCTCCTCTGTCATATTAACATGGTTAATTCTTCAAAAAACTTTGCATTTAATTTTATTTTAATCCTTTTTATAAAAGGACAATCTAGAGGGGTTGTAAAATGATCACTATAAGCAACATGGCATTAATACTATATTTTCAATGTTCTCCTACTAAAACTTTGATACTTCAACAAGCAATGTAATGATGCGGGTGCTCTTATTTAACACTGTTAAGTATGGAGAGAGCCATGCCTGCATCAAAGTCAAATTTTAACAACTTCTTAATTACTTGTTTTTTTATTTTTGCATGTCAAAACAATAGAGTTCTTGCTCCATACAAACTTTAACTAGGCCATGAAAAGCTCTTATAAAGTCATTGTTGTATTTAATTATTATAGCATAAATGGAACAACAAAAGGAAGAATTTTCCAGAAAGGGAAAATTAATTTGGAAAAGTGGGGGTATGCCCCTTACAGGCCACAGGTCACTCGCCCTCACACTCGTAAAAAAATTTACGAGTGCTTTTTATCGCACTTGTGAATTTTTACTTTTTTCTAAAATATTATAGAGCGATGAAAGGCTATTAAGCTGATTATGTAACATTCATTTCTTCATGATTAATTTTGTTTAAAAAGTATAGAGAACATTGAAATCAGCCCCTTTCGTTCATGCTGACACTCTTATGCTTGGCACACTGGGACTCGAACGAAAGACGGAAGACCATTTGGAACCATGCAACAAATAAGTCCGACCTTCATTGTCACAGAAAATACTGATAGAAGAGTGCACACCCATGCAAGTTAAATATAACCAGAACATGGGAGAGGTTAGGTGTCCTGTACCTTAATACAGCTTTCGGACGAATGTTATCGTGATGTTATACCAAAAAAACATGTTGAACAAAGTCTAAAAAATCTTTTTAAAAGGGGAAAGAGAAATCAAAAAATGTCTAGAAATATATTTAATGATAAAAACATGCTAACACATCATCGCGTTCAACCTTGTTTCAACTTTGCACTCGTGGTTAATACAGAATTTAGTTCATACACAATGAGAGTGCACCAATCAAAATTTTCAAGACTTAGTATTCGAGCATCATTTCTATACAGCTTAAATAACATATAACCAAAAATAGTTAAGTGTGAATCACACTTGCAAATATTCACATTGCACTTGTAAATTTAGCTTACGAGTGCGCTTTTTCTCACACCATAGCACCCATAATTTTTTAGCGGGTGCTTTTTGTAGCTCTGGTATAGTTTTATTCAGGAAATGGCCTGTATCAAAAATCTTTTGATATCACTCATTAATACGATAACTTTCAAATTTAGATAGGAAGCACTCTCTGAGTATTTTTAGTATGTTTTCTAGTCTATGCAGCTTTGATAACAATAATCATGCAGAAGGAATTCCAACGTGCATACAAGTCCAAGTGCATACAAATTTGTCCAGCTTTTTGAGCCTATTTAGATGGTGCTTGTTAAATCAGCCTTGCTTGAACATGATAAATTGATTAGTTGTTATGCCAGCAAATTTATTTATTTATTAGTTGATAGTTGATAAAAGAAACATTCAAGTTAATGTATTCTCTGTTTTGAGAAGTGATTAACCTCAATGCTGCACACACTTTCTTTTCTCATAAAATTAGAAGTTTGTGAAGTCGACGTTTTAATTCCTTAACCATGCCTGAGAGAGATCTTTCAACACTAACTGAAAGGCACAATGAAACCACTGAAGGTACTTTAAGAAAGAGTGATAGTCAACAACGAAAAAGAAGAAAATGGAGAAAGTATAGAATGATCCATGGTGTGAATGAGAAAGAGGTGACACATACACAGACCTCTGTCAGAGAAGAACATGCACTACTAAGAATTGTCTGTTTTTCTGGTTGGGACGGTTGTTTTATCTACCAAACTTAATTTGATGATGCTTGTCTGACCACTACTGTTTCCTTTAGTGATTCAAAATAAAACTTTGTTGACTACCACAATTTTTATTGTATCATCTGTAAGCATAGATAATTTTGTTGAAAAAAAGGAAAAGAAAAATTCCTTTGCCCTGTACACCACACAGGGACCAGTGTTTCTTTGATATGTGAAACAATTGTAGTTAAGTTTCAGCATTGTGAGGGAAATTGGGGATATGGCACACTGTGTGGGCCGTTGGATGTTGTTGGGAGTTGTCTAGTAGAGTACAGGTCCTAATTGGGTCTGTGTAGCTCAAAACGAGCATTAAATACCCTAGGACTCTCCATCTAAGCCATGGCCGCTCTATCTATCTATCTATCTATCTATCTATCTACTTACTCTTGCTCCAGTCATAACGTTCTTTTTCTCCATTGATGGGGCTGGAACCATGTTCAAGGCATGGCTAAATTAAAAATGTCTAAAGCTAAACATGGTCAGTGAGATACTTTGATATGATATCTTTTTTATATTTTTTAACCATCTTTTGCACATTAACTAGCCAACACGCTTTTTCGTAAGATTTGAAGTAGAGGTGCAATGAATTGCACACCCCAATAAATATGAGAGTGTAAAAATTCCTTTACCCCTGTACACTGCACAGAGGCTACCATTATGGTGTGGGGAACATAATGAACAGCAAGTTCCATGAAAACTTGGAAGTAAAGTCATTAATCAAACTTTGTAGCTACTTGTGAAACAAACAAAATTTAATGTATATAGATTAAATAATTACGGGAAGTTGACAGTGGCTAAAACGGCATTTAACAAGCTAACAACGCTAAAGATAAATCATAAAAATTATTACTTAATATTCCGATATTATCCTATTTATTTCTTGATTTTTTACGTAGTTTATTTAAGTTTATTTTAAGTCTAAATTCCCAACAGACAACCATATTTAAAATGATTAAAACATTGTTGTAAGTTTTTATTATATCAAGGCTTGAATCATAAAATCACAAAAACGCTACTGTATCCAACAGAAATAATGCCATATTCTTTTAACAATATTTACAATATTTCTGCATCCATAAGTAAAATTAAATCGATTATATAAATTGTTTTTTTTATTTATTTATTAATTTATTTTTTTTTATTTTCTTATTTTTTTTTCCTGGTTATTTAATTGATATATACCCTATTTCACATATCCCTGAATTGTCACTGATCATAGTTCTTTAATCAAAGGTGGCCTCACATTTTTCTAGCTATGCTATAGTCTGGTCTCCAGGATAATTTTTATAGTTGTGTGGATATCAATATTTTTATATTTATATACATTGTATTTTATTTTTGCTGTTATCCTTACAAATAAATAAGTCTTGTATATTTCTTATTCTGAATAAATGACTACTTACTTACTACTTACTTCAAATATGCACATCTATCTATCTATCTTATTGAACATTGAAAATTGAAAAAACTATTGGTAGCTAGCTACTTAGCTAAAAATAATTTAATTAGCTATAGCTAGCTATACTTCTTGTGGCGTCAAACTTTAAAATTTTTTGAGCAAGAAGAGGTTGTCGTTAGCAAATCTGAAATGAGAATTAAAATAAAAAGACCATTGTATATACGTTGTATTATCCTTTTTTCCTCGTCTCCTCGCTGTGGATTTGTTGTTGTTGATTGAAATACTCAAGGTTCAGAATTTAGGTAAGTCGTCCACGTATTACTTCTTGAATATGAAGGAGATATAGTATTCAACATGCGTTAGACCAACGTACGTTCCCAAGCCTTATGGAGATAATGAATTCCTATTGTCCATATGCCCACTTTAGCACACAATAGTCTAGACTCTAAACAACAGTGTACCATGAAGCGTATTTTCATGTAGCACACTGTAGTGAGGCTCATCAATGTCTGTTGTCGAGTGTAGCAAGCCCTTTCTTTCTTTGTAGTACAATGTAGTAAAGCGTAATTTTTCGTAGCGATGTGTAGCGGTACGTTATTTTCTGTAGCAGGCCGTAGTAGAACGTATTTCTTTGTAGTAGAGCGTGGTAGCCTGTAGTAGAGTGTAGTAGGGCGTATTTCTCTGTAGTAGAGTGTAGTAGCTTGTAGTAGAGTGTAGTAGAGCGTAGCACTTTCGTTTCATCTTCATTTCATCCTACCCCAAACTTTGAGACCAAGATATCTATATATAAATTTGCTATTTTAAACATACCGAATTCCAAAATAAATGTTACTAAGCGGATTTTGTACTATTTAAAATCGTGATCAGCATCCTTCAAAATATCGAAATAAAACGAAATACATTTGTCGCGGAGTACGAACAAACACGCTAACGCCCAACAAGTCCTTGTGAGCTTTTCACCGCCGAGAGCATAACCTGCCCCCACTATTAAAAAAATTGTCTCTTAAAAATCAATCGGAAGGAAAAAGGTTTCCCAAAGAGCTAACAAGTTGTGGCTGTCAAATCCAACTGGGTCAGAAAGAAAACCCGGGACTGCCGGTTGTGAGGAAGGATGCTGACACACATTTGAAAGCTGAAACTATTCCTGAAGATTTTCAGCAGGCAAAAGTAATAACATGGATCAAAATCGATTAAATTTCCTATTGGGAGCTTCCGGGCATGCGATAATATTTTTAGTCGTTTAAGCTCACATATTAGTTGGGATTTTACGAAGATAAAACTGGAGTAAAAACGTCGTTTACTATTTGTAAAAAGAGTTTTTCGCGTCCCTTATTGACTGGATAAGCACCTACTGCTAGGGGTTAAATATTAGAAGATATAAAAATACAATTGCATGATCCAAGGGCTGATGGAACTTCGTGGATCAGGTTGGTTAAGTATTTGTGGTTTGTGTTTTGGTGTTTGTATACATTTTTTGCTGAACAACATGCAAGAAATTAGTCTGCAAAGCTTCATGCTACTGTGTTTTAGAGTAATGAAAATAGAGATAGAGAAATGTATGTTCTAGCACAGTCGCGCACGCGCACGCACAGACGTCACAGCAAGTCCCTGAATATCCAGTACCATGCAGTACCATGCAGTGCTGAGCTATGGTTATCCAGTACCTATCAAGGTAAAGTCCCTATAGAGCGATGATGTCATCAAATCATACAAAAATGAGTAAATTTCTAGCACACCTAGTAGGGAGAATTCCCTTATAGAGTGATGACGTCATCAACAATCAACACATGCGCAGTAAAGACGTGAATAACTGTGTTAGTCGAGCACGATGAAATCCTCTAGCAAAACAAAAACTCTATACAATAAAGAAATGAATATATACACCGTGAAACAATTACGCAATATCGCAAAAAGCCGTGCACTTACGAGGTATTATAAGCTACATAAGGCCAAACCTTTTCGAGAAACAAGAGTTTTCAAAAAATCGTTCTGTTGTCGGGATAAGATGCGGGGATGGTACAACTGGCTAGTTGATGCTGTCCCCAAGCCTATAAAGGAGGGGGTTAAGAGAACTTACGCGGCCTTTAAACGTAATATTATGAATCTCTATAATAGGACAGCCAACACGAAACCTACGCCTCATGATGAAGTCGAACATGAGGCCGAAGAAGACTATCTTCCAGATATCCAAAATCTCTACAATCAGCTGGAGCATGACTACACACCTCAGAAACATAAGCATGCTCTCCGCAGGACCTTTCGAAGTTTCCGTATTGCCGGCATAGGGGGGGGGGGGGGGGCGACGTAGACGGGTATATAGGGATGGTGCGGCCCAACGTGAAATCCTTGGTTGGGGGACAGGTAGAGGATATGGGATCAGCGAAGGTACAGTTGTCCCTATGGACCATGTGGAGGAAGAAAACAAACCAGGGGACGCAAACGACGAGTGTATTGAGGTGAAGAAGGTCTTCAATAGTAACATGACGTCAATCTTCCAGGGTAGCAACGTAGACGACGTGCTAGATAGGATGTTCCCTCAAATCAAAACACATGTGGAGCATCCTGCGCTACTCCAGAGTGGCTTTACGATTAGTCGAATCCTATACATTGACGTAAATCTTCACAAATTGAGGCTAACAAGGGGTTCATCATATAGAGAGCTACCCAAATGGGTAGCCTCTAAAAAGGCCGTCATTACCCTGTGAATGAAGACGAGGAGTGCTTCAAGTGGAGTATCATAGCATCATTACATCATGAAGAGATAGAAAGGAACCCGAATCGAATATCTCAGGTGAGACCATACGTAGACCTTTATAACTGGGATGGCATATAGTTCCCAAAAAGCATCAAAATCTTATACAAGTTTGAGGAGAATAACGAGGAGATTGCAGTGAATGCCTTGTATATAATGGAAAAGAAGATCAACATCCTACGTCGATCGGTGCACAACGGACGTACCAAGATGGCGACTCTATTGCTTATCACAGATGATAAAAAGACCCACTATACAGCCGTCAAATCTCTATCGCGACTCTTAGGTAGTGAGACATCAAAGAACACAAAATCGATGCATTTTTGCCTGAACTGCCTACAGGGCTTCAACACGGTTGAATCGAGGGACAAGCACTATGGTTACTGCAAGGAACACGAGGCGATTAAAATAACGAGGCTGAGTAATGGCTATACTATAGGGATGGCCAAAAACAATTCAAAGTACCCTTTGCAATATATGCAGACTTCGAGAGTCTACTCATCCCGGCAGAGGATGCCAGGGCGACCAAGACTAAAAAGCTGAGTAAGCACGTACCATCTGGATGGTGTACATACTCCAAATTTGCCTATGGGAATGTACCGGACCCACTAACAGTCTACAGGGGTGAGGACTGTGTAACCCGCTTCGTCAATCATCTGGAGGATGAGGTGAAACGTCTCTACAATACCTACCCGCAACAATCCATGCTGCCTCTAACAGAAGTGTTAAAAAGGGAGCATGACGAGGCATCGAAATGCCACATCTGCCTAAAACACTTCGATGACTGTGAGAATAATCGTAAAGTCAGTCACCATTGTCACTATACAGGGCTGTATAGAGGCGCGGCCCATAACAACTGCAATCTCAAATACAAGATACCCAGTCACATACCTGTGATATTTCACAACTTGTCGGGGTATGACGCCCATCTCTTCATACGGGACTTGGGCAAGAAGTACGACACGCAGGACATTGGCTGCATAGCCGAAAATACTGAAAAATATATCAGTTTTAACGTGAAAATCAAGGTACCGCTTGGAGGTATGGGATATGGCGATGGTGAGACGTATAAGAAGATCGAGATTCGGTTTATCGATAGTTGCCGATTCATGCCATCCTCGCTAGACAAATTGGGAAGCAACCTCATTGGAACAAACGCCGCCGGTATAAAATGCCATCATTGTGCAGATACCTGTCTAAAATTTCAGGGTATAGACGCCGAGTATGTGACAAAGTTTTGGTGTAAAAATTGCAATTCGAGTAGTACCACCAAGCAGCTTAATCAGGACTAGGTAAAGGCAAACGTACCATCCATGGCAAAGTTCATCGACAAAGATGATGTCTTCAGGCTGATGCTTCGAAAAGGCGTGTACCCCTATGAGCACATGGATAACTGGTAACGATTTGAAGAGATGGAGCTGCCTCCCAAGGAGGCTTCTTAAAGCAAGCTGAATATGAAGGGGATCGGCGACAATGAAAATGCCTATGCAAAAAAGGTATGGGATGTCATTACTCCAGAGGGTGATAACGTTACTGTGGGCGACTACCATAACATCTACCTGACCATAGACGTCCTGCTATTGGCCGACGTTTTTGAAACGTTTCGAGACGTGTGCTTGACAAACTACAAGCTTGTTCCTGCCCATTTCTACTCCACGCCCGGCCTGGCATGGAAGGCGGCACTCAAATATACCGGAATCAGGCTAGAGCTCCTTACGGATCCTGACATGCTCCTGATGTTCGAGAAGGGTATCCGAGGAGGTATAACCCAAGCTGTACACAGTTATGCCAAAGCTAACAATAGGTATATGGGAGACCAGTACGATCCAGATGTTGAATCCGCATTCCTGCAGTACCTCGATGACAACAACCCGAACGCATGCATATCAACAGCATCGAGAAATTGGTACCAAGTTTGGGGGACAAACGAAAATATGTTGTACATATAAGGGCCCTTCACGAAGCTATAAAGCATGGGCTTGAACTAAAGAGAGTGCGTAGGGTCATCCAGTTTAACCAGAAACCTTGGCTTAAAGAGAACATCGATCACAACACGAGGCTGAGAACGGCTGCCAAAAACGAGTTTGAAAAGGACTTCTACAAGCTAATGAATTTAAGCGTGTTTGGAAAGACGATAAAGAATATCCGGAATCATCGCAACATCCAACTGGTTACCAACGAGGACAAGTACATGAAGTTGGTGATGAAACCAAATTTCAAGGGTAGAAGCAGATTCAGCAAGCACCTCCTAGGTGTAGAGATGGGTAAAACAGAGGTCAGGATGAACAAGCCGGTGTATATAGGCCAGTCAATCTTGGATTTACTAAAACTAGTCATGTACGAGTTCCATTATGACTATATGCAGCCACAATACGGTAGCAAGTTGCAGCTATGCTACATGGACACAGACAGCTTCGTTTATCACATTCGAACATTTCTACAGGAATATTGCCCAAGATGTTGAGAAACGCTTTGATACAAGTGCATATAATCCGGATGATAACCGGCCTCTTCCCCGGGGAAAAACAAGAAGATCGTGGGTCTCATGAAAGACGAATTAGCGATAACATTTATGACCGAGTTCATCACGAGCCTCACAGATGAGGGCGGTGACAGGAAAGCCAAGGGCGTGAAGAGATGTGTTACGAAAAAATCCATCACCTTCTACGGCTATAGGCGATGTCTGGAAGAGGGCGTTGACGTCTACAGAAGCCAGGTGCTGATTCAAAACAAGAACCATGCGGTATACACCCAAGGGGTGAACAAGTTAGCAGTCAACAGGGCAGATGACAAACGCATCGTGCAGCCCGACCAGATTACAACACTTGCCAGGGGCCATTACCGTCCGGTGCCTACCAGGGAATAAAATGGAGGTGTGTTTACTAATAGTTCTACCCTATGCCATGATCGCTTATGTTCTTCTTTGTTATAAAAGACTACTAATAAAGATGTCTGATATTGCACGAGTATTCGACAATGCCTCTGCAGAATATGAACAGATAGAGAAACCTATCGATAGACGCCAGGTCCTGAAGGAGGCCCTACATAAGGGCAAAGGGCTCCTTTTACCCAAAACATATACAAAAGGGTTTGTTGACGAGGCCCGGGATGAAGCCATAGACAAGGCCCAGACCGAGTATGTACAACGGGAGCTTCATGAAAAGGGGGAGAAGACTGCAAAAGCGTTGACCACTCACGTGATTAGCCTGTATGCAAATTTGATTGGGAACTTCGTCGACATCGACAATGTAGATGAATTACGTCGAGATATAGAAGAAGACCCTATAATCCGAGACTCTATGAAAGATCTCGGGACCCTTGTCTACAGTACCATTGGGAGGTGTTTAGAACCCCTCTTTGTAGCGGGGCATACCGCCCGTCATATGTCTAAGAAAAGGTAGAGGTAGAGGAGGCTGAGACGGTGCTATAATAAATTACTGAAGAAGAACAAAAGCAAGAAGAGAAAGTCATTACAAAACCACCAAATCATCCGAGAAGGGTTGCACAGGGACACAAGTTGGCGGCACTGATGAAGAAGAGGAAGGAAGAAATGAAACAAATGCAGTCAAAGCCTCTTCTGGGACCAGTTCCGTACAGTCGACGGACAATGTCTACATATATGGGGTAGGGACTTTGGTCGTGCTTGCCATAGGTGTCGGGGTTTGGTACAGATTTAGTAGAGGTCGGGACAATCCAGCGACCCCGGAGCCTCAGCAGGGATAACAGGGAAAAACTCAGCCTCAGATTGACATCTTCAAGATGCATTGATTTTTTTTTAAAAAATTACACTTAATAAATGACCACAAGCAACGTAACCCCCAAAGAGAAGGAGATTCTGGACATGTTGTACGAAACAGTCGAAACCAACAGACCTTGGTTTCACATTTGCCTATGCCATGACAGGTAAGAAATTGTTGGGCATAACAAGGCCCTCTACCAAGATTTATACAAACGATGTCCTCAAGATGGTGGCGTACTTTGCAGCAGGTAGGGCGAGTCGTGAAATGGCAGTCAAGAAAGGATGGCTACCCGCGAGTATCGTGCCGAAGCTTAAATAAGCACCTAGTAAAATTTCTATTTGTCGTGTGGACAAATAGAAATATGGAAGGAACCAAGTGCCAGAGATGTTAACGCCTTTTAACCCTAGACAATTTCAACATCAAGGGAAATGGTCAAAGAACAAGGACATGCATGTGGTGCCTAACTGGAAAGAAAATTTCAAGGGGGGCAGCACGTACGCCACGGCTTCCAGCCTCTATATGAGCTCATGGCTATCTGTAGAGGTTATATTGAAGCCCAGTTTTCCGAGGGTTATACCTGGGAGCTCTACGAGCACTTGCACGGTCACCACAACATACCGTTTAAGTATGTGGAAGACACTGGCATGTCCCCGACGCTTGCCGAGGTTGCCAAGGCAAGTAAATGGATAGTAAATGGAAAAGAAAGGCCTTAAATGCAAAAAACTGCTTCCCCCGACAGGTTTAAGATTAGGGGCAATAGTCGAACGAAGAGTTGTATAGGTTGCCTGGCTAAAGCGAGGAAGATGCGGCGTATCAAATGCAAGGACCATGTTATTGAACACGAGGTAGACCCTATTGACATATGTCATTATAACCCAGTACGCCGAACTCGTCGGAGCACCCTCTGAGAGCCCGGAGAAGGCACTGCTCGTCAAGAGATATTGTAAGGCGTTGCGGTGTCTACAGGGAAAAATAAGATATACTCCACTACCCCTTGAATATAAGACCCAAAATACCAAGCTATGTCCTGCCTGTCGGGGGTTTCTTGTTAGTAATCATGGTGGTGTATGGATCTGTTCAGCATGTGCGCGATATACCCTAACATTCACGACAGGAAGTGGTCGAATTATTGAATAAAATGTTGGATGTCGTAAGAGATACGCATACAGCAATCTTTACAGGTCCGACATCATGCGAAAAAAAAACACAACGTGTTTTAGATATACTGGAAAATGAGTATAAAAAGCACTATCACAATATAGTGATACTATGCCCTATCCTACGGTGGAATACCACATATTTAGGGAGGGCCTTGCTCTGGCGAGACAAATGTGTGTTCCTTATAGACCCCGATAAAATAAGGCAATCCCTACTAGAATTGGCTATTTCGGGCAGGCACCGCAAGCACAGTTTTTGGCTACTCACGCAGAGTTATGCTGCCCTGCCGAAAAATCTGAGGAGGCAGAAGAAGCAGCACTTCCTCTGGTATCCGCATGAGAGGAGTGACATGAAAATGATAGACGAATAGACGAATTTGATCTCTGATTGATCGGATATCAAGGCCGATCTGAAAAAATCCAAACATGCATGCTTGTACGTGAGGTTGGAACACCCCAGAACTTGGAGGATTTTGGAGTGACCACAACTCGTGTTTGTCCTCAGAGGCAAAAATGAGTCAATATGGAAGGAACCAAGAGCTGCCAAAAATGTAAACTCTCTTATCTTTAGAAAATCTCAGGATTAAGGGGAAAGGTCAACAGACAAAATGGTGCATAATTTGTTTGGATAAAAAGATACAGCAGCGTGCCAAAAACAAATGCCCCATGGTAGGGTGAGTATTGCAAAAACTGCAGGGGTAGCCAGATTTGCAAACATGAAAAGATAAGATCTGAATGCAAGGATTGTGGGGGGAGTCGGCATTGCCACCATCAAAGGCGGAGGGATTGCTGCGAAGAGTGTAGGGCAGTCAGATCTGCAAACATGAAAGACAGAGGGCCTATTGCAAGGATTGTGGGGGGAATCAGTATTGCCACCATAAAAAACGGAGGCCGCGTTGCCCCATTTGTGATCCTGCTGGACATCTCGCTTCCGTTGTACGATTTCGAACCCACAAGGCCCTACAGGAAAACAAGGAGCTCAGCTCCCAGGAGTATCTTGGGTGTGATATACTCACGCTGCGGGCCCATATTGAGGCCCAATTTGTTGAGGGCATGACCTGAGACAACCATGGGGAGTGGCACATTGATCATAAAAATCCCTATTAAATATCGAGAAAATGGCGATCCCCCATCGCTTGCTGAGGTGGAGAAAAGGCTTCACTACTCCAACACTCAACCTATGTGGGCGAGTGGGAACATATCAAAAGGCAATTGATATATTGCAGAATAGGAAGCCCACACCCAACCACACACAATTTTTACTACTCTTACGGGTTGTGAAAATTATAGGCAAAAGTGAGGCACCTCCCATGGACCCCCTCTATTGACCAGTTTGGCTTTGAGATATAAAGTATTGAAATATCAAAAAGATGGAAGTCTATGTACAAAAACAGCATTTGCAAGGGATTATGATATTCAGGTGCCTGTACTGCGATGCTGTATAAAGGCAGGACCAGTGACTGGTTATTGCCTGGAAAATTTTAGATATCGAAATGGGGAATACTATGAAGGGTTTGAGTACCCCACAGACGACGATCTTTTACACAGGGTATGGTCGGGAAGAAAAGTATGGGGTACATTTGCAAGAAGTGCGATCGATTAGCATCTAGAGGATGATATTCAAACCCTAGGGCTCTATATCGTTTCGGTCAAAGAGAACAAGTATGGGGCACTCTGCTACGAGGTTATCAAGGATAGGGACTTGAGGTTATCTGATTTGGCTGACTTGATAACAATAGGCAATATCCTCAACTTTCCTATACCGGATAGACGATTGATTGATATTGATCTGGAAAGTGAGTTTGATGTCATCAAAGGCATTGTCTATGGTTACCCATTCTATACTGAGCCCCCTTTGCTGTATATAAGAGATCCAAGTAAAGAGTTGGGGGATGAACCTTCAGAGGTACTGCTGAAAATACTCTTTACCAATATTTCACATGTTGTGGAGGTACCTGAACGTTCTCTGGTATCTGCATGAGTTCTTCTGAAACGAAGCTTCTTTCAGGCCGTCCTTTAGGTAGTATAAACGCGGCTACCCGCTACGATACGGTCCAACCTATACATTTTACTACTCCAGAAAGCGTCAGTTGCGCGTCTTTTTGAGTCCCCATGTTCTTCTCCGGGTTGTAGTAAATACACGTACAAACCATCCTCAGGTACGGGTTTTTCCTCGGGATAGTGCTGACATTTTGCAAGCGGGACCTCATCCAGTTTGATCGCCTTGTTAGGTTTCAACTCAATCATGGCAGTTTTGGTATTGTTGAGACCCTTCACTATGGTATATAGGTTTTTCACCCATATACTGCTAGGCTCCCCAGAAACCAACTCTGGTGCATCCTGATGTTTGAAGAGCCTTTCCGCAAGTACCTTGTTGTAGGACTCTACAAATGCCGTAAATGTATGGTAATAATTGGTGGTGGCCCTCTTAATTTCAACCCCCTTATCCTCCAGCAACTTGGTTACGTATAGAGTTCCTTACAAGCATGAAAGGTATATCTAAATTCAAGAAGAATAACACGGACATTGCGGTAAACGTCTTGTACATAATGGGGAAGAAGATTAACATCCTACGGCGATCGGAATACAACATTAGACATAGCAAGCAGGTTAACCTGCAGCTTATAACAGATGACAAAAAGACCCACTATACGGCCGTCAAATGTCTATCGTAACTCCTAGTCAAGGAGACCTCGAAGAATAGGAATGCGATGCACTTCTGCCTGAGCTGCCTACAGGCCTTTTTTATTACAGTTGAGTCGAGGGACAAGCACCATCTGGATTGTGCACATACCCCAAATTCGCCTATGGGGATGTACAGTACCCACTAACAGTGTACCGTGGTAAGGACTGCGTGACGAAGTTCGTGAAGCACCTGGACGACGAGGTGAAGCGTCTCTACAATACCTACCCGCAGCAACCCATGCTGCCTCTAACGGAGGTGTTAAAAAGGGAACATGACGAGGCATCGAAATGCCACATCTGCATGAAGCCGTTTGACGACTGCGAGTATAGCCGTAAGGTTCGAGACCATTGTCATTACACGGAGCTGTAAAAAGGGGCAGCGCACGCGATCTGGAACCTCAGATACAAGATACCTAGCCATATTCCCGTCATCTTCCATAATCTCTCAGGGTACGACGCACACCTGTTTATCCGAGAACTGGGCGAGAAGTACGACACTCAGGACATTGGGTGCATAGCGGAGAATACTGAAAAATATATAAGTTTCAATGTGAAAATCAAATTCGGTTTATCGATAGTTGCCGATTCATGCCATCCTCGTTAGATAAACTGGCAAGCAACTTAATCGGAACAAACGTTGCCGGTATGAAATGTGACCAGTGCGCAGAAACCTGTCTGGAATTCCTGCGCAGATACCTGTCTGGTATATGGCAAAGTTTTGGTGTAAAAATTGCGACTCGAATACCACGAAGCAACTCAATCGGGACCAGGTAAAGGCAAACGTACCATCCATGGCCAAATTCAATGACAAGGACGACGTATTCAGGCTGATGCTGAGAAAAGGCGTGTACCCGTATGAATACATGGACGATTTGTAACGATTCGAAAAGCCGGAACTACTTCCCAAGGAAGCATTCTACAGCAAGCTAAATATGAAGTGGATCAGTGGCAATGAATATGCCTATGCAAAAAGGGGGTATGGAATTGTATAACTCCAAAGGGTGATAGCGTCACCATGGGCGACTATCACGACATCTACCTGACCATAGACGTCCTGCTATTGGCCGACGTATTTGAAACATTTGAGACGTGTGCTTGACGGTGGAAGGGTGGGAGCCAGTTCAGTAAACACCTCCTCGGTGTAGAGATGAGTAAAACTGAGGCCAAGATGAACAAGCCTGTATACATAGGGCAGGCCATACTGGATATGTCAAAAATGGTAATGTACGAGTTTCACTACGATTTCATGCAGCCCAAATATGATTCTAAATTACAGCTATGCTACATTGACACGGACTTATTTGTGTACCATATACGAACAGAAGACTTTAACAGAAATATTGCACAAGATGTCGGGGCACGCTTTGACGCGAGTGCGTATAATCCGGATGATAACAGGCCTCTCCCTATTGGTAAGAACAAGAAGGTCGTAGGCCTCATGAAGGACGAACTAGGTGGGAAGGTTATGACCGAGCTTATCACCCTAAGGGCTAAGCTATACGCCTACGAAAGCATTAGCAAAGAGGGCGGTGATCGCAAAGCTAAGAGCGTAAAAAGATGCGTGACAAATAAGTCCATCACCTTCGACGACTATCGGCGATTTCTGGAAGAGGGCGTTGACGTCTACAGAAGCTAAGTGCTGATTCAGAACCTGAATCATCAGGTATATACCCAAAGGGTGAACAAGTTAGCTCTTAACAGGGCGGATAACAAAAGTTTGTACAACCTGATAAAATAATGACGCTTGCCCGTGGCCATTACCGCCTGGTGTCCGCCCGGTAATAAATGGAGGTGTGTTTGTATATCGCTATATTTCTACCGTATGCCATGATCGCGTTTTGCTTTTTTGGATATCGACGTACAATAAAGAGAATGTCAGATATTGCCCGAGTATTCGACGATGCCTCTGCAGAATATGATCAAGTAGAGAAACCCATCGATAAACGCCAGGCCTTGAAAGAGGTCTTACGCACAGGTAAAGGGCATCTCCTGCCGAAGAAATGCAGAGAAGGGTTTGTCGACAAGGCTCCAGAAGAAGCTATCGACAAGGTACATACCGAGTACGTACAAAGGGAAGTCCAAGAGAAGGGGGAGAAGACTGCAAAAGCGCTGACTACTCACGTGATCAGCCTCTATGCTAGCATGATTGGGAACTTCGTTGAGATTGATAGTGTTGATAAACAGCGCCGGGACATTGAGGATGACCCCATCATCAAGGATTCCATGAAAGATCTCGAGATCCTTGTCTACTGTACGATCGGCAGATGCTTGACACCCATTTTGGTGGCAGGACACACAGCGCGACGTATGTCTAAGAAAAAGGATGAGGAGGCGGAGACTAAGGAAGTGCCTCGGACGGCGCTATAAGATAAATGAGTGAACAGGAAGGGAAACAAGAGGAAAGAGTCATAACCATGAAGAACGACGGCCGTGTTGCTGCTGGAAATAGACTTGCTGAATGGAACCGAAAGAACAAGGCCAACTTACAGAAGAACGTGGATAAAAGTTCTTCGCCAGATGATCAAGAACCTGTCGCAGGTTCTAGCAAGTCAATGGATAATATCCACCTTTATGCTGTAGCGACTTTGGCCGTATGGGCGATAGGAGTTGGTATATGGTACAGGTTTGGTAGAGGCTAAAATGAATCTCAAAACCCCACACAAGAGCCCCAACAGGGCAAATCCTAGCCAAATATCGAGATTTTCAAAATGTTATAATATAAATGGCAACACCTCATGCAAACGTACCTCAAAAGAAAAGGAGATCCTGGACATGCTCTATGAGACCGTTGGAGACCTTAGTTTCACCTTTGTCTATGCCATGGCAGGTAAGAATTTCTTGGGTATAACAAGACCATCTACAAAAATGGATGCGAACGACATCCTCAAGATGGTGGCGTACTTCGCAGCAGGCAGGGCGAGTCGTGAAATGGCCGTCAAAAAAGGGTCGTTTCCCGCAAGCATAGTCCCCAAACCAAAATAGAGTGTCCGATAAAACTCGTGTTTGTCCCCGGGGACAAAAACGAGTTATGGTAGGAACCAAGTGCCAGCGATACAAACACTTTTTATTTATAGAAAATTTCAAAATCAAGTGTAACGGTTAAACGACAAAGACATGCATTAAATGCCTCGATAAAAAGAAAGTGTCAAAGGAGCGCACAGGCAACCAGCCCTAAATGAGCTTATGGCTATCTGTAGGAGTCATATCGAAGCTCAGTTCTCCAAGGGTATGACTTGGGAACTCTACGAGTTTTTGCACATGGACCACAAGATACCGTTTAAGTATAGAAACCTGCAAGTACAGAAACCTGCAAGTCCCCTACGCTTGCCGATGGTGCTAAGGCATTGCACAAGGTGAGTCTCTTCATAGTAAATGGATTTCAAATGTTGTAAAGGGTGCAAGCACATTTTAACACCCGACAAGTTCAAGATTAGGCGTAATAGTCGAACAAAGAATTGTATAAGTTGCCTGGCTAAAGTGAAGGGGAGGCGGCGTACCAAAAACAAAGACATCAAAGACATTGACTACGAAGTAGATCCTGTCAATATAGATGGAGAAATTAGAGGATCTCAACAGGATTATAATTATCTACTTCTCTATACATCATACCCCAGTACATTGAACTCATCGGAGCACCACCCGAGAGCCAGGAAAACGCACTGCTCGTCGAGAGGTACCGCGAAGCACTGCGATGCCTACAGGGTAAATTAACATATCCTCCATTACCCCTCGATTACCAGACTAGAAATACCAGCTCTGCCCTGCATGCCGGGGGTCTTTGGCGAATAATCACGGTGGTGTCTGGATTTGTTTAGCCTGTGCCGCGATATACCCTAAGATTCACGATAGGAAGTGGTCGAACTATTAAGTAAAATGTTGGACGTTGTGAAGGACCCCCATAGAGCAATCTTCACAGGACCCACAAGTTGTGGCAAGACACAGCACGTTCTGAATCTCCTTGATCAGGAGTATAAAAAGCACTATCACAATATAGTGATAGTTTGAATGGATAGCGAAATTGTTGTCGTTACTAGCAGGCGAGGAGAGTCTCTTCATAGTCGACGACAAGATATCTGATGAAAGTCTCGACAAGAAAAGGCAGCCGTTACTTGAATTGGCTATTTCAGGTAGGCACAGGAAGCATAGTTTGTGGTTATTAACGCAGTCGTATACTGCCTTGCCCAAGAATCTGAGGAGGCAGAAAAAAGCCTTGTTTTTATGGTACCCGCATAAGAAGAGCGACATGAAAATGATAGACGAGGAAACCAACCTTATTTCGAACAGGGATGATATTAAGGCTGAGCTAAATAAGTCCAAACATGCGTGCTTATACGTGAGGTTGGAGCATCCTAGGACTTGGAAGATTCTCGAGTGACCACGGTGAAATCCTCCGGCTTACGTTGGTATATTAGAAAGATGTCGTCGCAAGCTATGTTCAACACAGGAGCCGTCGAGACCCTGTCCAACAATCAGGACCTATGTTTAAACGCGCCGATTTAGGACGTTTCCTGGGTATTGAAAAGGTTAAAAATATGACGATACCTTCAACGTTCCTTTCTACCAGGTCCGAAATAGTATCGTCCAAGGAGCATCTCCCATGTGCACACTTGGTAAGGCAAAAAATGGGCATGATGTATTCGTCACACTTGAAGGTGCATTGGAAATCGTTCGCCCTTCCAGGAAACCAAAGGCTGTAGGGGTCTACATTATCATTATTTACCATCGAGGCATTTGATGCATGTCCTCGTTATTTGACCATTCCCCTTGATCCTAAAGTTGTCTATAGAAAGATAGTGTTTGCATCTCGAGCATCTCTTGCTTTCTTCCATAACTCGTTTTTGCCCCTAGGGACAAACACGAGTTGTGGTCACTAATACTCAACGCTGTGAACCCATATTTATTCCGACTGTTTGCTCTTCTTGCAGTCTTTGCAGCGATACTTTAATTTCCCGTGCTTGCAAATCTGACTGCCTTTACACTCTTTACAATAGGATCTCATCCTTTTATGTATACAAATCTGGCTACCTTTACAGTCCTTGCAGCAAGCCTTCTGTCTCTCATGGGGACAAATCTGTCTTCCACCACAATCTTTACAGTAAGCCCTATATTCTTCATGGGGAAAAATCTGACTTCCCTTGCACTCTTTGCACTGGTTCCTACGCCTACCATGGGGGCATTTGTTTTTGTCACGCCCCTGTTTCTTTTTATCCAGGCATTTGATGCATGTCTTTGTAGTTTGACCATTTCCCAGCACTCTAAATGTATCTAGCAAAAGACTCTCGTTACAATTTGAGCAGCTCTTGTTTTCCATATTGACTCGTTTTTGCCCTTGGAGGACAAACACGAGTTGTGATCACTAATGCTCCACAGAATGATAACGACCGTGTAGGATCTATAGCTGCGCATCTTGAAACAAGTACACATAGCACCTGAAATCCCCGGGTCCGTTGGCCTTCTTGGTCATATGTAACGTAATGCCGTCCGACAGACGTTGTAGATGCCTTCCAGATCCATGTAGGGTATGTTCCGGGCTTGCTCAGAAATCGATAAACAACGCGTACCTCTCATTAAAAAACTGGCCAATTGTGACGTTAGAGTCGTGGCTGCCGAAGAGGTCACGATCTGTTCGAGGTGGTCTTTGGGTAACATGGCATGGCTATACAGTTTGTTAGGTTCACCTTCCACGGTGACGCTGATCTTCTCAATTTTTGGATTGTAAAAGACTTCGCTGACACTGGAATAAGCCTTCACTTTCCTGGGATCTACAAAGAGTAGCAGGACATCTTTCAAACTCTTCGCGGGAGTGTCAATCTGAAGGTTGTAGCTGGTATTGGTATTTTTCATGGTCACCACCTTGCATCTCAGGATCCGTTCATAGGGTAGTGTCAATCTTGCATACTTTGATATCATAGCGCTCGCTAGGCCTTCATGGCTCACTGTTGTACACAGCATCCGCCACCACGGTGCCGTGCTTCCAGAGGCTGCCGTACCCCCATATTTGATGACGTCACTATGCGGTGCGAATGGTAGGACGAACTGGAAGCGGTCAGATAAACCCGCTGGATAAAAGGGTAGGTCTCCGGTGAGTTCAAACATCTTGCCGAGGGGTATACAGAACGTATTACCATACGCCGCAACAATGGCCTTCTCCTCAAAGTGATACGTAAATCTCGCACCAGGCTTTTGCCGATCGTACGTTTCATGTTGGTGGCCGTTATTTCCAAGTCAAATAGGAGTTTGATGGACCCTGGAAAAATCGTCCTGTCGCATATTGGGAATATCCACGTACAAGTCCTCATTTTGATTGATTGTAGAGGTTATGTTAGATATCTGAACACGTTGTCTTTGTCCTTTGATACCGAAGAGTTGTTTCGTCTCTGCGTAAGGGTCCAGTGTCGTTCCAAATACGTTACTCTTTTTATTATATAAGGGAAATCTTTAAATAAATGCCAACAATCCAGCATTTGATCACGATCTTCCGGATGAGGGCGGGAGGGATGATAAACCCGAAGCTTCTCCATCAACGCCAAAACATTCGGCAACGCCTGGGGCTTCAACGTCAGGAGAACAACAGGGTGTTCCAGGGGCTGGCCTTTCAGAGCAGAGGCAAAAGATATTAAAATCAAAGGTCGACGAGCTCTACGAACGTTTTGAGGAGAGGTTGGGGAAGCCTATTTCGATACCTTACGACGACTTTAGGCTGGAAGGGAAACTTCTTTTTTTCAACGATATAGACCTTACACCATTAATTACAAAAGATAAGGGTGGGTTGCGAGCTGCCGGGGAGATGATCAAGAGATTGAAGGCAGATCTCGTGCGAGCCCTGGGTTTTCCCGACTATATTACTACACCCAACAGGGGTAAGGCAGCGGCCCAGGCACTTGGGCAAAAGGTTGATGACATTGTGAGGAAGGACATGGCTGATGATATCATTTCGATGGAATCGATAGAGGAATTTGTAGATGCCACGGAGAGCTTTATGGAAGAAACTTCAGTTGGTGGTACTGATGAAGTATTCACCGAGCGCGAGAGGCGAGGATTAAACCTCGAACTCCAAACTATAAGAGGTAACTTGAAAGTCTTGAAAAGCAAGATGATCTTATACAATAGCAAGGTGAAAGACCTCGAGAAGCAGAAAGTCGGGGTAGATGAAGGACAAAGAGCTAATCTTGAGAGGGAAATACAGCCAGCTGAAGAATATCACGGAAACATTGATGAAAATTGCTGGAGATGACACGTCTTTGCTTGAAAAGCTAAAGATCCTCTTTAAGGAGCAGGGTATAACCACAGCGAGTATAGTCTTGGTCTACTGATAAGTACCATTGTACTTACAGCTACAGGAGGAGGTGTCGCTGGAAGTGCCGCAGGGAAGGGGTTTGTAGAGAAGCAGCTGGGTAAAGATTGGGTAAATTTCTAAAGTACTTGGCAGGTAAAGCAGGTGCTGCATTACCTGGGATTATGGGTACCATAGTCTCGTTATTTTTGAGGGTAGCGGCAACTGTTGTCGAATACGCGGCTAAACGTCTGTACATGGCAATTACTGCTGGCGTTGGGTTTGTCGTGGTTTACGTCGGTAAGGTCTTATATGACCTATTGTTTAAGCCATATGTAGGCAATGATGATCCCTACCCCTGTCGTGATCAATTCGGCCTTGGTGTTCTCGTCTTGGTTTTGCGGGGGTTGTTCGGGAGGATGTATAGGAGGCGTAGCATGTTTGGGAGGTAAGGTATGCTTGGGAGGTGGTTTGATATCTGCCACATGTCTGATAGTATGCTCGGTATGCCTAAGGGGTGTAGTATGTATAGGTGTTTTGATAGTATGCTTAGGAGGTGTACTATGCCTAGGGGGTATGGTATGCCTAGGGGGCGTAATATGCTTGGGAGGTATAGTATGCATAAGGGGTGTAGTATGCTTCACAATAGGCTTGTTATTCACACCAACTTGGACACCAACGCTGACGTTGGCAGGTGCTGTGAGAATGTTGTTATTATACCCCACAATCTTGTTAATACGCAGGTTCGTATCAGAGGGCAGCATGTACACGCTGGGCATGCCGCCAAGCTTACCGGAGTTCGGGCATATTGAAGCACCTTTTGGAATTCCGTGATGCCATGCCCTACATTCTCTTGGCGTTATACCATGGCCTCAAATTACTGCAGTAAGATTTGCCTTGCTGTGTAATTGTCAGCACCACACCCGATTAAGGATGCCTTAGCCCCTGCCTGCGATCCTAGCAACAAGACCACCTAAACCTGGATACTCTCGCTTAGCTTGGTTAGACCCACCGATGTTAAACCCTGACTTGTGGGGTTGATGAACTTGGCCCAGTCCCCGTGAACCTGAGGCCACCAGCGGCCGTTGGTGGGTGACGACATGACAGTCTTGAACTCGTACAGACTATTGGAATGGTTGAGGTTGAGTAGGGTTTTTTGTACTGAGAAAACCCATCATCATAAGGCATGGGCACCTTCATTCTTGCTAGGATACGACGCATGTGAAAATAGACATGGAATTTGAAGATCGAGTTGACAAGGGGTACGGAACCCGTCAGATGCTTAGCAGATATGCTTAAGGCAGCGCTTGCGCAATGGGTGGCGAAGTTAACCTGAATGTTCCAGTAGTCCAATGCTTGTCCCGTCCAACCCACCCTAACAGGGTCATTTAGCAAATTGGTGGGGATTTTTATGGCATACTTGGTAAACTCAGGGAAGACCACCTCAATGTGCGAGGCTGTAGACACGTACAGACCCTGATGCTCCAAATTTGTGATACCAAGTGGCCATTCCCCCCTGCTGTTTGTTTTAAAACAAAGATGAAGCAACTCCACATCACTACTAGTGAAAAGCCTACGATATTGAAAGACTACCTGGGGCAGGATAGTAGGATAGCCTTGAAATCGATCAGTATCAGGCCTGTATGGCTGAACCTGTCCAGTAACAATGAGTTTACTATAAGTAGAGTAGGGTCCATGGACGTTTACCAAAGATTGAGACTTGTTTGCCCTCAGTTGAATGAGAACGACTGCTTACTTGACGGTAAAAAGTCAAAAATTCTGGCCCTTCTTTCCACCAAAGAGTTGAATGTCTGGGGGGACATGCTGACCTGGAATTTTGATACTTCAACGTACCTTCCTTTGAAGGGCTCGACGGACCGTCTCGAGTTCCTGTTGACGGACGAATTTCACCACGAGAAAAACGTTTCGTTCACCGGCATCACGATGTGTATTCTCATAGATTAAAGATGAGCGATATAGCCAAACTGTATCCCAACCTACCGAGTGCACCTGCGCAGAGCGCCGACATGCCAGAGGAAAGCCAAAAGTATAGGCTTGGGAAGATAGGAGAGATTGAAAAGTACCTGCGGAATGAGATCAAGGAGCGGAACAGGCTCGCAAAGAAGTTCAAGATGCATGTGACTTGGGTGAGGTATTGTGACCATGGACTGCTGAGTATTAGCATTATCACCTCAGGCATTGGGATCGGGGTGTTAGGAACGGGTTTGGGAGCTCCCCTATGTATAGCCATGGGGGGGATCACGATCGCCGTCGGAATTGGGCAGGCCGGTATCCGAAACGCTGGGAAGAGCCTGGGTGTGAAATTTAAAAAACATGAGACTATAAGGCTGTTGGCGGAGACGAAGCTTAACTCTATAATCGATTTAATTTCAAAAGCCTTGAGAATGGAGTCATCAGCGACTATGAGTTTACCCTCATTACACATAAGAAATATATGCTGCTAAAGGAACAGATGCGTCAACGTGTTAAACAGATTGTGAACGCTATTAATAAACAGGAGCGTGCTCAGCTAATTGCGAAAGGTCGGGAGGAAGGCAGAAATGACGTTTTAAAAAAACTTCAGTCTGTACAGTATGCAAGCGCTACCTAGAGTCTCCACCTGAGTATAAGCCTTAATTTGATATATATTATAAAGGCCTTGTAGGCCTATAGAATGTATGTTTTTTTAATCCTCAACTAACAGCCATTCTTTATTCCGTAATATGTACCTGAGGGTAGTAGTTTTTACCTTGAACATACACCGATGAAGTAGCCAGGATAGCACTGGCTTGGCAGGGTTCATCGTAGGGTACTGGCATACCGTGGAATTTAGTTGTGATTGCATCCTTGTAGTATTTGAGTTTAGCGTTCACGTAACGGTCCTTTTTCACAGGCTCTGTTGTCAATTACTCGGACCCTTTGATTTTATTCCAGATTTGACGATACTTGGCAACCCAATCGGCGTACTCTTCAAAATCGTGACTCATTGCCGGTACTGCATTGGCGTTGTACCGGCTGACCCCATGTGGGGACCATAATTTAGGTGTTTTTACCCTGAGGGCTTCTACGAGGTCTTGTGTATGGTAGCCTATAATGTACCGATTATCCTTACCTCCATTGGCAGGAATTGGATCCGACACCGTCAGATAGTCCACGTTGATATCATTGATGTCTGTGAAGGTAGCAGCAAACGAGTACAATAATTTAGGGTTGACAAGCTCATTCTCAAATTGTAGCATCTTCTTTATTGTAATTCAAACGACTTCAGGGGATTGCTTGTCATTGTACATACGCAACCACCCCCGTTATACGTGACGTATTCCTGATAACAGTACCAACACAACATTTTACCATCTACTACAAACCGACGCCCGCAGGTGTATCTGTCGTACACATCCAACATACGTTCACAGTCCTTACATTGTTCCATTTATATTATGATTATAAGGCATCAAGACGATACCTTAGGTCTTGAATCCTCCACCAATTCTCCCTTTCCTTCTCTGATTCTTTTAATAATGCCAATGCCATTAGTGGTAGAGAGAGGCCTAAGTCAGCTATAAGGGTAATGACTACTGCACTTCCAAATATACCGAATTTTGATTGGCAGTTGATGCACATTAGTAGTATAGTAGTATTTTGATTTCATCTTATAACCCCGAAGGGTTGTAGGATAACTTTTGAATTTCACATGCTGCTGCACATGTCCTGCGGCTTGAACCTTTCGGGGACATGCTCTAACATATTGGCCTTCTCCCCAACAACTTTGTTGCACATGTCCTGCGGCTTGAACCTTTCGGGGACATGCTCTAACATATTGGCCTTCTCCCCAACAACTTTGTTGCACATGTCCTGCGTCTTGAACCTTTCGGGGACATGCTCTAACATATAGGCCTTCTCCCCAACAACTTTGTTGCACATGTCCTGCGTCTTGAACCTTTCGGGGACATGCTCTAACATATAGGCCTTCTCCTCAACAACTTTGTTGCACATGTCTTGCGTCTTGAACCGATCTGGCACGTACATGAAAACAGCCTTGTTGCATGGGCCTTGCGTCTTAAACCAACTCATTTATATATACAGATTTCAACAAAGTCCGAAGATTGCACCTCTTTACTTTGCACGCGTTGATTTTTGATGACGTCATCAAAAAGGAATTCCCCTACCAGGTGCGCTAGAATTTTTTACTTATTTGCAGCATTGATGACGTCAGCACTATATAGGGACCTACCCCTTGAATTCCATGAATCAACACCGTATGGTAGGGACTTTACCCCGCTAAGCATGGCATGGTACTGGATGGTACTGGATTATCAGGGATTTGTTATGGTTGCCTGTGACGTGTGCGCGTGTGCGTGCGCGACTGCGCCAGAAGGAACATTTCTCTATCTCTCGAATAGGAAAAATCTAAAAACCTGCAGCATCATGTGAATAACTTTGGTAAAATAAATTAAGAAACTTCTTCCATGACTACTTGCTTTGTTGTTTAGAATAGTCAGGCGCCATTTTGAAATTACGCAATAATTATCCTGTAAGATCCACATGACAGGATTGGGTTAAGTATCATGAATGAGACTTAATGAGTTGCCATATTCAAAAAGGTTTTTCTTTGTAAACCTATTTGCAGCATCATACGGAATAAAAAAAAGCAGAAATTCTGTCACGAATGTCTAACTTGTGACAACAGAGATTTTTCCATGGAAATTATGTGAGACGATATTTATATATATATATAAGATCACAGCCACAAGCTATCTAAGCAACATGCTTCTCTTTAAGTAAAACGCTTTCAATGTTCACACCGGACATAGGACTTGATCTTAGGTTTTTTGGTTAGATCCAAATTCCTTAAAAGGTATTTTTGTTTTGGCCCTTTCCGGTAGTGGAGCGGAGTGTTCTATATTGCGGTATGGTGGAAAATGCAGCAAACGCATTTTCGACGTTGGTTACTCGATTTCAAGATAGAGCTAAAATTTTCCAACTATTATTCCTATAGTTGTAGGAGGATAAAATAGAGATGGATCATTTTTCAATAATTCTCTTATTCTATTCACGTAAACTTAGCGTGATACGAGAAGAAAAGTGGATTCAGTAAAATTTGTTGACAATTTTTTTAAGGGTAACTAAAATAAAACCTAATGGTCCTTGTGATAGTATCCCATACAATATACTAGTTAAAATTTCTAGAAATGTTTTATCAAACGATAAATAGAATTGAACACAGCCCGTGAAATTTCGTGGGAAACACTGATCACTGATAATATATATCAAGATAATCGGAAATGTTCGGAAATTTGCTGGTAGTCACGAAAGTCACTTTACATTTGTGTCTGGGTAGGATTGAAAATTGCTTTCTTCAGTTATGAAAGTGTTTTCGTTGGTTGGTAACACTAACCATGGCTCGCAACGAAGTTTTTCGATGACTTTTGTCTGGGTAAACGAGAAATCGTAACACCTTGATTATAAGACATTATTATATTCCCAGTAGAGTAACCAGCTTATCAGCCGTGTCCACAGCATCCGGATTACAAATTGGATTTACTCTGTGTAAGTGTCTCGCAAATTCGTTAAAAGATTGTATGCTTTCCAAGTCTATTTTTAAAGTGTCAAAAATATCAGAATATCGAACTTTTTCTGCTTCAAGTGAAAGTCTATGTTCTATTGCTTTAACTATGCCAGATTGTTCTTTAAAATGATGACTACTTGGTTTATTGTTGTGCTTTTGCGGTGGGGTATAATAGCGAGTTGTATAATCGTGTTCTGTTTGTGTGTAGTACTTTGATGCTAGATAATTTTGAGACGATGAAAATACGTTAGTTTTGTTTCGATCTTTTTGCTCCTTCCAAACCATTGTTCTACAAAAAACAAAAAAAACTTTCACCATCACATAACATTTACAAAGGTTTGAGTGTGTTTAATCCATGTGTGAGACCACTATAAATTATTTTTGTGAGTATCATTAATCTTAAATCTTTAAAATTTTATGGACATTCTATAATATTTTTTTATGTAAAAATTTACTAATAAAAACTATTCAATTTTAAAACATTTCTTTGAAAGAAATTGACAGCCTCGTAGAAGTAATAACATAGTATTGTAAAATCTCGTTCCCAGGGCCTATTTGCCTTTTTAATATTGCAGCTAAGAGGACCAGGGGACGAGAATGAGTTTTGTGTGAATATTTTAAAATTCGTGAGTATTTGTCCAACATTGAGTATTAGTCTTTTTTTTTAAAATTGACTTCCTGTCAAGAATTATTTACAGGCTTCAAAAGGCATCGGTTTGTCAATGATGAAGAATTACGCGCCAAAACACTCGTGAGCTTTGTACCTTATTTATAGTTTTGTATTAAATGCAATGCTGCAGTGATAAAACAAAGGCTTGCATTTGAAAGATGAAACAACATATATTTGGCGGCGTGGACAAGGCCTTCCAAATAATAAAAGCCCAACAGACCCTGGGGGCGATGTTAAAGATGAAAGTACATTAAATTTTAATTAGAGGCACTCAAATACTGCTACTCACGAGCAAAAATCGCTACTGCGACTTTATCTCTGTTCTTTGTTATCGCACTTTTCTTTTTATAAGGAAAAAGATAGAAATCTTGGGACGTTCTCTAACTGTTGCCAAAAAGTTCTTGAAAAATCACTGTCGAGAAATATTTCTTTTTGCTGTTCGCAATTGTCAGAAAGAAAAAAGACCCTGGAAACGAGGTTGATTGCGTTTAGCTCCAATTGTGGACGAAATAAAAAACAGACGCTGAAAATATATTTTGTCAATAATTGCTGATACGCTGTGTTCCTCTTATATCTCAACCCTTTTCTCCGAGCTCAACCCAAGCGACAACTTTTCGGGAAACCTTGTCCCCAGGGCATCTTGTATCTTTTTTCGGGCAATTTTGGACACATCACAGTGTGGAAAGACAATTTTCACCTGGACGTGTCATTAATTTTATCCGCGATTGCAGCTCTGAATTTATGTGTGTGATGTTAATACTTTGCTACTACCACCCTCGCTCCCAGGGATTTTGTATGTTGATATGAAAAAAGACAGCGAAAATGTATACTTTCTGTTGCTCTCTTTTGCTTACTGCATTATATTTTCTTTACATGAACACTAAACTTAAGGGAAGCCTTAAAATGTTCTTACTTTTTCTTCAATTTTAAATTATCCTTAATTTTTCTCTATTTTGCCATTTTGGAAATGTAAAGGCGTAATTAAGTACTTCTTGTTATTGACAAAGCCTTCAATAGTCTTATCAGGTTCTATAGTTTTGGATCTTTAAAGCCATATGTTCTTGTTATAAAAAAGTTTGATTGCATAAATCAATGTACACTGATGACGTTTGATCGCATAAATTAATGTACATTGATGACGTGTTTGTATAATCTAGCAACGATAACACCAGACTATTTTTCGCCGTCTCTCGTATCAAAAGGCGAAAATATGGCCGATCGTATGCTACTATCTCATATTAGTTGATACAGTTGCTAAAACAATGTACCTGGTCAAACCGACTTAAACCTACGTCCACCTTTGTTAGCAAGATCAGTTTAATTTTTACAAACATAATAACTCATACCTTCTCTTCGAAACAAATCTTTTTACCTACTCGTTGCAATGAACTATAAAGTATGACACAAGTGTATCTCTTTTCAATAAATACGCTTCACAATGCTTTTTATGCTCCATTTTAGTTTAATGTCTATTTATACATCTTTCTATTAGAACAATCGCGTGGCAATAAGCCCGCTTAATATCTAATCATGCATTTTTTAATAGCGCTCGTATTTTATTCGCCATCTGCCAGCGCGAAAAACAGCGTCGAGTGAATCAATATACGTTGCACATTTTTCACTTCAATTAAAAACCGCAAATGTGTTTTTTAACAACAGCTGTACAATCTTGCATGCTTTTTTAAATAACCGCTTAAAAATCTTAAGCGATAAAGCATGGGAGTCGCTCTTCATCGTGGAGGTAAAACAAGATTATTGCAGCTGTGTTGACATTTAGTTAAAATATCTACGGCAGAGTGCAGGTCGTCCATTAATAATTTACCGAACAACAAGCAAATTCAAAGTGTATATTTTATTTTCAGAAGTGGTATTGTTTTGATTGCAACGTTTCGGCATTTATATGTTTGAAAGATTCCATTGGTTACCATACACAATAAGTCGATTTTCATTGGCTGCATCTCGGAAACAGATGTCTAATATTCAACAGAGGCAGATAAAAGTTAATGAAGTTAAACAAATCACCGCGAGTTGATTTGACGTTAACGAAATATATTAACAAATATGAATATATAATTGATATGTTTTGCAAACAAAAAATAAAGCGTGTTTTAGTCGTGGTCAAGTATAACTAATTAATGTTTTTAATGAGCCAGCTGTTTCTAATTATGAACAATAAGTAAAAATACACAATCCTTAATAACCGCTCATGCTTTTTCTTTTTGGCAGTTTGATTATTGTTGTAACTTATAAGTTCTTTGTGTCCAGGCCCCTTTGGTTTAACACGCTTTTGCTTTAATAAAATTAGCAGATTAACCAATTAGCAAAAAATGATTGTAATTGACTTCTCACTTTATCAGATACTGTTCGCAAAGCGAAAAATGGCAAACACAAAAAACATCAACCAGCGAAACTTTTGGTTCCAAAAATTGGATGCTTTTTAACTGTGACGGACGAATTTCAGAGGCGTATAAAAGGGTGCATATGGGACTGATTTTGTTTTCATTCTGATTGATTCTGCACCAAGAAGATTAGACTACAAAAAACGAGAGATATTTCTACACAGCTACTAACAGCTTGTTATACAACAGGAATATCTGAATCTAATAATGCAAATTGAAAATTTTCATATTGTGAGAATTATCGTTTGTGAGCAATACTTGTCCTGTGGGAGTCTTTTATCATAAGAAGTTTTGCACTAAAGAACAAACCCTTTTTCAAAGAAAAACGTGGATAGGGTAACAGACAAGTAACAGACAGTGATCGATCGAACTTCCCCACATTAGGCCGGTTTCCGCGCGTACGCTAACACTTTTCATAAATTTCCATCTAATATATCGTCCAATAATTTATCGCTAATTACGTCAACACCTCCCATTTGAAAATCAATTTCATTCTCATCATTTTCATATGAGTCACTAGATTCAATTGTTTTTGTCT
Organism: Hydractinia symbiolongicarpus; assembly: GCF_029227915.1. Taxonomy (NCBI): domain Eukaryota; kingdom Metazoa; phylum Cnidaria; class Hydrozoa; order Anthoathecata; family Hydractiniidae; genus Hydractinia; species Hydractinia symbiolongicarpus. Next base: position 18,495,850 of record NC_079880.1, read on the forward strand.
CGTCTTTGGAAGGAAATATATCCATTTCTTCAAATTCGACGGATAAAATGTCTTTCACTCGATTCAACACTGCTGTTGTATCGACATCTATTCGTTTTGGTAACGCTCTAATATCGTTTGTTTCGCTGCTAGAACTACTTGTTACGCTCATTGCGATAACACTATCGTTGGTTTCGCCGCTGCTTTTTTCACTGCTTAGTACACTCGCTGTGACAGCTTCAGAAAGAGTCAAAACAAGCGAAGAAGTGCATGAAAAATTGCTGACCTTAGTGCTTTCAGTTGCAGACTCGTTATTTCTATCAGACTCTAGTTTAACTTTATTGCTGCCGGTATCTTTTCGATTTTGACTCGATTTATTCAAACTTTGTTTCCCTTTTTGCTTCGACATGTACGGTTGAAACCTCGGCACGTTCTGCATGCCTTTAATCAAACTAACTTTCGATAGTCCCGAAGGAGAATGTAAGGGAGTCAGTCCATCACTACTCACAATAGAAGCTGTCTTGCTCGAGCAACGACTTGCACCAAATCTTCTACTCAACATTGTATACACAGACGGAGAATCCAGTGGACTCGATAATTCAAGTTTTGGTAAAGCTACTTTTAGCTTTGTTTTGATGACCGCTTGCAACACAGACAAGCGCTCCCAAATAACAAGATGCACCTCTTCTGGGCGACATCTTGGCTGTTTGTACTTAAAATTTACCACATGTTCCTTCAGGTCGTCAGCTTGTAGCCATAATTTTTCTATACGAAACAGAGAACACAATGAGACACCGCTATACTTCTTTAACTTACAAGCAGGCTTTTACCATATACTTTGCAAATTTGCGGACCTAGAAAATGACCATTATCCGCGTACACAGGTAGAAAGCAGAAATAATAGCTGTCTAAAGGCAGGAGCGACAAACGTTTTCTTTTAATGTTCATGCGCGATAACGCACAAAATATTTGTTTGTCTTCTGCCTATGCAGACTTGAGGATAGGGTTGAGATTTTCCTTTACAGACAGACACGGATACTCAGGGGTCGGGAATATCCCTTTAAAATTAACCTAAGCCTTCCTGAAGTTCTTGATGCGTTCTTTAGATATCTAAAAAATAAAAACAACAAAACACGTGAGGATTTTATTTACTGACAAAGACAAAACGAAAAGTTCGATAAAGGGCTGATTTCACGTCACATTATGCTCGAAGAATTTCGAGCAGAAACGTTTTGACTTTTTGTTCCTTTTCAAGAGTGAGTAGAAATATTTCATCTCGTATTGAAAATCGAAAGGAGAAAGTATTTTTATCCAATCAGAAGGCGCAGAAATTGCTGATAGACAATAATGAGATGGTGTCGGTTCCATACTTCGACATGTTTACCGCAGAAACTTTAGAAAGCATAATAATTTGATTATTGCTCTTCTTGTCGTTCTTTCTTTCATTTAAGCGGGAAGAAATAGTATATCAATTTAATAATTTCATTTCAAGACCGGAATAAAAATAGAGAACAGTAGACAATAAACAAGTGTATTTGTAGTATTTCTGATTTATTCGTTCCATTTGTTTACGATGAATACAAATTAGAAAAAGTTGTCGTGTGTTGAAATTCATCATTTTTACTTGTGAATAAAAAAGAGCGCGTTTTGTGTGTGGAATTTATCATTCGAATATTTTTTCTAGAAATTTTTCGATCAAAATATTAATCGTGGAATCAGCCCTAACGTAATAAACTGAAAATTACCGAGAAATGACGAAAATACCGAGTATCGATAAAACGTCAAACTTACCAATGTATAAACTTCAAAAGTCGAGCAGTATGCGCTCTCTCAAATGAAGACGCGAAAACTTTTCCCAATATCCTGCGCAAACGCAACGCCTGCACAATTGAGTGCAATTTACGCCCTTTCACTGGAAGATTTCCCGTTACAAAGTAACGAAGATGGAGACTGTTGGAGGGTTTAACATGAGTCATAAATATGAGTATCTAGTAGTGAGCCTATGCTATAAATCGATATTTCTACAAGTTAGTCAGCTTGTACCGTTTTAAAAACTCTGGGCTTTTCTTATATACACATCCTCAGATTTACTCGCATTGTAAGGCCTATTTTACACCAACATTATGGTTCGTCGGAAAATTTAATTCTTGGACAGAACCATTTGCGATGTAAAAAGTAGATCTTAACACATTGCAAGTCACACATCAACGGACAAAACACAAATCATTCAAGGTCTCTCTCTCTCTCTTTTCGCATTGAGAACAGCAGTTCCGTTTCACACACAAGAACTGAAGCTTCTCTCAGCGAGATCAAAACAATGCTTTAAAACAAACAAACAAAAAGTATGCACCTACCTTCAAAACTGTAAGACCACAAAACAAAGTGTCGTTTCTTGTGTAGGTACTGTATAATTTGTGTCACAATGTACCTATCGTTGTCCGGACCTGTAAAGTTGAACTCATTCCAAAATTGTCGAGTTGTCACGCCCTCCTTGAAATGGACGAACATAATTTTTGGATGTCTAAGGTAGGAAAAATGTAAAATTCGCAGTAGTAAGCAGTTTCAGCAAACCCAAGCTAGCATTACAACTTGTCTTAACACTGGCCTTAATTATTTTCTTAATTTCTAAGAATTCGTTTTGTGAAGTCATAGAAACTAATTTTTCCGCATCAAAGACAACACAAATAACGTTCAAGAGATTTTTAGAAAAATATGAAATATGAATATTACAAATTTTACTAATTCCGCAAATTGTAAATTTCGTAAGATTTTTGCGGACGTTTATTTTCGGGACACTGCAGCTATACAAAATGTAGTAACATTAACAAATAAATAAATGCCTTCTTTGAATTTCAAAAAGGTTTGCAAATAGAAATAATGACAAGCTAAGCCCAGTTTCTTTCACCTTTTACAACTTCTGTATTGGAAATATCAAAAAAATATTATAAAATTGTTAAAACTTGGTATGTCATTACGTTCTACTTTATCATGCAATATTTTCGAAAGCAGCTCTGTATTAACAGTGCAAAAATGTTAAGTGGGGCGCAAACCGGCCAACATTTTCGACCAACATTTCGGCCAACATGTTGGTACGGTTTGCGTTGGCGTATATTTTTTAAAAAAACAAGTAGCTAACATTACGAAATGTTCATTCATTTGTTTGTGACTTCCAATGAAGAAGTATGGCTTGATGACGACGACAAAAAAGACGTGGCCCGACAAGAAAATGGGTTCGAAGAAGAAACAGCAAAGGGCTGTATACAAACTTAGTACAGGAATTACTGGCTGAAGACACAAAAAGTTACAGGGAAATGATGATAATGACCTATGTATCGTTTAAATGACCTATGAATCGTTTAAAGAGATTCTTGCTCTCATCGAACCATACATAACATAACATAACCACACATAACACCAAAAGAATCCGGTGTAATGGGAGCTCATCAAACAATCTCAGCAGCTCAAAGATTAGTGCTCACCATTCGGTTCCTTGCGACAGGATAAACTTATAAGTCTTTAAGTTTCCAATTCAGAGTATCTGAAAGAACATTATCTTATATTGTTGATGAGGTTACTAAAGCGATCACAGAGTACATTGGAAAAGAGCATATCAAGATACCTTCAAGTGTAGATGATTGCAACAAGATATCTGAGAAGTTTGCATCAAGGTGGAACTTTCCCAATTGCATAGCCGCTATTGATGGAAAGCATATCCTAATAAGACCTCCGCCTGGCACTGGTTCTGAATATTTCAACTACAAGAAAAGTTTATCAATATTCTTATTGGCTATAGCTGGTCCTGATTATGAGCGTATTTATGCGGATATAGGTAGTAATGGACGAATGAATGATTAAAACATTCGAAAGCTAAAATGTTGGTCGAAATGTTGGCCAACATGTTGGTTACCCAGCGCAAACCGACAAACATGCTACCAACATGTAAATTTTGGCGGAAATGTTGGCCAACATCTATTAAATATTTAATGTTGGCCAACATTTTTTGAGATTTTTTTTCTTCTTGAGCATGTTTTCACCTAACGCAAACCGGCCAACATGTTGGTCAGTCGATGTTGGTCAAAATGTTGGCCAACATGTTGGCCGGTTTGTGCCCCCCTTTACTAAAACAGCCTTTTACTTGGTAAGATTTATTAAAACTGAAGGCTGTCCTAGAGGTTAATTCTTCTTTCCAAGAAAACAAAAAAATCTTTACCTGTTGATATGAAATTGTGTTCTTTGGCCAGCCTTGAAGCAATGGTAGCACGCTCTTGAAAAATGTATGTTGTCATCGAAGCTTAAATCTTCATTGCAGTTGGGAAGAGATATGATCATTTTGTTGAACCTAAGAAGCATAAGCAGTGTTAGTACCATGACAGTTGTACAGTGGATAGTTTCAAAAATCTGTGTGGCGACGTCAGACAATGGGCTCAATCAAATTGATTTAGTTTCTTCCTTACATAATTTTAATCCCCCTTCTATGTTTAATAATATTATCTGATTCAGGCCCAGTGAGAAACATTTCCACAGAAAAAAAATAATCAAAATTCTAGGCCTGGAACATTTTTTTCTGTTCTTTTCAGAACATTGCACAAACGTATGGTGTATTTTTTCAGCAAACAAGTGTTTTTATGTTAGAAATTTTTTGAGTAATTCTATGATGGCAATTTGAACTAAGAAAATTTCAGCAGTGTACAGCATGTTGTTTCTTTTGTATTCAACTCATAACAACATTCGGGGGCGGCGCCGCAACTTCTAAAGTGGGGGGCTTAGGTATAGTGGTATATTTTGAGATTTTAGTGACAATCAACGAGAGAAGCGAGTTGGCGAAACAGATGGATTTCAGGGGCTGCTGTAAGCCCCTGGTGGGGTCCAGGGGCAAAGGCCCTGGAAGACAACACATATTTAGAGTTCTAAAACACGCAAAACGGCTATATTTAGCGAGATAGCTTGACGAGCCGCACTAGTAGCAGCATCTGACATTTCTTCCGGCTAAAATAGTTTGCACTTAATACAATATGAATTGTTTGATTTGCTGTTTTTTTTGTTTTTTGCAGTTCTTTCATTCTTCGTGGTAAATTGGTAGTTTCGACAACATCAAAATTTATGATTAAAAGAAAACATGTATAAGCGTGGAGATATACCTACCCATCTGTCTTCTCAAATCCACACTCATTGCAATGAAATCTGCACGTAAAATCAACCTCTAAGTCTGCATAAAGTTTTTCGTCTGCTTTCAGGATGAACGGCAACAAAAATAGGGGAGAGTCATCCTGATCATCACTGGACAACAGTTTTGGTTGCAAGAATTTTAAAAAGCATTGGCGTAATTCCCGAAGCTGTGGACGCACCTGTGTATACACGCCATGCAAATTAAACGCATTTAACAGTTTTTGGTAGTCCTTTATAAGGTGATTGACTAGGGAGGTTTCATCCTTTGACTTAGTTTCCCGCAATGTTGTGTTAAGCACCAGCATCGCTAATGCTGCATCTAACCAACATAGCAAACCATCGTTTTCCCACAAGGGATATGTCATATGTGGTCCCTGTTGCAGTACTATATCAGAAGAAATTGTCGACTTTTTAGAGCTAACATTGTCATTACTTTCATTTGATTTTAATGATGAAGAGCTTTCCCCAGATGTGTAACTTCTAGATGAATATGACCATTGTGGACTTATCTCTGCAAATGGTTTCAATTGGTCCTCTGATAAAAGTTTTCCTGGTGGTGTATTCCCCAGCTAAAAGAAGGACAACAGTGAATTGGTTAGCCAGAAACCAATCAATAAGGGAAGAGTGATCGCTCTTGCTCACGCAAAGAATTGCTCAATTCTGGGAGTTGAGAAACTAGCTGAGCCATAAATTGCTCCACCAATTCCACAATTTTTTTCTGGCTGAGTAATATCAATTCATCTCACATGGAAATCAATGTTACCTTTCTTATTATTTGCATTAAAAAATAACTAAAATATATAAAAAAGACAAGAATAAAGTAATAAAGTAATAAAACATGCGTTTATAAACTTATATTTATTCAGATTGCTCATCCAGTCTAAATTATTGTAACTTTAGGCAAGCGATTTATTGTTAGAGTGTTATTTTCGTATTGATAGGCTTTGTGAGCAGACAGGCAATACAAACAACACATAAAAAAGAGTATCTGTGCACCTTTTTATTCATTGAATTTTTCTTCACACTTGGCCTTGTCAATCTTAACACCCTCTCTGACGTCACATTATCTTCAATATAATCCATCAATAATGAAGAGTTCATTGGAAATATACACTAAAATCAAAACAAATGTCTACAGCACTTACTCAATAACACAGCTCCAAAAACAAAAAAAAAACTTAAGAACTAAAAACCAATGAAAGTATTAAAAGCATTTAAAAAGGGGTTTGCCACACAAACCTCATCTTTAGGACAAATCCAAACACCACTACTGATATTCATCATTACGAACCGAAGAGGTAAAAATTCTCCCTTTTTCATGCAATCACTGCAATATCGGTTAAGTGCCATCATTACCATATTGAAGTATTATTAAAATACACTAAAATAATACATGACAATTAGAGTAGACACTAGTATTTCATTAAAAAAAAAAAAAATTATTCTCACTCTTTAAAATTGTTTTTATTACGTCTTCGTCACATGACATTTTATATGTAACAAACTAGTAACAGCGTTTTGGGTCTGCTAAAACCTTAGGTTTTTTAAGAATAAATAATGTTCAATCACAGATAATGACATCATATTTGAAAACAAAGAGCCTAAAAAATATTTAATTTTTAAATATTTGAGTGAGATTTTCCAAAACACAACCATATATACCAGCATAAGCGTAACAAGGCTTATTGTAGATATTTTAATTTCTGCATGAATTAAAACTTTTTGGTTCACATTCAATGTTGGGAAAAAATTGATGACATATCTTGTTTACTTGCTTTTTTTGTTCACACGAGTGCAGAAGTGAATTAGAAAGGCTGGAGTTATCTGAGGAGCATTTTTTATGAAAAGTGGGAAAATTCTATCTCTAAAAATAATTATGAAAATGAATGAAATGTCTTTCATCATTATCATCATCATTCTCGGCTTAACGTCCGTTTTCCATGCTAGCATGGGTTGGACGGGGTATATTAATGACCCTCTTCCAATCTGATCTAGACTGTGTTAGATCTAAACTCCACTTCCTCTGTATCAAGTCTGTCCTTATAACCTCCTGCCAAGTCTTTCTCGGTCTGCCTCTGGGCTTTGCCCCAGGAACTATTAAGTCTCTACACTTTCTTACCCAATTATCCTCCTCCATTCTTTCCAAGTACCCAGCCAATTTAATCTTGTTATCTGGATAACATCTTTAATTCTACAGATACTTAGCCTGCTTCTTAGCTCATCTGAACTCTTTCTGTCTCTCAGACTGGCGTTACACATCCACCTAACTATTCTCATATCATTCCTTTCTAAACGGCCAAGATCTTCCTGCTTCGCTGCCCATGTCTCACTACCATACAACATAACACTTCTTACACAGACCTCATATCTTGAATACCTACATTTTACCTCAAATTTCAAGACTCTGCTAGTCAACAAAGGAAGTAACTCTCTGAACTTTTTTCAAGCAGAACCTATCCTGCATGTAACACCTCTTCCAACACCCCCTTTACTGCCCAACATATCACCTAAGTAACAGAAGTTCTCAACTATCTCTAACGAGCCATCGTGTATCATCACCTTCATCACGTATACAATTCTCACCTACAACTAGATTAGTCTTCTTCATTAGCTTTGCTATCTTGAATACCTCATTGCGCTGGTCTTTCCTTCTTAACACATCTGCAAATCTGTTTCTCCCTGCTTCTGATTTTGCCTTATACACTGCTGTACGAGCACGACGCTTAGCTTCTAAGTAAATATTCTTACTACCACCTGACTTCCACTCTTTCCAAAGTTTCCTCTTTTCCTTTATACACTGGTCAACCTCATTATTCCACCACCAGGTCTGTCTATGTCTAGCTGGTCCTTTCGTCCACCCACAGGTATCATCAGAAGCTTCTAGAAGACAATTCTTTAAAGTAGTCCAAGTACTTTCAACATTGTCACTATCACATTGACCATTGTGGGTTAAACAGCTGAACTTTTGCACTAAATTGTCCAGCTACAATCTCTTCCTTCAGCTTCCAGACTTTACGACGGGGCCTGTACTTTCCCTTGGGTTCTTTAACACTCTTCAAGATCATATCACAAACCAGCAACCTATGCTGGGAAACACACGCTTCACTCCTTAGAGTTCCAGCCCCGTTTATGCAGTTTATCTCATCAACTGTTCTTACGGCCATTAATAAAGAATTTTGGCATTATTTTACAGGTGGATGCCCTTCCTAGCGGCAACCGTTCACAGACCAGACTGGGTGTTTTTTAAAGTGACACCATCACTATGTGGCATTTCATGGGACTTCCACAATCGCCCCTTTAAACTAAGGTATGGTGGAGGACGTTCAACTCCTCTCTTGTCTCAGACCCTTCACCTCATAAAAATGTCTTTCAACAATATTAATCATTTCTGTGAATTTTTTTGTCCAAGTGCCTTTATGATGTTTTGTTGCAGTAGGAAAAGTTGAAATCAAGGTACAATTTGAGCTTAATAGTTATTCTGGAAGATCCTGGGTTTCGGTGGATTTCTTCAACCTTGTGTTATGTCATGGTATCCATTGCATATTTACTTTGGCCAATTATTCTGATGAACACTTTTAAAGGCTGTGATCATTCTCATCTGATTTAAAATTATTATTAGATTTTTATTACTATTAGATTTTAGGTCATAAAAAATTGCTAAAAAGAAGAGGCACATTTGAGAGTTTGCAGCTTTTCTTGAGATTTTTTTACTTTTGTTTGTGTCAACATCATCTTTTAAGGCTCCCTGGTCTTGTTTTGTAGCAAATTTGAAATTCCCGAATAGCAACGTAATGCAAGGTCTGGGATTTAAAACTGATACCTAAATGTAAACCCAGCCCTTAAAATTAGCGTCTGCATTCGGCACATCCGACGTAAAATACGAAGAAACCGTAGTTGCGTCGGTTGTGAAATTTTTAAATAACAATAATTTTGATTTTGTTTGAGCTACTCCCACTCATTGCTACTACAAAATAATTTTGTAGTAAGATTTTGTAGTAAGTTAAGCCATTATCACTAACTAAAATCACTCAGGCTACTGAAATACTGTGGTACCATTCGATTTGTAATAATAATCGAAAACAATGTATATTGTATTGAAAAGAAGTCCAGAAGTTCTTTATCCCACACGACACAGCAGGCAATAAGTCAGCCCTGCCCACAGTTTTGTTAAGAGAGATGTTCTGCGAAGACTCTAACAATTGAGTCTCCTGTACAGTTTTGCTTTATGTTAAACTGTGCCGGTGACAAGCATTTTCGAAGCATGTCACCAGCGACTTCTGCGATATACAACCTAATGATGCCCTAACCTGATGAGTTCATCTCAAAACATAAAAAGCAAGTTGGCAGTGAACTATTAACCTAACAAAGATAGGAAGGTATGTCAATAAGACTTGCCCTCCATTCCCATTTGTCATCTTAGGAGATCAATGCATCGAATTATGAGAGGTCTAGCCCTAATAAAAAGTGAATGACGAAAGTTATTGCCAGCTAAAAAAATTTCACTACAAAAAAATATTGCCGACGCAATGCCGACGCAAATCAGTTGAAATGTATCTCACGTCAGCAGTTTTTCAGCCGACATAAAAAAATTCTAATTTTAAGGGCTGAAACAAAAACCTGCCAAGATACGTGACTTTCATTGTGATGCATGTTGTTTATAATACCAACACCTCTTACGCAAATCAACAGGCAAAATAATTCAGGCAGTAAGTCGTGGACCAGTCCAGTCCATTCCAAACTTTATTTTTAGTTAGAGGCATCTTTTGATCTTTAAATTAGAATATAGCTTGCATGTAGTTTAGATTTAGATCATATATCAGTTTAAAGATGCTAATAGCCACAGTACACAAGTTTTTAACCATAATTTGACTTTCTTCACCTATGGTCTGCATTTTTTTGCCAGTCGATTTTTCTGATTTTTTCTGCACATGCGCAAGAATCCCGTAAAAATGTAAACATTAAAAGTCATCTATACTTCGTTACTAATAACGAAGGGTTCAAAGTCCAACTTGCCCCACCGCAATAGAAAATTAAAGATGGTATCCTAATTCTCAAATTGCGTATAATGTCTATTCTCTGATCCGACTTAACATGCTTAAAATTTTTTGATCATTTTTAACAAAAATGACTAACATATTTAAATTCAGGACCAAAATTTATGGAAACACGCAAATTTTAAAGTATACACTAAGTACAACTGCCTCTATTAGTAGCCAAACTTTCGATGTTTTATAAAAAAATGACCACACAAATTAACTGCAGTGAAGATTTTTCACTGCAGTTAGATATTATGGTCAAACTCTTATAAAATTTAAAACTTTAAATTACAATAAATCCTTTTGGTATTCTAAATTCCCTATGTCATATAATTTTTGCTGATAAATACAAATATGCCACTTATTTTTCTCAAAAGTTCCTTGTTTTCTTTTTTCAAAATTTGATAATGTTAAGCCTGATCCGACAATGGCTACATACTCCCTAAAATGCGCATTCAAGGCCATTGTCTTGGATAAAAATCAAAACATTATATTAAATGGCAGTTAATTGGAGCATAAAAATGATAAATATTGATAGAATTCCTATGTAAAATTCTTGTTATTTGAGGATCTCAATACACAACGATGCAACAAAAAGGATTTTGTGAAAACCTAAACGGAAGGTGTGACATTAGAGTTACACTCGTTTATATTGAGAAGCTAGAGTAGTTTACTCAAATCAAGTATAAAGTTGAAACAACAGTACTTTTATATATTCCTTCGTCCATTTTGCGGTCGACAACCATGTTTTTAGTTCGTTTTGTGAGCATGCGTATTTAATGGGAACGCTTTGCTGATCACAACAATTTTACACCCCTTCCCGAGTTCAACAATGCCCAGGGGTCAAAACAAGTCGCGAAAAGTGTAGTACATAAAGTGAACGGCAAATTATACAGCGATGTAATTGGCATGTTCAAATATGGGGATAGAAGAGCCAAAAATTAGGGTCGATATGTTGGCTAGTTTTAAAATTCAAATTATTATTCGAATTCAGATCAACATCTTGAAATACTTAAACGCAAGGTAGTAAAAATCTAGGATATTTTAAGAAATTTTATGCCTTAATAGCTTGCAAGAACAAACTTTCGCGAACAAAGTTTTTCAGAAATTCTAAGTTGGAACTTCTGAAAAACTTTGTTCGCGAAAGTTTGTTCTTGCAAGCTATTTGATATTTTTTATGTGTGAAATTTATTCAATTACTGCGTTCAACAAAATTTCTACCATAAAAAAACTTGGCAACACTAAATTTCGGAAAACTTTTTACCACCTATTGCAATTCCTTAACAACCCTCTCTACCATATTCAAACAAAAAGCCCAGGGGCTTGAAGATTTCCGCCATTAGCCGAAAAGATTTTAAAATTTGAGGTTGATCTTGAAAACGGAGAATTATGGGGTAAACAAATAATTGAGTATTCTCAATTAATATTGTAAAGGGCCTGATACACTTGTACAATGTCACTGAAATATAACTTATAATATCAATATAATTTCTTAAAATATGTTTAAAATAGAGTTATATTTTCTTATAATTTCTTATAATATAGCTATAATATGTATAATTTCAACACCTGACATGTGCGTTATACCCTCATAATTTGCTGCATTGCTATAATACTTGAATAAAATAAAATGAGTTTGATTTTAATAATATTGTTGGTGATCTGGTTTCTAATGCATTTTGTTTGTGTGACAATAAATCTATTATCTGCTAGCGTTGTTGTGGAAACGATGTTATGAAATTAAATGAAATTATAACGATATTTTAACAAATTATAAGTATTTTATAGAAAAATTATAGCTGTAAGAATGTATTTAATAATATTATGCAGTGTATCCTGGCCTTAACTACCTGCAATGTTAGAATACAACTCAATAAATAAAAAATAAAATTCATGAATAATTAATTAGTTCTGCTGAATATAACTTTAATCTACGTGCTTGAAAAATTGTACAGAAAGAAATGGCGTAACATCAAGGATGGCGCATTATAAGACGATCTTCATTATGCTACACTGCACGAGCTTTAGCTTTTGATAGCATATAAACTTTAAAATAAAGTATTGTTCATTGGATAATAAAATAATCTATTGCACTGTTCGGCTTAAAACTCATTTTAGCCTCGTTCCCAGAAAAAAATCTTTAGCCGGGATAAGTTTCGGGCGTCCAGCCTAGCTGCGCTGTCTCCATCTATCTCTCTATCCCCCTATCTCCCTATCCCCTCAGGCGATTTTAAAGATTCCGCCTTCGCTGGCGGAAATCAATAATCTACCTACTTATTTTTATTAGAACGTTTGCAGTATGATACAAGCAGAATGCTTCAAATATCTGTTATAAACACTGTCTGATTAGAAAAATTCCACAAACCCACCTAACCTAATTTATTATCACCATCCCTAAATTCTAAATTCATTAAAGATAATGTAATAGTGCATTGTAAGCTGAGCGTAAGGCAGAAGAATTAGCAAATACACGTTATTTAATAAGGAAATGTGCTTAGAAAAAACTCAAAATCTTAAGAAAATTTTAAGCAAAGTTTCAGCCTGAGCGTGTTAATATCAAAATTTTGGAGACCTTGATATTAACATTTAAAATCAAAACATAAGTCTTTTTTTTAAATAAAAATAAAAGATGTCTCAAATAAAATACATAACTATGTTATTTTACAGCTGTAAAGAAATATTGTAGTTAGAGAAAAGAAAGAAAATAGAGGAATAAAAATAGAGAATAAAAAATAGGAAAAGTTTAACCTATATTCAGGTATTTTATTAAGAAAATTAAGGCTCAGTTCAGAAAACGGTTATCTTATAAAACTTGTGTAAATAGAAAAAAAAATACTAGTAAAAAACGATTTAGTTAAGTTAAAAAAAACCATCAAAATTACAGAACATTTCTGCCATAATAAATACCAAAATTTATACTGTAACAAAAACAATTATACTTGTTGTACACAAGTATATTGTTATGATGTAATTTTTTTTGCAGACGAAATAATTCTTTCGTTAAATATCAAAATGGTGGAGTACGGTTTGGCGGTGCAAAACAAATAAATAAGTGACAACAAGAAATAGTTTGCACCGAGTTGGACATCAAATCTTGATTATACATCTACAAAAATTCACCAATTACAACTTTTGTTGTTACTCTCTAATTTGGAGATATGGATTGGAGATATTGTTATACTTTTGGTCTACTTATGAACGTGTCTGCTTCGATGTCACTGCTTGTGCTTCTATTTCTTCTTCTTTGACTCGTCTTCACCTTTCGCTTTTCTCTCCCTCTCGTATTCGTCGATAATTTGTCGCTTTTTTATTTCGATCATTGCGTCTGCAGCTGCTCGTAACCACAAAATCTAAACAAAGTTTCTAATTTAGTGCCAACTAACGTACCATCTCGAACGTTCGATGGATAAAACAGATAAAAGTAAAAGGGAGTGGTTATCTAAGAAACAACTGTATGTGTGTCTCAACACGTCAACAAAAGCTGTATACAACACTAAACAGGTCGTAAAAACGTTATGTTCAAAACTTATATCTATAGGCTGTGATTTCCAGAAGTGAATTTGTGACAGTACACGTAAAGAAACCGTGCCACTTACGATTAGACATATGCAGTTGAATAGGATCGGTGCAGAAAACACTGTTGACGTGAACAAACCATTGGAGTCGAAATAATTCTCTTTCGCAAATAATCTAAATATAGAGAAATCACCAGTGAATAGTACCCTAGGTGCAGGGATCTTCGCGGTCATAAACGGTCGCAAATTTTGTTCTAATCCGCGAAAATTCTTATTGCTTCAGGAAGGTTTTCTTTACGTACGAAAACAATATTGAGAATAACGGCGAATAGGATTAGGAGAAAAAATCTCAGAAAAAAACATACAAAAACAACAAACAAAATAAACAACAACAAGAAACAACTCAAAGAAACAAAATAAAAGATGGCAGCTTACTTCCAGTTTTCAGCTGAATATTCATTCAGTTTTTCAGATAAATACACCAACACTACTGAAATGTAAAAGAACAGTCTAATTGCTAGTTCTTAAACTTTTTACATTGGATAGCAAGTAAAACTAGTACCGCCTAAAAAAATTGGTAAATTATCAAACCAAAACTTTCGCCAAATTTAATACAAAATACACCGACATCCCGATTAAATTCCTTTTTAAACTAAGTATCATAAATATCCCTCAATTTTGCTTAAACCTTTATAAAAAAGGAGCTGTTCCACTTCCTCAAGATTTTTCTATGGTATAAAGCCTGCAAGACAAGTCCCCAAGTGCATTTAATGTCCTTCTCCGAGTTTAATGGAAGAATTTGAGACTCATTTTCGTTCACGGATTGGCATAGCTTAAAAACAAAAGAGAAAGAAAGAAAGAAAATAATTTGCTTTATTTTCATTGTAAAGAATATACGATTAAAACTACCCAAAGTAACAAAACCGTAGGAAGTCACGATTTTCTTTGAGGTCAACGCTAATACAGTTAAATACAGATACCAAATAAAATTTTCTCCTCCAGATAAAAGATCAACACGTGAGAGGCATGCTAATAAAAAACTTACACAGCGAAAAGAAAATGACGTATTGTGTATTGTAATGCTTTCCTGACGCTACGACGACCACGAAACATAACAAATGAAACACCATTAACGCAACTAGCCACGGCTCAAACCAGGGTATCTAAACAAAAATGGTAACGCTATATGCGTCAAAGGCACAATATCCGAAATAATCAAAGAAAAAAAATTAGAAGATTTAAAACGGGTGCAAACATAACTCTTTTGTTTGGTTAACAAACAAAAGAGTTTGTTTGCTTAATACCTGTCTCGCTCAACCAGATTATCCAAAAATATAATAATAACAGCAAAATTATATTACCGCCTTGATGAAATCCCAATAATTATCTACTTGTCTTGTGAAATGGTTGGGCATACCAGAGCTGTGTTGAGATCTTCTCGGCGGGACCTTCCTTTCTTCGTCGTTTCCATATTGTCTCGCTAACCTCTCATGTATTTCTTGAAAAGCACTCATGAAGAGGCTAAAGATAAATAGCAAACCACATTAACAGGCGTTGCTTTGTGGTCAATGTTACGGAGGACGGAAAAGAGAAATATAATGCATAGAAAGTACTTTAAATTTAAGGGACTACTAAACATTATTGTGTGAACAGATTCCGTATCATATTTCTTCATGGCCAACCCCTACCAACACAGCTCAAAGCTTAAAAGGGCGTCATTGTTTAAGTTATTCTGGAAATATTAAAATATAATCACAAAACTTAAAAAGTATTGACTTTGTAATTGGAGCGTGTGTTTAAACTGATTCTTATATTAAATTACGACAACATCGATGATGTATACGTGAGAAGACGTAGGAGAGTTGCAGAAGACGTAGGAGATTTGCAGAATACGTAGTAAGTGAAGAGTTGCAGAAGACGTAGGAGAGTTGCAGAAGACGTAGTAAGTGAAGAGTTGCAGAAGACGTAGGAGAGTTGCAGAAGACGTAGTAAGTGAAGATTTGCAGAAGACGTAGGAGAGTTGCAGAAGACGTAGTAAGTGAAGAGTTACAGGAAGCTAAACATCAAGCAATAGCAACTATTGACTGTACAACTATGTCTGAACCCTCGACGTAGTAAACGTGTTTTTGTTAACTCTTTCGTTGCAAGCAAAATTTTGTTAATTTTCACGACTGAAAAAAACACGTCAAGGGAGGATTAAAAGTCAGTATAGAATCGGTGAGGAATCAAGTTCGCAAAACTTGGCACAAACAATCAAAGATCTCGTCTTAGAAAATGTGGTTGTGTTTGTTCCTACTTGTAGCATTTTACACACACGTGTTGCCATGCCAACAAGATGAATGCACTGGTGATTTCTGTACATTGGAGGATCCGAGAAAATTCTTTAGAGCGGACATGATGAACTATATCAACCCAAAGTTAAACTTAACTGAGCTGTATGAAGAAATTACGGCTGGTAAGGGTTACGTTAATATACCGCAAGTATTTACGCCGTCTGAAATTAAACATGCCCGCGATTTAATACATTATTTAATTAAAACACAAGGTAAAAAAGCGACACATTTTCAAGGATACGAAGAAGCGAAACCTGAACTACAAGCAAGAGTTTGGAACTTATTAAACAAAGGCAAAATCTGGGAAAAGATCGTCCAACATCCGCTGATAGTAAACATTGGAGCGATGATACTTGGAGATGACTTCCAACTTGGTTCGATCGCAACAAACACGATCTTTCCAGGCGGGAGTGGGCAAGAGCCACACATCGACTATCCATACTGGGACTATCACGACCGCAAGCATTGGCCTGCAAAGCCGAAAGTAAAAGAAGTTCCCTTCCATATGAACATGCAGGTGACTATACCACTGGATGATTTTACCGCTCAAAATGGCGCAACAGCAGTGAGACCACGCTCGCAACTTGAAATCTCCTACCCATCGGACGGTGATGAGTTTCACGCCAACATGGTTCAAACAACAGGCAAGGCTGGAGATATGATCATATTTGTGGGTCTACTTCATCACTGCGCCATGCCAAACAAAAGCAACGATTCCAGGACGGGAGTAATTATCCAGTACCTCCCTAAATACGTCAGACCAATGGAAGACTTAAAAAGAAGCGTAAAGCCAGAGGTGTTGAAGCGAGCAAGTCCAGTCCTTCATAAACTTTTACTGCTCGATTACGATTACCCTGCAGTGTTGGACGAGTTTGAAGCCACCAGCACTGAAGGATCGAAGTCAAAATTAAAAACGGAATTATAAAACCGCATTTCACAATTTAACAAAGGATAAACGTTTTTTTTTTATTCTTAGTGTAAAAATTACGACTTGTTGAATGAAATAAGCATCCATTTACGTCTAATAAAAACAGAATGATTCTATGAAAATGCTTTTATTTATAAGAGTCGTTAGAAATTAAACCAATCCGTTACAGGGCGTGGTTGCAATTATATTTTTGTACTTACAATTTTGTATGAAATAATAAATTGTGAAAAGATCAATTTTTACCAGATATATATTCATGAATTCATTCAATTTGCAATTCCTTGGGGTAATTATACGTTCTTGTGTAATTAGCATGACTGAAATATTTTCTATTTATTTCCAGTGACTGAAATGCTTTCTATTTATTTCCAGTGACTGAAATGCTTTCTATTTATTTCCAGTGACTGAAATACTTTCTATTTGTTTCCAGTGACTGAAATGCTTTCTATTTATTTCCAGTGACTGAAATACTTTCTATTTATTTCCAGTGACTGAAATGCTTTCTATTTATTTCCAGTGACTGAAATGCTTTCTATTTATTTCCAGTGACTGAAATGCTTTCTATTTATTTCCAGTGACTGAAATACTTTCTATTTATTTCCAGTGACTGAAATGCTTTCTATTTATTTCCAGTGACTGAAATACTTTCTCTTTATTTCCAGTGACTGAAATGCTTTCTGTTTATTTCCAGTGACTGAAATGCTTTCTATTTATTTCCAGTGACTGAAATACTTTCTACTCACACAGGACCCATTTTTGTCACCGGACCAAATATACGCGTGTTTTGCCATGCTTTAAGATAGGAAAATTGTTATTACAACATTACAATGTTTAAAGCATAAAATCTACTTAATGTTTACGGCCGTATTACATCACTATTTTTTTTCTTACCATGGAAGTTCTGGAGTCAAAGTTCTTGAGTCTACTATCTAAATTCTTTGTGAGGGTAAGGGCGTTGAAAGGACAGAGCGCCAAATATATAATTCACATAGACCTGATTTAATGATTTGACTATTCATAACTTTTTAAGAGATCCAAACATTTTCAGAAAAATATTTTGTCAGCCATTGGTAATGTGCGCAATCTATGAAAACCTTTAATATTATTTAATAAATAAATTGGTGGAATTGACAGACTTTAATTTTTTCTGATGCTGAAAGTTTTTAAGTGTCACAAAAAAGGAATTAACATAGTATTGTAAGAAATGGAAAGGTTGCACGTAATTTATAATCTCAGCCATATTTGGGCATGGCCATATGTGGGCAAACCCACTCTGCAGAGGTAAAATTTCGCCATAGGTACAACTTCGCCATGAAGAAATAAACTCCATTCATGCCACCTTAAGGCATTCAAACTCACTTTCAATTAAAAATAGTAATAGGCTAAGTTTTATATATACATTGATTATCCGGAATATCCGAATGTGTACATTAAGAACTAAAATTATTATTTTAGCGGAAAATATTTGGACAAGATTTATAACGTCAAAAAATGTATGGGTAATTCTTTTAAACAAACTTTACCAAATTTCAAAAGTAATGATTATCAGGAAATGACACAAAAAGAAGGTTAGAAGCATTTAAAGTGTACTATATTCAATCAAGACCTAAAAAAGGGGTTTCAGGATCTAACTTTATATAAAGAGCCTCAGCCAAATGATCATGGTCAAAAATTAAAGGGGGTTTCTACCTGTGTTTAGTTAAATGCTTGTAAAAGTGAAAATAAACAGGTTACATTTAAAATTAAATGCTTTAGAAAAAGTTGTATAATTTATGAACTAATATAAAAAAGAACCAACTTAAATGTGTTACTATGTATAGAGATATAACTTTTTACTTTATGTGAAAAAAAGCAGGTTACATGCATGCCGGGTTACGCTTAGGTTACTATTTAAAACACTTGTAAAATTACTTCGAGAAATGGTTAAAAGATAGAACTTTATATTTATCTTCTCAAAGATACAAATTTTGAAATAAGTGAAGTTAAATGGGTTACCTTAATGTTCCAGGGGAGTAAAACAGAGTTACAAGCCCTAACAATGCCACAAAATAAGGTTGAATGTAGTTTTGTATATACTAATTTTGTTTTGTACTTTTTATGTACTTGCTTTAAGTTTAAAGTGAAATTGAGAAAACTGTGAAATTACCTGTGTTACATCATTTTTGTTTCTGTTCTAGTTGGTAAGTACATAAATTATTAGAATAATTGCTTTTTAAAATTTTTAATGCCTGTAAGGTTACTTTGAGAAATGGTTTACTTTATATTTATCTTCTTACAGGTACAAATTTTGAAATAAGTGAAATTAAATGGGTTATACTAACATTCTGGGTGAGTAAAACAGAGTTACAAGCCATAATTGCTTTTTTTCTAATTTTTACATTAAAATTCCAAACTTCAAATTCCATTTCCTCAAACAAAAACAAAATGGGTTAGATGTTTGAACCAAAACTTATGACATTGCATTGCAATGTTTGCTACCATTATGTTTTACCTAGTCTTTTTTATCAAACCATGTGCTACAAAGTTTCAAAATATAAACTCAAAACGTTTTGGTAACTCTTTCTAGGTAAAAACTAATATAAAGTCATGGCTTATCAATGTGACAAATGCAAAAAGACCTAAAACACCGACAACATCTATACAGGCATAAGCTGAGTTGTGAACAAGTTTTTCTGTAGAAAGTGTAGTAAGACTTTTACCAGAAAAGATTTATTGAAGTCACATAATTCCAAGTGCAAAGGCAAGATGGAGAAGAAATGTCAAGTATGTGGAAAAGAATTTAACTACCAATGGTTTCTTAATAGACATGTGAAGATGCATGAAGGAGATACTGAAACATTTTGTGGCAAAAGTTATAAGAGAAGTTCATTGGTAGACAGATCTAGCAATTCCATTGAATACGATGTTCAATTTGGCTTTGAAGAGTTTGGCTTCAGGGCAGTTGGCTTTTATTTAAGTTAGTAGAACAGATGAAAGTATTGAGGTACCTTTCCAGAAGTTTTTAGAAAGTATTTAAGTTTCTCCCATTTAGCTTGTTTTAGTATAGAGTAAGACTTCAGGATTTTTTAGGACTGACTTTCACACAGAAAAAGATTTGTCTTCTTAAACATAGGTTTATACTGATCACAAATGAAGAGTCTACTGTAGAGTGTGATACCATTGATGACTGTGGGTTAAAAAATTTCTGCAGGGCAACCATACTTAAAGGGTCGCTTTTTAGAGAAATTTGGAAAATCTAGTGATGGCCTGAAGTTTAAAATTGAAAGCTAAAGGCACACATTCTTTTTCAAAGAAAGTGTGGTTTACACTCTTGGTAATTTTAAACAATCTGTTGGAAACTTTCACACAATTTCAGATGCTGACTATTGTGACATTTTGTGGTATGTTGAGCATTTTGGTGTATCACCAATTTGATTTAGATTTTAGATTTGCTAGTTTATTTCCAAACTTCCATATTTAGTTTTTAATAACTATACTATGGTTTACGAGCAACATTTGTTTTCTTCTTTATTTTTAGAGCAACATCTTGCTTCTACTTTATAACCCAGATTTTTTCACGTAATGAAAAAAGTATTAGTTTGTTGATAAAAGTCATAGCTTGCATTTGCATATAAGAAAGTTTACTATCAAAATATGCTCTTTGAAAGACTTTGTAAATTTCAGCAAAAAAAGCCATTCTAGGAAGTTTTTGACAATGCTTTGTGTAACCCATTTACCCTCACAAATCAGTATAACTTTAATGCAAATTGTAATTTAATTCACCTTTTTACTTAATCAAGTTGGATGTAAGCTTTTTAGGGTTACTTTAAAACTTAAATTTCGATGTAACCTGTTAATTTTCACTCAAATGATCACTTTGAACTACTAGAGGTAAAATTGATACTACTACAATGAAAAAAAGTCTAAGTTTGACTATTTAAAAACTCTTGCAACCCTAAAATAAGGTAACCCACAAATTTTCACTTTTCTTCAGTGAAATCCTTTCACATTTTTATAACAAGATGTACCCTATAACCCTTTGGTCATTTAAACTAGTCTTCCGTCTTGTAACATTAAGGTTAAATATTCAGGGTTACTTTTAATGGTAGCTGATATTTTCTTCTGTAACCTATTTATTTTTACTAAGTTGTAAACTACTAGAATAAAAGATAATAGCAGTGTACACTATTGCTGAAACTTTCAGCTTTCTAGGACCTAGTAACCTAAAGTTCTTCACTTTTTTAGAAAATCCATCGAAATTTAATTTTTTTTTTGATGGCACAGTAGTTTAGATCATAATCAAATGTGAGAATAACGAAAATAATAAGTACAAAAACTGCAGTTTTTATTGATTTTCTGTTTATATATACATAATTTCTATGCACTGGTCCATTTTAAAAAAAATAGAAAAACTAAAATTTTTGGAGACAAATTTTGGACAGAAAAATTTTCAGACAAAAAAAATCCGAAAGTTTTTCTGTCCGAAAATTTTCGTTTTTATTGTACCTCTGCTTGCAAATTGTACCACTGCAGATTCCATTGGTCAAGAGCATCTGTGATACATCAGTGGTTAGGATTTAACTTTAGTTTTAATCAATAATCTTTAAAATAAGCCACAATAGGGTGGCAAATAGCTGGGTGCAAGGTAAATGTTTTTCATAAAAAAGTCAGATGTCATGATCAGTTGGGATCTAGGTTAGGTCAACTATTTACCTGCTGATATTGCGACTGTCGAGCTTTCTTAGGCTGAAGGAACTGATAACTCAGAATACTGTTGTCTGCATCACAAAAGTACCATTAGGAAATTTTCATTATTTATTATTTTGCCTCTGCACTTGTGTTACCATGCAAAATGGTGTTTAAAGGTTATTTTAAAAAACCCTGACCCTTGCATTACATCTGTTATAGCACACGTCAAGAAGCTATTTTCCTGGTGATCACTGCACTGCAAAACCACATTGTCTGGTTCAGTAAGCCAAGTAAAAAAAACACTTTTTTTAAAGTATGCGAGATTTGAGCAGGGTTATAATTGGTCAGTATTTTATCAAAATAGAGAAAAATAAAGTAAAATGTTGGTGCTAGGGTGTAGTGTGCCTCAAATTTTACCTTTTTGGAAAAGTAGGACAATAATACATTTTTTAAAATAATGAACTTTTTCACGTGGTGGTAACTGCGATCTATGATGGCCCTTATGGATCACTTTTATTCTTGATAAAAACACTTTTTTCCTCAGTCAAAACAACAGCCTTCGAATTTCGCTTCGGCACTCGGCAATTGCCGAAGTATTAGCAGTTATAAGGCTTTCGCTCCGGCAATAATATTGCCGAAGAAAAACTCGATTGTTGACTGTTGTAGTTTCCCTTTTTTTTATGAATATTCATATTATCCATACTCCTAGATTTCATCAAACAGATATCGCCACAATCACACAAATAACTTTCTACTGCCCACTAAATAAAAAACATTTAGTCTCGATGCCCCCAGCTATTGAATTCTCTTTTAAGGGAGAATGTTGTAAAACCCTTAAACGACGTGAAGGTAGACGACACGATCCCTTCAACCAATTCACTGCACTGTGTTGACAAACTTAATGTTGGCCCGTAGTTTTATTCAGTTCAGCCTGCGGTTCAAAATAGTGGAGTGACCAAGTAAAGTTGTATTATCGTTCCCAAGAAAAACAAAAACATCAGGATTAACTCAGTTGAATTTGTTGATGTTTGATACTCGTCAAGGCTTGGCATCATATTTATATTTTTTTCATTTTAAAAAGTGTCAAAGAAAGTGCCGAAGTCTGCCGAGGCAATTGACGAAGGTCTTCAGTACTTTTGACCATTGTCTTCGGCATTTTTTCTGCTGAAGGACTGCCAAAGTGATTTTGAAAAATTGCGAAGTTACTTCGGTATTTATTTGCCGAAGCAAATATATATGAAATTCGAAGACTGAAACAATTGGTTCTTTCCTCAGAAATCTTCTTTCCTGTTCAAAGCACTTCTCTTCCAAAGTGAAAAACACTCTCTTCCATAAACTCTAAAAAATCTTAGCCCAAATTCTGGTCTGGAATATTGATTAAGCTGGACTTTGATAACAAACACTAGGCTTTTCGATATATAATAGATGACGGAGAAAATTCCTGTAGACAAGGGTGAATAATTGACATACTAGTTCCCAACCATGAAAAAGATCAAGTGGTGTTATCAATTAATAAATCTCCAAAAAAATTAATGGTAGTGGACCATAAACTGGTATTTCGTTTTTTAATAAGAATACAAAATTCTAACCTGGCTGTTCATTATTCTTTATTCTATTGTTCTAAACAAAAGACTAATTGTAAACCTAAATCTCACTCCCATATTCTATAAAGCACATTCTTTAAAAAGAAAAAGCATGTTGTACTTTTTTAGTGGACACTATCATGATTTTGAGGACTTTCTTTTGCCATTTATTGGCAAAATCTATTGATAAATAAAACCATGCAGTAACTACTTTGCTACTGATCTGAATTGATTTGTGATATGATTTTATTCATATGCACATGCACTAGGACCTGCTACAAGCTGTTGGTAAAGTAAAGAGGAAGTCCGGTAAATTTTTAAAATTTATAAAATCACAATATTACATGTCTGTATAACAGCCAAAATATTTTTTTCAGCTGCAAGGTTCTAAAAGTCATGAAAAAAGCAATTTTCCCTCATACCATTTCTACTTTCACTTCATGATATTTTTCCGCAACGAGTAGTCTGGACACTAATATTCTTCTGACATCATTCGTGACAACACATTACTTCATTGCAGTAGTAAACTTATCTTGAAGTAGTTATGTCATCTTCCTCTTCTGATGTAAGCGATGGTGAATTTAATGAAGATGAAGAATTTGGTTTATTTCCTTTCATGTTCGAACGGGAACAGAGTCAAAGTGAAGTGGCTGCAGCTTTAGAAAACAACGTTGGTGCAGAAAACTGCAATGTTGAAGCTGGAAATTGTGTTGGAAATGTTGAGTGGTGCCAGTGCAAAAAGGGTAAAACTATGGTCACTGAAGCGGAAAGTTTATGTTGTTGTGATAAAAATGATATTCCGGACGGTCATTTTCAAAGTTTCTGTTGAATAAAATATCTTCTTATCGTGTATTTTACTTCCTTGTTTGTTACATTACTTGTTTGTTACATTGTTGATATACACACTGGGGTAAGCCCTTTTAAAGATCTTTTTTCTTTTTTCGCTTAGGTCATAGGTGTGTTACAAATTCGAATGAATTCAAAATGGTTTGTTTGCCTGAACCCGTGCTATGGACAGCACTAGGTGCTATTCACAACATGAGAGGGATTCATCATAAACTGTGCAACAGATCATATCGGTTTGCTGCTTATAAACAATATGGTGGGTGTATAGAAGACTGGGCATAGGTTATCGAAAACCTATACCATTATGTGTTGTGTGGGTAATCCATAATGAATACCTGCAGCCCAATGGGGTATAAGTGCCATACATAGAGTCAGGAATGGATTTGGACAAATAAAATATAAGAACATGTACAATTGTAAAGATGATGAATGAAATTTTTACAATATATGTTTTTAAAATATAACAAATCTCCCCCGGAATTGTAAAATAAGCGTTTCCTGATGTAATGCTAAATCTCATTTCTAAACCAGGGGGGGTTACTTTTAGGTGAATTTTGAACGCATATTCCAGAGAACAACTTCCTTCCAAGGGTTTATTTTTAATGCCATATTTGTGGGTGTCTCAGGCAACTTAAAAAATTTAGGACCTTTAATTTTTTGAACCAAACCAAACACTTTCTTCATCAAGTTGTATTTCTTTTCTTTCGGATTCATTACCTTTTTTGCCACCCACTCCTTCATAATTTTGGTGAAAATGAACTTCAACCTCCCATCGGATGTAGTGGCTTGTTGTCGTTCTACACCCGAGTTGTGGTCAAGCACAGCTAGTTGCGTCCTAGCAACCATCCCAGCGTATGAGTACTTGAATGGTAAACCTTGAGCTGTCCAGTGTGCTTGAAATCAGCTACGTATTTAAAATCGTTTAGTAGCTGTTTTTCATTAACAATTTTCTCCCGGGCGATGTAAGCAGGGTTTTCTTCGGTTAACCACTACTTCTGAGCTTATTGTAGCAGGGTAAGTTCTTCATGATATAGTGTATTATTTACCCAATAATATACCCCACGGATACGCAGGTAGCGGCTTCGAGAATGAAAATACCGTAGAATAGCGTTTGGTAATAATTTAAACTTTCTCACAGAGCCACAGATAAATAAAAAAAAATGTAGTTTTACCTCCTGGTTATTAATGGACAAAAAGATCAAAAGACAGTTGTATTGAAGGTGAATAAAGTTCGCAACAAGCTTATTTACAAAAGAGATAATTTGAAAAGAAGTCAAGAAAAATTTAAGAAGTGCAAGAAATACCTTGACATTGCATTGAAAACATTTGGACGTGAAATGCATACCACAAAGAACGAAATTCGTGTCTGCTGGATATGGTGTATCTCGCTTTATAGCTGCTAGCTATTTCTTACGATGTTGTTTATTTTACATCAGCTACCGATTTTTTGGTGGACGAGTTTTAAGCACCACAAGTAACCATGATAACAGTAAAAAACAATAGTATATTTATGACTTGTTTGAAGTGGTGTATTTGACAACTGAAGAATTGCGGCATGCAGAAAGCTGTTGTCATGAATACGTCAAAATAAACAATGGAGCCCAGACCTCCATGATAACAATAAAAATTTTGTGTCATTTAAAAAAAAAGTTGCAATCCTAAACTTTGATAGACATCTATATCATTTGTAATACAAATTTTTAAAAAAATATTTTCAGAAATTATTCACACGATTTTTGATTTTTAAAAAAAAATTTGAAAAATGACTGGACTTCCCCTGTAATCCCTTGTTAGCCAGGTATACTTCCTGCGAAAAGTAAAAAAATATATATACAGACCATGTGTGTAAATTTGCAGACCAGATTTTTAAATTAAGTTGTAAAGAAAAAGTTTTGGACCACGTGCAGAGAAGTGTTATGTTCAGAAAAGAAGTGTAAAAATACAGAAAAGGTGAGAATACAGAAGAAAACCGTTTAAATCATAGAAAAGAAGTGCTTTTAAATTGGAAGAGAAGTGAGCCATAGAGGCCATCGTAGGTAACTAGCTAAATGTATAGCTCCATGCGGGCGGCCTGGACGGTACAAACTGAGGTAGAACTTCCTTCTGCCTTAGCTACAGGCTCAACTGTAACTCACGTGTTATTATCCACTCATTTGCTACGGCATAGTCAGTACAAACGGTTATGCTCATAAAAAATAGTGCAGCTAGCTAGCTACAGTCAGTATCTCTGTTTTACCTTGGTTTGCGTGGAACTTTATCGTCGGCCATTTTGATTGTTGTATGTCTTCTACGGCCCATCGTTTTTCTTTCGTTTTCGATTTTAAAGTGCAAGTAAAAGGTAGGGAGCTTAAAAAGTTTAAAAAAATTTTAAGGACAAATAATCTATTTAATAAATTGAAAAAAAGTTATTTTAAAAAATAGTACATTTATTGTATTTTTCTTTTTATAATTATTCTTTTCAACGCAATACTTGTAGGTAATAGAAATATTATTTCAATAACTTAACCCTCCTGACGGATCCTTGATAGGAACGGTGGTCGTGGTAAACACTGAACAAGAACATGAAAATGTATTCTAATAAAAAAACACATAAAGAAAAGGAGCGTGACATTTTTCTGATCAGAAAGATATAGGCTAGCTATATCTATGTAAGTATAAGATTTATTATTTAATTCGAAAATTGCGCGAGCTTTAAAATTCCTAGTAAAGAATATAATGGATGTAGCATGCATGCTGCCTAATGCTTAACACATTTCAAAGCAATTTTGGTTATGTTAATGTAAGGTAGTAGCAAGTGCATTTTGCGCTCAGACGTTTCAAGAACTATGCTGAATACACCTTTACGATAATTCAATTGTACATGCGTTCCTACGGCTCTCCATCGTTTTACAATATCGGAAAAAAGGAGGTAAAAATCGTGTTTTTATAAGAGTTTGTTAGGGACGAAAGCGTGTTTTCTCCAGTTTTTTAACTTCAGTCGTATCAATTTCTTTCAAATTTTTAGGAAACGTTAATAATAATAAGATACAACTTATGTGTACTTTTCATTAAAAACAAAAGGCGGCAAGAAAAGTTATCACGAAAAAACGTGTTTTCTCCTTAATAAACTCTTATAAAAGTGTGATGTTTACCTCCTCTTATCACAAAATAAGCTGTGATGGAGTGTTAGTCTTCCCGAATTATCGTAAAGGTGTATTATGTCTTTCATTGAGAAATCACTTGGAAAAAGGATAGGAAAAGTATTCTGGGTTGAGTGAAGAAAATTATGAATATGACTGACAAATGGCTATCGTGTGTATAAAATGCACAATTAAAATTCTTTAAATATATAATGAACTTTTTAATGTTGGTGCTTAAAGGCATGTTGGATGAAAAACTGATATTTAAGAGGCAGTGTCCATACTATAGTTACCATGAAAAACGTTCACCCACACCAGATACCTCAATGAATGGCAACTGCAAGACACAAGCATTTACAGTAGCTGTTACCTCTAGATGTTATGTCACGTGTCTAGCTTAAATATACAAAACTTGGGTAAAATCATTCAAAATAATGGCCTATAATGGCATTGTTTTTAAAGTATTCCTCAAACAACAACAAAAATTTAAAATGGAAAAGAAATTTGCAACCAAAGGAAGGAGGCATAAGAATGTCTGTTAAATAAAAAAAGTACTCAAACTACTATTTAGTCCATGAGTATAAGATCAAGATTTTTAGAGATAATTGTGGTAAATGTATTTAATAGATCTGTTGAAAATAAAGTTGAAGTGAACTCTGTTGTGACTATTGTGAAAATTGGTACCAACTGAAATGTAAAATTATAAGTAATGAAATGTACGCCTTTCTGCAATATAATCAAATATGTTGTTTGTGTAAGTTCAACCAATGTTATGTAAAAGCAAAGTTTCAAAGGAATATACTCATATTCAACATGAAATCGAACAGAAGGTGACGGTACTAGAAAGCAAAGTAGAGGCTGTACAACAACTTGAAGATCCTAAACATAATCGTTAACTACAATACCGCCTGAATGTAATGTTACATGTACACGCATTTCACGCTGTCACGTAACGATGTCATGTTTACATAAAAAAACTTTGTGTCTATTGTTATCACACGTATTTTGCATGTTTCTATTATTATCTATAGGTACATGTGTTAACAATAATATATACGAAAAACTTTTGTTCGAATTTAAGACATGCATGTTATTGTTTAAATGTGTTAACAATCACAAAATATCAACTATAATATTCGGGAATAATATTAACTCTCTTTTTACTGTGCTCAAAAGTTTTTTTGCAAGTGTTTTTTTCTTGTAGCGCTAAAAAGTTTTATTTATATACTCTCAGAAATATTTATTTTTTTCATCGCGCTTTTTAAGTAAATATTCAATAAAAACTTTGTTCTTAAATTTCTAAAATGCAATCTAAAAAAGCATATCTACCGTCGCTTTTCGTTCTTAAGCTTTTAAAATGCAATCTAACGAAGCTTTTCTATAGCCGTTCGTCGTTTTTAAACTTTTAAAATGCGATCTAACAAAGCTTTTCTATCGCCCTTCTTCGTTCTTAAAATTTTAAAACCCGATCTAAAAAAGCATATCTATCGCCGCTTTTCGTTCTTAAGCTTTTAAAATGCAATCTAACAAAGCTTTTCTATCGCCGTTCGTCGTTTTTAAACTTTAAAATGCGATTTAAAAAAGCATATCTACCATCGCTTTGGTTCTTAAATTTTTAAAATGCGATCCAACGAAGCTTTTCTATTGCTGTTCTTCGTTCTTAAAAATTTTAAAACGCGATCTAAAAAAGCATATCTACCGCCGCTTCTTGTTCTTAAACTTATAAAATGCGATCTAACGAAGCTTTTCTATTGCCATAAAATGCGATCTAACGAAGCTTTTATCTATCTATTATCTATCTATTTTATCTATTTAGCTATTGCTGTTCTTCGTTCTTAAATTTTTAAAACGCGATTTAAAAAGCAATTCTATCGCCGCTTTTCGTTCTTAAAATTTTAAATCTCGTTGCATGTATAAACAAAACATATAACATTTCTTTCGTGTGCAGAACAATAACGTTCGCTTACGCGTTTACGAAATAGGAGATACTTAACAAATAAATTCATGTGTGAATAAAAGATGTTCGTGTGCTGAAACAATAGAGACACGAAGGGTAATTAACTTTTTAAACATTTTTTTGTGTTAATCCCTTAGCAGCTGCGATAATTATAAAAAACAATAAGCCACACGAAAATTTCATGCGATCGTTAAACTTCACATGTGGGACACAAACTCTATTGTTTTTGACATGCAAAACTAGATCATGTACTTAACAATGGATATATAATAAAAACGAAAATTCTGACGCTACCGAAAGCTCATGTAAAGGTGATAACTATCATGCACATGTAACATTACATTCAGGCGGTACTGTAAACAGAGTATATTAATGAAATATTTGATGTGAAGGGAAGGAAAGAGAAAGTATGCAATGTTATTATTTACTGATTTCAATGTAGACAATATTAATGTAAATGACGATGATCAAGATGAGTTCGAAAATGATTTGGAATTTGTTGAATACATTGTTCACAATATTCTTGAGCAGCAAAACATTCAAATATTGTCAGCAGAGAAAATGAAACTTTAACCGAATGATGTGAACCCCAAAAAAATTGTTTTTAAATGTGCAAAAAAGCACCAAAAACAGAAACTGTTGCATATTGGAAACAAAATTAGGGATCTCAGTGACTGGAAAAATGTATTTATATATAAATAAAAATATGTCACAAAATGAACAAAAGAATGATTTTACTCTCAGATAGGAATTTAAACCAGTTTGGCAAAAGGTAAGAAAAACTGGAAGACTCAAAGAGGGGAAATTTATAACCACAGATTCCTGTCACCCAACTGACCAGACCACATTGTGTTACCAAAAGAAATTGTTTTGAGATATAATCAACAAATTATACAAAATCAAAAAAAATTCTGACTGACAGTGTTAAATGTTTTCAAATTGAGTCAAAAATTGTGTTTTTATGAATGATGTTAATATACAAAATACAAATAAAACTTCAGTATACATGTAACTCTGATCCGCTCACATGCTTGCTACTAAATGCGCTTTATATCATCAATAAATACGATGAATTGAAATCATATATTTAATAAGCAATTGGACATCTCCCAATGAAAACACAAGTTTGGATTAAAAAATTTATTTTAACTTTGTAAGAATAAACTGAGGATAATTTGGCGGAATGCTAGGCTGGAGAGAAGATATTGTCTCAAGCTCATGTGCATGTTCCCAATAAATTCACTCTTCTCTACTACATCTGGAGCTCTTCTCCTAGTAGTGTTCTCTCGCCCCTCTCCTGTGATTTCATTTCCTCTATCATACCTCACAAGAACCTACTCTTTATGAGCTCTAGCTTTTTATGCATTTTACACCTGTTATTAACCTCTTGGTGCCATACCTCTGACTGTCAGCACCGCATCCCCCTCCTGTTATTTCCCCAGTCGTGTGTCCTGCTTGAGTGGGGCGCCGTTGTTCGTCTCCTCGCACCTGTACTTAATTCACCATACTCTTCCAGGGGTACATGCAACACATTGACATGATTGTAGTAAAGTTTCCAATTGCTTTCACCACTGGACTAAAACCTTGTTGGTCGTACTAAGCCAAACTGCGCCAATTCAAGGAAACTGTGTAGCTAAAGCAATTGGACATCTTTTTTGTCTGTCAAACCAGACATTATATTGATCACTGAAACTTAGGCAAATGATAAAATAACTGATGCGGAACTTAAACATAACATGTCGCAAAGACCATGCAGATCACAGAGGGGGAGGTTGTATTGCATATGTAAAAGAATCATTAAATGTTACACAGGATGAAATTTTATCTTTCACACAGAGCACTGAATCAATTTGGTTTAATTTAATCACAAGTAAGAGGGAACACATCAAAGTAAGAGTTTGTTACAACTTGCCTTCCAGAACTCAAATTGAATAGGAAGCCCTGCTAAGCCTCATTTGAAAAGCAGTGGTAGAAAATGATACCTTGATATTGTGTGGAGATTTCAATTATACTGTAGATCAATTGACTGGCAAACTCTACATGCACAAAATGATAGTAAAAAAATCCTTAACCTTGTTCTTTATAGTTACCTGCATCAACATGTCAGTGAATCTATCAGAGGAAAAGACATATTAGATCTAGTGTTTTTAACTAAAAAAAAATGATTTTCGATGACGAAGTTACTGAGCCTTTTGGTTCTAGTGATCACAATATAGTTAATTTTAAATTGCAAATCGAAACATATGTTCACAATTGGAAAAAAGAACATTATGATTACAGAAATGTAAATTACAAAAAATGAAACAATATTTTCGAACTGTGAATTAAAATTTTAATGAGAAATCTGTAGACCAAATATAAGAAACCATTAAGTTGAAAATAGAAGAAGCTGTTAAATTGTATGTACCAAGGAAAAAGAGAAAGTCTTTGGAGAAACTACTCTGGTGGAATTATAAAGTGTATCAAGCAAGAAAAAAAAAGTTAAAATGTTAAATATAAAAGAACACTAGACACAGCTATTAAGTAAATAAAACATGCCAAAAAATCATTTGAATGAGCAAATGAGCAAAAACATGAAAAAGACCCCAAAGCATTCTACAAATACGTAAGAAGCAAAAAAAAAACCACAAGGATACAGTAGGGTCAGTGCAGGACTCAGACGTTAACATTATCCATGATCAGTTAAAAACTGCTAATATATTTAACAAATCCTTCACATCAGTTTTTACACAAGCTTTCTAAACCTTGTCAAATGTATTTCGGAGATACAAAACTATAGTCTATTGAAATTAAAGTTGAAGGTGTCTGCAACAAGCTAAATGCATTATTGCGAACAAATCACCAGGCCCTGACAACATATCCAACTGTACAAATGTGAAAAAGGGATCGAAATGGCTAGTTAGCAATTATAGACCAATTAGTCTGACTTGACAAATCTGTAAAGTACTTGAGTCAATTGTACTTGAACACTTAGAATACAACAACTTGATTGAAGACCCTCAGCATTGTTTTCGGAAAAATAGATCCTGCTTAACAAATCTCCTGACATTCATAAATAAAATCACTGAATATCAAGATCAAGGCTGCCCTGTTGATGTTGTATACTTAGACTTCAGTAAAGCTTGTGATAAAGTCCCACATAAGTGACTGCTTAAAAAACTCTTAGCACATGGAATTGGAGGAAATGTTACAAACTTGATTGGAAGAGAGCAAAGAAGAGTTATTTCTGGTACAGAATCAGCTTGGTTACCAGTGCTATGTGGTGTACCACAGGGGACCTGTTCTTTTAATCTTTACATTAACAACATAGATGATGACGTAATCAGTCATTGAATAATATAGATAATATCATGTCATGAACAAGCAAGTTTATTCTAGGCTACGTTTCAACAGCTACACCTGTCATCGACGGGCAATGAGTGTAATCATCTTTGGCTATTATTAGTTGAAGAGATAATTAGAGGATCGAAATCAACCAATCAGATCACAGCAATTAGAGTAATTAACTTTTTCACGGACCCAGATGGAAGCGATAGATTGATTACAATCTTTCCTTTTTCTAAAAGCTCATTTAAAATCTGTGGCCGCCCTGTTACTGTATCCCAATCAAACGTAATATCAGGCTACTCTGTTTAAACGTATAATTGTGTTCATTGTAAACAGTCGATAAAGACAGCTGTTTTCTTGTTCATACAATTATTACATTTTATGCTGAAAGCATTCATATTGTTACCATGGAGTTTTTGTTTTGTATTAAATCTTTATACATAGTATTGTAACTAACTTTTATTGATTTTGATGCTAAACATTTGGATTAAGATTATGTTGCTAGGCTTGGTGTATTATAAAAAAGGAAATTCATTTGTGTTTGGCTACATTTCTTATGAGTATGTCATCAGTCAAGGAGGTTGCATCAACGTAAACCTTTATTTTTTATGTTTTTTTTTCTTGAAAATTAGAGTTTTGGCAATTTCATATGTTTGAATTTTTTTCTTTAGAAATATGCGAAGTAGTCATGTATGAATCAAGAAATTTGTGAGAAGGTAATGTACACTAACGCATTTTTCCTTTCTTTTTATTTGCTATCATGTTGGTGTTACGTTTTTGATTTTCCCAGAATAATTCACCAGGCAAATTTTTATCTTATTTTTAAAACAAGTTATTTTGCAATTTCTTTTTGGTAAATACCTTTAGCCATTCTGGAGGTTTTAACAGATCATAGGAACTCAGATTTGAATTTTTTTCGCAGCTGAATTATAGAAAGAAACCGCTGGGTATGCACAATGCCATGTGAAGGAATTTCTGTTGTGAACTTTGTAAGAGATCTCGTAAAAGTATAGCCATGGATCGATGAGAGGTTTAACAAATGGTGAAGCTTCTACACCTGCACCATGTGTTTGTGGATATAATATCCATTTCTACTGCTCTTAGAGAGATGCAACTATTCTTGTTCATTACTCACCAAAAATTCTGCTCGCTGTAAACACGAGTTAAGTTTTACCATCAGGAAGCTGTACTAAGTACCTAGGTGTGCTTTTTACTTTATTCAAACTAATTTTCACGCACATTAATTTTCCCTCAAGTTTAGTTTCCCCCACAAATAACAACTTAAAAATAGCAAAATTTTGGGTTTTAGATAAAATACAAATGTGTTACGTTTATGTAAACTATAAAAATATATTTTCTCGCATATAAATTTTCCTGCAAACCGTTTCGCGCGTAGCTAATTTCTGTACTATATTTGGCACAATATTCATCCTGATATTAGTTCTTACAAAATTTCCTAATCCTCCTCCGCTGTGCTTTTTTTTGTTATTAGTATTCTAGTAAATAATGTATTCTCTCATGTTCAGTAAATAAATGACTGTATGGAATATATATATTTTCCACATAATATGTACATCATTAACAATAACGTCATCGTCAATTATATTAGTGGCTTGTGTTGCATGAGCATATCTTCTTCCCATATTTTATATGGGTATCTATGAAGATCCGTGCCAGTGTGAAAGTCAACGTTTGTATTATGTTTCGAATAAACTAAAAGAAGTAGGGCGGTTTAATTGAAGCATTATGGTATTAAAAACATGTTTTTTGCTAGAACGTTTTTCTTTATTTTTAATTTGATATTTAATATCCATTCAATTATATTACACTATTTCTTGTAGCAATATTTATTATAAATCACTTTATAAGTCACTCCTTTACAATTACAGCTTTTAAAAATTTTCAATATCTCCTCCTCCTTTTAGCTCGAATTTGTATTTTTTCGAAAGTTCAATATCCTCTTTGATATAATATGCTAAGAATATATTTTTAGAAGAATTAAATTTTAAAGTTTTGGAAGAATTTTAGCTACTGGTTTTGAAGGAAAAAAAGAGGTCAGCCTTTCTGCAATAGTTCAGTAATTTTGTTACTATTTACCTCCTGGCAACTTGATATTGTGGTTTAGAACGCACCTAACAATCGTGAGTCGCATTCATCATTGTAATGTCGTCGTTTCTTCTGATTAAGTGGTGAATTAATGTTCTTTGTTTTGTTGATTTTTATTTTTGTTAATCTTCATAAGGTGTCTGCGGCTTCTTTTGCTGAGCATTAGTTTTGTTTGGCATGTAATCGAGTGCTGAAATCTTGTAACTTTTCTAAATTTTACGAGGGCTTGTGACAAAAATAGTTTTTAAAACATTTTGTACTGTGATGGGATATTTTCATCTATGTATGAGTGTTGTGGGATTTTGGTTGCGAGATGTTGGTTGGTCAGTATTTATTACATGTATGTTGGTTACAAAATATATCGGTACTATTAATAAAATACGGGCTAGACTTAAAGGAAATGTCGATCGAGCTGCTTTAAACCTTGGACTCCGAAGGACGCGATTTTGTGTCGCAGGGACGGCGAAATACCTGCATATCGTCTGTTAGCCATAATTCGTGATCACTTAACTTTGTGACATCGAAAGAGGATTTAATTTCCCATCCAGTAGTGCTCCAGTTCACCAACCTTAGGTATGAAGTAGCCAAAAATCTGCTTAACAGACGAAAAATTGTTGCCGAAAAGCAAACGAGATTTCGAGTTCTTCAAAAAACCGTTGCGAAGTGTAGGAAAGAAACTTTTGTGGAAAAAACTCGGGGACTGGAGGGTAATAATTTTTGGAAGGGACACCTTTTAAAATTTTTTAGCGAGAAATAACTTTCGCGATACTTTATAGATAAAAAAAGAAGAAATTGGTAGAAATTTTTAGTTTTTAAAGTATTGGTCACTGTTACAAAATGTTGCTGAATTTAAAAAATATAAATTATTCAAATGGATTTAGTGCAAATTCACTTTTTTATATCGCTAATAATTTCGGCTTGAACTTAAATTGATAATTTTCAACATTTGTATTCGAATTTTATAGGCATTTGCGTTTTTAATGCAGTAAAAAAAGAAAAAGAAAAAAAAATAAAAAAAAAATAAAGGCAGTAAAAATAGGTGGTCGATAAAAAAAGTTTGGTCGGCACAACATTTTAGTCACTTTTTACAGATGATTTTAGCAATAAAGGTAGGCATAGGTGTTGACTATTATTTTTTGCAAGAAAGGATGGAATAGTGTGTAAAGTTGCAATAAAATACACAATAAACACATGATTTTGAATAGATTCTTATAATGGGTTAATAATTATTAAACGAAACATTAAACAATATGAATGAAATATCTATAATAATACGGAGACTGTGTGTGTCTGTGTGCCTGTATAAGCCAAAGTGGGTTATATTTTTTACTATTTTCTTTAAAAGCATCTGTAATATATCCCCTTTAAAAATGTTCTGTATTTTAAAACATTTTTTGTTTACGATTTTAATTGGCTAGAACAAATCATGTGATAAAATAAAGTAATTTCATTAGTTGGGAATTTTATTGCATGCTAAATTAAATTTACCGTGACGATTGCTTTGTTACAAATTATTGTACAGGTAAATCACGGGCAATTAACCTTGTTATTATTGTTGTCTATTTCGTTTAAATGTTTTAATTGATAGATACAAATCATTTCGCACAAAGAAACATACCATCAATTTTTGAGTGGACACCTCCACGGGATTTTGTTTAGCTAAAATGTTTTTTCAGCCTTTTTATTGAAATTATTTACAAACCTTTTGTGATAAAAAGCAGAATAAATTTAAGTGGATTCTCCACGGGTTTAAATAACTAGTAATATATAATTCCCAGAATAAATAAAAAATTCGCGTGAATAAACTCTCTCGAAGCAAACAGAATTTTATATTTCGCTGGAATTAATTTCTGCGCTTGTATTTGTTTACAAAAAACTATTTTTGCGATCTAAATAGAAAATGCGAAAGTTGTGGACTTTGGACACATCTCTATGACTATTTTTCAGTATAAATGGCTACATTCTGAAAAAATATAAAAGCCAATTATCAAAATCCATAAATTTTTGCGAATTGTGACAATAAAAAAAGGAATTTTTGTATACGAAAAAAGCTGAGAAACCAAAATATATTTCCGCCAAAATTAGTTACTTTAGACGATTTTTATAAGAACATCTCAATTCAACTAAGTCTGAATGTGCTTGTTTTTTTACACTTCATTGTGTTCTCCAAAAAATGGAAAAATCCACCGTCAGCAAATTATTTGAAAATGTATTTCCGCCAAAATTAGTTACCTTAGACGATTTTTATAAGAACGTATCAATTCAACTAAGTCTGGATGTGCTTGTTTTTTTACACTTCATTGTGTTCTCCAAAAAATGGAAAAATCCACCGTCAGCAAATTATTTGAAAATGTATTTCCGCCAAAATTAGTTACTTTAGACGATTTTTATAAGAACGTCTCAATTCAACTAAGTCTGGATGTGCTTGTTTTTTTACACTTTATTGTGTTCTCCAAAAAATGGAAAAATCAACCGTCAGCGAATTATTTGAGTTATGGCACATGATGAATAAAAAACTAAACATATTTGAAATTCTGTCGGTTAGACAAAATTCATTTTACGAATTCAACGTGACATCTTGCTTATGAATATTCTATATGCAAGAGATGGTTATTTTATAATTGTTTTCTGCATAATTTTTGGATAAAAAAGTTATTAGAGCAGAGGAAGTTCACATAATCTCTGTATCGATTCTGTAAATAAATCTGGGTTTCTAACAAGAATATTTCTGCTATGTTTCCTGCTCGCCAAGTTATGGGGATTCCCTTAGTTTAGTACAACAACAGCATTAACCGTCCCGGTTTTTTTACCCCTAAAGTCCAATATCAGCATTTAGCTAGAACAATAGCTAGTTATTGCATTTCTTTTTATATTGAATTTTACCATTCTATGTGAACCCCCGGTCTTACGACGATACAGTTCGCTGCATCAAGGAAGTCTATTTTTTTTTCTGTCTTGCCACATTCAAAATGCTTGAAATGAATGGAAAGAAGGAAAAATATATATTTTTCTTCATTCAAATCAGTTTGCAGAACACAGAGCGTTTGCGCTATTCCGCACAGAATTCCCATTCCATTCGCTGCCGGTTCTCCGGTTGTTCTCTTCGTTTACTGTCAGCTCTCTGATTGTTCTGTGAAACTGGTGGTTATACCTGGTTTTGTCTTTGGGTAAAGAAACCTTCAAAAACACCCTTCGTTTTTAAAAAAAAATGAATGGAAACCAGGTCACCCATTTTGTAGCGAGATGTCGGAAACACACATTCGATACTCATTTCATCATTTGTCGAAGAGCTATGTAGAGGAGCCAAATTTTAAAGGTAGATAATTAATTTTGTTGTCTACCTCGACGATCCAACTGACGTATCTTTT
This sequence comes from Hydractinia symbiolongicarpus, assembly GCF_029227915.1. Taxonomy (NCBI): domain Eukaryota; kingdom Metazoa; phylum Cnidaria; class Hydrozoa; order Anthoathecata; family Hydractiniidae; genus Hydractinia; species Hydractinia symbiolongicarpus. Next base: position 18,533,781 of record NC_079880.1, read on the forward strand.
TGTATTCATTCAGCATATGTTACAATCACGGCGCTTCTCACGCTTGAATTTTTTTTGTACACGCTTATAACCTCAATCGCTCACAAAACATGCAAAGGGGATTACCCGAATTTAACTTTATCAGCATGATCTTTTAGAATGTTTTCAGATAGGTCTCGCTTGTCCTTAGTTTATTCCAGGTTGTTCTTAGGTTGTTCTAGCTTGTTCTAGGGTGTTACCCTTTTTAGTATGTACGAAATTTGCTGTGCGTATTGACCTAGTTCAAAACACGCCGTTGTAAAAACAAACAAGGTTATAATAGTTACAAGGGAAAATAACTGTCCCAAAATAATTCTAAACTCATTTTGTTTTGTTCTTATAATATTATAAGGAATTCAGATTGGTGACGTTCTTAATATGTTTTTCATTTCTGGCAAAATCTCAGCCTCTAGTTCTTATCAACTACGTTATGATAAAAAACGTTTGACCTTTTAAATTTTATATTCATTAATAATATAGTTAGCTAATTTTTATTGTACATTTAAATAATTTATTTTTATTTAGCTATGTCGAATGTGTTAAGGCCTTTTTTAAATCTAAGTTCGTTTGATGCGTCGAGAAGAGTTTGTCCCAAGATTTACTTTACACGCGTTTTTAATAGCGTGCCATTTATGTTTATTCATTCATTCATTCAAGAGAAATGTATTATAGAAGAGATTAAATTGTGTCATTAGGTCGCTGTTATTAGGACATCAAATTTTGAAAAAGTTCCAAAACTTGCTGAAAGTTTAATCTTTTCTAAAAAATCGTGATTTGAACTTTTACTTCATTTTTGGAACTGTTGAACATAGCTTGAAAATCAAACACTTAATTTAAATTTTTTTTAAGGTTTTACACTTTTTTTTAATAAGAAACCACTTTATAAGAAACTAACTAAAAAGTGAAGAAGAATATCTGTTGTAAACACTGGCATTCGAAGCATTCAGGTATTATTACCCGATAACGGAAAATCGGACGAATATCAAGTAACATGAAGAATGGTTAAAAATTAAGGATTTTAACGAAACAGACATCAAAGACTGAAAACGTTATTTCATCTTTTCTTGTGTTCATGAAAGTTTCTTTCTTTATATTATTATTGAATATCCCTGCTCTCACAGACCGCGTCAAAATAAAGAAATTTGATAAAAAACTTTTTCTAGTAAATAGATAGTTGGCTGTTTGCTTGGTTTCTTATTAAAAAAAACGTGTAGTGTGGTTTTAAAACTCTATAAAGTTATGTCAGTTTGCCATGTCAACGTTAAAAAGTTCGTCGAGCATGCTCAAGTGAAAGTCTTGAGTGCAAGTTATTACAAACGTAACATAACAGATAATAATTTTCACGTTTATTCCGCACCTGAAGAAAACTCATTTACTTTTTTTGTGTGAATTTTTCAAATTTTGTGTCTATAATACCAATGTAGTAGTCATTCATGTGTAGACAAGGATACTAAGTATATAAATATAAATATAGATATATGATAAGTATAAAATATTAATACATCACCATAGCGAAACATTTGAAACAGCATAAAAGCGTGTTTTTCTTCAATACAGTATATTGAAACATATTATGCTCTCAGTGGATTCTGTCTTTTTTAAAAATTTAATTTAACAGAAAGAAAAATGGATTGATAGTGTATGCATCTGTTTTATTTTTGTTCTGGCTAATATTCTTATTATAATTACTCAAAATATATTTTGGATATTATTTAGAAATAAATGTTGTCGATTCTTCCTGGTAATATGACTGATGAGTTGTATAGTTGAACATTTAAAAATAACTTCTCGTGAGATCGTAGTTTGTTTTGTTGTAGAGTTTTTTAGTGCTCATCTGTTTCTAGTTTACGCATGTCTTGTTTTTTTGTCACTACAAAGTAAAATAAAAATATATCCCATTTGCTATTTGGCGTGTCTACAGGTTGACATTTCTCGTACAGCATCTTGGGCGGTCATTATAATTCCCAATTAATAATCTTTTTTTTAGCCGCCTTCCAACACGCCTCTGGTGTATACAGTATATGGTTTTGTGAGCAATAAAACATAAGAACAAAGTAAGAATAATAGCAAGGTGAAATTTTACTATTTTTTTCGCAAAAAATAAACATATAGACAGAATTTTCGCAGAATCAATTGTTGTGATTTTGCGAAAATTTTATTTTGATTTTCATGTGGCTCAAATTTAACAAAAACATAAAAACAGCCAGAATGTAGACAACTTTTCTTGTTCTTAAAAAATCGTGTTTTCTAACGGCCTCAAATACATTTTTTTGCTTTTCCTATGGCTTTCATATTATCAAAAAATCAAAAAATAAGACGTGCCTGCCTTTTATGATATTGTCAAAAAAAAAAGAACTCCGAAATTTTCTGTGAATTATTTTGTAACAAATTTAATGCCTTCCCACCGGGCACATGACGTTTCTTCAACGTTGAACTGCACACTGGGTTTGTCTCCAGATTTTCTAATCTCAGTGTCGAGCGTTTTTTACCTAAGATCATTTTCTGTAATTTTATTTTTCTTTTTATCCATTTTCTATTCCCTCCTGCAAGTTAAGATAAGATATTTTATGTGCATTCTGTTTTATAAGAATATATTTTATAAGAACATTTAGGCTCAGATTTGGTTGAAAATTAAGAACATCAGTGAATAGACAAGAGAAAAGAAGAAATACCACAAACAAACAAACAAACAAAAAATATTTCAACTAATTTTCATCTACACTTCAGAAATCTGAAAATAGTTGTCGGTAGAGGGTTTTCTATGTATACATACAATCATATGCAAATCATTGGCGACTCAACATCGTACATATTGATTTGCAGAGAGCCTCGAAGTATTCTTAAGAACCCTGGAGTTTAGATTAAATTACTGAAAAACTTTTTTATAATGGCCACTTTGCAAGAAATGCTTGTAGCTACTTGTATGCTTTTAAGGTGTACAAAGCACTTATTTTTAAGATGCACAAAACACTCTTTTTTAAATTGTTAAGAGTAAAAATCTTAATTCAAGGCCCTAAAAAATCAAAGAAGAACACTAAATGACGCTGAATTTGATCCAATAAATTTGATAGACGTCTTTACACTTGATATTAAATTTAATTACAGAAAATAAGAATATCCACCCATCTTAAAAATTTCCACGTTTTCATGAAAAAATGACGTAGGATTCCATGTTACTGGAGAAAGATTCGCATTGTATGTTATATATTATATAAAACGTGATGATGAAGAAAGTAACAACAGAAGGTACGCGTTGATAGATGGATGCTTCATTTCCAAAAAGGTATTAGGAACTCAATCGAGGATCTTTTTTCTATGGAATTCCTGTTTTTCATAATTTTGTGATAATTGTAAGAGTTTTTGAGATGTACGATGTCTGTTAAAAATGGTGGTCGCAAATTGTCGTGTAATTGTCGTGTAGACGTGTTTTGATAATCGACACGACGACGTTAGTTTGTCGACTAGCTTATCACTATTATGTTTAAAATTTCTTCAATCTGCATTTTTTGTTACTGAAAGCAGGGTGTTGTTCTTTCAATTATACATCGTTTGCTGTCGCTTTTAATTAGGTTATCCCTGACAGCAATCTCAACGTTAATATTTTTGTATGCACATTACAGTTATTTTCTTGTCGCGACGCTTGTAATGTAGCTATGAAAGTTGAGGCGAGTCAAATAACAAGCGTTTGCAGACGGAAAACTGTTTGAACAACCAATAAAAATATCGAAAACGCTGCCATGTTATGAAAATTGAGCATTGAGGTGCCGATGCTTAAACAGTGGGGAGGTCATCGACAAAAAATAGCGTTTACTGTTTCTGCGCCAATGTTACTGCACATGCGCAAGTTGGTATATTCCTCTACTGGCCGCATAATTTTCCACGTACATATGTTGTTGAGAAAACATTAGCCATATGTATTTAAACGTTTAGTAAGCAAGTCGTATTTATTGACCTTGCTGAAAATAAAAAAATCCTTTCTTTTTTATTGTTAAAGTTGAAAAAAAGCTGTTTTTATTTTGAAAAGTAATAAAGTGTAATTTTTAAGCAAAAATGGAAAACAAAAGTTTTAGAGTAATTAAATGAAATTATGTTAAAAAAAGTTCGATTTCATTGTATGTTGTGAAGATGTTATTGTACTTAGTATTTTTCAACAATAAGCTATAAATTTTTGTGCCTCGTTAAAATATTCATGTCTCCTAATTTTTGACAACAGTAAATAATTATTATACTAAAAAAAACATTAATAATGAACGAATGATTTAAAATATATTTGAGAAAAAAATACAAAGACTGGAAAAAAACTTAGTCTGATAGCTAAACGCCAAAGTCGTACAAAAACTCCAGTTAAAATTTCAATTATTGATGGTAGACATGCCAGGTATGGTACCACGTGGTGTTTTGTCTTATTAATCGAATTTTTAACTTCTAAAATAAATGCTTTTGTTTTTTTTTTGTTTTTTTACTGCATCAAGCTTGCACTTAGAATATCTTTGCTTGAACGTTGAATTATATGTATGGAGTTCAGAACGATCATTTAGAATGATGATTAACTAAAATGTTGCGGAGTGATAGAAAGTTTACCGTCTGCGGGAGAGAGGGAGGGGGGGAGGGGTGTTTCTTGTTGAGATTTGTAACATTGTTGCAACATATAACTATATAGACTTTTTTGGAACTGTTGAGTGGAAATAGGCCGGCTATGTTGGCGACTTTGCTTTCTGAAATTTGTGCTTAAAAATATTCTCTCCCTTTCCTCTCCAGTGTTTCCACCAACACACCTTTTAGATTTTCGTTTTGAGCACACGGAAAGGATTTCTGGTTTGTTAAGCTCAATCTGTGATGTCAAATCTTTTGAAGCTTTCCTCCATACATTAAAACTGCAAGATCATTTCCGTTCCATAGACTCTATATCAAATATCGTATTCTTTCTTATATGTTTCACGTACAATTAGTTTATTAGACTGAATTTCGTTCTTTCAGTGATTTTTAGAAATATAAGAACTTCAGATACGCTTTCAACCATCTTAAATTTGGTTTGTCCAAAATATTTTTTGCATTTAACGTAAAAAATATAATTCTGTGGAGAAGTTTTAATATAAATTTTGTGATTCTGTGCAATTTATTACGATTCCTCACCCTTTCAACATGAATTAATGTCTTTTTTTATGAGTTCTTCAATTTTTTTGTTTATATAAATTGAGTTATCTTATACGCAGTAATTTTCGCGCGTATAAACTTTTTCGCGCGTAGGTTATTAATGTCTATTTTTACTTAGCTAACCTTTTTATTTTATCTTTATTTCTTCCCACCCTTTTCAGCAATTGTTGTCTTTTTATTTCATAATAATTTCTGAAAAATTAAAAGGAATACCTTACACAAATAAAGCCGACCTCAAAGTGAAGCAAATTCCCGAAGGTGACGCAACTTTCTAAAGGTGACCTAACTTTCCAAAGGTGCCGCAAGTTTCTGAAGGTGACGCAAATTTCTAAAGGTGACGCAACTTTCTAAAGGTGACGCAAATTTCTAAAGGTGACGCAAATTTCTAAAGGTGACGCAAATTTCTAAAGGTGACGCAAATTTCTGAAGGTGACGCTAGTTTCTGAAGGTGACGCTAGTTTCTGAAGGTGACGCTAGTTTCTGAAGGTGACGCAAATTTCTGAAGGTGACGCAAATTTCTAAAGGTGACGCAAATTTCTGAAGGTGACGCAAATTTCTAAAGGTGACGCAAATTTCTAAAGGTGACGCAAATTTCTGAAGGTGACGCTAGTTTCTGAAGGTGACGCTAGTTTCTGAAGGTGACGCTAGTTTCTGAAGGTGACGCAAATTTCTAAAGGTGACGCAAATTTCTGAAGGTGACGCAAATTTCTAAAGGTGACGCAAATTTCTGAAGGTGACGCAAATTTCTGAAGGTGACGCAAATTTTTAAAGGTGACGCAAATTTTTAAAGGTGACGCAAATTTCTGAAGGTGACGCAATATTAGAACGACGCTAGATAACCAGACTTTGTTCGAGTCTCAAAGGTAGGTTCATCAATTCAAATTATTTCAAATTTCCTTTCAGTGAATTTTTATTAAAATTAGTTTTTTACTTTCAAACCCCGTCCATTCTCTCCCTTATTTCTTAGAGCTCGTTGAAAAACTTCATATTTAAGTTTGAATAAACGAGACAATTAAACGATAGTCCCGATTAGCCCTTTTTATTTTTGTAAATTTTACCTACAAGCTTCTGCAGGGCCCACATAGTCATCAAATATTGTGTACAATTTCCATGGTTTTAGGATGGAGGCAGTAAAATTTACCCAAGCGACAGATGTTTTTGTTTTAAGAGAAAACAAGAATGAAAGAAACTAGAAAGAATAAAAAATCGACTTCAAAAGTTTGGCGAATCATTAAATTATGTTAAAATAGACAGGCGGTTATCAAATTAAAAGAAGTTTCACTTTCGTGTGTTCGACATTACTGTAAAAATAGTGTTAATTGTATTTTCTTCACGAAAACTGATATATGCTTTCTTTTGCAAATCTTTCGTCTATCAATGGCTTTGCTTTTTCTTTCATTCTTCCTGTCTTTTTTTAATATCCTTTTAATCTTATTATTTTTAGGAATAATTTTTTTTGTGTGTTATAATTTCTAAAATTCAAAGAAATCTGCTCAAACATTATAATAGGTGATTTTTTCTACATTGTGAAAAATGGTTTCGCATGCAACGTTTTTTTATTTATTTTTTAATTTAAAATTAAAGATGGTAGCGCGAGTGAAGTTACGTGACAAAGTTAAGTATCAATGACGTCATCTTTCTTTATCCTTTTCGTCTATTTTCCACCCCAATTATTAATTTTTTAACTACGTAATGTAAAAGTGCGGGATCCCACCCACTTTTACTCCCTCCCCAAAATCTCTATCATTTAAAAACGCTCACTCGATGATTTTTATACGATCATAAAGGCTTTTAGTGATTGATGTTTACCACGCAAAGATAAATCTAATTTTACTAATATATTCTTGTTTGCTTTTTATATAAGAACTAGTCAGTGTCCCGTGGCAAATTCAGGGGGTCGCCTGTTCTTTAATACCGCATTTTATGTGCCTCGCTTCTTGCGGTACCATTTTGCGAAATGACAGACTGACGATGACTATTATTATAGAGAAAGTTGTAACTACAAGAAATTTCGGACACCTAAATTTTCGGACGAGTGTTTGTCGAAAATTAAAACTGCGAAAATTTGTATATTGATATATTCTTTGTTTTGTATTATAAAGTACTTGGTTTCTAAATTTATTTAAAGTATACAGATTTTTTTGATGTCTTATAAAAATGTACAAAACATTACTAGTTTGAACTAATTTCAAAAGTGGAAACAGCTATTAGACAGGTGATGTTTATAAATTTTCTGAAGGCTTTTGCGTCAACATTAGGTAAGTCTATCTTACATCACTGTATTATGGCAGACTTTTGTAACAGTCTAAAACGTAGGCGTTTATTTTTTTGTGAGATTTTAGAGTAAGGGGTCGGTTATTTGATACACCCTTAATAGAGAGTTTGGGCGTTTATTAGAACGTTTACGGTATGTTCGGCCACGCATCAGCAGGAGTAGCTATAGTTGTTTCTTAGACTTGTGTAACATAATTTATATGATCTGATGAGAAGGATACGCAAACTACTTTAAAACATATGTCAGCAGCAACTTTCTGAGTTAAGCAACTAGCCACAAGCATGGAAATAATAGTTGGAAAAAATTATTCGTTTTTTTAATTCTTTTTCGAAATAAGAAAACAGCATCGCTTGACCAGTACTCTGCAGCTGAAAGTCTGCAAGTGTTTTACTTTGACAGAGGTGTAGGCGTTAGCTGGACTTTCCACAAGGTCTGCAGTATGGAACAATCGACTCCCGACCAGAAAAGGTCCGAAATAGGGTGAGGTTGGGGCATGCTGGTAGCAAAGATCAGCACCCTTAATCCGAAGGCCGCTGTTAACATTGAGAAGTTCGGAGTTTAATTAGAAAGAAACGGCGTTCTCAATTGCTTGTGGTTGCGGAGTATCCGGGGTTGTATTTTAAAAGATTTAAGTTGATGGAAAGAAAGTATGAAAAATTTAATGTGTGTACCAGGAATGTCTTTGTATTCATGTAGAACATTTCAATCTTGTTTCTAGTAACAAACATTGCGTTATTATAAAATCCAAGTAAGAGAAATTAAATGGTCTATAATTTATTTTTTTGACAAAGATCTAGTTATAGTGAACTAAGCAATTTTAAAAGTTTTTTCGTTAAACGAAAGATGTTTAGAAAGATTGTTAAGATTTAGAGTGCAAAATTGATTATATTTAGCTAAATAGTTACTGCAATTCGAAATAAACAGCTTCTCTGTCATTTAAAAAGAAAAGGCTTGATTATTAGTAACTCTTTATTTTCTCCTACATTTTTAGTAAAACCTCTTGCTCTTGTATGAACTGGTTTTGATACGTTTTGTATTGTTTTCTCCTAAATATGACCCCAAAACGTCCTAAATTCTACTAAAATTTCCTAAAATGACGACGTGTTACATATGTGGCCACACTTGTACTGCAAAAAATTTTTCTATTAACTTGATCTACGTGAATTTTTTTTTTTATATTTCAGTTTAGTACAAAATATGGACGCAAGTGAAGAGAGATAGCTGCTACCATGGGGTTATCTGATAGTGAACTTCGCAATGTCATCATCATTCCAACAGCTCTCTTTATTGTAATTGTCATGAGTGTGTGTACATGCGTCCTTGTCAAGAGCATGTAAGTAATTTTTTGTTGTTGCCCTAATTTCTTGCTAATGTTCTTCTTGTTAATGTTCTTCTTGTTACTCTAATGTTCTTTTTGTTACTCTAATGTTCTTCTTGTTACTCTAATGTTCTTTTTGTAACTCTAATGTTCTTCTTGTTACTCTAATGTTCTTCTTGTTACTCTAATGGTCTTCTTGTTACTCTAATGTTCTTTTTGTTACTCTAATGTTCTTCTTGTTACTCTAATGGTCTTCTTGTTACTCTAATGTTCTTCTTGTTACTCTAATGGTCTTCTTGTTACTCTAATGGTCTTCTTGTTACTCTAATGGTCTTCTTGTTACTCTAATGTTCTTTTTGTTACTCTAATGTTCTTCTTGTTACTCTAATGTTCTTCTTGTTAATGTTCTTTTTGTTACTCTAATGTTCTTCTTGTTACTCTAATGGTCTTCTTGTTACTCTAATGTTCTTTTTGTTACTCTAATGTTCTTCTTGTTACTCTAATGTTCTTTTTGTTACTCTAATGTTCTTCTTGTTACTCTAATGTTCTTCTTGTTAATGTTCTTTTTGTTACTCTAATGGTCTTCTTGTTACTCTAGCGGTCTTCTTGTTAATGTTCTTCTTGTTACTCTAATGTTCTTCTTGCTTATGTTCTTCTTGTTACTCTAATGTTCTTCTTGTTACTCTAATGTTCTTCTTGTTACTCTAATGTTCTTCTTGTCAATGGTCTGCTTGTTACTCTAATGTTCTTCTTGTTACTCTAATGGTCTTCTTATTACTCTAATGTTCTTCTTGTTACTCTAATGTTCTTCTTGTTACTCTAATGTTCTTCTTGTTACTCTAATGTTCTTTTTGTTACTCTAATGTTCTTCTTGTTACTCTAATGTTCTTCTTGTTACTCTAATGTTCTTCTTGTTAATGGTCTTCTTGTTACTCTAATGTTCTTCTTGTTACTCTAATGTTCTTCTTGTTACTCTAATGTTCTTTTTGTGACCCTATTGTTCCCTTGTCAACACAAGTTCAATTTTCTCAACATTTATCGACAGGCCAGACCTAAATAAACGTTGCCTCGTTTAACCACTTTCTGATAGAATAAAGTATACTTTTATACTGCCATTAAAGTATAAAAAGAAAGAAAAGATTGAGAATGATTTTTCGGCCTAATTTATTAGCACAGCACAGGAAGATATTTCTATCTTGTTTATTAGGAACAAGCGGCAGGATCGAGAGCGAAAAGAGCGAATAAAAGAAGAACGGGAGAAGGAGAAAATGAAAGAAGAAATGCTAAGACAAAATAAAATAGAGAACAAAAAAAAGGACGATTTAAACCACAACGGCTTACGACACAACGGATATGAAAGGGTGTTGAAAAACCAGAACGGGATTAATAATAACGCCTACGAAGCTGACATAAACATTCACCGAGAAGTTGACGTCGATGACGTGTATACGACGGAAAACACGCCGCGTCAACATAGCGGTGACGTGTCGTCGCGTTCTAATAGCACTATTATAAACGTTAAAGACGAAAACACTGATAGGCCTAACAGTACTTCAGCAGCACGCATACTAAGTCAAACTGCTGTTGAGGCCGACATAGCACAGGACGGGAAAACTTCGAGCGGCTCACTTGGTAGAGAATACCACGATGTGAATCATGTTCAACCTAACGTCGATTCTTCGTAGTACTTCTCGTTGTTCTGTTTTGTTCTGCATTATTCAAGCCATATTTTTATATAAAATAGTATACAAGTTAGTTTACTGAGGATACCGGCTTTGTTAAATGGGTTTATCAGCTGTAGCCGTTACTATGACGAGGAGGCGTTTTTACCACAGTTTAACGTGTTCTGTGGTATAACCGAGTACGGAGAAAAGCTAAATGTTACTCCTATCTACGTTTATGGTATATTAGAATGACGCTGTTCCTGATATTCGGCTGACCAAAAATATAGTTAAAAAAATGACCTGAAAATGATTGTTGTTTGTTTTTTACGCATTTTTGTAACATTTTTTAATAATTATATATGTTTAAGCATAACTGTGAACCTGTGGGTAGTTTAGTTTGCTTAAAAGATTTAAAGTTAGAACCCGTTCTTCTTGCTTTATTATGTAGACGAAATTTTTAATCGTTTGATAAAAGTCATAAGTGTAAATAACAACATCAACATGATCAAGCGCCATGTTGAAAGTGCGTGAAATTAGACCGCCATTATGTTAGTCCCTTGCAAGTCTTCCTTATTTATTTGTAAATTCCAGATTTTGCTTTATTTATTTGACCGGTTTATACTTTAGACTACTCTACACTTGTAAATATATAGCATACATTTTTACAGCCTTCTTACACTAAGATTTTATCCACGCCTATTTATAAATAAAATGTAATAATAAATTACCAAAGCATGTTGGAAACTTAGTTCTATTTGTAAAACTTGCGGCCTTTTTCGATTTCAACATGTATTCTAAACTCGTCTCCAGCGCCTTTTGTCTCTTTATTTACTGAACCTGTTCAGTAAAAAACAGACACAAAAAGCGCTGGGGACGAGTTTGCATGTATTCACTAAACATCATAACATCACTTTGAAAAAACTTAAGATATCAGTAAGAAATATTTTATCTTTTTGACGCCACGGTTAACTTGGGACATCGTTATTTTGTGACGTTAGTTACGCTCCGGAATTCAGCTTATGCTGACACTGGACGAAAAAATTCAAGCTCTAGCTCTGCAATTTCAAAAGTGGAATACAGTAGTGATTCTCATGAAACCCAAGTGACAGGGTGCTACATAAATGAGCCAGAGTATTCAATGAAAGAACTTGAGACAATAAGCTATAAAAAACCTGACGATGATAGCTGCGACGAAGATGAAATGAATTCAAGCAGACTCTAAATTTTGCATTGGTGTTTCTGCACATGTTGTTTTTCACTTTCACTACTTTCCCTCTTGTTAAATGCCGGTGTTGTAAAGAATCCTCATTTGAATGACAACAACAAACGTATCGCGATGCACAAAGATTTTGAAATCCTCTGTTAAAATCACACAGTTCTGAAGATAGCAAGATACGTCACGGATAGAGATATAGTTGATTTTCCATGTGAATGTGAATTGCGTTGTGTAAGAATTCGATGTAATAATTTATGTTTATGTAGTTAGTTTTACACAAAGTGTTTAGTAGAGAGATTTAGCTAGCTAGCTAATTCAAGAGATTCTAGCTTTAACTAAAAAAGTATGTGTAAAAGCTTCACGAAATAAGTAATTCCGTGTAAAAAAAGCATAACCATTACGCTACGAAGTGAAATACGCTACGAAGTGAAATACGCTATGAAGTGAAATGCGCAACGAAGTGAAATACGCCACGAAGTGAAATACGCTACGAAGTGAAATACGCTACGAAGTGAAATACGCCACGAAGTGACATACGCCACGACGAAAAGCATTAAATCGAAGTCCACACAACCAAGCATGACACACCACGACGAAGAGTATTACGAGTCAAAGAAATTCACGCCACGAAGAAAGATTCGACACGACGAAAAGCATCACGACACGACAAAACCATGCACGAATAATATTGTCCCACATAACACCTCCTTCTTTTCCCTACGGTTCCTACACGTGTCTGTATTACTGATCATGCCAAATACAATAGTGTCGCTTTTAAAGTGTAGTAAAAACACCATGTCATGGTGTCAAAAACAAAAGGACAATATTTTGATAAAAGTTTTTTTTGTGAAGTTCACTCTAATAACAATTGTTTATCGTGTTACAATTCTATGTTTTGGGGTTAATGGGGTTCGAAATAATTTGTTTAAGATTTTAGCTTACTACCAAAAATAATATTGCCACTCACTCCACAGATTGAAACAGATGTCACTTTACAGACCGTAGATTCAAGGCTATTACAGTAATCTGAGTTCAAAATGAACCCTTAACATAATTTTTAATAAGATTATTTTCTAAACAAACTTTACGAGTACGTATTGTATAAGTACGCGTTACTATGGTCGGCAACGTATTTTTAAGGGAAGAGAACGGGCTGTGCCCATGTCTACGCAATTTCTACTTTTTTATTTTCGTTTTAATATCTTACATATTCTAACTAATTTATTTATTTTTTTATAAAAACTCTCAACGGCGAGGCTGAAATTTTGCAAATGAATTTCCTGGTTTACCATATTTAATTTCACAAACACCGATGATATGTATCAGGTTGTTTATGACCACTTTACGGGTAGAGGGGCGCTTTGGCTAGCCCCCTTTTTAGGCTGGAATTAATCGGCGGTCTGTCAATTTATTTCGTTTCTAATAAGAAATCTTATCGCAGCATGATGATATCCATTCTCTTTTCAGTTCACACGTTTACCATTTGGACCGTTAGGGAAATACATATCTGAAGAATTGGATATGATTCTTAATGTCAGTCACATCAAAAATTCGTTCGTCGTGTACTCTTCTTGCGACAAAAATGAACTTTGGAGCACCGCAAGAAGATACAATATTGCTGCTCCAGAATGCATAATATATGATTATGACACCTCCATCATACCAGAAGCTGTGGATATAGTGCCCGATTACGAAAATTACCCAGTGCCTGTGTTAAACATTCTCATGGAATATGCGAAAAATTTTTATGTGAGTACATTTTTTTACATCATCAATTTTATGGAGAGGAGAAATTGACATGTATCACATGGCTGTTTTTAGGATAAAGTTAAGGGGTTATTTGCATGTTGTCGGAAGAAATTGTTAGACCAATTACTACGACGTTTCTTTGGCTTCTTTATAGGGTAAAATACGATCTAAATATCTCAACATGACGATCCAAACACGAGTTCAAATGATCATGAACAAGTTTTTGCAACAGTAAGTACAATATTTTTTGATTCACTGTTTTTGTTGTTGTTTTTTCAATCATGAATGTTGATTTTCTAGCCGGGCTACATACTTTCCATATTCCAGGTTTGTTTTTATCGCTTTAATAATCTTGCAATAGTTAGTTACTATTATAATGTTATATTTTGGTTATTTTTTCCTAAGATAACAATAAATGCTACAACAAGTTCTGAATCACACCTGACGAAAGTCTATTCTTCGATGCAAATGCTAGTCCACCAAAAGGTAACAGATTATTTTATTTCATTAGTTATCCTAAGTCCTAAAAAATATCTTTCATGCAAAAAACGATGTTTATTTTTTCTTCAGGTATTGTTACGTCAAGAGTTTACCTTGTTGATAACAGCAGATTTACCTTGGATTAAATCTTAGCAGACGATAATAGAGCCTACAAATATAAAGGTTCTCCATGCAGCTACGTTTACTATAATGGTATTGAATGTAAGAAGGCTCATTTGAAAAATGAAAGCTAGTTTATATAACGTAGAATCGGAAGAAAATATGTCGATGAATGTGTAGACAAGCAAAAGATTTTCGCATTGATTCGTGGTTATCGTGTTCACAATACACAAAAAGGGTTTTCAAATACTGTTTGCAGGGTGAAAAGTATCGAAACTGGCTGCTTTTTGAAGTTTTGTTTAGTTATCAATGAATGGACTGAGAACGAAGTTACTGATCCAAATTTTCAGATATCATGTCATGGAAACTCAAAAAAAGAAAATTCAAGATCTACCAGGTCAATTCACCAGAAAACGAAAGTTAACCGACGCATTAATAGTGGAAAACAGAATCGACGCTTCATTCCAAGCACCTGTCACACCACTCGTTGTGAAAAAAAGAAAGGTGGAGACTACGAATGTCATAAAGCCAAACCAATGGATCTTAGCAGGATCGATCCTAAAAGGAAAACAGAAGGGAAGTGTATGATGCTACGTTTAAAGTCTATGCATAAAACATAAAAGCAAAAGCAAACTCGTCCCCAGCGCTTCTTAGGTTTTTTCCCTGGAACGGAAACTTAAACCTAAGAAGCGTTGGGGACACGTTTGCTTCAAAATGTAATATGCCAGTTAAATTTCATCGCTAATTCAAATATTTATACTTCGGTTTTTGAAAATGTTGAATATTTTGATGAAATTGCATGAATGTTCTGGAGTCGAAGTTGTAAAATATCAGAAATATAAAAGAGCGAAAGTCGTACCAATACTCAAAGTTATAACGTTAATTTTCTCAATAGATGTGTTGCTCCAAGTTGTTCATCGAAAATCACAGCAAACGATTATTTGATTGTTAAATCGACTGGTGTTGTTAAATTCACTGAGAAGCAGGGTAACTTGCAAACGCGTGAAGGTCCGGTATATGTGCA
Organism: Hydractinia symbiolongicarpus; assembly: GCF_029227915.1. Classification (NCBI taxonomy): domain Eukaryota; kingdom Metazoa; phylum Cnidaria; class Hydrozoa; order Anthoathecata; family Hydractiniidae; genus Hydractinia; species Hydractinia symbiolongicarpus. The sequence continues at coordinate 18,548,799 of NC_079880.1, forward strand.
CTTTTTAGAGGATTGTTTAAAATCGTATTTTGACAACTTCTCTTACCAAAATGTGGATGTAACTGAAGATACTCAGAAATGTTTGACTGGAGATGAGCGAAGGTTCCTAAAATCATTAGGTTTACGCTTCACTTAGTAAATATTGTATAGCCATCATTGCCCGACGAATTGTCAAAGCACATGCCGGATGTAGTCTTCTTTGTTTTGTTGGAACTGCTCATATATTGTTCTATAGAACTTTTGAAAAAGTTGTAGAGAACGAGTTTATATTTAATATATGTCTTTCCTTTCTCGATTTGTACATTTATTTTCGTTCCCATAGTTCAGTATTATAGAAAATTAAAAAAAAACATTTCAATAGCAGCGTAAGAATTGACGTGCGAGTTTGACGAGAACGATTTGACCTTTGCCCAACCTCGAACACAGCCTTTTTCCAGTCTCCTCGTAAAAATGACACCTTGTCTGAACCAAGTTTGCACCCCTGTTTTATCTATCTTCAAAAACGCAATCTCGTGCTCAGAGCCTCTTCTCCTTATCGGCGAATTTGGCGTGTCCGTCTGTTCTTTCTATTCAAGGCAGCTCCTAAGAGAAGAAAAAGCTTTATTATTATATATTAGCTTTTTATTCAACCTTGTACACCGAGCCTTCTGTCTTCCAACATGAGATTGTCAAAAAAGCAGGGTCGCCCCAGGAACAAGTTTGCTGACCGTAAAGCATCTTGTACATAGTGTATCAGCAAAATTAAAAATATCGTGAGAGATCCATGCTCAAGAATGAATGTTTGTCGGGTTATTTTTTGTGTCTAATTTGTGGGTGATTATGGCTGGTTATGGCTGATTTTGGGTGGTTATGGCTGGTTTTGGCTGATTTTGAGTGTTAATGGCTGGTTTTGGCTGATTTTGGGTGGTTATGGCTGATTATGGGTGATTTTGGGTAGTTCCATAGTTTAATAATACCGTTTCCTGACTGCGCTTCTTGTTTAGTTACTTCTATTGTTCTTAACTCACGTGATCATTAACTAAATATATTTTGTTTTAAGCGTGCCTGGACAAATACCAATTAGTTCTTGTACTATTTGAGAGGGTAAGATGTGACTACGCTGGCTTTATACTTATTGGTTAATTTAATCGGGGTTTGATCTGATCTGAGAAATTGGAATTTGCTCTGACACATCTTTTGCGTCTAAGCTTTCGTATGGGGGAAACTGAATTTTAATATCCTCGAAGAAAGCTTAGTTAACTAGGCTAGAAAAAATAATTATGCCATAAACCATGCACAATGTTTTGTTTCTCCAGTTTCCACTGAAAAAATTGTGCTGCAAGTATGATAAAACTTTGATATCCTTATATTGTAAGAACAACAGTCTACCTGTTGATTTAATTTCTAAAATACAAAAACTTAACGCGAAAAACATAGCATACAGAAGAAACTTGTTACCAAGTTAAATCATGGTTTCTAACGTTGTAAAAAAGTTTTTGAAAATAACAATATCTATAATGTGTATGATGGTGATAACATTTCAAATCGTGTCAATACATGATAAACGCTGGCTACTATACGAAATCATCAACAATTATAACTTTTCTGGTTACGTTTATATCGGAATTTTTGAAATTTGTGCGGATGGTCAATGTATCACGAGAATAGGCGGTGTAAAAGCTAGTATGACTTCTACATATTTTGCACAACCTCATTCCCAGGGTTTTAAAACTTATCGGCCGTTAAAAAAGCGACATCGGCTGTTACATCAGGCAACAACCCCTGCGGATGTGTTTTTCAACGTTTATAAAGTTCGATATATTATATTTTTCTCTTTCTGATATTTTAGTTCACGTCATCACACAAATTGGAGTTGTAGTTGGATGTTTTGCAACAGTAGTTTCCACCATGCTCTATATCACAGGCAAAGAATTTAAATCGATTCCTAGTGCCTTCCTATGTATGGTATTCGCAGGTAAGGAACGCTGACGGGCTTCTAGCTCAATGTTAACGAGCTTAAAAAGTCTCCCTCACCTTTTTCATAACATGATGTTTTGTGTTGTTTCCTCACTTTCAGCACCTATTCCAGCTGCTTTCGTTGCTGGTTCCCGTAAGAAATGATTCATTCTTTAAATCATTCACACCCGGGGGAGAGTAATCACTCCGGATATAAATCACTTTTTGCCTTACTATCTAACATATGCCTCGTTTTTGCAATGCCGTAGTGATTAAAGGTTCGATTTTTTCCCAAACTGGCCATAAGTGATAAAATAATATTTTCGTTTCAGCTGCAGTTCATACGGTATCTGCATCATTAATGGCTTCGCAGCGTAACAGATGGCATCACGTAAATCTGCGTCATTTTTCATATGGTCGAGGTTTTATGTTGTTTTGTACACAAATAAGTTGTACCCTCCTACTATCTTTAATTATACAATTTAGAGGAGCCTGCGTTGAAGAGGAGGAAGAAGAGAGAAGGGAGGAGATAGAAATGGTGCACTTTAACGAAGTATGATATGTTTATAATGTATCATTCTGATCTCATCTGCGACTGACGCCTCGACAGATTTAAAATACTCTGACAGGCTGTACGACACAGTTTTCAAAAAGGAACTGGGTGGAGGGGGGGGGGGGGGTTGGCCATTCTACACAGCGGAAAATAAGGGGGTTAAGAGTGTGAATAAATTTTACACCTGTGATTCTTTATATGGGAATTTCTCAAAATTTTATTACTTAGCAAAAAATGTGTGGTTGAAGGATGAGAGAGATTTTTAGTTTTTTACTATCATGTTTTTTATTCAAGTAATATTTCTTTGTTTGGCGCGTCATGTGCAAATTCAATCTCCCGTGTTGATATGCCCGCCGCACAATTAAAAATCTTTGTCTTTTTAAAGTCCGTGACGTTTTTGTAAATTCTAAATGTTTTGTTGTTAAACACTTTTTTTATAGGAAGACCAAACTTCTAACCAGGGTGATCAGTATTCTTTTTTCTGTATTATTCTAAACAATAAATAGACCTATTGTTTTTAACCTAAATCCTAGCCTCATATTCTTATAAACCATATTCTTATAAAAAAGCGTGTATTATTTCATCTTTTTTATATATAGTTAAAAATGTAGTTAAAAAAGTATTTGTATTCACTGTGTATAAATTCTAGCGACAGCTGCATCTCCATTATAGAGTTTGAAGCACAAGTTGCATCTCCATTATAGTGTGAAGCGCAAGCTACATCTCCAATTTTTATTTTCACTTATTTATCTAAACAAGTAAAAAGTTGTAATATTTTTGAAAGGCTGTCTAAACAACAACGAACTGTAAAAAGGTACGGCTACTTTGGTATAACACGTGTTACTTTTTACAAGGAACGAATTATTATACTCGTATTTAAATTTATAATTCAAAGTTTTTTATGGAAATATAACCAACGACAACATAAACATTGTCGCAATCTTCTGTCGCCATTTTTACTATTGCGGATTGAAATTATTCAGGAATGTCTAACAGGCTGGCTTAGAAGGTTAGGATGGAAGCTTTTTACGTTCAACGTCGCCATTTTGTTTTGGTTCTTAACACATCTCCGACCCTTCTGTTAGTATATCCAGTGGGTTACGATCATTTGTACCGGCTTGCGAAAACACTGCCATCACTCAACCTGCCATAATCTCGTACGTCTACACAGTAAATTGATGGCTTTAAATAGTAAATTGATAGCAAGCATTGACTACGTTTATCAACACAATATTATGAAACTTTTGTAGTTAACATAATCAATCCACCTGGTGGAGGACACTAAATGCTCACATGCTTGTCATTTAAAGCAACCAAGCAATTAGGAAAGTTTCATAATGTTCAAAAGGCTGCAACATCGCTCCACACTTCTTCTGTATTCGGACAACGCAAGTAGCCTTTTTTCAGTAGTTTTTCCCAAATTACCGACATGTTTGTTTTACAATTCTCCCCACAGATGACTCACTCATACGATAACTGGCAGATATTGTTAAAAATGCGTCTCCCGTGACTATATACCGAAAGGTGACGCAGGCATTTCTTCCGGGGGGAATCGGTTCTCTCCAAGCAATTGGCTTTGTCAAGAAAGGTGCAACAAGTCGCAATAGCTCCTCAAATGTTGATGAAAGCGGTAAGCGTTTGAAACATCTGAAAAAACATTGTTGAATAATACTGTTGTCTCCTGCAGTAAACATGAAAATCTACTTTGAGTTTTAACTCTCTAAATATTCCTCGTTAAAAAAACCAGGCCTCTTCTTACGAGTTTGCTATCTACGCAATAAAATTTAACATTGACAGCCGTCTTCTGTGAAAGGCAGCCATATTGGTTTGTTTAAAATTTTAAGTATCCCGGGCGTTGGGAATGGAAATTGAGATCGGGGACGCTGACTTTCAATGTCTAGGAGTTGCGTTCAAAAAAGCTGCAAATGAAACTGACCTTAAAAGATTAAAATTTACAAAATAAATTTGCTCTGTAATCAAATTGTGGTGGAGCTTCGTTACTCAATTTACATGAAAAAAAAAGACCATGAATTTTTTACGCCGTGAAAAGTGTCCGACAGTAGATGTTACGCCTGAAAGATTTTGATCCAATTTAATTTAAGGTCTAAACTGTACTGCTCAAAAAAAAGTACACAAAAAGATTATTACAGCTTCTTGTGAGTTCATATATTAATTCTTTGCTGATATAAACAATTTAATACAAACGTCAACGTTCAAACGGACTAGCTTGATAAAAAGAACAGGTTATCCAGTAAATTTTTAAGAGTCCAAAAAATAGATGGTTAATAAGGGGATTAATTTTCCCGATAACAAAACTTGCAAAACATGTGACCAAAAAGTGTTGTGAAATGGCAAAAAAAAAACAGCAAAAAACTTACTCTGCTTTAATGATTAAGTTTCTCTATAAAAAATTTGAAAATTTACGTAAATTCATAGAACGAAATCAGTTTCATGAGCAAAACAAAACTTGCAAGCTCCCTAACAACAACGAATTAAACTCGTTAAAACTTCTGTAATAATTTAAATTTAACTTCATATATATTTAATTTGATAGTATAAAAATTTAAACATATAAAACATGTAGAAAATTTAAAAAAATGTCGTCATTAATAAACCGCGAAAGTCATCTTCAGTCGCGCACAGAATAAATCATTCGCTCTTTCGCGAATATGTAACATTTTTAAATTAATTTTTATTTATAAGGCGACTGAAACTTTGTGTCAACATTTCGACGGCATCTGACATACCGCTGTCAACTGTCGTGGATTGAAGGTGACTCTCGAGTTTGCAATCAAAACCTTTGCATAATTATCAATCGTGTACCTGATGTGGACACGTAACAATCACGTTTCGTCTGAATTCGCTTCAACGTGACATCCATCAACAACTTGTCCGCGACATTGCAAATTCTTCTCGTAACGGTCTAACGCGTCGCTAGATATCAACATAAACAGAAACCCGCAGAATATCAACAAGGTTGAAAAAATCTTCCAGCCTCCATAATCTTCTCCGCGGAAGATATAGTCGGCAATTGCATTGAACGGCACGCCCAGCAATGTACCAACCGATATGAACAAAGGGTAGGTGTAGGAGATACCGAAATTGACAAGATAGTTGAACAAAACACCCAAACTTGCTGTGCCCGCAAGAAAAGTCCACGGAAGATCGTCCCACACTATCATTTCCCAGTTTTGATAATCCAACAAAATGACAATCGGCCAAAGCAAAAGAATATTGACGCAACCCACCAGAGTTAGAAATAAAGCCACTTTTGATCCACTAGCATTGCCCAACACCAATTTAAAAAGCACCTGGAAAAAAAAACGACTGTAGGATGTAGCGAACTAGTGATATATCTTTCCATGTACACATAATTAAAAGGCAAAGTCTAAAGGCTAGTTTCCAATGGTAAAAAAACGTTACTTGGTAAAGCGCAGCACCAAACGCAGCCAGTACAACGAAAGCAATATATATCGCATTGGAGGCTCCGAATCCTTCGCTGTAACTCATCAGTATAATACCGCCAATGGAGAGTAGAACAGCGAGACTCTAAAATATACGAAATAGGTAGTAAAACGAGACACTAAAATATACGGGATGGAGAGTAGAACAGCGAAACACTGAAATATACGGGATGAAAAGTAGAACAGCGAAACACTGAAATATACGGGATGGAGAGTAGAACAGCGAAACACTGAAATATACGGGACGGAGAGTAGAACAGCGAAACACTGAAATATACGGGATGGAGAGTAGAACAGCGGGACACTCAAATATACGGGATGGAGAGTAGAACAGCGAAACACTCAAATATACGGGATGGAGAGTAGAACAGCGGGACACTGAAATATACGGGATGAAGAGTAGAACAGCGAAACACTGAAATATACGGGATGGAGAGTAGAACAGCGAAACACTGAAATATACGGGATGGAGAGTAGAACAGCGAGACACTAAAATGTACGGGAAGCTGTATACCGAATTCGATACAGTTCTTACCACGCATTTAGACAATAAAGTGTAAAAGCATGTGTAGTTTTTTAAAACATGTTAGTGTTAACTTATTTCAACAACATCTGAATTCCTTAGAAGATTCCTTATTCTTGATTAATTATTACGCGATTGGGCGGGCTAACGAAAGTCACAAAACAATTGTAATTAGGTAGTTACAGTTAAAACTTTGTAAAATTAGCATGCTAAAAGATAATCAAAAATGTAAGTTTGATATAATTACAATCAGTCGAATAATAACAGGCCTACAATAACATTTCGTTACCACACAGTTCATGCAACCACGCAGAATAAAAAACATAATTGGCTACTTACTCTGACTAAGTACAGCTTCTCCTTCAAGAAGAGCAGCGACAGGATGTAAACAAAACAACTTCCCGAGGAGAAGACGGCTGTTACGGTACCGGGAAATAATTTGCTCAAAGAATGAAGGTACAGATAATTGGTTAGCAACCATAACAAGCAGAAGGGAAGGATGACTTTAAACAGGTAAATGACGAGACTGTTTAAGCAAAAACCACGCGGTCCAAATATCATGGCACTCTGCCTATTAAAGAAGGAAAGTAATACAGTAAATAAAATTAATACCTGATATTACATTCAGCAAGAGGACGACACCTACAAGACGAGGGCACCACCTTAGGTATTAGATTGCTTATTTATCATAATTTAGCCATAGCAAAATAGACTCTCTTTTCCTCAAACACTCTCCATTTTAAATATATCTGGAACAAATAAATGCTGATAAGCATAAACATGTTGATAAGTGAAATGGTGTCTGAAAATTTTTGCTTTTATAAGAAAAAAATCAATTAAAACTACTGAAAGTTTTGTTTCCCCGCAAAATGAGGTAAATCTGAACTGCGAAAGTTTCTTCCGCAAACACTAAGTACACCTTTAGAAACAATTACCGGAAGAATGTCCTTAAGCGCCATGGCGACTTTTGACAGATGAGCGGTACAATAAATACAGGGTAAATGACGACCATAAAAGATGTTGAAAACCATGTTGTAAAGTAAGGTGCATTGAATGTTGCGGAGTAGGTCTGTTTACCAAACTGAGTAGCGCCTGTCCACGATACAGCTATCAATACAACAATCACCGATCCCACTATTACTTTTTGAACGGATGGAGAACAGCACGAATTTTCATCATTTTCAGGGATTGCTATGAAAGGAGAAAAAGAACATACACGTCTTCCACCACTTCACCTATGTAAACATACCAACTAGTTATTACTTTAAGTAATATACTGATATCTAGCTTTTTCTGGATAATACGCAATTTGCAATAAAATTTTTAAACTTGTCAAGCTTCACAACTGATTAAGAAATAGTTGATTGAGTATTCGTATACCGACTTTGATATTTGATAAAAAATGGCTATCGACGTTGGCACATCCCCTGCAAAGTAAAATTTTAGTGATTTTCGCCTATTTCAACAAAGAGCTAAAAAACTAAAAAATTTCCAATGTCCAATTATAGTGGTTTTGTGTATATACGCATCGTTACAAATATTGGTGTAACGGTAGCACAGTTAGAGACATAAAAAATATAATAATGAACTTATTTAAGACGAATAAAAATTGCAGCCAATACTCGTATGTAAATAATGTATATTGGTACACTGTTTCTACAGGTGGATTTTAACTGAAGACACGAGAAGCGTAGTACTGAGAACTGCTGAAAACAAAATAAGTGGGGAAAAAAGAGAACACCTCAGTCTACTCGAACATTATTTTATTATCAGAAATTCTCGCGGGAAGAAAATTTCGAGTTTTTTTCCAAAATTCACAAAATTAAATTTTCGCAAAGAAATCTCAAGCTTTTTTTGCAAAGGGCGATAATAAATTCCAAAAAACTTTGAGTTTTTGAATCGCGAAATTTAATTCCCAAGAAATGCAGAAAAGTGTGAAGTGTGAAATTAAACCCCGTGATGTTATTAAAATCGATTTAACTCGGTCAACTGCGAAAAACTATTCCGCAAATATACAAAATTTCGCGTTTATTTCAAATGGCGAAATGTCATGGGGTAGAAAATCCTGCAGATATCTTTCATTCGTACTGTAGAATAGTTTAAGGGACCGTCATCTTATTATTTACTATGAAGATGAGAATAAAACTTTTCTTTCAATAAAAAGGTTGAGTTTTAATTTGACAACAATAACAGTGGAGTGTTCATTAAACTAAATAACGGTATAGTTTATTGTACGAATTAGTTTTGAAAAATAGGTGGACGTTACGTTGTGGCAAAGACAGGTAATTTACTCAAATGATGACAATGGACGCGCATCACGTGATCTTACATTACCAAATAGGGCTAGTTGTGGCAATAACAAAGATGAGTGGAATGGAAAGATTAGGCTGGAACTGAGTTAACTGAGTATGTCAAAGATTGATTCAATAAAGAAAACGTAAAAAAGAGGATGTAAGGTAGAGAGCGTGCTGCATGCTGATAAAAATCTACTGCGTCAGGAAATTTAGTCGAGAAAACCATCTAGACACGAAGATTGAAATATTGAAGACTCCAAACATGCCAATTTTTTGACAAACTCTTATTTTATAATGACTATAAAAGATCTATATACTTTATAGATCTTTTAAAGTATTATAAAATCCTATTGTTGGTTGTGATAATTAAAAAAGAGAAGCAATGTTTAATGTTTTTAATTATTATATTTACGCAAAGGGACGATGTTAATGCAGATAAAACAAAATTGCAAAAAGCAATAACATCAACAAATTGACGGATTGAGTCAACCAGGGTCAGGATTAAAAAAGCGTCAATGGACTCTCTTTGCATCTCTTTGCATCATGCTTCTTTGCATCTGGAAGACAACCCAAAAATGCTGTATTTTTTCGTGAAACTTTTAACTGCTTATTATGCAGAAAAAAGTATTTGCACCTATTCGTCAGGTTTTGACTCCGGACAAATAAAAAAGATACAGCAAAGAAGAGTTATGACTTCAAGAAAAATAACATTGTACATTCATTTAACCCTATTTGTACCGGGAGTGCGCTGAATGAGCGCACCCTTTCTCATTTTTATGCGGCTTTTCATGAAAAATTAAGTGATCCACATGAGCTTCGCAGATTTACAATATTTTTTAGGGCGGTTAAGACCGGCAAATTTTTCTGAAAAATTTATGTTTTGCGGCCGATGTCAAAAAAGGCGCAAAAGCGAAAAATGAAATATTTCGAATTGTGTTATATTTTCAGTCTTATTGATGTTAAAGACAATTAATTCTGATATATATCAGATCTCGGTAGAGGTTAGGGGAATTAGCAAGCCACGGTTTTTTTTTGTTATGTGGTGTCATTCGTAAAGAGTGAGCCAATGACATAAATTTTTAGGATTTACGTACAGGGCACTTTGGTTACACTCATAAGCGCAAGAAATGCACACATAAATTTTGGTACTTATTACAAAAATACCACTGGGTTTGTTTACAAAAGAGAACAGCCTCGACGTTGTTTGATGTTGTTCTTACAGGTAGCTTAGCTACCCTATTTAGCTACATTAAGGATTAAACTAGCATTTATTACTTAATACTCAGTAAAATAGGTCAATTTTAAATATTAAACTTTTTCGCTATAGCTAGCTAGACTAAGTATGAAAGGACAAGGCTGAGCTTTTTAGCTGGGTTAAAAGTCATAACATAAGAGGAAAATTACATCACAGTTTTTAAAATTATATTACACATACTACAGAACACCTGCGGGAAAACTCATTGTTCATCAAGTTACCCCATATGGGTAATATGAAAGATTTCTTCATAAAAAACCTCAGAAACCTTTTCAAGTGGATTACTTTCACATTAACAAAAATTGAAAGTTTTTAAGATAAACTTTTACGACGTCTGTTTGAGTGTAGAAGTTCTTGTTAAACAGATACCATGTTTTGGTTAGAACAAGTTCGACCAAACGCAGAAAATGCGGTACTGGAATCTTCGTCTTTTCACCGAATGCAGCATCGTTTTCGATAAGGTCTATAATGATGTTTAGGGTGTCTTTTATGGGAACATTTGTGTAGAGTGATGTGACAGACGGAGTTGCCATGGGAGGCCCTGCATCATCAGTAGTCGCAGAAATATACATGCAAGCACACGAGAAAACAGCATTAGTCACATCAGACAGACGTCCAAAGGTTTGGAAAAGATTTGTTGACGACGTATTCGCCATAATCAAAAGATCGCATCTGGAAGAGTTCCATGAACACATCAACGGCCTACATCGACAAATCAAATTCGCTGTTGAGCTTGAACACGATGGAAGTATCGCTTTCCTGGACACTTTGGTCAAAAGCAAGAATGGTTCCATTTCAGTTTCAGTGTATCGTAAACCAACACACACTGACCAGTACCTTAACTTCGAATCTAACCATCAGAAATCTTGCAAAGAAAGTGTCATATCTTCATTACTGAATCGTGCCAACAGCGTAGTCAGTGACAAACAGGAGAGGAAAGAAGAAATTCGACGTGTAAGAAATGCATTAATCGCAAATGGATACAGTCATAAAGTCATCAGGCAAGTAGAAAATAAAATGAAGAGAAGATGCCATGGAGACAGCAAGGAAACATCAGAGGAATTTATCGCATCAGCATTCCTATCCTTTGTACCAGGTACCAGCGAGATCCTTCGTCGAGTTTTAAGGCAACACAAGATCAAATGCATTCTTAACTCTAAAGACACCGTAAGAAGCACTTTGTCTAAACCAAAAGACAAAATAAACCTGGAAGAACAATGTAATGTTGTTTACAAAATCCCGTGTAAAGATTGTGATGCTGTGTACATAGGCGAAACAAAAAGAAAGTTTAAGCAACGAGTACAAGAACATATGCGCGCAGTGAGAAACGGAGATGTGAAGAAAAACGAATTTGCGGACCACAGCTGGAGCAGAAGTCATCAGTTTAATTGGGATGAGAAGAAAATCATTGACAGAGAATCCAAAACAACGGCCAGGAAGATTAAAGAAACCATCAACAGTGTAGCACGTAACAAACACATAAACAGCATTTCGTATCAACTTCCTGAGATTTGGTTACCAGCCCTACAGAAGAAGTAGTTACCTACATCTAGGTCTGAAAATGTTAATTACCGTAATTAACTGCAATTATCAGCTCGTTTCTGATTGGTTAATTTTTATGAATTTTGATCCTCTGCAATTATATAAATACATGCTCAACAACATTTTACTTTGCCCGATGATGGGAGAAGGATCTCCCGAAACGTCGCCTACTAAACTGTTCAAGAAATGATAAACTTTTCACAGTAACATTACACTAAGTGTCCTCAGTGTGACGCAGTTTACCCTTTACTAAGTCTTAACCTGGACAGAGACTTTACGTCTTCCGTCTCCAAGCGAATATTACTTCTGGCTATACTTTCCCAAATTTTGTTGTTTCATAAAAGTAACCTGAAAATCTACAAAAATTTATTTATAAAAAATAGGTTTCCATTCGATAAAAGAAAACTGAACATTTGCAGAAATTTATTTATGAAATATAGGTTTCTGTTTGTCGTGACAACATATTTAACCAACATGCAATGCCTTGCATACCTAATTAGCTGTATACTGAAGTCTTGACTGTTCACTGTTATGGGAAGTCCAAATTGCTAGCAGGTAGCTATCTTTATTTAAAATGACAGAATGCCTTGAAAAATCTTTTGTGTAGCTAGCTGCATAAAAATATATTTAGCTCTTGTACTTTATCACTTAATTATTTAATAACAAATGTGCCCCTGGAGTGCTGGCATGGTATTAGCCAGGTAGCTTAAAATCACAAAATAAATTTTATCCAAATGTGACCATCCCTCATCATCAGACATCAGAAAGGCGTTTCTGTTCTTTACTTCTCATTTCGGGGTCCTCAAATTCTTGAAAATCAAATGAAAAAAAATTACTTAAGACTTCCTCTTCTTTCCCTTGCACCACTCATGGCATTTCTCAGCATGTCTTCAGTTCGAAGCCACGATTCCTTAGCTTCCAACTGCGTCTCCTTTAACAAATTTCAACGCTAGCCAATGTGATGGACAACGCCGAGGAACCCTGGGTAATTTTGAAAAAATGTGGATCTGCCTTATGATTTTCAGATTTTTGCCGCTGATATCAGCATATTTTAGCACTTGAGTGCCACACCTCCGTATATATAGGAGTTAATTATCTTTAACTAGATAAATAGGATAGATGGTATTAGAAAAGAGGGCGTTATTGCGTTTGTGACATAAATTACCCCTTTATATATTATTAGTCTAATAAAAAAATATAAAATGGGACTGAAAAAGGCTAGAATTTCATCTGAGGAAGCCATTTAAAATATATTGAGATTTATTGAAGATAACGTAGACGAAGCTAATGATAAAGAACTTGATGTTTAAGATGATTTGGAAGAATTGTGTGGTGAAATTGGTAATATTTATAGCTATATTATATATACATATATATAATCTCTCTGTGTAACTTATATGGCGCATTGGTTGCGAGAAGCAACATATGTTTCAAAATGTGTGATAATTTATTTTTAGTATTTTTGTTTGCCTCATAGATAAAGAATTAGTTGAAGAAGAGGATCATTAACATGATAACGATGACAGTGTAGGTGATGCTGACCATGATGCGTCCGAAAGTGAAGAGGAAGCCGGAGCAAACCATTTGAGGAGACATCGACATACGAAATATTGCTTAGTAAACAGTATTGCTGCCGCTACAAATTTTAGAAAATTATAACGTTTTTCCAATACCACCAGAATCAAAGTCTATCCAAAGCAATTTCAAAATAGATAATAAGAAGAAAAATGACATAATTCGCACTTTCCAGAATCAGCCACAAGCTGGTAATGTTGGTCAAAATAATCGTGCAAATGTCATTACTGGACGATAAGGCCCACAACCAAAAGCTCGTGAAACTGCATCACTCCGTTCTGCTTTTGAGCTCTACTTCACTCCTGAAATTGTGAATAACATTTTGTTGTGCACCAACAGAAAGATTAGACGCACTCTGTCCAAATTACCTGATAATTTCTTGACGCAAATAGTAGGTATTCGTACATGAAAAAACCTCTGTTGGAGAAATTTATGCATTTATTGAATTGTACCTATATCGAGGACTATACAAACTAAACTGTATATCTGCTCATAGAATATTCTCAAACCAATATGGTCCGCCAATATTCAGCGCCACTATGTCGAGAAATAGGTTTTCTTTTATATGTACAAACCTTTGTTTTGACGACAAGACAACAAGAGATGAAAGATGGAAACATGACCGTTTTGCGGCAATCTTTCAATTATGAATGCATGTCATGAAACCTTGTATCCAATGAGGACACAGATAAGTTTCAAACAATACAATCCCAACAAACCCGCCAAACACGGTGTATTAATGAAAGCCATATATGCAGCACGATATCCATATACATTCACTGCAGCTCCATATAGCGGCAAACCACAGAGAGATCCAGGAATTTATTATGTACCAGGCACTGAGGAAATAGTAAAATACATGGTAAAACAACTATTAAATGTTGTCTCGTTGGCCGGACGTAATATATATTTCGACAGATTATATACATCAATCCCGCTTGCGTTTTGGTTGTATGAAAGGGATATCATTTGTGTTGGTACAATGCAGATCAACAGGAAAGGAATTCCAATTGGAATGAAAGATTTCAAACAAAGAGAGCCACTGTCCAGTGAAGTGTAATGACAAAAAGATGGGCCGCTGTCCTTATCTTCAGATGTAGTGAAACCTTCAAACGGAAAGAAAAATGTACTCATGTTGTCAACACTAGAACCAATCCTAGGTACAACCAAGGATGATAATTGCCACAAATTGGGGTTATATAAACTATATGACTTTAAAAAGGGGGGTATTGATATTGTGGATCAGAGGATGGGGTTTCACACGATGAAGAAAAAGTATGTTTTCTTACATGTTGGATACCGCTCGAGTAAATCACTGAATAAAGGTATTGATCCGCTACAACAGTCTTTTGAATACGCCTTTCGATTAGTCATGGAATTGGTGAAACCAACCATACAAAAAAGAACTCAAAATGGTATGTTGTCCATCATAAAACAAAAAATAAATGTTGTCTTGGGTAATGCGCAATGTAATCCGGAACCGCGTGCAGCTATTGGTCCTGCATTTGCAGAAAGAAGGAAAAGGTGTACTGTTTGTCAGGCTGAGAATGCAAGAGAAAATTATTCCCAAAAGAAAAAATCTATTCCGTGTGTCAAATCACTTTGTCAATCATGTGGCAATACAACGTGTCAGGCCCATATGATACAAAAATGTATGTCGTGTTCAAAGAAATGAACGTTCTGGTTTCAGCTGATGATATGAACCTTACTGATATTAGTTTACTTCTTTTTGTTTATTTTTGTCATGTTTTATACTAATAGCAGGGTTTTGGTGTAAAAAAAACTATTTATGTCAAAAACCCTTCTTTAGGGACATTTTTTGAAAAAATTTTCCCCCTTTTTTCAGCCGCTCATGTTGATTGGGGCAGTGAGAATGTAATTTAGCTTGAAAACATCCAAAGTAGGTGTTTTTTGGTACAACATAGATACATTATGTTACTGTAAAAAAGATCAGGTTCACCGCTTTTATGCCAAAGATTTTCTTGGGGTGCGCTCAATCAGCGCGACCTGGGATTTTGACGTTTAAAAACCCCCGGTACAAATAGGGTTAAAAAGGAATGAAAGATGGCAGGCGCAGATTTTGTGTATAGTTTTTTGAAGAGAAACAAAGCGATATCATTATAAAAACCACAGGGTGTCTCGATTAACAGGAGTGTATAGTGTAAACCGTAAAAGTGTTGCGTTGTTTTTTTAACACATAAAATCTTTGCTTCAAGAACATGGGTTTCAACCACACCAAACTTATAATATAGATTATTGTGGACTTACTTACAAACCAGTGGAAGTAGTGTTAGCGGATTAGCGGATTAGCGGAAAAAGGGAAAGATTGCGTCAATTACTAGTAGAGAGAAAGGTGACAACTAAAGTTGTGTTGGTACCACTGCTAAATATGTGCCCCATCTTATGACATATAAAAGAAGGTTTTTTATGAGATATATCAAACATTTGTTTAAACCTACAAGGTGCTCTAAAGAAATAAACCTAATTGCAAAGGAAAATAGTCTTTATATAATGAGTTTGGCCCCACATACATCTCACAAACTACAGCCACTTAATTGAAGTTCAAGACACTAAATCTGCATTTAAAGCAATATGAAAGTGGACATGGGCTCATTCTGGTCGTCAAATAACAATTTTGCAGTTAGGTGAACTATTGAGGGAAGCATATGTTAAATCAGACACAATTAAGAATCCTAGATTTAAAACAAGTGGTATTTGTTCATTTAACTCTAACGTTATCTCATCAGATGAATTTATTGATAAAATCATTGAAACCAATGCAACTGATAAATATAACATAGACAGTGCAATGGTAGAAAACAAATCAAAGTTTGTGATTTTTTTGTGAAATTATCTGCATTGGAAAAATTGAAATAAAATATATCATTTAATCAATTTTGCACAACGTCAACATTGCCCGCGAAGAAAAGAAAGGGGGAAGGATTAAAGATAATTACATCGTCACCATACAAGAAACGTTTAAAAGAAGCAGCAAAAAAAAAAAAGAAAATTAAAGAGAGAAAAAAGATAATGCAAAATAAACAAGAACAAAAAACCTGGTGCTGAAATATATGTCACAGGACATATATTAAGAGCAGTTTTTTAAAAACTGAATTATATTCATCCTGTATAAACTTTCATAATAATAATAGTAATAACTAGCTGTTTCCCGTGGAAGAATCCACTGTATTCCATTTAATTTATGTAGCAGATATATGTCCATCAAAAAACAAACAATACAGCAGTGCGCATCTTACATCTGCATTATTATATAAATGACCAAAAAAATTAAGGGTTTTCAACAACTGCAGTATATATGTGACATTTAAAATCTAAATCTACTAAAATTACTGCTCTGACCATCTGACAAATGCGAAATTTATTCGGAAAGAAGTTTCCAAAAGCATTTCAACATACATCTCACCCATAAAATTTAAATCACTTAAAACGCCACATATATACAAAAAAGCTGATCAATGTCAAACACAAATCTCTCTCATTGTATATGTTAAAATCAGTTAGTTTATTGCAAACCCTGCCAAAGGTTGACACAAAATGTGAAAAGTAAACAATAAATTTTGCCTAAGTAGAAATTTTTATCTAAGGTGTTAAAAAGGGATTTGCAAGGATAAATTATAATGCAATAAAACATTATTTGATATATTGCATACGGTCCTTCCTCACCAAACTTTAGACAAAATGCCAACAAAATAACGGTGTTTAAATCTAAAATTAATGAAGTCCTTTTAGCAATTTGCATGCTGTTTTACCATCAATAAAGTAAACAAAATTTCAAATCTCACATAGTATTCTGTCACAAATTTTCATAAAATATATATATAAGTCATAATGAGTCATGTTAAACAACAGCAATCAATCTGTATATAAGTTCATTTTATGTCAATTTTTGCACCAATTTTGCAACACAAAATACAAATTCTAAATAATACTAAAATCTCTTATTTTGGTCCTTCACATACCGACGGTCTCCCACAAAAGTTTAATCAAAATGTAAAAAATGAGAGGTAACAACAAAATCAAAGTTTGCAAAATTTAATTATTTCGGTACATATACTCTAAAACAATATTTTAATCCAAAATGCCAAAGAAAAACAGTTTGCAACAAAAATCAGTTATTTCGATAATATTGCATACACTCTTTCCTCACAAAAGCACAAAATGGTTGTAGGAAGTGCTTCTGATTCAACAAAAAAAGTTTTTTTGACATATTGCATCTAGCCCTTACCCATTAAATCTTACACAAAATTTCCAAAACTATATACGATTTAGAACACATCAAATTTAAATCGAGAAGGATCAGTCATTTCGATATATTGCACGGAGTCCTTCCCAGTAAGAATTTATACAAAATATAGAAAAACAAAGCTTGCAAGGTGAAAAATTGAATTCTTCTTCTGTGTATATATATATGGTCCTTCCTCGCAAAATTAACATAAAATGTCAAAAAGGTTCAGATATAACATCTAACACAACAAAAATCAGTTCTATCAGTATATGTCATGCCATTGTCTTCCACCAAATGTTCCCCTTAAAGTTTCACAGACACAGCCTGTAAATTAAAAACAACTAAGATCAGGTATTTTGGTCTATTTCATACCATTCTGTTCCAAATAACTTATAAAATGTAAAAATTGAGTGGTAAAACAGAAATTTGCAAAATTCAATTTTTTTATATGCATGTATATTATATGCCTTCTACAACAATAAGTTAATTCAAAATGTCAAAAAGAAGAAAAAAATAGCTTACAAAGAGTATAAAATTGAAATCAATAAAGTAGCTTTTTTGGTGTATTAAATATAAGCCATATGCACAAAAGTTTACACTAAATGTAAGAAAATGGTTGTGTTTAGTAATTCTAAATTAAGAAAAGTCAGTTCTTTTAGCATGCTGATTAAGGTTTTTGCCCACAAATTCTTACATGAAAATGTCAAAACCACAATTTGAAACAAATTAAATTTACATTTTAAAAATAAGTAATTTCTGAACTTTATTTTCAGAATATTTGGAGGAAAAGAACTTCGCAAACCAAAAAAAAACCAGGAAAATGTTTAAAATTTTCAGGGTTAGCTAATAACGTTTGATGGGTTTTGTGGGAATATATATACTGGGAATCTTTAGTTTAAAGCTAGCATTAGCTAGCTACAGCAGCTAATAGCTAGCCACTTAAATATAAACTGGAGACTTAGCTAGGTATAAAGAACATGGCTACATATATATATATATTCCTAGCTAGCTAGCTAGTTGTTGGTGGTGGTTGGCTTTTTATGATGCTAGCTATAAAACATGTCTGGCAACAATAATATAATCAAAACTGAACATAAAACATGAAAAAACCTTACAGAACCTTGCTATGATTAATTTATAAAACCATGCTCTTCTTCAAATGTTTTTTTAAAGATTTATTTTGAATGAAAGAGTAGAGAATACTCAAAAAGAACAGCCATCTTTTTCGTAAACACATTTTCCGTTTTATGCTAGGAACTTCATTTAACAGTCCGTATGCTTTGTGAATATCTAATACCGTTTCATATGTAGCGATACCTATATATATATATGCTAACATAGAGTTTTTTGGCATAAGGGTATATATATATATATATCGTTATTAGCAGCGGGTTATATATTTACACCTTATGTGCGATTTCTATGAAGTACATCCCTAATCTTTTTAGTTAAATTTTAGCGTACAGCCACGTCATAAGAAAGTGACCCGTGATTTCCGTGTCGTGGACTCACAGTTTTACTCACGCAAGGGAATTAATATATAAGATAATAATGATAAGTAGAAGGAGTCAGGGAGAAAGGGAAAGTTAAAAATGATGAAAAGAAACAGAGGGAGTCACGAAAGATTACACAATACCAAACTGGTTTAGTCCTAAAGTCGGAATTACCGTGCCAGAGACCTTCACTCTAAGCACACAAGCATGGGTTTACAGGTAAGTTAATACCTTGACAGTGACCCTCCCTCTAAGCACACAAGCATGGGTTTACAGGTAAGCTAATACCGTGCCAGTGACCCTCACTATAATCACACTTGCATGGGCTTACAGGTAAGCTAATACCGTGCCAGTGACCCTCACTATAATCACACTCGCATGAGTTTACAGGTAAGCTAATACCGTGCCAGTGACCCTCACTATAATCACACTCGCATGGGTTTACAGGTAAGCTAATACCGTGCCAGTGACCCTCACTCTAACCACACAAGCATGGGTTTACAGGTAAGCTAATACCGTGCCAGTAACCCTCACTATAATCACACTCGCATGGGTTTACAGGTAAGCTAATACCGTGCCAGTGACCATCACTATAATCACTCTTGCATGGGTTTACAGGTAAGTTAATACCGTGCCAGTGGTCCTCACTCTAATCACACTAGCATGGGTTTACAGGTTAAATAACATAACAGCCAAAAAAAATGAGGCGAAATTAAAATACCGTAACATTTTCGTGCTATAAAGAATACCGTCCCAGTGACCATCTAATCACACTTGAATGTTTAAATGCAAAATAACACGATCGCGAAATTAGCATGACCCCAAAATTAAAATCCCGCAAAATTTTCCTGCCATAAAGACCGTGCCAGTTACTCTCTAATCACACATGTATAGGTTTACAGGTAAGCTAATACAGTGTCCCTAACATTAATTACACTGACATTTGTTGTTTGAAAATTTAGTGGTTTAATTTCATTAAACCACTAAATAACATTAAAGTTGCCATAAATACACTCTTTAATATCAATAAATATTCATATTTTTTGTCACAATACCACTACTAATACCCTCAATATATATTTTTATTCACTACGATCCTTTCAATATGGCAGTTGAAAATCATAAAACCAACATTTGTGTATAACTAAGGTCAGGACAGCTAGTAAACAACTAGGCGTCCTGAACTTTATCTAAAACTAACCTCGTTTTCATGCAATGTTTTGATTTTTTGCCACCACGGCTAATCATGAAAAGGCGATATTGAAATAGGTCTATTCTCCTTCAGTGCTGGGAAAAAGAAAGACAAATCAAATTAGCATCATTTGTTGAGCGGTTACTTCTAGATTTTGGCAAAGTTTAAAAAGTTGAACTACAAATTATCTCCTTTCTCCAATCTCCAGGTATTATTTCACCTGAATTCGATTCACAATCAACAAAACCAGAAGGAGTATATTTTGGGACATCTGTTAAACGTGGGTAGTTGTGTAAAGAAACAGTAGCTTTAATTATTCCTTCAATTTTTGTGGGTTTAGCTTTTATTGGTTAGCGAAATATTCTCCATTTTGCTGCAGTAATACCAAATGTATTTTCAACGATAATTATATATTCTTTCTTCAAATAATAGATTTTTACCAGGAAATATAAGGACAGACTTGATAGAGAGGAAGTTGAGTTTAGATCTAACACAGTCTAGATCAGATTGGAAGAGGGTCATTAATATACCCCGTCCAACCCATGCTAGCATGGAAAACGGACGTTAAGCCGAGAATGAAATGGTTTCATGAGCCAGGGTTTTAAAGTGAAAATGTCATCTCCAATTAAAACTGGTAGAAGTTTCGATTTCGATGATGTTGTTTTGTGTTCGGTAAGATTTAATAAATTATTTTGAAAAGCGTTGTATATTTCGCTTTTATTGAATATAGACGCATCATTAACTCTGCCATAACTTCCTATATCAAACATTGTTAAACAGTACTTGGCATCGCATATTGCCATAAGAACCATACTAAAAAACGTTTTGTAGTGCGGAACCAGAGTTAGCTGGAGCTTCTATGCATACATGTTTACCATCAATTGCCCCTACACGGTTAGGATAGTTCCATTCTTTTTCAAATTCGAAAGCAATGGTTCTCCATTCTTCGATAGTGTCTGCCGACTTTAAGTATATCGGCATCAAACTATCCCATATAGCTTGAGTAGTTTCACTTATGATATTACATACCATAAAATAACTGCGTTTGTTGGGATTCCCCTGTGGCCAAATAACGTTAAATGTTACTATTAATCGCTCAGCAGGTGTTATTGGTTCCCTACTTGGGCAAAAATTTTTTGAAAATATCTCTAACCCAAAATCTTTTTTTTGAATTTTTGAATTCAAAAATTTTGAAATTATCTCTAATTTTTGAGAATATCTCTAACCCAAAATCAATGACTTCTTCTCTTCTTTTGCTTTTGTTTTCGTCTCTTCGCGAGTATACTGATCAACAGTTTGAGCTGACAAAGAAGGATAAATCGAGTGTTCACATGTGCCATTTTTAGGATGTTTTTGTTTCGGTAACATAGTGTTGCGCAACAACTTGTTGCAGCAATGTTGCGCAACAACCGCGGAACTTTTTGGAAAATCACTTTAAACTTGTTTTCATGGTAACGAAGTTAACCCTTTTCTCCAAAATACGTCTACAACGTAAATTCAAGCAAATAAGTAAGTATTCAGCACATAAAAACTTTACTTTCAAATGTGGTAGATTGAATTCATATTCACACCAGGGTTGTTTCAAGGAAAGGATATTTTGATTCGCTGTTTGCTCCAATTTAATAACAAAATTGATTCGGAAATTGATGAAAAACAGGTCGCAAAGATGCCAAAACGGTTCGCAATGTCAAAATTTGCGAACCATTTACGTTAATTCGATCCTTGAAATACAAAATAAAGTATCTAAAAATATTAACTTACCGATAGCAGCCAGATGTTTGTCGATAAACTTTATTGCTTCATGATCAACCTCTGTGTGATGATCTGTAGTTGACCCATTACTTTTTTTGGCTTTCTTTGATGAAACAATAACTGGTTGCTCATCAATGTGAGTAATGCTACCACTGTGCAGGTGTGCTGGATCTTCAACCTGCAACATAACTGTTCAAACACTGTTGCATGACACACTGACAATCAATGGGCTTCCAATATCAGTGTTGTTTTATCTAAATAAAATAATAATAATATATAATAATAATAATATTAATAATAAACTTGTTTTTTATAAAATATGAAGGTGTAAACACACAGCAATTTTGCACTTCCATGTAAAAATACATTGATCTGAAGTTGGCTTAAAGTTGTTAAGTGTATTTCTTAAAAAATAATACTGCAATCATGCTAAAATTATTAAACAAGCAGCTTCTTCATGTAATACCACTAAATAATTTTGTTTCAAAGGAAACTGTCAACTGGTTCATTCCCTAAGAATCTAGCTCACATGCAATGCTGTTTTACCAAATGTTGCAACTGTTTTTGGGCTAAAAATAATTTGTTTCAGAGTTTTTAAGCACAATACAGCCCCTAAAATTAGCGTCGGCATTGTCGTGATTGCCGACGTAAAATGAGAAAACACCGTAGTTGCGTCGGCAAAAAAAATTGACGACATAATTTTGTTGTGAAATTTTTAAAAACAACAACTCATTTTCACCATCCACGAAGAAAAAAATTAACAAAGAATTAATTTTTATTTTGGCGGACTTTTAAGAACATGTTATCATGTATATTTCTATCGTACCTGCTCACGTATTATAACCTGGTTTCTACTACCATTTTTTTTGAAAAACAAACTTTTCAACTAATCGCATGTTATTCTTTGTAATATTAAAGCCTTTATGGTGAATTTTTACATCACATTTTCTCTGGCGTAATATGAAAACTGGCATACATTTTTCTTGAGTTCCTTATCCTAAAAGAAACCAGGTCTCCACATGGGAATTCACACGGGAATCCACACAGTATTCGGCGGGTGGTTTATTTCATTCGAAACTAAACAGATGGAATAATCTCCTGAATTCACGAAAATAAAATAAAGTAAACATGGTGAAAAAGAAAACGGTTCTTTCGTGGAATTTTCCTGAGTTAGGGTTTGAATCGGAAAATGACTCTAATGAAATTGCTAAAGTACTTTGCAAAGTTTGTAGATGTCATTATCAAAACAACAAAAATAATGAAAATTTGAAAGGAACTGTGGCAAGCAGAATCAAATAATGTTAATTGTGATATTGTTTGAGCTTCCCCCACTCATTGCGACTGAAGAATAATTACACTCGATTTTCAGTAATTTAGGTCATTATCACTAAAAGTATTCACGTTACAGAAATACCGTGGTGCCATTCGATTCGTAATAACAATAATCAAAAAATTGTATATCGTATTAAAAAGAAGTCCGGTAGTTCTCTCTCCCACACGACACAGCAGACAATAAGTCAGCTCTGCCCTCGGTTTTGTGAGGAGAGATGTTCTGCGAAGACTCTATAAATTGAGTCTCCTGTACAGTTTTGCTTCATGGTGAACTGTGCCGAGGACAAGCATTTTCGAAACATGTCACCGGCGACTTCTGCGATATACAACTTATTGAATGCCCTGACCTTCAGTTCGTAAATAGCACGTGCACAACGTACTTTCTAATGAGTTTGTCTCGAAACATATAGAAAGCCAGTTGGCAGTGAACTATTAACTTAACGAAGTACATCATCGGGAAAGTAGGTCATGGGACTTGTAGTCCATTTCCATTTGTCATCGTCTTAGAAAATCAATACATCGAATTTATGTGAGGTCTACCCCAATACAAGGTGAATGACGAAAGTTTTTGCCTGCTGAAAAATTTTACTATGAAAAAAAAAATGCTGACGCAATGCCGACGCAAATCAGTTGAAATGTATCTCACGTCGGCAGTTTTATTGCCAAAAAAAAATTCTAATTTTAAGGGCTGCAATAACAGTTCCTATATTTTCTTTTTAACGACAGCTTGAAGACTTTTTATGTGCCCTTGATGTGCCTTTCATTTTTGAAGAGATAGGTAGTGGAAAAGAATGCCCTTGTTCTTTATGTGTTTTTAACTAACATGTATACATGTTAGTTAAAGATCATCACAGCATTATTAGTGGGTAAACATAAACAAACAAAATAAACAAAGATCCAGATGGAATTTTTGAAAAAAAAAATCATAATTAAAAAGTTTAGTATATTTATGCTCCCCTTAAAGCCTTAACCAAATACTAAGATGTTTCCGTGATTATGATTTTCAGATAAATATTCCAGTAGCTATATAGCTATTTCATTCGCGGGGTCACAAGAGTTCTGTTAAAATTCTGTTAAGATTCTGGAAAGTTTAGTTAAGTTTAAGCTGTTCCAAATTCCTATTTTTATCTTTTTCACACTGCATTGCTTTTCTCCTTCATAAAAATAAGGCATATAAAGATCAAAAACGTTTTTGGTTAGACCAAACTGTTGACATGGGGGGACCCATATTGATCAAGTAATGAAAGTTATTGAAAGAGTGATTGGTAAGTTACTTAGAGAAAGAATTGATATAGATAAGATGATTCCAGGGCGTGGCACTACAGATGCAATATTTTTACGCAGACAGCTTCAGGAAAAGTATTTAGGAAAGAGAAAGAATCTCTATTTTGCCTTTGTAGACTTAGAGAAAGCTTCTAATAGAGTGCCATGTAAAATTATTTGGTGGGTATGAGATAATTAGATGTGGATGAGTGGCTAGTTACGATGGTACAGTCTATGTACAGCAATGCTAAAATGTATTTCCAGCTTCAATGATGTACAACAGTGCCTTGTTAGAGATAGTTGAGAACTTTTGTTACTTAGGTGATTTGTTGGGCAGTGAAGGGGGTGTTGGAAGAAGTGTTACTTGCAGGATAGGTTCTGCTTGGAAAAAGTTCAGAGAGTTACTTCCTTTGTTGACAGAGCAGAGTCTTGAAATTTGAGGTAAAATGTAGGTTGTATGAGGTCTGTGTAAGAAGTGTTATGTTGTACGGTAGTGAGACATGGGCAGCGAAGCAGGAAGATCTTGGCCGTTTAGAAAGGAATGATATGAGAATAGTTAGGTGGATGTGTAACACCAGTCTGAGAGACAAAAAGAGTTCAGATGAGCTAAGAAGCAGGCTAAGTATCCGTAGAATTAAAGATATTATCCAGATAAGAAGATTGAATTGGCTGGGCACTTGAAAAGAATGGAGGAGGATAATTGGGTAAGAAAGTGTAGAGACTTGATAGTTCCTGGGGCAAAGCCCAGAGGCAGACCGAGAAAGACTTGGCAGGAGGTTATAAGGACAGACTTGATACAGAGGAAGTTGAGTTTGGATCTAACACAGTCTAGATCAGATTAGAAGAGCGTCATTAATATACCCCGTCCAACCCATGCTAGCATGGAAAACGGACGTTAAGCGGAGAATAATGATGACTTCTCCACCAAGAAGAACTTAAGCTCCTACTTGGCCAAATGGGCCTTGATTCTAGGATTATTGGCATCACTGAGACTAAATTTTGCTTATCTAATTTTATTCAAAACTGTTCCCTATTAAATTACAATATGGAACACGTGCCCTGTGATTCTGAAAGAGGTGGTTCTCCTTTGTATATTTCTTCCTCTCCTAGTTACACTTGCCATGAATACCTAAGTCAACTAGCCTTTAAAGCAAAGAGCTTGAGTCTATATTTATAGAAATAACCCAAACCAAGGAGAGGAATATAGTTGTTGGATTCATCTACAGACATCCATGTATGTTGGTGGATGAATTCAATTCATTATATTTCTCTCCTCTATTGGAAGCTGTCTCTGGGGAAAACAAAATATTGGTTCTTTTAGGTGACTTTAACATAAACCTCCTTACTGCGATTCTAAAACAGTGTCAATAACTTCCTAGACATCACATCCTCTTTTTCATTACTACTTCATATATAACATATCCTACAAGGATAACAAATCTATCCAGTACTCTTATTGATAATAACTTTACCAATTGTCATAATACAAATACTGTGTCGGGCAATATTTGTACAGCAAACTCTGACCATTTACCACAATTTCTTACCTGTGAAAGAAATCCCTATGATCCTCCTCAAAAAAACTTTATAATATTCAGAGATTGGAAAAAACTAAAGCGCAAAAGTTTTGTCCAAGAGTTTAACGATACAAGCTGGAGTGAAGTTTTAAATGTGGGATCTGATGATATAAATTTCTCTTTTTGCAATTTTTTCAACAGAGTTGAGACCCTTTTGGACCAATATGCTCCAGGATTCTCATTTTGAGGTAAGTGATCGCGTACCCGCGCCCTATCACGTACCTAAATTACCTAAGGCATGTGATAAATTGCGTACAGTACAGTCTGAATGTAATCTACCACGGACGCGAAACTCGCATGAATAGTTACACAGAACAATAACATTGCGATAGCTTTTGTTTTTTTAAGAAAATAATTGCCTCGCTAATAAACAATGACCGCACATGATCAATTGTTTAATCACAATAGGTTGCAAAATCAATTTTAGCAATCTATTTTGCGCGAACTCTTTTGAAATTTTTAATTGCAGTAATATAAAAGTTTAGTTAGATGGTATTTTAAAAATTTTAAAACAAAAAGAGGTGATAGAAATGTTTTTTTAAATCGCAATTTAAAAGTTTATAAACAAAAAGCGGCGATAGAAATGTTTTTATTTGTTTCAATAAAAAAGTATGTGAAAGAATTTATTTTACGCTATTTGTTAAGAAGGAAATGTTTTAATCGAGAAATGTAGATATTGTATTTAGAATATACACCATTTGTTTTACAAAAATAAACCGTAGTTGTATTCTTTTAATAAAAAAACGCACAAGTCATTAAATAGTTGTGAACAATGCTTCTCATGTATATGTTTTTTAAATTAAACGCGCTGGAATCTTAAGTAATTAAATCAACAATACATTCTCTCGCAATGTATTATAAAAATTCGCGAAAGATTTTTATTATTTAATTACTTCACGCTAATACTTAAGGGAATAGCTTATCAATACATTTACACAATGCATCTACAGTAAAGTCTGAATGTAATCTACCGCACACACGCTAATATCACACCTTTGCGTGGAGGACGGCAGTGGTTTGTCTTTTGTTATAATTAAATCCCTTAAGGGTTTGCGAGCTTCTATTTGCGTGTTAAAAAACAACTCGCCCACAATGAAATATCGGAGCAATTATATTTCTTGTAATAGCGAGATGCATTGTTTAAACTCGCAAAATACTTAAGGGAATTTGTTATAACAAAAGACAAACAACTGCCATCCTCCAAGTAAAGGTGTTACTAGCGTGTACGCTGTAGATTACATTCAGACTGCACTGTACCTGCGTTACAGATTACATCCCATTAAAAAATAATGTGTTTTGAAATGTTTTTCGAGTTGGAAAAAGTTCTTTGCTTAACTGGTTCGCTGGCTTTAACTTTCAAATATGTATATAGCTATGCTACCATTTTTGACATGGAAACATGTTGTGTTGTCCAGTGGTACTGAAGAACAAAAAAGCCCTGGGAACAAGATACTTTAAAGAAGCCCTGGGAATGAGATGTTTTTATCGTGCTAAAAATCTCCTGAATTTTGATATGAAAAAATTGCAAAGCTATGAAGTACAAGTCCTATTGACCTACCTTCCTGTTGGTGTACTTTGTTGAGTGAATGACTTGCAATCTGTTTCCTGCTTACGAACGTAAAAAAGCCAATGGAAACTAGGATGCAAACACTCCATTTATGAACTAAAGGTCAAGGCAGCTAAAAACGCAATAGCTTAAAATTCTCGTTCCCTGATCCATCATGAACTTTTCATAAGGAAATCATACTCGTGGTACCTGCTGTATATAACGTTTTTTCAAAAGACCTGTTTTCTACCAACAAAGCAGCTTGTGTTGCATTTTTGTAGCTTCATTCATTCGAAATTGTGGATGCGCTCTAAGGTTTCGTTAATCATTGTTTAGTAATTTGGTAGTAGTTCAGTCGAAAAAATTTTAGTAATTGTTTATAAAATGGCTGCAAATATTATGAAAGGAATGAAAGTTAAATCTCTTACTTTTAAAAAGTGGGGAGTTGAAAATATTTTTGGATACAAGGAGGTTGTAGAAAATTCCATTACATTTGAAAATTTTGTTTGGTGCAAAGTTTGTGCAAATAACAAGAGCTGTGTTCTGAACCACCCTTCTATTAAGGGAGCTTCGAAAGCATCAGCTTTATCGTTTATTAATGGTACTTCCAATGTCACGAGTGATGCCGTAAGTTTTATTGATTTTAAAGTTTAAAAACATTGCTACAAAGTTTTTGAAAAAAGCTCCTGACTTTTTTTCAATGCTCCTAGATAAATCGTCATGTAAACGACAAAACTCACAAATAGCCCTTGAGTCAGAGGCATCCAAGTCCTGTATAGAATTGTGTCCAGATATTCAGACAAAACTCACAAAATAGCCCTTGAGTCAGAGGCATCCAAGCCCCGCATAGAATTGTGTCCAGATATTCAAATACCACGGGTTGGAACTACTGAAGTGCGGGTGGACACACTTACAGACAAAAATGCGAGATCTGGATATATTTGTCTGATGAATACAGTGTACAATATGGCGCTTCACCCCACGATGCCCCTTCATCATTTTAGCATGCTCATAAAAACGCAGCGTATGAACGGTGTCAAATTTATTAAAAGTAATATTCTGCAGTGCATTTGTAAAAAACATTATTTGATATTTTTAAATTAATCCCAAGATAATCACGATGGGTGTTAAGGAATTGATCGAATCATTTGACAAGGCTGTTTGTAAGAATGTTAACAACTTGCTAAATAGTTCATAAAAAAGGTCCCAAAACAAATTGCACCAATTATTGCCCTATTTCTTTATTATCTAACATTGATAAAATTTTTGAGAAGCTAATACAAACGTGTATATCAGTTTCTAACTGGGCATAAAATTATCTTTATGCAACAGTTTGGTTTTAGGAACAAATACTCCAGTGCACAGACCCTTCAAAATATCAGTCAACAATTATTGGATGCATTAGATTCTGGTGATTTTGCCTGTAGTGTTTTTATTGACCTGCTGTCGACACTGTTGATCATGAAATTCTCCTCAAAAAACTTCTCCATTACGGCATCAGAGGCAAACCACTTAATTTATTGCAATCGTATCATTCAAATCGGCAACAATTTGTATCAATAAATTGATATAACTCAACATGTCCTTCATGGTGTCCCTCAAGGTTCTGTGCTCGGTCCTCTTCTATTCCTTATCTACATAAATGATCTGCATCATGCTATAAAGTACTCTCTTGTCCATCACTTTGCCGATGACACTAATCAAATATGCTTCAACAATTTGTTAAAGTCACTTTCCAAGAGAATCAACATTGATCTCAAACTCTTAACACAATTGCTCAATGCAAACAAAATTTCCTTAAATGCAAGTAAAAACGAATATACCTTGTTTAGGCACAAACTTTGTATGCCACTGGTATTGCATCTTCTTGTATTATTTTTGTACTGACGGTTGGTCACAAAGATGGATTTGTATGGCGCCGTAGATTAGTGGTTATAGCTCTCGTATTCTGTGCGGGAGACCGGGGTTCGATTCCTCTTGACAGCAATTTAACATGGGCGAGTGAATGTTACCATAGCCCCGGGTTAACCCAAGCCATGTGAGGGAAATTGGGAACATGGCACACTGTGTGGGCCGTTGGATGTTGCCGGGAGTTGTCTAGTAGAGCGCGGGCTTATTAACTCCTTTCTCTTCTAGCGCCTTCTTCCCAACTAGCGTCTGCATGGTTTGTTACAAGGAATTGCATTTCGGGAATGTTCCAGGCGAGCTCGGGAAAGTGTGGGTAGTTTCGGGGGACAACCGCCAATTTTATTCAAGAAGTCGCCTGAACTCGCCCGTATATTTGCGAGCGTTTGCGGCTTATCGGCATCCTCTTCTACTAGCTCTAGCTACTAGCTCTAGAGCTACCAGCTCTAGCTACTAGCTTTAGCTACTAGCTACTAGCTACTAACTCTAGCTACTAGCTCTAGCTACTACTAGCTACTAACTCTAGCTACTAGCTCTAGCTCTAGCTACTAGCTACTAGCTACTAACTACTAGCTCTAGCTACTAGCTACTAACTCTAGCTACTAGCTACTAGCTCTAGCTACTAGCTCTAGCTACTAGCTACTAACTACTAGCTACTAGCTCTAGCTACTAGCTCTAGATCTAGCTAGCTAGAACCACGTTAAACGTTGTAACGTCAATAATTAATTGTAAACTAATATTGAAATTAAAACAATTACCCTCTGGTCTTCTTGTCTTGTCTTGTGACTACCCAAATCAGCACAGGCAGGACATGCTTTGGACGCGATTTGAAATCCGTAAAATCCGAGAATCAAAATCGAAATTCGGTAAACACAATTCAAAACCAGGGCTGAAATACCCTGGACACCTTTTATCTGCGATTGCAAAAGACTGAAATCAAATCATTCCGCACATCTTGTGCACACTCATCCCTATCTCTTTACGTTAGAAAACTCAAAGCTTTCAATATCTAAAAATCCCTTTTTACACATTCTTTTTTTATTGCCTAAAATGATCCACAACTTCGGTGTGTTATATTAATTATATAAGCTTTTTGCAAAAATCAGCCTTTCGCACCCGCCTGTGATTACATCAGTAGGTTTAAGTATGGTAAGGTCGCTACGAGAAATACACTCGTGATTGACTGCATATTCTTTAGCCTTTTCCACACCCAAGCAACTATAAATGGCGATGATAATAGAGTTTAAATAAAAGCAATTTGTTTTCCAACATGTGGTGCATATTCCATACTAACCTTTGAATCGATGGAGAGCGTGTGAAAAAGTTATAACCCGAATAAAGTAATAACCATGCAGGTCTTGCGAAACCTGCCGGCGAATCATTTTAGTCTGTTAGCCAGTTTGCTAGGCGATAATTGAAATCAGAAAAAGCAGGAATAGTAATGATCAATCGCAGTAGTTTTTGTTGATGTTGAGTGTTATATGTCTTTTCATGTGTTATATGTCCTTTCAAGAATGGTCTATATTACCACGCCATTAGTTCATATACTTCTCCACGTGATCTCTTGTATGCTTAAGGTGATTCAGACAAAGGAGAACATCTTTTGTCAGTAAAACCGTTTAAGAATTGTTTCAGCTTAAAAGGTTAAAGCTGTAAACTTTAGATTTGAAGTTTTAAATGAATGGCATGTAATCCTTTTCAATAAAAAATATTTTAATATTTAAACATACAAGAAAAATTTAATTACCGTCATTAGCCTTTTAGTAAAACAAATCTTTTTAATCAAAACCAGGAAATAGCTTTTATACACAGCCTTTAAAAGGGTTAATACCCTGTAATAGCGCTTATAAAAATTTCCTCAGAGAGAATGAATGCTAAAGAATGACAAAACTTGAATATACAGTAGAACAACTGCGCGATGATGATAAGACGCGAGGAATATCTTAAAAGTACAGCATTTGTGTGGACATTGCAGGATACACATTTTTTTGAAGTTATATGTTATGTTGTTGTGTAGCTGCGGTAACACAAAAGTTAATTTTCTCGATCTTTAAAAGTAACTAACTTTACCAGTTGGTTGCTTTTACAGTTATTTTCTTTGATACTACATGCTTACATAGCCTCTTTCGTTCTGGGTTTGTGACAACGAAGCACGTAGAACAGATCTTGTTTACATTCCTGTATCAGAAGGCGTTTCCTTCATAATCATTATTTGTGCGTTTCTTTTATATTCATTAGTGGTGCGTTTCTTTCATATTTATTAGGGGTGCGTTTCTTTCATATCTAATTGTGGTCAGGTATTTACGCTGCATGTATTTTAGACATGAATCAGAAATTTTTTTATGTGATTGCACAAAACTGTGACATGAAATTATAGGCTACAAACTGTAAGAAATGGGGTGTCAAAATCGTTTTTGACGAATTAACTATCTAGTAGAATGCGGACTTAACAATTACAGTTTAAAGTCGACGTGGTAAAAGCAACGCGACGTGGTAAAAGCAACGGATGCAAATGACGCATATGATAGCTTTCTGAAAATTTTTTTGGAAAGTTATGATGCGGCATTTCCAGAAGAAATTAAGTTTATTAAGACCAAAACATTCTTTAATCCCTGGATGACTAGGGGCCTCCAAAAATCTTCCCGAAGAAAACAAAAACTATATGAAAAGTATTTAAGAAAGAAAACCTACAGGAATGTATAAAAAACTGTATAAAAATTATAAAAACCTTTTTTAATTGATAAAAAAGCGTGCTAAGAATTTTTACTTCAATGAACAAATTAATAAATACAAACATAATGCAAGAAAAACATGGAATATCATCAAGAAAGTGATTGGTAAAATGAAAATTAGAAGTAATAATTTTCCTTCAAAACTTGTAAACGACGAAAATGAAATTGAGGAACCATCTTTGATGGCTGAAGAATTTAACAATTTTTTCACTAAAGTGGGGCCGACCCTGGCGTCGAAAATAGGTCACAGTGCAGAATCCTTTAGATTGTATTTGTTATATTACGATAATGAAATAGAGAAAAAAAAGCTAAGTGAGGAGGAACTAGAAGCAGCATTTCATTCTTTGCAAATCAACAAAAGTCCTGGCTTTGATCAAATCAGCAGCAATGTCTTAAAGAACTGTTTCAATGAACTAAAATCTCCACTACTGCATATATTTAATTCATCTCTAATTACAGGCATTGTTCCTAAAAAGTTAAAAATAGCTAGAGTTGTCCCAGTCTTTAAAGCAGGAAAAGTTTGTAAAGTATCTAACTACAGACCAATTTCAATACTCCCTTGCTTCTCGAAGATTTTAGAGAGAATCATGTACAACAGAGTTTATTCTTTCTTGAACAATAACGATATTTTGTATAATAAGCAATTTGGATTTCAAGCAGGTCATTCAACTGATCACGCAATCATTCAGTTGAGTCAGGAAATATTTCAAGCCTTTGATGAGAATAAATTTACAATTGGGGTCTTTATTGATCTCAGTAAGGCATTCGATACAGTCAACCATGAGATTCTATTAGAAAAACTAAA
Organism: Hydractinia symbiolongicarpus; assembly: GCF_029227915.1. Taxonomy (NCBI): domain Eukaryota; kingdom Metazoa; phylum Cnidaria; class Hydrozoa; order Anthoathecata; family Hydractiniidae; genus Hydractinia; species Hydractinia symbiolongicarpus. The sequence continues at coordinate 18,581,783 of NC_079880.1, forward strand.
ATATTATGGCATAAGAATTACATATCTCGCATGGTTCAATAACTACCTCTTCGAAAAAAAACAATATATTTCTTATGACGAAGGACATACTAACTACAGGATTATAACATGTGGAGTACCTCAAGGGTCAATTTTAGGGCCACTGTTGTTTCTTATTTATATCAATGATATATTTAGAGCATCTAGTGTCTTAAATTTAATTTTATTTGCTGATGATACATATTTATTCTTCACTCATAAAGATATAAACGTACTTTTTGAAACTACTAACAAGCAGCAGGAACTTTCCCTTAATCACGTGATCAGGCCTAGCGTTAATGCCAGGATTACTCACCGCAAGAGTTTGATGCAAATCTAAGTGTTGCCGTTGACATCACTTCGCTAAAAATTTGTATGTGTCCTGTAATAATACAGAGGTGCCAATTTTTGTACACAATAGTAATGCACATCATAGAGCGCTTATTCATTTGGATGATTTGGCTAATTTCCGAAGATTAGATGGAAATTAGGAACACGACATTTTATCATCGGACAAATTTTGTAATTTTTTTCCTTGTCCAATTTGCAGAATATCATTGACTAAGAAAAAGAACTGCTTCATTTGTTAACTTTTTGTTAATGAGAAAAATATCTCTTTGTTTGATACTACTTGCTACGTAGTAGATTTTAAGTTAACCTTGCCCATACCGTCTGTAAGCGAGGTTGGTTTTTAGCTTTCTAATGAATATAATGTCTGCTCATTGCGTTATTTTGAGGTGGTATAACAAAAAAAACGGAACTTGAGTGGCAATTAGCCACTCTTGTAGTTAATTATAAACTCATGTTTGTGCTTCAGTTCAGCTATTTATAATAACTAGGGGTCATCTAAAACAGGACAAAAGTGATGAACACAAACCATAACAATTATGTGTCAAGGACCTTCACGAAAATGAGTATCTTTATGAAGGTTGACATTGACACGTTGGAGTCATAATGTTTAACGACTCTTTCACTGATTTTACCTTCATTAAGTCGTGGAACCTCATCGGGGGATGATAACTGTGTTTAGGCTAGTCTGAACAAATTAAAAAGCGAGGAAAATTTTAGTGACGAGTGTGTCGGTCCCCTTCCACTAGACTAAAATTTAATCTTAGACATATAAAAAAGGTTCCTCGTTATTATTGTTAATATGAAAAATTATCGATTGACTTTAAGTAGGAACAAATTTGGAAACTTTAAATAAAAATAGGCTGATCAAACTAAGTCATTATTCTTGGTTTTATTCCCAATAAGGCAATGCATTCAAATGAATAAAATTTTAAAAACGTAAATCATCCTTTAGATACCCAATTCTGAACGTTGGTCAACTGCTCTTTATTTTCCCGCCACGTTTATATATAACTTTACCAACGATTCAAAAAAGTACTGGAGACTAGCTAACTAAATTACATAAAAGTCATCTAAAAAAATAATAATTAAAAAAATAAACTTGCTTTAGTATGGACTTGCTTAAAATGTCTTTTGATAGAAGCATTATTGTGAGAAACTGAAGCTCGTCGTTAAAACTTGACAAAGGTCCTAAGAAAGGCTGAGAATTTTAACGCTTGCAAATACATTTTTTTCGAAAGTTACTCAGACTTTTGACGAAAACTCTGTGTTCCTTCTAACCAAATGTGTGTTGTTATCTATTACATATTTACGAAACATAGCAACATCCGTCTGCTTGTTTCGTTTGAACATTTTTAAGTAATGATGAAGTAGTGACATAATGGAATGAATCTTCTTTAGAGAAAACTGTAATTCAATTCTTTCCCAAATAGTCTGATGGCAGGTATAATCTAGAAACCATCATTATACATCACCATTACCTAAAAGCAATGATTCTTCACCACCTTAAAATCTCATTCGCTTGCAACACACCGGAAAAAACAAGCATTTTTCGCGGGAATAAGCGCATTGGAAGGCCGATCTATGTTAAACGTTTTGCAAGAAGTGATGCAATATATCCAAAAAGCTTGCTCTTTCAAGCTCTATGAAAAAGCATCGTGCTCAGTAAATAATAGATCGTTGCAGTAACGAGGTTTTATAAACCACGTCGTTAATATTTGAACAGATGTGCACTAGCCATATGTTAATTAATAACCATCGTTTCCTTTCGCTGATTTACCTTGTTTGAATTAAATTAGGCGTGACCACAGACATGCGAGTCATGTTTTATATGTCGCACTGAGATAAAACCCATATTGCAAACTGTAGTTGACTGATTTTGTTTACTTCAGCTTGTCAAAGGTGAGCGTACTGTTAACACTATTTGGAGATGTCTCATGTTTTATGTCTCATGTCTGATAAAATATTGTGCTATAAACTTGACCACGGCCTCAATTTGTGTAAGCCGTTGCAGTCGAAAAACGTATTCCGTTTTACAGACCCTTTGATTAAAATTTTTCTGATAAGAAGCGCGATTTCTTCGGCGTTTGCAAAAAAGTAAGGAAAATCGCTTTTTTGTAAGGTAAAAAAACTGCTTTAAACATAAAACATCCCTGACATATTTGAATGTCTTGGTCCATGTACAAAAACGAAGATTATAAACGAACTGGATTTGACCATCATATAAACAAAGCGTACTTTTACTTTGATGACGACGAGATGACGGACGTCAATATACCGTCGGTTAATTAAACATCTATTATTCCTAATTAATGAGAGTCTCTTTTGTCAACAATAGATGCGACGAAAACAGAAATTGCAACTTTGTTTCAACCTCATTGGAGTAGTTTATGACTTCCTTAGCAGAGTGGTTACATGAAAGATTTTTTTCAAGTTTCGTTAATAAAAAGAAATCCTTTATAAGTTGGTGTTAAGTTGAGTTTACAAAGATTTTTTATTGTGTGATAAATTGTTCTCAATGGTCTGTACTCATTCGTGGTAGCTTCAAAGAAAAGTTAGAAAATATTGAAAATAAACATTAGAAAAGTTAATGAATGGTCGGAACAAATCGAACACGATCGAAATCGTAAAGGATTAAAGAATAATCCTAAGGGCAATTATCATAGAGCTTAACTTGAATGAGTTCAATCTGGGTGCATAAACAGTGAATACAAGCGGGTATATTTTACTAAGTTCAAGTTTATAAAAGCAATGACTTTCTTTGTGTACAAGTATGAATATTGTGTACCGATATTGGGAGGTTTGATTATGCTCGCAAACATGTCACAAATTTTGTTGGTTTTTCTAAAAAAGAAGGACAAACTCATGGACACAACAACGGCGTTCATCTTAAATTTATCTATTTGCGATTTAACGACAGGATTTTTACTCATCCTCTTGCGAGTGTTGTATATTTTTCATTGCGAAAACAGAAAAGATAGTGGAAATTTATTTTGGGAATATATCGTAATAATCGAAAATTTTCTGTTACGCACTTCGTTAATAATTACGACGTTGACACTAATAGCGTTAACTGTTCTAAAATTAATCGCTTTGACGAAACCATATTATCGGACAATTTATCGACAAGTGATTGTGAGAATGTTAGTGTTAATATGGATTTTGTCCATTTTATTTGTTGCGACAGTTTACGGCATGTTTCGTTACTATTTACGAATGGACAAATTCGATTGTTTTGAATTGTACGAGAAAATAATTTTTCCATCTTTTATCGTACCATCTTGTTTCCTTTTCGCATTTCTGTTTATTAAAATATCCATAACTTTACGGCGACATGAAGAGTCGATGCTATATTACATGCGGACAATAAGCTCGCAAACAAGTAGCTGTTATTCTAGTAACACGTTACATTTTCAAAACGACCATACTACAGACGAAAATGACGGGCAAGCGTACACAATTAAACAAATTTCTTCCACAAAGAGAAACAATCGTTTGAGGCAAAAACAGGTTTATGAGAACTCTGTTCCCATCACCATGGCTACTGGCAACAAAACAAGCAAAGAAAATTGCCGCTTAAAAGTCAATTTAATATTTGACGTGAAAGATTTAAAGTTGATTCAACATTACGCCATGCTGTTTTTATTCCTCTGGCTTCCGGTTACTGTTGTTGTAATCTTAAGCGTGGTAAACAACAAAGAGGTTATGATTGCCAACTTGGACGCCATACAATACTCCTACGGTATAGCATTGCTCAAATGCGTGCTATTTCCAATTGTTTACATAATCACCAAGCAGAGTTATACAAGAGAAAAGTGCTGTCTGTGCTGGCACCGTAAACAAGAAATTCACGAAGAATTTATGTTCACAAATACGGCAACCGGAACTATTAATTCGATCACTACTGTCATTTAGACTGGATAATTACAACTACATCAATCAAAACTGTACCAGGCTACGTAAGATTAAGAAATACTGCCCCTGGAATGCTAATTATAGCCCTAAATGTGTTCGACTATGGCGCGGTTTGGGCTCGATTATCGCGCTGTCGTTATGTCTTGATAACTACAATTACTGTTATAACTACGACAGTGAGCTTGACAAGCCAAAAAGGTATACTGACATGCAAACGTTTAAGATTATATGTGCTACATTCATTAAATGTGTTTAGGATGAGTCACCAATCCAATCTTTGGAAAAATAATTCTGATAGTTTTTGTTTACATTTTTTTTGTTGCTGACAACAACAAAAAGAATTTTGCAAGCAGTGACGTAAGACGTTTTTTTATCAACCTGGTCTCCCAGAATGCCATATTAGCTATGTTGAAGATCTTGTAGTAAAAGAAATATGTTCACCGTTATTAAATCCTGCAGATTCTAGAAGTGTACAACTTGCATTATTTTTTTACTTTCTGCAAATTATACTATCTGATCAGAAGCGACCTCTTTTTCAGTTCAAAACCTGAAACTGCAAACGAGGTTCTTTCTATAATTGATTCGTGTTGATATGTAAATTTATACTATTTATAAGAAGAAAATTCTTTAAGTTATCAAGAATTGTGTTGTTTTGATTCCCAAACAAAAGAATGATCCAACGTGACTTGGTAATCATTGATTCTTGGTTTTATTTCAAATTATAATATTTCGGGTTGTTATCTCAAACAAAAACCATGTGGGCGATATTATGTCCTGTAGACATCTCAATGACGGTAAAACTTCATACTATATCGAAAGTATGTCAAAAACGCTACCTCATCGTAAGTTAAGCTGAGCAAAACATTAATTATTTTAATTATTGCGAATCATTATTTAAAAACAATAATGACGGTTATGAGACGCTATTTTTTCTATCTCATGTTTACAATCTGACTCACCACACCCTGTCAATTTTTGAATTAAAACAATTTCAAATCATTGCTTTGCTTGATGTCAACTATGATGGGAATTATGTTGGATGTTATGAGGCAAAATCTATTGCTGAATGTTAAAACGAACGTCTATGGCCGTCTTTAAATCAAAGGCAGAACTTGATTACGAGTTGCTGTGAAATAATTTGAAATATAAACTTAAAAACAAAGCCTTTCCGTCGTTGCTATCGCTTTCTCAGTTTTATTATAATTCACACCGTAACTAAAAAATGACATTCGCATCACTACAACGTGTCTTGTTGACACGTAGCAACGCGTTTTGTTGACACGTAGCAACGGAATTTGTTAACATGGTTATTACACACCAAGTATGCAAAAAAATAATTGATGGATGTATAAATATGAAAAACATGTCATGGATTGCTATAACTGATATGCATCCTGTCGACGACTATGCACCCCCAGATAATAAAATAACAATTATAACGCATTTCACCAAATATTTCATGATAATGCACATTGTTTTATTTGCAACCAGGAAGGAGCATTGGAAGTAATATCTGTTTCCTGTCGGAGCATGTTGTAAATTGAAATCTGAACCTGGTGACGAGTGTGCTTAACTTTCAAAAATAAAGTTTATGTCTCAACATGGTTTTATGAAAAGAACTTTGTACACAGAACTAACAGCTGTGGTCAAACCTATCTTATTCTAAAGTATTTTGCGATACAAAGAAAAAAAAACTACGTAGCCTGTGACCAAGATGGCGATCCGCGCATTTTTTGTGGGGTAACTCTAAAACAGGATGACATTAACGCAAAAAATCAAATAAGAAAACATTTTAATGAAAATTTTATTAACGGGAAATGATGGCTGCGAAATTGAAGGTTAAGGAAACGCTCTCCCTCTAGTAAACAAAAATCAAAAGCACATCAGTTTGGCTGTCAGAGAGTTTAGGTAAACATTTTAAAAAAGAAGTTTTGAGTTATATTTCTCCAGTCATACTCGGTGTTGGCGGCATGAAGAAGTTACACATACGAAGGCTCCTCTTAAGAAAATAAATAAATAAATAGATAAATAATTAGGGGAGTGTTTACATGAGAGGTGGGAAGGGATGTTTGACAGATTTTTTCTCGCTTTAAATAGAATAAAGTTCTCTTTAAATTAAGAGGTTCCCCTAGAAAAAAATTATATCACAGACGATTGTGTTTGCTGACAATACTTTGATGAGGATATCATAGTATGTGACGGTACGACAAAATTAAGTCAAAAATTTCATTAATTGGTTGCCATGGTTACCCGTTGCTAGGAGAAGTATAGGCAAAATATGACATTTTGCTGCTCGACGCCCAACCAATTAACCTAATAACATGCGTTATTTCGAGTGCCTTTTTGACCGCTTTTGTTCCTCAAGGGTCACGTGTATGGATTAAGTGAAGCGCATTTTTGCAAGGCTGACTCGTCTTCCAGAGAACTGATGCGGTAGTTTTTTTTTACGACTGAAAAGCTAAAACAGGGCGGAACAGGCAATATCTCGACAAAATAACTGAAGGACAAAACTTTGATTTGAAAATCGGCTTCATTTAAACGCTAGGTGGTACTAATGCCTGCATCCACAGAAGAAATTGTAAGGCGTATGTACTTCGATCTTGAGAATTCTTGGCTTGTGGATCGACAAAAGGTTACAACAGCACTATTTCCACCTAAAAAGCACCAAATACCTAGGACCTTAAGTCTTAAGTCTAATTGATGACGAGTTCACTTCGCAGGGTGCATCGTTACGACAGCTTTCTGACTCCATATAGAACACCACATTTAATATTCAGAACTGTCATATATTGTCTTAGGAGGCCCTAAAGTATCACCTAGCTATTGCAAGGAATTAAACATCGACGGAGGGGCAAGAAAGCTGTCCAAAAATGTAAAAATAAATACTATGGGCGTTGCTATGCATTTATATTTGCGGTTGGTTGGAAAAAGTTGCAGAATGCGCAATAAAAACCTAAATTTGTCAAAAGTACTACTTGCCACGGTATTCTAAGATAAATTTGCTGTCAAAAAACAGCTAAAAGACAATTCTTAAATTTAGAAATTTTTTCTAGGGGAACCACCTTAAAATATGCTGAAGTTACCTCTTTCGTTCCAGGACGGTGTGTTTATATAGAAAAAACGTCCCATCTCTTTCGTTTCAGGATGGTGTGTTTATATAGAAAAAGCGTCCCATCTCTTTCGTTCCAGGACGGTGTGATTATATAGAAAAAAATGTCCCATCTTTTACGTTCCAGGACGGCGTGTTTACATAGAAAAAACGTCCCATCTGAGGCAGGATTCTGCTTAGTACAAGCGGGATCCCACCTAGCAAGGACAGGACTAAATTGTTTCTGGACAAAATTTTTCCATATAAACACAAAGTGATTTTAGTATAATTATAGTAAGAGCGGGATACTGGCAACCGTACCGCCGCTTATAAGAATTTCCCCACGGGATTTCGCGTTAAGGCAAAGTTTCAAAAACGACGCCTGTTTTGTAATACCTGCCGCTTTTTGTTATAAAAACGGCTCATTAAGTAACAAAGCCTATCTTTGGCGAGTTTTGATGAAATAAAATGTGTTGTTGTTTGTGTTGTCGAAATTGATTCGTAATTATTACTTTAACAGATTGAAAGAAGGTCATTGCTTGGATAATAAAGAAACGAATGATAAAAAATTATTTAAAAAAAAAATCACAATGTTTACATGAGCCTAAAATGCGCTGTTTGTGTTATGCAAAATCGATCTATTTTAAAATGTTTGAGCTGCAGAAAATTTTCAAAGGATTTAGCAGGGTCAAATCAAACTTTTTGTGCTGTATAAAAGTCCGATTGGGAGAGGTTTCACTCAATTTACGATGCCACATACATCTAAACCATTTTTCTTTATCGAATTTTGATACTTTTTAAACAGTAGCTACCATTTATTTCAGGAAAAAAGAAATCTTGAATTTTGTTTCACGCGACAGTGTTTCCTTTGTATATCGAGGCCAGATATCCGGACTACATCAAAGAAGTAAATTTGAAAAATGATTTTTTTCCGTCTATGGCAGCATTATGTGATGAGAGCATTTGGAGAGGAGCACCCCACCCCCGCCTTTCCATCCCTGTTCTTTAGAGCTCCAAAAAATTTCAGGCCTAATAAGGGTTAATATATCTCTAAATCCGCCAAAGCTGTTATCCGCCAAAGCTTCAGAAGATACAACATAAATATTCATCCAGATTTTCAATTAACAGTTTTTTTCAACCTAGGATTAATTATACAATCACAAAGTTCTCTATAACTAGCAGAGGACCTAAATTGTGGAATACATTTCTTGATAACGACATGAAAACTATTACATCACATAACGAATTCAAACATAAACTAAAACATAAACTATTGACTACTGACAATCTATATTTATTTTAGAACACACGAAAGTTACAACGTACGACACATATAACACAACTCCTCATCATCTTCAATGCTAACCTTTTATATAGGTTGGGGGCTTAGTGATAAGGCTATTATAGACTTCTTCTCGCTCCTGCCATTTTTTACCTCTCTAGCTAATATTTTTAGCATATGCAATCCTATCTTTAGATTATACGATATAATAGCTTTAGATTTGTATTTTATTCTTACGGAAAACTGTATATTCTTTAACGGCAAAATAAAAAAGAAAGAAAGACGCGGCAATTACAGTTTAGGCCAACAAGTTTTAATTTGATTCAATTATGGTATCGAAGATTGAGTATTTAGATTTTGAATCATTTAAGAGTGTTTATAACATACAATACGCAAAGAATATTTATCATTTAAGCAGTTTCGAGTGCTATAGACTCTCGTTGGCTGCTTTCTCGAAAGCTGTTACCCCATCCAATCTCTTTAAAGTAGGATACAATTGATGCTATCAAACAAATTGTTTGTATGGAGTACATCACAGTGATATATATAACTATCCTATACTCCAAACGAATGCTATCCTCGTCTGCTGATGAATATGCACCAATTATACCAGTGTTCGATCCGAAACAACGCGGTCCTAACATGAATTTAAGACCATTGTGTTTGTTAAAGTTTCCGTCTTGATTGTGCGTGTTACGAAAACATTTGCGATATTCCGGCATGAGCGTCGCGTAGAATATCGTGCCAATACTCCACAAGAAAATTTGCCAAATATCGAAACCGAGCTTAACGTGAAAGAAAGCACGAACACCTGTACATTTTCCTATCAGTCCTAATATTGGGTTTACTGCCAATAAAATTGGAGCCCAGATAGGCACGTATAGATTTTTTAGTAATGTCACATTATCGTCTGAGTGTTCAGGGGCGTATATGTATGCTATACCACCCGCTAGTGTCGCTGCACATAACACTAAATGGACGATGTTGAGAATAAAGTGTACTTCAACCATTTCTGCTTTTATCAGGGAATAATATCTAAAATGAAGACAATTTTAACAACACATGAAATATACTGTCTCTTTAACAAAAAAAATCAAGACTATCGGCCCTGTGCATTCCTAGACCTAAAAAAAATATCTTTAAAATATTTTCTGCAGTGACCGAATTAAGAATACTTGAAGTGTTCGATGCAGTATTTATTTAACACATGTTAGTAGTTAAAATTGCCCATTCTCATTCCCACGATTGCCTTTTAATACGAAAAAACATAAAATATATTTATCATATCAAGCAGGCAAAAAGCCCTGGAAACGAAGGTCTTTACTGGTTGTGGAACATTATTCTAGTGCAAAGGTTCATACAGTAACCAATATCCCACAATAGTTTAATATACAAGAAAATAAAAATAGAAACGATCTTACCTTTTTCTGTTCAAAGTGTTGACTAACTTATTTTACTCGACGTCGCACTTCTGGATATATAACCATTCACTCTTATTTTATTTGAAAATAAAAATAGCTTATACAGTGGACCCACTAAAATTATGTTGTGGTGTCACTCTCCGTGATTAATGAGATTAAATAAATGAAACCATTGTATAAGTTAACTACGGAGAAGGACATTCTTCTTCAAATCATCATAATTACGAACTTCGTTGAGAGTGAAACATTTTAAGAGTGGGCAGCTGAGAAACTGATTTTTTTTTTAAAATTTGCAGCAGCATTGTTATCTATCTGTCTTTGGATCTGCATTGCATATTTTTTTTACCTTTTTGTAGAGCTTTGGAAACCACTAATCAGAAAATTTATGAAGATGAACATTTTCTAGACGTCTTGCATCGGTACAAATGCAGATCAAAGGTAAATCCACTCAATGCAAAACACTACAATGTTTAAAAGAATATGAAGAATGTTCCTGCATAAATATTTTGAATATATTCTACAGTGCTGTGTGGCTATGGCTACATTACTTGGTTTTATAGAACATTTCAATTCTAGGTGAGTTGACTGGACGGAGTATGTTGAACGTTTGGAATTATACTTTTTTGCAAGTAAAAATAGAAGAACTAAAGCAAACTGCAGTCTTTCTTACTGTTATTAGAAGCAAAACATACAGCTTGTTAAGAAAGCACCGAGAAAAACTTGCGCTTGGTCTCAAACAATTTTTCTGCGGTAAAAATACTGACAACAGAAAATTCAAATCCACCTAACAGCAAACCCTGAATTACCATAAACCAATAAGTACAAAGCCGCGTGGTCACAAGTACCCTCTTAAAGAATACAAGAATTAATTACATTTGTTTTGGTGAATGAAGCCATTCTCGCTTGAAGTAAAAGATTTTTCTGATTTTGACAACGTGAGCAAAGAACAATAGAATTACGAATTAAAAAGCGCGATCTGAGTGCGGAAAATTGTTTGAGATCCAGCGTCATTTTTTCCACCTTAACTATTCCGATTAGGCAGGTGATCAACAATAGAACTGTTAGTTTCGAAATAAACACTGGCTATTTAATCACTATTGTCTTCAAAAAGTTACATAATAATCAGTTTTGAGAAGTCAATAAGCTCGAGAAAACTGACGTAATTTTAGAAACTTACTAGGGCGAACACTTAACTTTAAAAAGGAAATTTAATGCCGAAATCAAGCATAACATAGGAGTATACAATACTAGGATATATGTTGTTAAAGAGAGCTTGTTACTTGGAAGAGATTTTCTTAGAAATTGCAAACTAGACGACTTGTCGAGTAAGACTATTACACAGTGTTGTTTTTTGAAACCCCGGGTAAGATAAAAAACTTCCAGACAAAAATGGATGTAAAACCGGGGGCAACACCGGGAAACCTAGGAACGTACCGTTCACTTTACAAGATGTCGTGTAGAGGGGACTAGATCGATTAGAAAATCAGGGGATATCTCGACCTGTCTTGTTTTCCGAATTGGCTTGTTCTTGTTTCCAAGCCTGTCGGAAACATAAGAATTTGTCGCAGCCCTATTATTGACAAGGAAGTCAAGACATGCAATTAAGAAAAAAGGTGGAGGATCTCCAAATAACAAAAAGAAAGCAAACTTCAATCCGAGATTTCTTCGAGTAGATTATAAAATACAATGTATTTGTTAGTTTTTATTTGTTTATATAACAATAGAGCGTATAAATAATACAATTTCACATTCATCAAATTACATATCCTTCCTTGATTTGAAAGGAATAGAACAAAAAATAAAAAATTCATGTTTTCGGCGAAATTTGCTCTGAAAGTGACTTTACACCAATGGTGTCCACTTTAGAGAGACTCCATTGTATTCTTACTCAACAACTAGCGAAATTTCTGCGTCATTAGCAAAGTCATACAACACGTCTTTTTCGTTGTTGGGGTGGTATTTTTTTTACGTTTTTCTTTTTCTTTTTCGCGGAAGCGAGAGACGCGGGTATGTCTATTTGGGTGAAAAAGGGAAAATTTATGCTTGCAAGTTTCAATTTGATTCAATTAAAGTATCAACATTAACCCTATCTACACAAGTTTATGAAGTACAATATACAATAAAATATTACTAAGTTCTTATCATTTAAGCAGTTCTTAATGGTATGGCCTCATTTCGAGTTCCTCCTCGACAGCAGTAACAACATCCAATCTCTTTGTAATATGATACAAAAGATGCTATCAAACAAATTGTTTGTATGGAGTACATCACAGTGATATATATAACTATCCTATACTCCAAACGAATGCTATCCTCGTCTGCTGATGAATCTGCACCAGTTATACCAGCGTTCGATCCGAAACAACGCGGTCGTAACCAGAAACGGTCACTATCGCTGCTTTCGTCTTGAATATGCATGTTACCAAAACATTTGCGATATTTCGGACCAAGCTGCGCGTAGAATATCGTACCAACTATCCACCAGATCAATTGCCAAATATCAAAAGCAAACTTAACGTGAAAGAAAGCACGAACACCTGTACATTTTCCTATCAGTCCTAATATTGGGTTTACTGCTAGTAAAATCGGAGCCCAGATAGGCACGTATAGATTTTTTAGTAATATCACATTATAGTCTGAGTGTTCAGGGGCGTATATGTATGCTATACCGCCCCCTAGTGTCGCTGCACATAACACCAAATGGACGATGTTGAGAATAAAGTGTGCTTCAACCATTTCTTCTTTTATAAGGGAATAATATCTAAAATAAAAACAATTTTAACAACAAATGAAATATACTACCCGTACACTTTCGACAAAAAGAATCCAGCTCATTATAAGTTCTAAATATACATATCTTTACAACTAAAAAAATCTTTAAAAATTTTAGTCCTTAAAGGAAGAAAATTAAACATTTAAAAAGTTGCTTGCAGATTTTCTTAAATAATGTTGTTGGTTAAACTGGGCCATCTTCGTTCCTAGGACTCTTTTGCCTTTTTAATATAAAAGGAGACGCAGGATATATTTTTGCTGATATTAAGCCCTGGAAACGAAGGTCTTTACTAGGCGTGAAACGTTATTCTAGTGCAAAGGTTCATACAGTAACCAATATCCCAAAATAGTTTAATATATAAAAAAAGAAAATTAGAAACGATCTTACCTTTTTCTGTTCAAAGTATTGACTAACTTATTTTACTCGACGTCGCTCCTTAATAAATACTAAATCATTCACTCTCCTCCGCTGACAGAATGTTAACCGGAACCAAAAATATTTTATACAAAGTTGAACCCACTTCTGACGTCATCAACATTACGTCAAAAGGTTGTCATTCAGTTGAGCTGAAACAAGCAATAATTTGAGATTATAAAATAAAATTATCGTATGTTGTCACTCTCCGTGGTTAAGGGGTTTTACTAAGTGAAAGCATTGTGGTAATTTAACAACGGGGGAGGTTTTTTTAAAAAAATCACTATTATTATGATTACCACTTAAATTAATAATAAAGTCAACCTAGTTCCCAGGACGTTTGTCTTTTGTAACAAAATGAAAAGATCAAGTGGAAAACGACTTTAAGCAGACCTCAAACTTCATAGGCGAAATAAAAAAAACCTGTTTTTTCTCCTGGTTCATAAAAGCTAAAAGAAAGAACATCAAAGAAATCTCATATAAACAGAGTTATTATATTTCGAAAACTTGCATCTATCAGGCGCTAAAAAAATCACTGGAGATGAAGTTACGAAATTTATTGTCCTGAATTATTTGTCCGATTGACTGGGTTTATTAGGAGAAAGTGCTTAATTGGTTAACTGAATGAAAACAACACAGCATGCACCACCAGATCATACTTCTGCTTATCTGAGGCCAGCATGTGAACAGCCCTCTGTCTTAGTAATCTTACATACATTAAAATTTATAAAGAAACAAAATAGAGATCAATCGTTATAATTTTTAAATAATATATATCACATATTTCACTTTATATTATTTACAGAAACAAAAATAAAATCTTAAAAATTAAAAAAGCGTCCTGAAAATAATGTTCGAGAAAAACTTAGTCGGAAAAGGTTTTCCAGTACAATTATTTCATTTCAACGCTAACAATTTCAACATTCAGGTTAAAAAACAAACTTTTTGCACTATCTTATAAAATATACATTAAGGTCCAATTTTAAGTTTTTCGCCGAGTAATGTGATCATACAACACTACTTGAGTGTATTTTGGAGTTTCGACGACTAGCCTGGTAGAATTATCCCCAGGTGTTGCAGCCTATAAAAAAAGGAGAGACGTGAAAACTCTGTCGAAAGTTTGACAGGTGACATTACAAAAATAATAATTAACGAAAATAATTAACGAATTAAATGTGCATTTTTAAAAATTTTTAACCTTTGTAATAATGTAATCAATTTTAAAATGGCATTCATTTGTGAAACACACACCGGGGGAGAGCGTAAACACGTTCACAAACCAAGAAAAAGAACACGACGCAATACTATTTTCTTTACGTCATCCAAATTATGAATGCGCAGCTTACATTAATACAATTTTAAATTACGTGAATTATGGGACCACAAAAAATACAAGCCTAAGCAAAAAGGGTCTTCTAGAAACACTAAAAATTTCAAAACAACTTATAAGTCATTATATACCTTGGGGTCGACATTTAAGATTTTTCTGTCGCGTTTGTTTTTGAACAACAAACCACTTGTGTTCTCTGCTATTACCTGCAGTGTAAAAAACGAAACGTGAAAATGATTGTTGAACTGTTTTCTTTCAATTTGCTTAATCAATTCAACTGTTAAATAATACAGCTTAACTTACTTGATAATTTGCAGAAGGATTTGAAGTACATGTTTGTGTTTCCCAGTTATAAAAACTAAACACAAGATAATTAAAAATAATCCAAGTAGTGAGAAACAAACAAACAAAACAAAACAAACAAACAGCTCTAACGCAGGTATATATAATATGACATATACCTTAGATCTGATGGTCTTGGTAGAAATCTTTTCTTGCCAGTAAAATACATTTCAAAATCTTCTGTCTAAACAAACAAACAAACTAACAAACAAAATGAACGGTGACCAGCACATATACACCCATGTCTGAAACATAAGCTTTTCTTAAACAAACAAAATAAAAATCTAAAAAAAACTATTCACGTCCTTCTTTAAATAAACGTAGCTACTTCTTTCAATTCCAAAAAAGAGGAAAAAATGCAAGTCACGTGGTGTTTTCAGAAGAGTTAAAGTTTAAATGAAGTCATTGATAAAAAGATAATTGTTGACAGTAATGGGTGATGGAGGTAACACATTTTAGCTAAAATCCTCTTTGCTATTGCTGTAAAATAGTCGTATAGAAGAACATCCCCTCATTCAGATTTTATTAAACGCTCGTGCTGTTTTTAGGAAAATGTTAAATGAAGTTCTTATTGTTTTGTAGAGTAAGTAGATGCCATACCTTTAAACGCTGTGCATAATCAATATAGCCTGAAATCT
The DNA here is from genome assembly GCF_029227915.1 of Hydractinia symbiolongicarpus. NCBI lineage: Eukaryota > Metazoa > Cnidaria > Hydrozoa > Anthoathecata > Hydractiniidae > Hydractinia > Hydractinia symbiolongicarpus. The sequence continues at coordinate 18,597,352 of NC_079880.1, forward strand.
CCTAAAGATTAGTGCATGTGTGAAAGTTTACGGGTGAAAAAAAGATTGAGAAATGAAAGAAAGAAAGATTGAGAAAAAAAGAACTTCGTACTTGTCCTCTTGAATTTTTATCTCTGATGAATACAATAGTCTATAAAAAATATTAACAAAAATGCTATAATGGTTGAAAATAAATAAATAAATCTTTACATAATAAAAAAAAATTTAAAAATGAGATTAACAGTTTAAGAACGAAATAGGAATTTTCAAAAATATTACCAAATTTCAGGACTTTTTAAGACCTATGACAATCCTGAATGTATACAGATATTAAAATTCAGAAGTCGAGCTTTTTCACTTACAGTCATCTTCCCATTTCTGTTCGCCTCCTCACGTTGTTGGAGGGCTTTTAAGAATGGATCTGTGATGTTCTTACCAGAGCTAGCCAAAGTTCTTAAAATAGGACATTTATGGTAATAGTAAAATAAACTGGTTTAAGTAAATAAAAAGTAAAACAAACAAACAAACAAAGTCGCTACGTATAGAAAACACAAGTACTTTGTGCAAACTAAGCATGTTCTTAAAGTGGTTAATTTCATAACAGGGTCCAAATGGAAACATGTATAAAAAACGAGGGTTTAAAACAAACTTTTGTTGGCTTCGTTTAGATAATCTGCTAGCTTCAGCTGCTTGCTTTCTTGCAACAAATTCCTCTCTTTTTAAAACCTAAAATATAATTATCAGAAAGACAAAATTATGTAAAAAATATTTTTCTCTCTACTATATCATCTTGAATAACAATCATTGTCTCATATTGTATCATCTCCCTATTTCTTAAAAAATGGCTAATATAAGCCATAGACTTGTTCATACAATGCAATCGCCTACATGTACAAGAAAAATTTGAAACCTGGTATTAATTATTGCATATTGTTGAAATATTTTTCTGTATTGCAGAAGTGCATTTATTAAAGCATGCATACATTTTTGAAATGATGTTTTGCACAAAGAATGTTTCAAAAGAGTTTCGTTAGGTCTTTATTCTTCTTTAAAATTGGTTGCACCAATATCCATTCCTAAAAGAGTTTATCAAACTTACCTCGCCACTACCACGATAACCAAGTTCAACAAGCTGCCTTGCTAACTCTTCATCCTAGATATATGTTCAAACTATGGTATAACACATTGTTGTCAAAGCATGTAAGGTACACACTGATTTTCTTTAACAACATATGTAAAAACAAATGTTCCATCAAAAGTTTTAAAAAGAAATATGAAAATAAAGACATCTGCTATTGGAGGGCTACCCATACCCTCGTTAGGAATTAAATTTAAGTATTATAAGCTTGATATAGAAAACTTGTGTATTTCTAGGTGCACAATATTTATGCGGGTTTAAAATGTATTACTAGGACGGAATTAGTTAAGATGTGGTATACCGTAAATGATTGAATAACCGCAGGGGGCCTTTATTCAAAAATTGACGTTTTAGGGGTGCGTTTAATCGACAGGGGCGTTAAATTGACAGGGGCGTTTATTACAAAAAAACAAAAATTTGATAAAATGTGCAATTTGTTGTTTGTACATTTTGACTTGAATTGCCGGAAAAATAAAAACGAAGATTGTAAATTTCCCATTAAAAATAGAATTGAATCTGTTTAGTACAACTTAATTTTTCTTTTTACTGGCAATGGGAAGCGATTTTCAAGGGTGTTTCAAGGCAAGAACACTGCATACAGGCCCTTTTGTAGTCTGTATATGTCTGTATTAAGACTGATCAGTTCTAATAAGGACCTTGTACGGATTGTTTTTGTGTATTGGGGAGAGAGAAGGGTATTATGAGCGGAAGGGGGGCGTTTATTCAAAATCTTCTGTCTGAAGGGGGGGACGTTTATTCAAAAATCCATTTTTGGGGGGGAGGAGGGAGTTTATTCCACAGGGGCATTTATTTGACCAAGGGCGTTTATGCGATCATTTAACGGTAGGGAGAAAAATTAATTATACATGCCTAATTTTTACTTCATATCTTATTATGCTGTTTTATTCTAGCTAGGTGTATTTACACATTCTAATTTCCTTTTTTAACAAACTAACTTTCTTGTAGTAGATGCTTAGCATTTTTTAGTAATGTACATATTTAAAGATGAAGAAATTAAGTATTTTCTTCTAGATGCTAAATGCTGATCTGAAATTCCTTGTCTGATGTGCAAAACAGTACAATAAAAGTTGTAGTGAGTATAGTCAGAAACAAGAACTGTTCTATATGTGTTGCAAATATTATCCATTTTTGAAATGCTTGGCTGGCCTGTCTGTGAACAGCACTGAACATTTTTAGGCGAATCGGTTAAGCAAACCAGTTTATAAGCAGTATGCCCCATTTGTTAACGTGACAAAACTATGCCCCATTCCAATGCAAATTTCTTAGGTTTGTTTTTAATTCTTTATTCTATTTTTGTGAACAATGAAAGCTGTTTCCATGCAGACTTCTGTGTTTGTACATTTTCAGTGGAAGGCTCCTTAGGCTTTGGAAACTTCGTTGCAGGAGAAAAGATGCTATAGCTTGCTGAAGAGAGGCATTTTAGGTTTTAGTAACAGTCATTTTTTGTAATGCTTTATGGATTTTTTCCACACAGGGGCTCATCTTCTAAGCAATATTTTTCCATGGCAAATTTTTTATATATATGTATATATATTTTCAATAAAAGTGACAACGCAAAGCACTGTTTTATCTTAATCTCAACCGACCCACATACTGTACATATCGCCACCATCAAAAATATGTTCTGTTCGCGTCCTGAAGACCCTGCAAAAATGAGTCGGTCGGAGGTCAGGCGTATTCTTTCCCGGGATTTTCAAATCTGAGCAAGCAAATTCGTTCCCAGGGCCAAGACAGTATAGCACCACTCGACATCGTTTGTAGACTATTTTTCGCCACCCTGTAAACTGTCAGTAGCCACAGGAGTGCCCTTAAGAAATTAATTTTTACTGAAATTAATTTACACAAGTTTTTGTCAATTTTGCATAAATTAGTTCTGGCGAAAAAAATTTTTCTTTTTGAAAAATATCTCGCAAAATTTTCTCCCTGTCTTTTTCCGACTTACCGACTCGGGTTTTTATTACCAAAAGGGAGTCGGTCGGAGGACGCAAACGCAAGATATTTTTGATGACAGCCTAAGGTCGGCTGTGGTACAAGGGCAAGTTCATAAATATCAAACACTGATTTGGACATTGCAAAAAAGCAAAATTTCCTCATAATTTGTTTATAAATCCGCTTGGTTTGCTAAAATTTTCAGGGATGCTGCGTATAAGTTAGTCAAAATACCAAAAAAAAACTGTTGTGGTAGATGATCTTGATAAAAAAGTAACATTGTCAGCAATTTATCATTTCTTTGGTTATCCCTGTGTTTTTAATTTCCTTATCATTTAGTGGTATATTTACTAAAAAAAAAATCAGGACACAAATATATCAGAGTATTTGAACAATATACTGATAAACTTTTAACAAACAAAAATTATTGAAATGTCAAAATGAAACTCAGTTTTTAATTTAGATAGATGTCCTGTATTTTGTAAAGAGCATTAAAATCATATCAAGTCTTCTTTAATAATGCCTGAAAACAATTTTAGAGGTAATAAAATGATAAAATCTTAACAATTTAAATAACCAAACTCTACTTTAATATTGCCTTTTTAAGTTTTTTTAGACTGTTGTGTTAGACTCATTGAGTATTGAGTGCATAAATGGTTACTGCCACATATGGTTGACAATGTTTACTATATATGTTTACCATACTATATATTTAATGAATGAATTGGACAGGATTTGGTTACAAAATAACTAGAAGTGGAGTATTTAGATTTGTTAAGAAATAATCACATTTTTGCTCTACATGGGATATATATTCAGTACTACTTCAGTTAACTGTATTTTCATAAAATAATTACAAGTCACAAGCTGATAAAACCTAACAATTTTGTAGCTTTAATGTTTTATATTTTTATCAATTTTGTGTCCTGGAAATAAAAAATATGCAAAATTGCGCAGAAAGTTCCTAAAAACATCATATTCAAAGCAAAATACTCATAATAACTCATAAAAATAAGGAGTTTAGAGGATTTTTATATCAATTTCAAAATTCTGGGCTTGTTAATTTTTTATCAATTTATTGTTCCTGGAACAAGCTATAATAACTATGTTAATATATGCTGTTATGAAACAGGGATTTCATATTCAGGAACTTTTGACTATAATTCTAAGTCTAAAATCAAATTGGTTTTTTAACTTATTCTTCATAAAGATGTTCTGATAAACTTAAAACAACTGATACCAATGTCCAAAAATCATTAAAATATGGTCTGATATTAATGAACTTGTCCACAAATCAAAAACGTTTTTCTCAAGGCAAACCCAATGACAAATGTGGTAATTGAAGACATAACAAGCCATCCAAGCTAATCATATTTTTGCAAAAATATACATGGAGATTGGTAGCTCAGTCAGAAGAGCACTCAACTCATGTCTAAAAGGTTGTGGGTTTAATCCCCACACAACTATTGTCTAATTGGGCAGAAATTTCCACCTTTGTGGTCCCTCCTGGTAACAATTGATAGGGTATGGCTAACAACAAAAAATATAAAATCACTAGTACTGCTAGCTACATAAAGAAACCTCGCTATACTTAGCGACTGCATCTTTTAGATAGATATTTTACATGGCTAGCCTCGCTAATATCGAGGGATATACCCTGTCTATTTCCATCACCATCGCTTAGATGAAGAGTCCTAGAGTATTTAATGCTTATTTTAAGCTATGCAGACCCAATACACTGGCTCACAGTTTCCAAAAATACTGCACAGGCATATCATAGCATTACGTAATGCACATGCACGCGCAGAAAAGGCAGTAAAGAATGTAAACAAACAACGTAGAAATACAAGTCCCTATCTTGTTTTTGCCTCGGAAATCAAAAAAATCACCCAACTAAGCTTTGATATGATAAAAAACAAATAATAATGCCTCTACCTAGATGTAATAATTTTTTTTTCAGCTATAATTCATCTATGCATAACAAAATTAAGGCGAATGCATTGCCAGAGAAACCGAAGATCACTGTTTCGTTTTCCATCTTTGTTTTAAAACAGAGAAAGCAGTGTAAATAACAGATCAAGAGAAACAAAGTAGATATCTATTTATAAATAGATATCTACGCGCACGTGGGTTTTTTTGCGATTACTTTCTCTTTCGATTTTTATCAGTGAAAAAAAATATACAGTTAATTTAACTATGTCATCGAACTTAGAGGCATCCCTTTATAAGGAAAATACATTGAAAGATTTTAAAATGTGGAGTGAAAATGCCCTAAAAACTTATTTAAATCTTCTCGCCAATTCAACTGAGGGGGATTTTGTGTGACTTGTGTAATGGTGGGTTTCACTTTAGTTGTGTTAAGATAAGGACTGAAGAAGATATTCCATTGGACTCTGATTCTTTCCTATGTATTAAATGAACACAAGTAATACTATAATTTTTTTTTAATATATAAGTATATATATATAAGAAATAAATACCTTATAAAAATATAAAATATCTTTTTTATTTACAAATCTTGAATATATATATTCATATATACATTAGATAATAGATTTTCCAAGGCTACATAACGCTCCACACACAATAACATCATCAAATAGTTTAATCATACTGATTTGGTAAGATACAAAATGACTTGAGTTTTCTAATAACCTGTTCAACGAGGATTCTTAAATAAAACGTTTTTTGCCTTTGAATTCCCTGAGCGAAAGATACTTTACTGCATTTTCTGCGCATGTGTATTACATGTTATGATATGCGCATGCAGTATTTTTTTTGAAACTGTGAGCCGGTGTATTAGGGCCCGCACTCTACTAAACAACTCCTGGCAACATCCAACGGCACACACATGGAGCCATCTCCCCAATTTCCCTCACATAGCTTGGGTTAACCCTGGGCTAGTGTAACATTCACCCGCCCATGTTGAATCACCTTTGTTTGTTATGAAGATGTTTTTAAAGTCTAAAATAGAAATCTGTCCTTGGTTATGTGGAAATTATCCCTCAATCAGTGTTTTCTTGTCTTTAACTACCAATCTCATGTCAGAAGTGCACACTTTTACTTTGGTTCCCGGTGTCTTTTCTTTATCATCACATCATCACCCTACCTAACTTTAACCCATGCTTTTTTCATCATCACCATCGTGCAAGTAGGAGAAAAGATAAAAAAGCAGCATTAAGGAAAGGATAAAAAATTGACCTACCTCCAAATAATACAAATCTAGTGGTGTAATCTGGCTGTCTAGAAAGTCTTCATAGGAAGCAAACTCGGTGACAACATTGTCTGTGGCTGCCACACTTTCGTCCTCCATATTTATTGTTTACTAGTAACTCTATGGTGCTACGGAAGCACGAAATTTCAAGTCAAGACTCCACACACGAACGTTTGTCGAAAAGGACTTGATATGAACGATAACATAAGCTTGCTCAAATGGAATCTACACATTCTCGAATTTTATCACAATCCATCGTTTATATACCCTTCGTTTGCTGATGTCCATAGTGGTCCCAATATTAATCGTTTTTATCAGGTGATCTGATTGAGCAACTAAATTGTGCCTTTAAAAAAAAATTATTTTTTAGCCCCAAATCAAAATTTGAATCAAATTTTCTCTATTAATACAACTAATTTGAATCATCTAGATGGAGAAATGTCAAAAAAAACAAAGAATAAATGTAAACACAATTACACGCAATACCGTTTGTAAGCTTGCGCCACAAGTGTTAACAAAGGGCGCTAAATTGCTATATTTTTACCGTTTTTTTACATCCATCATCAGTATGGTGTAATCCTTACCTGTGGATGACTAATGTCATCCTCAGTAAGGTATGTGATGACATGGAGCTGAATGATCTATATGATTATACGCTCTGGGCCTAAAGGTCTACAACACCCTTTATGGTCTAAGTCTGATCACCATCTTATTACAAATAAAGAATTGAGCCTCATTGTGTTAAATATATAGAATTGCGAAGGAGATATTTGGCGAAATCCAGGTTACCTCACGTGGTCGGCATCATCTTTCAGCAATCGTAGGTAGTGGTGATTATAAGGATCAATGTGTTGGTATTCTGGTTGATTGACGGGTGACTAAGTTAAAATTATTGCTAAAGATCGCTGAAATTGCTTCCCAAGCACCCTATAAAGTATACACGCACGGTTACAATTTTTTTTTATACATATTTCATCAGAATTGTCGCTGATATTAGTTAGTATACTAACCCAGGTGAGGAGGTTTTGTGAGATGACATTATACCAGCTATCACCGGTGATAATCTGTCTTTAGACATTGTTTGACGTTAAAGATGAAAAAGTGCAAAACATCAAATAGCCGATGAGTGGTCAGCAAAGAAAGTTACTTCTGATCCATCAGAAACCAGAAAGCTCAATTGGTTGACAACGCTACCTTTGTTTGATTTCAAATATGCATTAACTAAGAACGAAATTTGAGATGCGGTTAGGGTGAGGTATGGCGGCAACCTCCAAATTTTCCGACGCGACGTGCCTGTGGAAAAAGTTTAATTGCTAGCATTCAATGTTTTGTAAAAATGCGGTTTTGTTATGCAGCGACACAACGATCTTCGAAATCTGACGGCGATATCGTTGGGTGAGGTTAACAAGGATGTAGAAATTGAGCCAGTGTTGAATGATTTGGCTGGTGAGGCGTTTGAAGAGAGGACAGCAAATAGACGAGTTGGTGCAAGACTGTGTTTTGGCTAAAAGTTTAAAAAACGTTTGTGTATATCAGAATTTTTGATCCAGGTTCTAAAAGATCCGAAAACACCATCAAACAATGCTTCGCGAAAAACGAGTTGGAGAAAAAACGCCAATATAATAATTGAATCGGAAATGTGAAATAGATCAACTTCTCTTCGTTTTCTCAATCAATTGTGGTATGGCAAACTAAGTATATTTGCTCAGTAAAAACGGAACGTTTCGTTCAACAACTTTACCTCAGTGAAATTTATATTCGGAGGTCTCTGGAACTCTTAAAAAATTGCTGATGTCTCACAAATATGACATTTCATAACTCAACGCCAAACGAAATAGCTGAATAGCGTGTGCGGCTTTAAGCGTTTTTCTCAAGCGTCATTGAAGCAGAACTTCTAGAAGGAGAATAAGACTAAAGCAGGTCGAAACTGGTAATTACTCAGAAAAATAACGCAAAGTCCAAACATTTTCGGAGTTCACCTTTCAGAGCACTGAGTACTAGTGGTTTAATTAATTTAGCATTTCTAAGCATAAGACCTTGTGATAAGTCTTTCAGAAATGCCATGATTAAAAGGCGTTAAATACAAGTCAAGTGGTTGAAAAGATACTTGAGGTCGTTGAACATGGTTGCTATGGGCGCTTGTTTACCGGATTGTAAAATATGAACTGAAATTTATCATTAGCACTACTTTTCCGCTGTATTCTAAGATAAAATTGGTGTTTAAAAATAGATAAAAGACAGTTCTTAATATTTGGCCATTTTTTTCTAAGGATAACTCCTCCTGCCTTAACAGTGTGGACTGAATTATCTAAAATATATTTCGCGCATAGTGAAGACTGAACTTCCAAATCAAAGAGATTTTATTCTTCACCTTTTATGTAAATACTTATGTATTTATTGGTTTATTTTCATTGCTTCTAAGTTTTTGTATAACATAGTGCCGTAAATGTTTATTTACTTTTTCCCATCTATGTGCAGGAACATATCCTTGGCAACAAGTTAAGTCAATTTTTTAAAAAAATAGATTATAAAATGTTTTTCTAAGCTTAAGCTTCTTATTATATACTATTACATTATTTTTTGTTTGTCACATTAGTGTGACTAAATGCAGAGAAACAAAACAAATATTTTTCATTTATTGGTGATAGAAGATCTGTATAAATTTGTCTCCAGCGAAATCTACTGAGTGTACAGAAATTGTGTACAAGAAAGGCATTGAAGAGACAATGTTCGTATTTTGCATATTCAAAGCTCGAACCTACGTACTTAAGCTAAGCTCTCCTGTACTTCAAAATTGTTTTATTTGATAAAGTTGCTTGAAAAGTTGAAGTACAAGTTTGTTGCTTTTGTCTCATGTGAGGTATTCAATATCGCGTCTTTTTTCCTAAATATTCCCTCAATCAGTGTTTTCTTGTCTTTAACTACCAATCTCATGTCAGAAGTGCACACTTTTACTTTGGTTTTCGGTGTCTTTTCTTTATCATCACATCATCACCCTACCTAACTTTAACCCATGCTTTTTTCATCGTCACCATCGTGCAAGTACGAGAAAAGATAAAAAAGCAGCATTAAGGAAAGGATAAAAAATTGACCTACCTCCAAATAATACAAATCTAGTGGTGTAATCTGGCTGTCTAGAAAGTCTTCATAGGAAGCAAACTCGGTGACAACATTGTCTGTGGCTGACACACTTTCGTCCTCCATATTTATTGTTTACTAGTAACTCTATGGTGCTACGGAAGCACGAAATTTCAAGTCAAGACTCCACACACGAACGTTTGTCGAAAAGGACTGGATATGAACGATAACATAAGCTTGCTTAAATGGAATCTACACATTCTCGAATTTTATCACAATCCATCGTTTATATACCCTTCGTTTGCTGATGTCCATAGTGGTCCCAATATTAATCGTTTTTATCAGGTGATCTGATTGAGCAACTAAATTGTGCCTTTAAAAAAAAATTATTTTTTAGCCCAGAATCAAAATTTGAATCAAATTTTCTCTATTAATACAAAATCATCTAGATGGAGAAATATCAAAAAAAACAAAGAATAAATGTAAACACAATTACACGCAATACCGTTTGTAAGCTTGCGCCACAAGTGTTAACAAAAGGCGCTAAATTGCTATATTTTTACCGTTTTTTTACATCCATCATCAGTATGGTGTAATCCTTACCTGTGGATAACTAATGTCATCCTCAGTAAGGTATGTGATGACATGGAGCTGAATGATCTATATGATTATACGCTCTGGGCCTAAAGGTCTACAACACCATTTATGGTCAAGTCTGATCACCATCTTATTACAAATAAAGAATTGAGCCTCATTGTGTTAAATATATAGAATTGCGAAGGAGATATTTGGCGAAATCCAGGTTACCTCACGTGGTCAGCATTATCTTTGAGCAATCGTAGGTAGTGGTGATTATAACAATCAATATGTTGGTATTCTGGTTGATTGACGAGTGTCTAAGTTAAAATTATTGTTAAAGATCGCTGAGATTGCTTCCCAAGCACCCTATAAAGTATACACGCACGGTTACAATTTTTTTATATATATTTTATCAGAATTGTCGCTGATATTAGTTACTATACTAACCCGGGTGAGGAGGTTTTGTGAGATGACATTATGCCAGCTATCAACGGTGATAATCTGTCTTTAGACATTGTTTGACGTTAAAGATGAAAAAGTGCAAAACATCAAATAGCCGATGAGTGGTCAGCAAAGAAAGTTACTTCTGATCCATCAGAAACCAGAAAGCTCAATTGGTTGACAACGCTACCTTTGTTTGATTTCAAATATGCATTAACTAAGAACGAAATTTGAGATGCGGTTAGGGTGAGGTATGGCGGCAACCTCCAAATTTTCCGACGCGACGTTCCTGTGGAAAAAGTTTAATTGCTAGCATTCAATGTTTTGTAAAAATGCGGTTTTGTTATGCAGCGACACAACGATCTTCGAAATCTGACGGCGATATCGTTGGGTGAGGTTAACAAGGATGTAGAAATTGAGCCAGTGTTGAATGATTTGGCTGGTGAGGCGTTTGAAGAGAGGACAGCAAATAGACGAGTTGGTGCAAGACTGTGTTTTGGCTAAAAGTTTAAAAAACGTTTGTGTATATCAGAATTTTTGATCCAGGTTCTAAAAGATCCGAAAACACCATCAAACAATGCTTCGCGAAAAACGAGTTGGAGAAAAAACGCCAATATAATAATTGAATCGGAAATGTGAAATAGATCAACTTCTCTTCGTTTTCTCAATCAATTGTGGTATGGCAAACTAAGTATATTTGCTCAGTAAAAACGGAACGTTTCGTTCAACAACTTTACCTCAGTGAAATTTATATTCGGAGGTCTCTGGAACTCTTAAAAAATTGCTGATGTCTCACAAATATGACATTTCATAACTCAACGCCAAACGAAATAGCTGAATAGCGTGTGCGGCTTTAAGCGTTTTTCTCAAGCGTCATTGAAGCAGAACTTCTAGAAGGAGAATAAGACTAAAGCAGGTCGAAACTGGTAATTACTCAGAAAAATAACGCAAAGTCCAAACATTTTCGGAGTTCACCTTTCAGAGCACTGAGTACTAGTGGTTTAATTAATTTAGCATTTCTAAGCATAAGACCTTGTGATAAGTCTTTCAGAAATGCCATGATTAAAAGGCGTTAAATACAAGTCAAGTGGTTGAAAAGATACTTGAGGTCGTTGAACATGGTTGCTATGGGCGCTTGTTTACCGGATTGTAAAATATGAACTGAAATTTATCATTAGCACTACTTTTCCGCTGTATTCTAAGATAAAATTGGTGTTTAAAAATAGATAAAAGACAGTTCTTAATATTTGGCCATTTTTTTCTAAGGATAACTCCTCCTGCCTTAACAGTGTGGACTGAATTATCTAAAATATATTTCGCGCATAGTGAAGACTGAACTTCCAAATCAAAGAGATTTTATTCTTCACCTTTTATGTAAATACTTATGTATTTATTGGTTTATTTTCATTGCTTCTAAGTTTTTGTATAACATAGTGCCGTAAATGTTTATTTACTTTTTCCCATCTATGTGCAGGAACATATCCTTGGCAACAAGTTAAGTCAATTTTTTAAAAAAATAGATTATAAAATGTTTTTCTAAGCTTAAGCTTCTTATTATATACTATTACATTATTTTTTGTTTGTCACATTAGTGTGACTAAATGCAGAGAAACAAAACAAATATTTTTCATTTATTGGTGATAGAAGATCTGTATAAATTTGTCTCCAGCGAAATCTACTGAGTGTACAGAAATTGTGTACAAGAAAGGCATTGAAGAGACAATGTTCGTATTTTGCATATTCAAAGCTCGAACCTACGTACTTAAGCTAAGCTCTCCTGTACTTCAAAATTGTTTTATTTGATAAAGTTGCTTGAAAAGTTGAAGTACAAGTTTGTTGCTTTTGTCTCATGTGAGGTATTCAATATCGCGTCTTTTTTCCTAAATATTCCCTCAATCAGTGTTTTCTTGTCTTTAACTACCAATCTCATGTCAGAAGTGCACACTTTTACTTTGGTTTTCGGTGTCTTTTCTTTATCATCACATCATCACCCTACCTAACTTTAACCCATGCTTTTTTCATCGTCACCATCGTGCAAGTACGAGAAAAGATAAAAAAGCAGCATTAAGGAAAGGATAAAAAATTGACCTACCTCCAAATAATACAAATCTAGTGGTGTAATCTGGCTGTCTAGAAAGTCTTCATAGGAAGCAAACTCGGTGACAACATTGTCTGTGGCTGACACACTTTCGTCCTCCATATTTATTGTTTACTAGTAACTCTATGGTGCTACGGAAGCACGAAATTTCAAGTCAAGACTCCACACACGAACGTTTGTCGAAAAGGACTGGATATGAACGATAACATAAGCTTGCTTAAATGGAATCTACACATTCTCGAATTTTATCACAATCCATCGTTTATATACCCTTCGTTTGCTGATGTCCATAGTGGTCCCAATATTAATCGTTTTTATCAGGTGATCTGATTGAGCAACTAAATTGTGCCTTTAAAAAAAAATTATTTTTTAGCCCAGAATCAAAATTTGAATCAAATTTTCTCTATTAATACAACTAATTTGAATCATCTAGATGGAGAAATATCAAAAAAAACAAAGAATAAATGTAAACACAATTACACGCAATACCGTTTGTAAGCTTGCGCCACAAGTGTTAACAAAGGGCGCTAAATTGCTATATTTTTACCGTTTTTTTACATCCATCATCAGTATGGTGTAATCCTTACCTGTGGATAACTAATGTCATCCTCAGTAAGGTATGTGATGACATGGAGCTGAATGATCTATATGATTATACGCTCTGGGCCTAAAGGTCTACAACACCCTTTATGGTCAAGTCTGATCACCATCTTATTACAAATAAAGAATTGAGCCTCATTGTGTTAAATATATAGAATTGCGAAGGAGATATTTGGCGAAATCCAGGTTACCTCACGTGGTCAGCATTATCTTTGAGCAATCGTAGGTAGTGGTGATTATAAGAATCAATATGTTGGTATTCTGGTTGATTGACGAGTGTCTAAGTTAAAATTATTGTTAAAGATCGCTGAGATTGCTTCCCAAGCACCCTATAAAGTATACACGCACGGTTACAATTTTTTTATATATATTTTATCAGAATTGTCGCTGATATTAGTTACTATACTAACCCGGGTGAGGAGGTTTTGTGAGATGACATTATGCCAGCTATCAACGGTGATAATCTGTCTTTAGACATTGTTTGACGTTAAAGATGAAAAAGTGCAAAACATCAAATAGCCGATGAGTGGTCAGCAAAGAAAGTTACTTCTGATCCATCAGAAACCAGAAAGCTCAATTGGTTGACAACGCTACCTTTGTTTGATTTCAAATATGCATTAACTAAGAACGAAATTTGAGATGCGGTTAGGGTGAGGTATGGCGGCAACCTCCAAATTTTCCGACGCGACGTGCCTGTGGAAAAAGTTTAATTGCTAGCATTCAATGTTTTGTAAAAATGCGGTTTTGTTATGCAGCGACACAACGATCTTCGAAATCTGACGGCGATATCGTTGGGTGAGGTTAACAAGGATGTAGAAATTGAGCCAGTGTTGAATGATTTGGCTGGTGAGGCGTTTGAAGAGAGGACAGCAAATAGACGAGTTGGTGCAAGACTGTGTTTTGGCTAAAAGTTTAAAAAACGTTTGTGTATATCAGAATTTTTGATCCAGGTTCTAAAAGATCCGAAAACACCATCAAACAATGCTTCGCGAAAAACGAGTTGGAGAAAAAACGCCAATATAATAATTGAATCGGAAATGTGAAATAGATCAACTTCTCTTCGTTTTCTCAATCAATTGTGGTATGGCAAACTAAGTATATTTGCTCAGTAAAAACGGAACGTTTCGTTCAACAACTTTACCTCAGTGAAATTTATATTCGGAGGTCTCTGGAACTCTTAAAAAATTGCTGATGTCTCACAAATATGACATTTCATAACTCAACGCCAAACGAAATAGCTAAATAGCGTGTGCGGCTTTAAGCGTTTTTCTCAAGCGTCATTGAAGCAGAACTTCTAGAAGGAGAATAAGACTAAAGCAGGTCGAAACTGGTAATTACTCAGAAAAATAACGCAAAGTCCAAACATTTTCGGAGTTCAACTTTCAGAGCACTGAGTACTAGTGGTTTAATTAATTTAGCATTTCTAAGCATAAGACCTTGTGATAAGTCTTTCAGAAATGCCATGATTAAAAGGCGTTAAATACAAGTAAAGTGGTTGAAAAGATACTTGAGGTCGTTGAACATGGTTGCTATGGGCGCTTGTTTACCGGATTGTAAAATATGAACTGAAATTTATCATTAGCACTACTTTTCCGCTGTATTCTAAGATAAAATTGGTGTTTAAAAATAGATAAAAGACAGTTCTTAATATTTGGCCATTTTTTTCTAAGGATAACTCCTCCTGCCTTAACAGTGTACTAAAAAAACACACAAAACATTGGAAGGGTGTACAGCCGTGCCCGTCGCTTCTTATTGTTGTAGAAGGCATATACAATATGCATATAAAGAAATAGAAATTTTTAAATTTCTGTTTTACCACTCAATTTCCACATTTTATATAAATTCTTTGGGACAGGATGGTATGAAATAGACCAAAATACCTGATAAGTTGTTTTTAATTTACAAGCAGTGGCTTATAAAACTTTAGGGTGAACATTGTTGAAGACAATGGCATGACATATACTGATAGAACCGATCTTTGTTGTTTTAGATGTTATAACTGAAACTTTTATTTGACATTTTATGTTATTTTGCGAGGAAGGGCAATAGCTGCTGCTTTTTCTATATTTTGTAGAAATTCTTACTGAAGCAACATACCGAAATGACTGATCCTACTTCATTAAATTTTTGATGCGTTCCAAATCGTAGTTTTTTGAAATTTTGTGTAAGATTTAATGGGTAAGGACAACATACAAAATGTCAAAAGAACTGACTTTTGTTGAATCCGATGTACTCCCTACAACCATTCCTTTTTTTACACTTTGTGAAGCTTTTGTGAGGAAAGAGTGTATGCAATATCAGCGAAATAACTGATTATCGTTGCAAGCTGTTTTTCTTTTGCATTTTGGATTAAAATATTGTTTTAGAGGACATACGCAATAGATATATATATACCAAAATAATAAAATTTTGCAAACTTTGTTGTTAACCTCTTATCCTTTACAAGATAAACTTTTGTGGGAGACCGAGGATATGCAATGGACAAGAGAATTTAGGATTATTTAGAATTTGTATTTTGTGTTGCAAATTTGGTACAAAATTTGACATAAAATAAACTGTTAGATTGATTGTTGTTATTTTAACATGACTCATTATGACTCCAGTTTCACACCATACAAGCTGTTATTTTTTTATATATATTTTATGTAAAAATTTATGACAGAATACTATATGAGATTTGAAATTTTGTGTTAGACTTTACTGATGGTAAAACAGCATGCAAGTTGCTAAAAGGACTGATTTTTATTAATTTCGGGTTTAAAACCTTTTTTTTACATTTTGTAAAAGTTTGGTGAGGAAGGACCGTATGCAATATATCAAAAAACGTTTTATTGCATTGTAATTTATCCTTGCAATTCAGTTTTTTACATCTTAGATAAAAAATTTCTGCCAGAGGCACAATTTATTGTTTATTTTTCACATTTTGTGTCAACCTTTGGCAGGGTTTGCAATAAATTAACTGATTTTACCATATACATTGAGAGAGATTTGTCTTTGACATTGATCAGCTTTTTTTTGTATGTGACATTTTGAGTGATTTAAATTTTATGGGTGAGATGTATTTTGAAATGCTTTGGTAAACTTCTTTCCGAATAAATTTCGCATTTGTCAGATGGTCAGAGCAATTAATTTTAGTAGATTTAGATTGTAAATGTGACATATATACTGCAGTTGTTAGACACCTTCATTTTTTTGGTCATTTAAATAATAATGCAAAGGTAAGATGCGCACTGCTGTATTGTTTGTTTTTTGATGGACGTATATCTGATATATGAATTAAATAATAAATACAGTGGATTCTTCCAAGGGAAACAGCTAGTATATA
This sequence comes from Hydractinia symbiolongicarpus, assembly GCF_029227915.1. NCBI lineage: Eukaryota > Metazoa > Cnidaria > Hydrozoa > Anthoathecata > Hydractiniidae > Hydractinia > Hydractinia symbiolongicarpus. Next base: position 18,613,754 of record NC_079880.1, read on the forward strand.
ATATTACGCTAAACGCGTCTGTATATGGCAGGTAAGGTGTATAGGTTTTCTGTAGATAATGCATATTATCTTGAGATCGAAAGTAATACATGTATTGCACCTATACACTTCATTCAAATAAATGACCTGCGTGTTCACATCATATTTCAACAAGTCGTGTAGTAGGTTCGTTTGCGAAGCTTACAAAGTAATTATTAACGCTAGCATAAAAAAATAATAAAAAGAGACGATGTTTTGTTGTGAAACAATTTTGTAACTTGTTTGCTCAGTAAAAAATTTCATGTGTAATATTCATCGTCACTTTTGTATCACTTTGAACCTAACAACTGTTACTTAACTGTCACCGTCTTTTCATCAGTTTAGCATGGGTGAGTTTTAGAGCAAAACTTTCGCAATCCTTCGATTGACTTTAAGATGCGAAAATTTACCCGAATAGAGAGCAAGGTTTCTGTCAAATTTTAAACTCAGTTATACCCTGTATAGCCAATGTATCGGTCTGTGTTACAACGTCATACTTAGTGCTGTTCGAATCTTGTGTGATTTTTTCGTGTTTAAAAGTCGATCATTTCTACGTTAAAAATACTCGCGAAAACCCTACTTAAATGTAATCACCTTACTAGACTGAAATCAGCTATATATGTTCTTGAAAGATTCTGAACTTTAGAAACGCGTGAGCTAACTAATTTCTCGCCATTTCCAAACCAAACATAGTACCGAAGCCGAGATCAACATTGTTTTAATAAATCTAGCATTTTTCAGTTTCAGATAGACCAACAATGGCAACGTGTGGGTATCAAAATATTGTATTCACATATTCTCTTTCTTGTCAATTACAAGTTAAGGATCATTTGTAATTCTAGTGCCAAATAAAACCTTGCATTTCAACCTTTTGAACGAAGCTTGACTCTTTAATACTTAATACTGGCCTGCAGGAAAACTAAAACAAACATGAAAAATCACACGGCTGATGAACGTAAAACTCACACAAGCAAACTATCCTTTCCCACAGAGGAGGTTGATTTTAGACGCGGTGTGTCGAATCTGCATCTATCAAAATCATTATTAGAAGATTATTAGATAAAGAATTTATTGGAGAAAAAAACACATGCCACTTCAAAATATACAAAAGAATCTTTAAAGTTTTCTTAATAATTTCCTTCTGATAAGGGATTTGACTTCTTTATTTCTCCAAATGCATATAGAAGTACTTGTGAATGAATTGCTGCACAACACTATCACCATCCCGAATGATGCATTCGACAACTTATCTTGCTTAATCTCTTCAAACGCTGTCAGTGTAAGCCGTATTGCAATATAAACTGAGTAACAAGACACCTGCGAAATCAGCAAATAACTCACTGTCCGGATTAAACGTTTACTGTAATGAACCTGGTTTCTTCCTGTATGTTGCCGATCCCTGACTGATATTGACTGCTTGTGAACAAAATACATCAGACGAGTGTAAGCTACAGTAATAGCCGCTATGCCAGCTATAGAAACACCGATAAAAAGCAAATCCAAATATGTATCTAAATATATATTATCAGGAAGCCTCACGAGCATTGGTTTAACGATCTGTGGCAGTGCCAGTAATAACACCATGATTAATACCGGCACCACTAAACGTTTTAGTGTAATGTTGTAATTATATACTGCTTTTATATACATATCTATAGCCATTACAAACGTTACACTTCTTCTTCTTCTTCTTCTTAATTTATTTAACGTCGGAGAAATAACTATGTACATATAGCTTCCTGATATAAAAAAATAAATAAATACATACTTATAAATATACAGGAAACTAATCAAATCCGACAAAAATTTGTTTATGGTTTTATGAAAAATGTATAAAAATTAAGAAAAAATATTTAAATAGACCGAGTGACTGAAATCATACTCCTTTAGTTTCGTTTTAAATTTTTTAAGGCTGTTACAACTTTTCAATTCGGAAGGTAAAGTATTCCAAATTTTAGGCCCCAATGAGCGAAGACATTTTTCCCCAAAATTTTTTGTATTAAAGTTCAATGTTTTAAGATTATTTAAATATTGACTTCGTACTGGCCTGTTTGTTTCGCTGCGTTGAAAGATGTCTAACATAAATGGCGGATTTAAATTATTAAGAGATTTAAAAATCTCTATACATAGATTTCGTATTCGCATAATTTTCATGTAGTTACTTTTGTTCTTGGTAGAAATGTACCTTTCTTTTCTCTCTGAATATCCGCTATCTACAAATTTTAGGGCTCGCTTATGGAGTTTTTCGACCCTAGAAAGTGATTTTGAAGATGAGAAATTCCAAATAAGTGGACAGTAGTTAAAGTTTGAATACACAAAGCTTTCTGCTAAGACACTCTTAGCTTTAAAAGGAAGTATGTTTTTAAATCTATACAAAGCATTTAGTTGCGCAGATGCTTTCTTGCAAACCTCATTTAAGTGCTGATCAAATCTAAGGTTATTGTCAATTTTAACTCCTAACAGTTTGACTGTGTCTTGCGAATATATGTTTTTATCTCCGATTCTTATCAGTTTACTACTTGTGTTTTCTATCCTATCTTTGCTGATTATAATGCATTGAAATTTGTCAGGGTTAGCAATCATTTTATTTTCATGTAGCCATGCTAACGCCTGCTCAGACTCACCTTCTAAAATTTTAATGAGGTTTGGAATTGAATTGGAAAAGCTTGACAATGTATTATCATCAGCATAGTTGTGTAGGTCACTTCTGGTTATAAAAAGAAAAATATCGTTAAGAAAAATATTAAAAATTATCGGGCCTAAGATTGATCCTTGCGGCACGCCTGAAAGAATCATTTGGAAAAGACTGTAGTGTCCGTTTATACGAGTAGATTGTTCTCTGTTTGTTAGGTATGACAGGACAAATTTCAGGGCATTAATTTCAAATCCATATGCCTCAAGTTTAGCGATTAGTAAATCATGTGGCACACAATCGAATGCTTTTGATAGATCCATTAAGACTGCACCAACCACGTAATTCTTATCAAGTTTTTTTTTCCATTCTTCTAGTAAACGAATTAAGACATGCTGTGTGTTATAGTTTTTTCCGATAGGCTGACAAAAATATTGAAAGTTTCGATTCTATGAAAGACATGATTTGATCCTTCATTATGTTTTCATAGAATTTTGAAAATACATTCAACACACTGACAGGTCTAAAATTTTTAATGCTATGTTTGTCTTTGCCTCCTTTGTCAAGAGGTGCTACCGTTGCACGTTTGGCTCCATCGGGAAAAATATTCAATTTTATGCTGCTGTTTATAGCATTTTTCAATGGGCCAATCAGATATTCACTAGCTAACTTCACAAGCTTTGGGGGTATTTTGTCTCTACCTGGAGAGGAATTTATGTTTAAATTAGTAAAAAGTTTTTTGATTGTGTTGTCATCTACCTCCTCAAAGTTAAAAAAATTTATATTTTCGTTGCAGGCTTTAATTTTGACAATACTCGGATGACTCTCGTATGTTTTAATTATCTCATTAATTAGTCTCTCTTTGTCTAAGGAATTTCGATAATCAATTGATATTGGCTTGGTTCCACTACTTTTTTCTACAATGTTAATATAGTGTTCATTAAATAATTCAGCAAGCTCACTGTCATTGGTTATCTGAGCACCATCTTTGATAATCATAATGTTATCATTGTTCAAACCACTTTTATTGGTTATAAACGGCTTAATAGTTTTCCAAAAAGTTTTATTTTCTACAATCCCAGAATCTATAACATTTTTAAAATACATTTTTATGGCTTTCTTTCTGAGTCCAACACACTTATTTCGTTGTTTTTTATAGTTAATCTTGTTTTCTTCAGTAGGATCTTTATTGTATCGGTTTTTAAATCTTGACCTGGTATAAATGGCTTGCCTAAGTTCTTTATTCATAAAAGGTGCTTCATTTCCCCTGAGCAGTTTCTGTTTTAACGGGGCATGCTTTTCAATAATAGAACTAAACGTTTTTGTCAAGTGGTCGTAATTTGAAGCAGGGTCATTTTCATTAAAATCAAAACGTGTATTCCTAACATCAGAAAGAAACTTTCTCTTATCAAACTTTCTGTTACTTCTATAAACAATTAGTTTTGGTTTCAATCTTACCAGATGAGATCTTAGGAAAGTTGTAATCATCAGATGATGGTCACTGAGTCCAGTCTCAGTAACCATAGTGTTTTGAAAAGACCTTTGTTTATTTGTTAAAATAACATCAATTGATGTTCCTTGTTCACTTGCAAAACATGTTTTGTCTTTGACTAAGTTTTTTAGGTCAAAAGTATCGCAAAGAGAAGTTATGTAATGATAATTTATTATTTCGTTTTTATTATGAGTATCAATGTTTATGTCCCCCATCACAATGATGTTATCACAAAATGAGAGTGTTTTGTTTAGAATTTTCTCCAAATCTTCAAAGAAACTTTGAAGATTAGAATGACGTGGTGGACGATAAAGGGTGATAATAGTCCATTTTTTGTTTCTGACGTTTAGCTCAGAACATATAATTTCATTACTTGTAAGGTTAGCTATGTTTATTTGCTTACAAACCACTCCCTTTTTTACATACTCAATTAGCCCACCCCCATTTTTATCCCGATCTTTTCTAGATCTTAATTCATAATCATCAATAGTAAATTGACTATTTGGAAAAGTACTATCTAATTTTGTTTCAGATAATACAAAATAATCTGGAGCAAATTTCACAAAGATTTCCCTTAAGTCAATTATTTTTTTCCTTAAACTATTTATATTCAAATATCCTATCAATAGATTGAAAGGATTTTTGATTCTAATATCACAGACATTTTTCAGAGAATTTTGTAAATTATATGTAGAATCATGTGATTGGTCAGTCTCAAATTGATCATTTAATTCCTTATTGCATTCAGAAGAAGTAACCCCATATGGATGTGTTACACCCTGGGAGCAGGATGCCGTAAGTTCAGTGCTTATCCTATCAGAAATCAGTATACATTCGTTTCTATAAAATCCAGACCTAAAAAATTATTTATATAAAATAAGAAATTATTAGCTAACAAAACTTTACCACTTTCCATTAGATGTAATCCATCTTTCCATAAATTAGATTCCATAATATTACTATTGTCGATAAAAATATAGCCATATTTCTTTGCCTCGTTCTCAAGTATATGATTTAACGATTTGATAAACTCAAAATCAATACGAGTACAGATAATAACACTTGAAATAAAAACTTTTTCGACGCCATGATCGATGTATACGCGTGATAGTTTGATTATTTTTTCTGCAATTTCATTAACTGATGATTTATTTCTCTTTATATCCAGCAAGTCGTTTATTCCAACATGCACAACTACTATTTCTGGATTCTCATCTACTAAGGTTGGTAGAGAGTAATGACCCAAATTTTTAATATTTGAACCAGGAAAAACTTTAAATCTTGCATCACCGTTTCTCAAATGATTATTGAATTCTCGAGTATTTATGCCTTTTGCGATGCTATCACTGATAATTCTAATCTTCTTTTTATTTTTACGGGTTTCAGATGATTTGATGTTATGTTGTAAAAGATCTCTTTCTGGAGAAAGGTTAATAACGGGATTTGGTCTTCTTATAGATTTATTTGGTTGTGGTGGTGCGTAACTTTGATTATTCGTAAGTGGTTGTGCGTCATAGTGATTATTGTTGTTTTGTTCGTTCTGAAGTGTACTAAACCGATTTGAAAGACTGAATCTATTATTATATCGTTTCTCTATTTTTCCCGAGGGACCTTTCTTTACTTCGTTCCAATCATTGGTTTCTGATTTGTTTTTAATTTTTTCATAATTATTTATGTTTATGTCTTGTAACAAAACGTCCCTCAACAAACTTTGAGATTCTTTTATCTCGTTTTTTAAAAAATCGTTTTCTTCCTTCAAGTGAACAACCAAATCATTTACCATATTTCTTCTTAATTTACCGACTTCATACGAGACGTATTCTTTCAGGTCCGATACCATTTTAACTATTTCTTTTAAAACTTCAAAGTTTTTAACCTGTTGTAGTTCCTGAGCGAGAAGATCGAGGTGGTCTACTTTTTCATCTGGTTCTTGGATATCATCTTCTCCTTCTTCCCTATCAACACTCGTAATTTTGCCAGTAAAAATGTTTTTACTTATCCTATAGCTAGGTAATCCTCGTCTGTTTATGAGAAAAAGTTTATCAGTATCGCAAAGTCGTTGAACAGTATATTTTACCTTTTCTGGACTGAATTCTTTCGACTCAACAATAATACTGTCCATATCTGCACGTTTCTTTCTTCCATGAATATTTTTAATAGATTGCAAAACGCTTTCTTCTAATGTTTCCATATCCTCGGTGTAATTTACTAAGATATCTTTAGCCGCCATCTTTCAACCTCAACTTAATCCTTTCGCGGGAGGGTATAATCCACGAAATAACGGGTACCGACTTTCATACAACGCAGTTTGGGAACCAACCACCAACCAATAGAGTTGTCGGTATGATTAGACAACAATAGGATATCACAAACAGTATTTCCAGTTGCCAAACAGTAACGAGAAATATGTATGATGGTAAAGCAGATATACCAACTAACAAATCAGCGCTACTTAATAGTAGAAATAACTTCTGAGGTTTTGTTTTTGTCTGATGTGTTACTTGTAGACAGGATAAAAACAATAAATTGACTGTTAGAATCGACAAAGATAAAAAGGTTGATGTTGCTGCCCATGGAATCAAAGCAGAATCTGTTGGTCGTCCTCGAGATGATAAAACGAAACTGTTGTATCTCATAATAGTCATGTTTTCCATAATTATATCTTTAAGACGTTGAAAATTTAAATCGTATAGAAAGATGAATTATCTTCTGTACCGTGGATCATAGTTTGCGAACGAGCATTTACGTCTGTTTCCAAAAGCATGTCTATTCTCGACTAACTTAAAAGTGTATTACAATGAGTTTATATACTGTTTTTGTTCACTTAATTGTCTGCCTCGTCTTTCATTTTATTTCTGGAATCTTCGTTATTTATATTATAATAAATTTAATTATATTGTTTTTTATATGCCACTATGAACGGAATATTACTAAAAAAACTGATCAATAAAACTTTCTAAGCGTTATGTTTTATTTCTATAGTTATTAAAATAACTAATTTTTAATAAAAAATAAAAAATTATAAAGAACAAAATAAAACAGTAACAAGTCAATTAGCAGTATAATGATTTGTTAAAAAAATGAAATGATATTTTTTTAACCGTGCAATATCATGCGATGAATACCAAAGCAAAACGAAATAAAGTAACGCAAACCAAAGTCATGAGAAGAAAAACAAATCAAAGTCAAGAAAAGCAATGCGAATCGAATAGTTGTTTCTAGACTTGATATCACTTATAAATCGAACTTTGAAGAAAAAGGTATTTCCTGAAACATTGTTGGCTGATAAACCCTATCGTTTGGTCAATGTGAAAGTCGAAATCGTTTCAACCACTCGCATTGTTTACTGACACGTCCATTGAAATATATTAGCTAAAAATTTCTACCATCAGCAATCAGCATTAGCAAGTGCGTTGTTGTTAGCGTTTCATGTTTCCACAATGGATGTTCCCGCTTTTTATACGAAATAAGCAGCGCAAATCTTAAATAAAGAAACAACAAGATGTAGATTCGCCAATTTGAATTTTTTGTTTATTTCGTTTTACTTTTACTAATATATTATATTTAATGTCTATAGGTCGATTTGGACGGGATTACATCATTTCTGGATGTTTTAGTGTCACACTGAACACTTTCGTTCGTTATTTCTTTCCCATATTCCCACCCAGTGCACGTAACTGTCGTTAAATCTCTGCAAGAGGTATAAAACATTTGTGTTACGTGCACGTAGCAACAAAATATTTGAATGCAATAATTCATAAAGTTAAGAAGTTTTATCAGTTAACATAAAATTTTCATGCTGGCAATAGACATTCACCAAAGAGTTTGTTTGGTCTACCACAGCTTTGTCTTATTTGAAATCCTCACTTACAATTCTGACATATTTAAAATCATACCTTAAATAAATAACATTCTACGTGTTTGTTCAGTTTTAGCAATTACTTCGAAGAAAATAGGATATGTTTTCACCCCGATTTTATTGGACTAAGATTTTCCTTCGGACACTTATTCAAACGTGACCTATCATTTAGGAGGGGCGTTTAATTGCTTATTCACGGAATTCCGTGAAGTAAGGAATGAAATCTCATTCTAATTTTTCACTATTAAAAGAATTATGTTCTTCTATTGTTTGTTATAACACAAAGTTCGTCTCAAATCGCAAGTACAGATGTGACTGAAAATATATAATCCTTTTTATTTGTATTGTTAAAAGTCTAATAAAAAGAAAAGAAATATAAAATTTACAACTTAGCCAAAAAAAAAATTGTGATAAGAAAAATAATTGTAAAAAACGGAGAACAATAGTTTTATAGAATATTTGTAAATCAACAATTACAGATGGTCGTGGCAGATTGCAAATGTCAAATAATATCCAGAACAACATTGTTGCAGATATATATTACCAATAATAATATTTGTGTATACGTATCCACAAAAATTATAAAAATAATTATGAAAAGAAGTAACGCCAATGGAATTGAAAGTTATATTGGGAAAAGTTTTTATTATGTTGTTGTTTTGTTGTTCTTGTATTTTAACTTTCGTTTCCTTCGATGCTAGACTAGTGCCATGGTCTGCATCACCAAAACTACCGCTCAAAATTAGCTCGTAGTATTTTTCTGCTTGTTTTTGGGTTAACGCTCTAATTACGTTAGTTCATTGATACGAAACCAGAAAATTTCTGTTGTGGCTATCGATCGGGACACTATATTTATCAAGAAACGCTTGCGTTAATGTGTGAACCACATAAAGAATCGCTTTGTAGATTTGTAACAGCGGGGGCCGTTCCTTGTATTGTGTAATTTCCTCCTTATCTGCATTTTATAGTATAACGCATGTATGGGTTAATTTATCAGAAATGATTTTAAGTTGGAGTTTTTGAAGGCTTATTAGAAAGGCTTCAATCAATTGGCAACCTTACCAATTAAAAATATCTTTAATAAAACAAAACAAAACCGGAGTGATCTTCTTTAATATAAAAGAATTTAATACAAAATTCTTCAAACATGAAATCTTTGTATCATTAAAACCCGTATTTATGCGATACATTTTATCGACTAGTATCTCTGTAACAATACCTGTATTTATGCGATACATTTTATCGACTAGTATCTCTGTAACAATACCCGTATTTATGCGATACATATTATCGACTAGCTTCTCTGTAACAATACCCGTATTTCTGTTTGTTAAAAGTGGTTGCGTCACAGCTTTTTTTAATTCCCACGTAAAAATTTTATAACTTTGTGTTAACAGGTGAACAAGGGTATACTTACTGCAGCTGCAGGAAATATTTGTACGATTCGAACGAACTCTCATAGCTTTTTCCCCAGCGTCAAAGGCCATTCTATATTCTAATTCTTGTGGTTTGTCTTTGCTTTGAGATCAAGATGGTAGCTTCAAGTAGCGACGGGAGAATTCTCGTGGATTCTTCGACGTGTTTACAACTAGTTTAATATATTGCTGCTCGAAATGAGTTGAATGGTTGTCAGTCAGTAGCTGGATCAGTTACTAGCGTCAAAAATATACCCACGTTATAATAGAGGGGTGGAGGGGGTATAGGGGGTTTATTAAGAAAGGAGGCTTGATGGAGTAGCGCCTTTTTCACTTCTTTTCTGGAAGTGATCGTGTTGCAGGGAATTTTTTTCTTTACTTTTTTTAGTCTACCTTTTTAACTGTGAAAATTATTTGACGTTGTTTGTGTTTCAACATCGAACAAACATTAACAACAATAATTTTCCTTGTGTTATTTATAAAATGAACAAGAACACTCAACAAGAAGAATTGCCAACTGCAATTTCTTTTTCAAAAAATTACATCTGAATAATTTAACATTGCAGTCACACCAAACTTGATTTCAGTCCAACATGAATTATGCATATGTGTTCTAGCAATCTCACGTCTCTGTTTTGTAGCTTTTTTCACGTCTTCTCTTCTGAAAATGAAATATCCTGCTTACTCTGTTTTTCAACGCGTTAGCATTGCATTGTTGTAGGTAATGTTTTCATAATTTCTTGTTGTGATGGTGTAAGTATATTTTAAGGGAATGTTGTAAAATTATGACAGTGTCTGGGAGCTGACTTTTATTTTTTTACTGGTCTTTTAGCAGACAAAAACACAAAATAAGTAGCACTCTTCTAGTAGTGTGTCTATATAGTGGCAGATCGACAGAATTTAGGCAAAATTTTAAGATCTTTATCGAATAGAGTGTCTAAAATGTCTTCAATCAGAGAGCACGCGTTAAATAACACATCATTACTTCGCGGTTTCGCCAGTGAGCATATGTGAAAGAAGCTTTGAATACAAGACACTAAAAGTTAGCAGGCTAACTTTTAGTGTCTTGCAGGCTAACTTTAGGTAAACTAGTAGGGTTTGTTGGAAACCAAATTTATATTTTAGCCAAGAGACAACCACTTTTTGAGTTGGAAAACATGAAATATTGTTTTATGCGTCACATGTACATAACGATATTTAGTTGAACTATATTTGGCAGCAAGTAATATCGATCACCATTATGTTTGATGTTTTGGAGGAAAAATACAAAGTTTTAATGCAAAACCTTTCTTTATCAAAAAATCAAAATCAATCAAAAACCGTCAATTTAGAACAAAATAGAACACGAGGAGTTAATTTCACGAACACCAGTCTGCTCAACTTTTACGTAAAATTGTACTACATCCTAATCTGGAAAACAGATTTCTCTACGTAAACCCTGTTTGTGAATGTTAAGCATCAATATTAAAAGTGTGAAAACAGATGGAGAATTTCTTTTGTTTTGCGTTTGTTCTTCTTATAAACAAAATTCCAAATTTTTTGTTGCATATATATTTCAGTGAACATGAAATCATAGTATTCATACGTTGTTTGTGATGGGTAACGGTTGTGTTCACAGTGTGGAGACGAAGAAAATCGAAATTGAGATCCCATTAAAAGCAACTGATATTATCCATTTGAAACTATCGTGGGGCAAAATCAAGCCGAAATGGAACGAAATAAGTAAAATTGCTTTTAAAAGGTAGTGAGAGATACTTTTGCATTTTTTTTGTTTACTCTGTATATATACTATTATTTTCACCTACAGGAAATTTTTCGCCCAACATGTCCTATCCAGTATTAAACAAGTTCGGTCTTTTGTTACTTGTAACAAGAAGCCCTGCGGCTTTAAGATTTCTGTCATTAGCCCAAAGGGTTTTGAAATTTAAGGTAGACCTTGAAAACGGAGAATTATGGGGTAAACAAATTACGAGTGTCACAATTCTCAACTATTTTTGCAACTAACCTTCAATGTTAAAATACAACTCAATAAATAAAAAATAAAAATTTTACATAGCTGCACAAAGTATTCTAAAATAACAGTTAAAACTTTAATTGCTATTTGACGATTCGAATATAATAACTTCTAAACGAGCTCAATTTGAATGATGAAGTAGTTCATTGTTTATTAATTCAGTAATAAATACATATTAGCATTTGAATATTTCAGTATTTAGGCCTTCAAAATTTACTCTCGTGTTGAAAATTTTTTGAAAAAGCTGATTGTACATGGTCTAAAAAAAATACGTTTAAAATAAGAAACAAGAATACAATTCTACCATTAACTGCATTAAAACCAGGTTGTTTAATTATTGTCTCTGTAACCTCTCTTTGCCTCTTTGATTTAAAAAGGGAATTTAATACAAAGATACAAATCCATCCGACGTGATGCACAGGTATATTATATATATAAATATGTATATAAATTTAATCAAGCCTTTTCATATCTTTGTTAAACAAGTAACATATTAAGCAGGCGATGCATGATTTTGAAACCTGTGGACAATACAGGATTTATTTTGTTGAAATCAATTTGTTGAATTCAACTGATTGTTTATTATTCTTTTTTGATTCAAATTCTCTAATTTGAATTTCTTTCGGGGAGTTGGATTAGTTGCAAGTTTTCATTTTGAGGAAACTGATTGGTCATTGTTTTGTTTGACAAATTGAATGCTACAAGTTGAAACATAAAAGGGTACACACACAATAATTTTTTGCGTATTGGAAAAATCGAGGGTCCTTTTCGTGAGATTTTTAAAAATCAAGTCATTTCTAAGAAATCTTAGAAAAATATTTCTGTGATAATTTGGGTGAGTTAAAGAAAGATTTTCCAGCACATTAGGCCCAAGGAGAACTAAGAATTAGCCAGTAACAGAATAGTTAGCCGTTTTCGATGGCGCCATAGCTTGGTGGTTTTTAACTCTGACACTTTGTGCGGGAGAACGGGGTTCGATTTTCCTTGGCGGCAATTCAATTGGTGAGTGCTACCATAGCTCCGGGTTAACCGAAGCCATGTGAGAGAAATTGGGAAGATGACACAATGAGTTGGCTGTTGGATGCAACAGGGAGTTGTCTGGTGGAGCGGGGATCCTAATTGGGTCTGCATAGCTCAAAATGAGCATTAAGTACTCTAGGACTCCCTATCTAAGCTATGGCCTTTCCTGGAATTAATAGACAAGATTTGTAAGGCTAGCCATATAAAATATACAGACATTCTATTTATCTATGCAGAATAATTATATATACGGTACGTACAGTATAATTAGCCGCTTATACGGCTACTTATACGATATATATCTTTTTACTTACATTTTCACTTTTCTTCGTTACCGGTCTCCCCATAACCATCTATAATTTTATAGATCAACATAAAGCTGTGCTTCAATTAAAATCAAGGAAAAGAACAAGAAACGATTTCGCAAAAAAAAAATATAATTTTACTGTAGCTACTGTAGCTAACATATATATGTCGTCTATATTATTATCAACAAAACTATTCTGATTTCAAGAAAAAACATGGAAAAGACGCAGTTAGCTGTAAAGAACACAAAGAAGCTTTTAACGGCTCATTATACTAGGCGTAGCATCTAATTATCCTGCATCGGCTAACTATATATTGTTACATGTTAATTATCAGTTCACCTGCTGCTCAGTGCAAGCAACAATAAACTTTTGTCACGTTTCGACAACATTTTGCAAAAAATATAAAAAAATCCTGTGCTAATATGTATATCTTTTTATCTGATAGAAGTAGTAAGTATCTATCTATCTGTCTAAATTTCAAATTGACCTCAAGGACTGTCAAAAAGATCATTCTCTTTGATGTAAGAAATGAAAATAATTAACTTTATCACAGATAGAATAATAAGCTGAAATAGAAACAACTTTAAACCCACCTTCCACTCCTATATAAGTTAATCATCAAATTTTTATAAAATATTAGTTTTGGACAAAAAAGTATTCGTAATTACGTACTGTCAAAACCTAAAATTCAGTTGTTTTCCTTTAAACTTATTTCGGATTTAATCCGATTTTAACGTCATTACATTGCTCAGGAATACAATAGTTAGATAAGATGGCTTCAAAAGATGGCGGACGTCTAACCGACGTCTAATGTTAAAAAAGCCAACAAAAACGTCAAGGATTTAACTGTCAAGGATTACTGAATCCAGTAAAAAAGATAAATATCGCCGATGATTTCATCCATTTTAACTTAACCGCAATGATGCTTAAAGAAACGCACATAAAGACAACCAGTATGTTCGAACAAAAATCTTCTACTGGCGAAACTCTACACCTCTATAACTCGGGGAACGAAAAGAAATCTTCTGCCGGCGTTGGAATTTTAGTGAGACCAAATAACAACAAAATTACCTTTGAACCGATCTCCGACAGGATATGCGTCATACGCACATAAATAATAACACCATCAGTGTATATGCCCAAACAACTAAAATAACTAGAAAAAAAACCCCGATGAAACGCAGAGATTCTACGACGCACTAACATCTGTGGTCAACAAAGTTACAAAAAGACAGACCAAAACAAAAATGAAATCCAAAGAAGACGAGCTAAATAAAATTGTTGGAAAATATCCAAAAAACAAAAATGAATGAAGACGGAGAGAAGATGATTGAATTTTGTAATGCACATAATCTACGCATCACTAACACCTTCCTTAAACACAAACCAATCCACCAAACAACATGGACTTCGCCTGCATCATTCAAAAACATTATGGATGCAAAAACAAAAACACTAAAAAGAAACCCATACGAAATCAAATACATTATATAGTTGTAAAAAACAACAATATTACAGAAACCTTCGACTCGCGAGCACACACAACTCATATAACCAGCTCCGATCTCAAGCCCGTAATTACAAATATTCAAATCCAATGGGTCACAAAAAGACACAACAACAACAACAACAAAAAAACCCAGCTAAACATCAGAAAATTTGTCGACAAAGAACTGAAGCAACAATACAAGGATCTAATCACAGCAGAACAAACCATTGGCTATAAAAACAAGACCAAGAAAGCTGATAGAGATGATATTCAAAAACTGTCACAAATGCAACGACGAAACATTAACACAAATTTTGAGAATACACAGAAATTGAATACTGACTGAGAATCACAACGTCCTGCGACAAGAGGAAAATCAAAAAATACGAAACTCGTTGAAAGGTCTTGAGAATATTCCGAACAGTGATAAGCAAATGTTCGAAGCAGTTAAGAAGCTTAAGCAGATGAAACCACGAGAACCACTACTGATAAAAGGAGCAGATGGGATGACAAGCGACGAAAAAGAACAAACCGAGATACTGATTTCTTCAAAAAGGTCTTCTTAAAAAATTCAGATCCCATGCCAGACATTTAACCGACTGCATTGACTACACCCTTCACGAGCGAAGAGATCAGGAAAGCAGTATTCAAGATGAAAGTGCAGGCTACGATGGGATTTAAATAGAACTCATAAAGAACGCGTCAACAAAAATATTAGAAGTAAACGCAGATATCTATAACAATTTGGCACAAACTGGCAACTGTCAGAAAGAAATAACATACGGACTGCTACGACCTCTTCAAAAACCAGGAAAATCTAAAGGAACAGTGTCAAATCTGTGTCCTGTAGCCTTACTACCGATCCTGAGAAAAATACTTGCAGCATGTATCATGGCCAAGATCAAGACAAAAAATAAGTAACGAAATCCCACTTACACAAGCCCCATACAGACAAGAAAGATCGACAACGGAACACGTATTTTCCTGCAAACAAGTCATTAAAAGAACAGCGTCAACAGAAAAATACTTTTTGAAAATCTCACCTCCACCATCGCAAGTAATGAACTCCATATACTCAAGCAACTACTCGATGTCGAACTTGCAGTAAAGTGCGGAGACGCCGTCAGGAAAAGCTTCAAAACAGACACCGGAGCCCCACAAGGAGATTGTGCGAGTGCTGACGAATTTAAGTACTACCTTGCAAAAGCGATGTCTTCTACCATCAACAACTTCAATCCAGACCACGCATACACACAAACAAATATCAGCTATGCCATACCTGATCAGTGGTTAGAGCATAACTACTCAACAACAATACAGACAACACACGTTGACATAGAAATGCAGTGCGCAGATGACATCAGCAGAATTAGCAGTAACTACAACACGATCCAGAAATACAAAGCTGAAATTACATCACAGTTACTTCACAATTATGTCATCAACAGAAACACAACAAACTGGAAAAATATAGATTTCTCGGCTCATTTCTAGGCAACAAAGAAAACATTAAAACAAGGAAAAAACTTGCGACGTCAGCAGCTAACAACCTCCATCACATCTTCAGCAACAAAAACATCACAATTAAAACTAAAATGGTTCCTCGATATTTTTGTATAACTGTGACATATGGACACTCACAGGATCTGATGCGGAAAAGATCGATGCTTTCCAAAGAAGACTTCTACGACTGCGATGAACCCTAACACTGTACAACAACACAAGGGCTAAAAAATGGAGTGATGAAATACGCAAAAGACGGTCAAGATGGTTCGGCAAAATCCAGCAAATGAAATTTAATGCTCCTGCATGAAAAGCAATGCAGTATGCAGAGATGCCTTTTAAAAGGCCAAAAGGCAACCCCCCAACGACATGGTCAACTAATGTCAAACAAAACTTAGCCATCTTAAACATAGATTGGCAAAACGCACGCAAAGTTGCGGTGCATCACCCAAAAGACTGGGAACGAATGATAAAGAAATTATTTTAATCTTTTTTTTACAGTATCGATACTGTAAATTTATTTACGAAATATCGAATGAAATGAAAATGAAATTCCTGGTTTATGTTTGCAAGGACTTAATTTCGGATGGTGCAACAAATCAAACGTCAAAACTCAAATTTACCGGCTTTGTTGATATATACGAAAAATTTCCCTACGAGTCCCCTATTAAGATTTCGATCGTTTTGCTGACGAATGAGAATTCAAAATTACTTTGATGTTTGCCGGATACGCAGAAGCTCTCATTAAGACGGCGATCGAATTTGCATGCAAGTAGGTTGTTTAACCTTGTATAAGCAAGGATAGCTGCTTTCTCACCATCCAAACAAAGGTTAGTTTTATTTCCAAATAAATTGTAATCGTAGGCTTTATAACCGCTTAACTATAAAAGCTTGTTCCCGTTGTCTGTTGAAACAAACACACATCTGAATAATTTTCGAAACACGTTTTGTTTTGATTTTCTGTTAGTTTTATTAATTATTTATAACATCAAATTCTTGCTTGTTTATTTTTATAAAAAGAGGTGAGATTGAAAAATATTTTAAAAAACCAAGACGACAAAGCTTTGTGAATGTATTTCAAAAAAACTCTGCGATGCAAATTCGATATTTTGGTGCCGTTAAAAAAAGGACTCTTTAAGATGTCCAGTAAAGCAAATTCTCTCGTCGATCCCAAATTTTCATCAATGCGATATATTTATCGTGTTGTCGTACGCAATCGATATTTTTTATAAAACCTAATTAATAAGAGAGAGAGAACTAAAAAGCACTTTGTTAATAGAGATTGTTCACTACTTCGTGTTTGCAACCTTTAATCGCTTTTTTATAAAAATACTAAAATTCTAACCAGGCATTATTCTTATTTTTTTATTTTTCTAAGCAATAATCCGGATAAACTATCTGAGTTCATCACTAACATATTGCCGCACGTAGTGTAGAGGGTTCGCATGCAGCTCCCAGTTATGGGGACCGCGGATCGAATCCCGCTCACTGCCAGGCAGTATGTTAGTGATGAACAAAGTAGTTCTCTTTCAGTATGACTTAAAAGTATTATACTCGCCCGTCATGATCAGAGGTCTGATCGGGGTGAAGCATTCTCTGTTGAGAATGAAATACGGATGTGCTATGATAAATATTCACCTATGTATACACACCATCCGGATAAACTATCTGAGTTCATCACTAACATATTGCCGCACGTAGTGTAGTGGGTTCGCCTGCGGCTCACAGTTATGGGGACCGCGGATCGAATCCCGCTCACTGCCAGGCAGTATGTTAGTGATGAACAAAGTAGTTCTCTTTCAGTATAATAGACCTATTGTTTCAACCTTAAATCTCAACCTTACATCCTCGTCGCCACGGTTTGTTGCCTAATGTCAAAGCCACTAGCGCTTACTTGACAGCTAACAAGACCACCCTGGTACAGGCTGCTTTTCATAACCAGTATATTGGTTACTATGAATAAATAATGATTTGCCTCGCTGTTACACAGTCTGCGGCTGGTAAAAGCAACTTTATCGAGTCATCGTTCTTCAGGGCAAGAACGATGAATCTTAGATGTTCTAACACCAAGCTAAAATGACCTTCGTGAACCTTTTTCGGGTTTTGCCGTGTTTCCGAGATTAAGCTGTGTGAAATCAAAACAAAATTCGGAGAAATCGGAAACAAGCTACGCGCAACCATTTTAAACAGAATACTGGTATTGTTAAAAAGATGTCTTTAAAACTTTTCTTGAAAATATGTGAATTGGATTATAGTAGTAACAATGTATTTGACGAAGAAAATAATCTTTATTTTTTATTCTTTGCAGATGGTTTGGAACATATCCTGAAATATGGAGTATGTTTAGCACTACTGCAAGAAACGTGGACGATTTGCTGGAATCGCCGTCCATTATGAATCATTCGAAGAAATTTGAAGAATTATTTGAGATTGTCATTTATAATTTGCATAAACGCGAAAAACTTGTCGAATCGTTGATTGAATATGGTAAATTTCACCATTCCTTTGGCGCACAGCAAAGATTCGCTACTGTAAGTATTGATGAAACTCCCTTAACCAGTCACAAATATAAGACACCAATTATGGTTCGGTTTCACGTGACAGCATTTATCACTATAGTGCAAAAAGCTCACTAGGTTATTTTTGTCGCATGCGTACTATAAAAAAATGCGCACGCGCTAACAAAAGAGCTTGTGAGTTTTCGCGCTACAGTGAAAAATGCACTCATGTCAACACGAGTCTTAAACACAGCGTTGCCGTCACGTTAGGTAAAATATCGAAATTAATCACGCTTGATTACAAGTGTGCCAGTTGTTAACCCTATTTGACATGGCATTTATTGGCCCTTGTAAGTATGGGAGAAGGTAAAAACATCCGACTGTCGATAAATTCTGATAGAATAATGCTTTTAAAAAAACTTTACATAATTGAAGTGTAAAAAAAAAGAAATAAGTTAGGATAATAATTTTCCTGCTGATGTCATCAGCAGTTTAAAATCGGACAAAGTACCATTGCTATCCAAATCGCAGGAGAACGTTCCGGCCGAGTGGTTATGGTCAATATGTTGACATTTTATTTTAATTCTCTCTAAGTGATATCAAGGTGGTATAAATACCATTTGTAACAAATGTTTCCGCTTTTGCTGAAAGGATAAGTACTAGGAAGGGACATTCTGAAAATCCGACACATATCGTATATCGGATCAAAATTGTGAAAATTTAGGGAAGACGGGTTTCCGAAGTGTTTTAAAACTTAACGAAAATGTTAAAAATAAAAACAAACTGTAAAGTTTTCACATTCTCATGATCATTAAATTACAACTTAGAGCACTTTCCCCTTTTAAAGGGTTTTCTTTGATGTTTTTGAAAATTGTCGTGTTGTCATCAACAAAACAATTGAGAAACAGTTGAGCAAGTGTTTCTGAAGATTTTAAAAGTTGAATGTCTCGGCAACTTTATATCCCCGTTTATATATGCTAATATCATGAGAAACTGTTGCACTTGGTTACGATACCCATTTTATAACCACTATAATCAATCAGTTTGTTGCAAAACAAAATTTTAGGTAAAGCCACTAGATTTACTTAAACAATGGCAATTCTAAGGGTTATTTTAACGCATAACACGGATGACGAACGTTAAATCGCAAAAAATTTTTAAACATATTTCATTGTCTCTTTTTTGTAGACCTTAGCTACAGGTCTGAAGTTTGCTGTGTTCTCGTATTTGCAAAATGATCATAATCAGGATGATTGCAAAACACAAGAAGCGTGGGACAGTCTATTCAGCTTTTTGTCTGGGTTGCTGAAATTAGGTATGCGAAAAGCGATTGAAGAAGAGAAAGCAGATGGAAGAGATCCGAAACAATCAACTAGTCAAAAAACAATATTTGAAGAATTTTCTGTTTGAATTTAAACGAAAGTTTTTTTAAAAAACATTGCGGCGAATATTTTTTCAGGTATAAATAAAAACTGTAAGGTACAAGATCAGATAAAAATAATATTGTAGCTGTGACAAGCCCATTAATTCGTTAGTTTATGGACACTAATCCGTGTCTTTCGCATTGTTTGAGATGGTAATGAACATATTAGTGCATACAAATATTTTTTAACTAAAGGAGACAAGCAGGCGCATGAACAATGTCTTAAGCACACTTTAAGACGGCTTAAATCACTTATTTTACTTGTACATATGTATACATATCAAATTTGTTTGTTAATAAAATACGTTGATGCTTTCGTTGCTGTTTTTGTTGTTGTTGTTGTTGTTTTTGTTGTTGTTGTTGTTGTTGTTATACACATGCTAAAATCCCAGACGGAATACAATTGACATCTCTCCAAAGTGAAAATTATTGGTGCAAGAAAATTGTCCGCTTTAAATAGATGTCTGCTTTTTGCGGAATTTTAAACGAAGAAGATTCTCATTCTAAACTAAGAGACTATGTGTTAAGGCATAATTCATAACAAAAAATACAGACTCAAGATTTACAAAGTACTTTGATTGATAACTCTTTCTTATCGTTGTTGACAACAAACAACACAATAAAAAAAGTTGTTATCCCTGTTAACACTGGGCTTTTTATAATACAGCAACAAAGAGAGGAGGGCATAAAGCGCCTGCGGGTCATAAATCTGGAACTAATTATGCTTAATACAAACAGATTCCACGCAAAAGAGTATTGTGGTGACGTCATTGGGATCATTTTCTTAATTTTGTAATAAATTTAAATAAGCATTGTTGGTGATGCGGCTTAATTTCTTTAGCTTAATATCTATCCATCCCAAGTACCACTGTCCGTCTTATAGGCTGTCCACTTTAGACGCTGTGTGCTTTAGCGATTTTCCACGTGTACTAGAAACGAGGGTAAAATTTCAGAGTTCGTCCAAAGCAATTATAAATAGAGTTTCTATTGAATACATACGTATTGCCGTCAGTGAAGGCAAACAGACTTAGGCTATTTAGTTAATTTCAAATTCTTTTTCATTAATTGTGCTGATGTCAGTATGCTCAGCCTTCTAAATGTTACCTCAGGCGGTCGTTGCGTGGATTGTTTCGTAATGCGGACATGGCCTAGACTGACAGCAGTGCATTTTAACGCTGCTTGCCTCCTTGCACATCTGCAAAAGCAAAGCATAGGTAGCTGCGAAGCTTTGACAAGGTAATTATGTTTGGTGATTTCGAAAAATACCCATAAATCGGTCTTTTGCAATAATATTATATCTGGAATTGTAGCGGCTAGCTATTTTTACTTTTAACAAAGATATAAAACGGTAGTGAAACATCATAAGTAATAAAGGACGTTAGTCAAGTTTCAACGTTGTGAATGTGATGTATTTGTCAGAAAAACTTGAAGAGATAAAGGGGAAGTGGTCTTGGTCCCTATAGATAGCTAAAACCATCGAAATAAATAATTAAAAAGATTTACGTAAAAAGAAAAAAAAAAGAAGAAGAAAACGGAATAGAGAGATAAAAAAAAGTTGTAGTTATTTTAAAAAAATTACATCACAATGTTTTAAAAAGCCTGGAATGGAGCTTATACTGCAAGTAATAACGTACCATTAGAATGTCCTTATTGACTAAAGAAAACCCCCGTTCGCAATTAGCACTCCTAACGCTACTCCTCAAACTAACATTTTTGGCTCCCAGAAAGACGTACAGCCAGCCACCCTCTTCCCCAAGGTTTTTTGCCTTTTTAATATGAGAGAAGACGGCGAAGAATACCGTGGTATCGTTAGGTGATTTTTGGCCGAAATATGGCCAGATCATGCAAAAACGTTATACGTTAATTTATGCGACCAACAATAGTATGAGAGTAAGTACGTTTAGTTTAGTTAGTACGAGAGTAAGTACGTTTAGTTAGTACGAGAGTAAGTACGTTTAGTTTAGTATGAGAGTAAGTACGTTTAGTTTAGTATGAGAGTAAGTACGTTTACATTAGTACGAGAGTAAGTACGTTTAGTTTAGTATGAGAGTAAGTACGTTTAGTTTAGTACGAGAGTAAGTACGTTTAGTTTAGTACGAGAGTAAGTACGTTTAGTTTAGTACGAGAGTAAGTACGTTTAGTTTAGTACGAGAGTAAGTACGTTTAGTTTAGTACGAGAGAAAGTACATTTGGTAGAATACTGGGACCATTTCTCACTTACAAGCTGCTTTTCTGGGACCGAAAAGTTTTCTGGGACCAATGCCGGTCACAGAAAAAAAGAAAGTTGTTGTTTTTGATAGTTTTGATAGTTCTTTTTTTTACAGTATCGATACTGTAAATTTATTTACGAAATATCGAATAAAATGAAAATGAAATTCCTGGTTTATGTTTCCAAGGACTTAATTTCGGATGGTGCAACAAATCAAACGTCAAAACTCAAATTTTACCGGCTTTGTTGATATATACGAAAAATTTCCCTCAAGTCCCCTATTAAGATTTCGATCGTTTTGCTGACGAATTGGAATTCAAAATTACTTTGATGTTTGCCGGATACGCAGAAGCTCTCATTAAGACGGCGATCGAATTTGCATGCAAGTAGGTTGTTTAACCTTGTATAAGTAAGGATAGCTGCTTTCTCACCATCCAAACAAAGGTTAGTTTTATTTCCAAATAAATTGTAATCGTAGGCTTTATAACCGCTTAACTATAAAAGCTTGTTCCCGTTGTCTGTTGAAACAAACACACATCTGAATAATTTTCGAAACACGTTTTGTTTTGATTTTCTGTTAGTTTTATTAATTATTTATAACATCAAATTCTTGCTTGTTTATTTTTATAAAAAGAGGTGAGATTGAAAAATATTTTAAAAAACCAAGACGACAAAGCTTTGTGAATGTATTTCAAAAAAACTCTGCGATGCAAATTCGATATTTTGGTGCCGTTAAAAAAAGGACTCTTTAAGATGTCCAGTAAAGCAAATTCTCTCGTCGATCCCAAATTTTCATCAATGCGATATATTTATTTATCGTGTTGTCGTACGCAATCGATATTTTTTATAAAACCTAATTAATAAGAGAGAGAGAACTAAAAAGCACTTTGTTAATAGAGATTGTTCACTACTTCGTGTTTGCAACCTTTAATCGCTTTTTTATAAATATACTAAAATTCTAACCAGACATTATTCTTATTTCTTTATTTTTCTAAGCAATAATCCGGATAAACTATCTGAGTTCATCACTAACATATTGCCGCACGTAGTGTAGAGGGTTCGCATGCAGCTCCCAGTTATGGGGACCGCGGATCGAATCCCGCTCACTGCCAGGCAGTATGTTAGTGATGAACAAAGTAGTTCTCTTTCAGTATGACTTAAAAGTATTATACTCGCCCGTCATGATCAGAGGTCTGATCGGGGTGAAGCATTCTCTGTTGAGAATGAAATACGGATGTGCTATGATAAATATTCACCTATGTATACACACCATCCGGATAAACTACCTGAGTTCATCACTAACATATTGCCGCACGTAGTGTAGTGGGTTCGCCTGCGGCTCACAGTTATGTGGACCGCGGATCGAATCCCGCTCACTGCCAGGCAGTATGTTAGTGATGAACAAAGTAGTTCTCTTTCAGTATAATAGACCTTTTGTTTCAACCTTAAATCTCAACCTTACATCCTCGTCGCCACGGTTTGTTGCCTAATGTCAAAGCCACTAGCGCTTACTTGACAGCTAACAAGACCACCCTGGTACAGGCTGCTTTTCTTAACCAGTATATTGGTTACTATGAATAAATAATGATTTGCCTCGCTGTTACACAGTCTGCGGCTGGTAAAAGCAACTTTATCGAGTCATCGTTCTTCAGGGCAAGAACGATGAATCTTAGATGTTCTAACACCAAGCTAAAATGACCTTCGTGAACCTTTTTCGGGTTTTGCCGTGTTTCCGAGATTAAGCTGTGTGAAATCAAAACAAAATTCGGAGAAATCGGAAACAAGCTACGCGCAACCATTTTAAACAGAATACTGGTATTGTTAAAAAGATGTCTTTAAAACTTTTCTTGAAAATATGTGAATTGGATTATAGTAGTAACAATGTATTTGACGAAGAAAATAATCTTTATTTTTTATCCCTTGCAGATGGTTTGGAACATATCCTGAAATATGGAGTATGTTTAGCACTACTGCAAAAAACGTGGACGATTTGCTGGAATCGCCGTCCATTATGAATCATTCGAAGAAATTTGAAGAATTATTTGAGATTGTCATTTATAATTTGCATAAACGCGAAAAACTTGTCGAATCGTTGATTGAATATGGTAAATTTCACCATTCCTTTGGCGCACAGCAAAGATTCGCTACTGTAAGTATTGATGAAACTCCCTTAACCAGTCACAAATATAAGACACCAATTATGGTTCGGTTTCACGTGACAGCATTTATCACTATAGTGCAAAAAGCTCACTAGGTTATTTTTGTCGCATGCGTACTATAAAAAAATGCGCACGCGCTAACAAAAGAGCTTGTGAGTTTTCGCGCTACAGTGAAAAATGCACTCACGTCAACACGAGTCTTAAACACAGCGTTGCCGTCACGTTAGGTAAAATATCGAAATTAATCACGCTTGATTACAAGTGCGCCAGTTGTTAACCCTATTTGACATGGCATTTATTGGCCCTTGTAAGTATGGGAGAAGGTAAAAACATCCGACTGTCGATAAATTCTGATAGAATAATGCTTTTAAAAAAACTTTACATAATTGAAGTGTAAAAAAAAAGAAATAAGTTAGGATAATAATTTTCCTGCTGATGTCATCAGCAGTTTAAAATCGGACAAAGTACCATTGCTATCCAAACGCAGGAGAACGTTCTGGCCGAGTGGTTATGGTCAATATGTTGACATTTTATTTTAATTCTCTCAAAGTGATATCAAGGTGGTATAAATACCATTTGTAACAAATGTTTCCGCTTTTGCTGAAAGGATAAGTACTAGGAAGGGACATTCTGAAAATCCGATACATATCGTATATCGGATCAAAATTGTGAAAATTTAGGGAAGACGGGTTTCCGAAGTGTTTTAAAACTTAACGAAAATGTTAAAAATAAAAACAACCAGTAAAGTTTTCACATTCTCATGATCATTAAATTACAACTTAGAGCACTTTCCCCTTTTAAAGGGTTTTCTTTGATGTTTTTGAAAATTGTCGTGTTGTCATCAACAAAACAATTGAGAAACAGTTGAGCAAGTGTTTCTGAAGATTTTAAAAGTTGAATGTCTCGGCACCTCCATATCCCTGTTTATATATGCTAATATCATGAGAAACTGTTGCACTTGGTTACGATACCCATTTTATAACCACTATAATCAATCAGTTTGTTGCAAAACAAAATTTTAGGTAAAGCCACTAGATTTACTTAAACAATGGCAATTCTAAGGGTTATTTTAACGCAAAACACGGATGACGAACGTTAAATCGCAAAAAATTTTTAAACATATTTCATTGTCTCTTTTTTGTAGACCTTAGCTACAGGTCTGAAGTTTGCTGTGTTCTCGTATTTGCAAAATGATCATAATCAGGATGATTGCAAAACACAAGAAGCGTGGGACAGTCTATTCAGCTTTTTGTCTGGGTTGCTGAAGTTAGGTATGCGAAAAGCGATTGAAGAAGAGAAAGCAGATGGAAGAGATCCGAAACAATCAACTAGTCAAAAAACAATATTTGAAGAATTTTCTGTTTGAATTTAAACGAAAGTTTTTTTAAAAAAGAAATCAAGCAATGACATCGCGGCGAATATTTTTTCAGGTATAAATAAAAACTGTAAGGTACAAGATCAGATAAAAATAATATTGTAGCTGTGACAAGCCCATTAATTCGTTAGTTCATGGACACTAATCCGTGTCTTTCGCATTGTTTGAGATGGTAATGAACATATTAGTGCATACAAATATTTTTTAACTAAAGGAGACAAGCAGGCGCATGAACAATGTCTTAAGCACACTTTAAGACGGCTTAAATCACTTATTTTACTTGTACATATGTATACATATCAAATTTGTTTGTTAATAAAATACGTTGATGCTTTCGTTGCTGTTTTTGTTGTTGTTGTTTTTGTTGTTGTTGTTGTTGTTATACACATGCTAAAATCCCAGACGGAATACAATTGACATCTCTCCAAAGTGAAAATTATTGGTGCAA
Organism: Hydractinia symbiolongicarpus; assembly: GCF_029227915.1. Taxonomy (NCBI): domain Eukaryota; kingdom Metazoa; phylum Cnidaria; class Hydrozoa; order Anthoathecata; family Hydractiniidae; genus Hydractinia; species Hydractinia symbiolongicarpus. The sequence continues at coordinate 18,639,616 of NC_079880.1, forward strand.
GAAAATTGTCCGCTTTAAATAGATGTCTGCTTTTTGCGGAATTTTAAACGAAGAAGATTCTCATTCTAAACTAAGAGACTATGTGTTAAGGCATAATTCATAACAAAAAATACAGACTCAAGATTTACAAAGTACTTTGATTGATAACTCTTTCTTATCGTTGTTGACAACAAACAACACAATAAAAAAAGTTGTTATCCCTGTTAACACTGGGCTTTTTATAATACAGCAAGAGGAGGGCATAAAGCGCCTGCGGGTCATAAATCTGGAACTAATTATGCTTAATACAAACAGATTCCACGCAAAAGAGTTTTGTGGTGACTTCATTGGGATCATTTTCTTAATTTTGCAATAAATTTAAATAAGCATTGTTGGTGATGCGGCTTAATTTCTTTAGCTTAATATCTATCCATCCCAAGTACCACTGTCCGCCTTATAGGCTATCCACTTTAGACGCTGTCTGCTTTAGCGATTTTCCACGTGTACTAGAAACGAGGGTAAAATTTCAGAGTTCGTCCAAAGCAATTATAAATAGAGTTTCTATTGAATACATACGTATTGCCGTCAGTGAAGGCAAACAGACTTAGGCTATTTAGTTAATTTCAAATTCTTTTTCATTAATTGTGCTGATGTCAGTATGCTCAGCCTTCTAAATGTTACCTCAGGCGGTCGTTGCGTGGATTGTTTCGTAATGCGGACATGGCCTAGACTGACAGCAGTGCATTTTAACGCTGCTTGCCTCCTTGCACATCTGCAAAAGCAAAGCATAGGTAGCTGCGAAGCTTTGACAAGGTAATTATGTTTGGTGATTTCGAAAAATACCCATAAATCGGTCTTTTGCAATAATATTATATCTGGAATTGTAGCGGCTAGCTATTTTTACTTTTAACAAAGATATAAAACGGTAGTGAAACATCATAAGTAATAAAGGACGTTAGTCAAGTTTCGACGTTGTGAATGTGATGTATTTGTCAGAAAAACTTGAAGAGATAAAGGGGAAGTGGTCTTGGTCCCTATAGATAGCTAAAACCATCGAAATAAATAATTAAAAAGATTTACGTAAAAAGAAAAAAAAAAGAAGAAGAAAACGGAATAGAGAGATAAAAAAAAGTTGTAGTTATTTTAAAAAAATTACATCACAATGTTTTAAAAAGCCTGGAATGGAGCTTATACTGCAAGTAATAACGTACCATTAGAATGTCGTTATTGACTAAAGAAAACCCCCGTTCGCAATTAGCACTCCTAACGCTACTCCTCAAACTAACATTTTTGGCTCCCAGAAAGACGTACAGCCAGCCACCCTCTTCCCCAAGGTTTTTTGCCTTTTTAATATGAGAGAAGACGGCGAAGAATACCGTGGTATCGTTAGGTGATTTTTGGCCGAAATATGGCCAGATCATGCAAAAACGTTATACGTTAATTTATGCGACCAACAATAGTATGAGAGTAAGTACGTTTAGTTTAGTACGTTTAGTTTAGTATGAGAGTAAGTACGTTTAGTTTAGTACGAGAGTAAGTACGTTTAGTTTAGTACGAGAGTAAGTACGTTTAGTTTAGTACGAGAGTAAGTACGTTTAGTTTAGTATGAGAGTAAGTACGTTTAGTTTAGTACGAGAGTAAGTACGTTTAGTTTAGTACGAGAGTAAGTACGTTTAGTTTAGTACGAGAGTAAGTACGTTTAGTTTAGTATGAGAGTAAGTACGTTTAGTTTAGTACGAGAGTAAGTACGTTTAGTTTAGTACGAGAGTAAGTACGTTTAGTTTAGTACGAGAGTAAGTACGTTTAGTTTAGTACGAGAGTAAGTACGTTTAGTTTAGTACGAGAGTAAGTACGTTTAGTTTAGTATGAGAGTAAGTACGTTTAGTTTAGTACGAGAGTAAGTACGTTTAGTTTAGTACGAGAGTAAGTACGTTTAGTACTAAACGCACTTACTCTCATACATTTTCTTTAATTATACAAGAAAAATTATTTTGGTAAGTGCTTCCTGCATAGAAATTTTGTTTGTTGAACTAAAATGGTTCATTATTTAGATTTCAAATCCAGTTTATGGAAAAATGTTCTATTTTGTGGCGTTCTGAACCCAATGGGAGTGAAGAGAAGGGAAAAATAATTTCTGGATATATGTAGACAGCTTTAGATTATAAAAGCCTGCCTTAGATATTTAGGATGGAACTGAAGTGTTTCTCTGTCATCAAGATAAAGTGGAGTTATGGGTCATAAATTAATTAGATGTGAAGTTTGTAATATAGAACAAAAGTTTTTTTTAAATGGTATGATTGTTGAATTCTTGCTTCAAGGATATTCTGTAATTTTAAGATTTGTTGAGCTAAAATATTAGAATGTTTCAGATAGTTTACAAAAGTTTTCAAACATTCTGTCTTGTAAAAGAGCTACTGAAGGACACTTTAGTACAATTACTTTTTGTAGGAAATAATTTGCAAAAAACTATTTTTTTGCAAAGTTAGCAAGTTTAAACATCTTATTTAAAATACCTCCTTAATTTGGATAACCTTAACCTTAACCCTAACCCTGACCCTAGCCCTAACCCTAACCCTAACCCTAACCCTAACCCTAGCCCTAACCCTAACCCTAACCCTAACCCTAACCCTAACCCTAACAAGTATGAGTACGTGTAATAAAAAGGATATAATCTAAAAGTGCCCAGCAAAGTGTCCTATAAAAAATACTTCTCTTTCGAAACCATACTTTTTGCTAAAATTAAATTGAAATAAAGATTTGAAATTATGACATGATTTTAGGATGATTTGATAAAATTGAGTCACAACAACATAGTTTATCATAGTTCTTAAGTTTCTGATTTAAACCTTTTTTTAGAAACACCGATAAACGATTTTTAACAATATATCAATTTTGACAAAGATACATGTGCAAAAAAACATTAAGTGTTATGTTAAGGTGTAAATAAAAAGGTGTGCTATGTTTGCTTGGTGCAAACCAGTTTCATATTTGCATATAAATTCAATTTTGAAAAAGTTTAGCTAGCCAACGTTTAGTTAGAACTAAGCAAATGTTTTTTAAAAATTTGACTAGCTTGATAATAAAGTTTGTGGTTTACAAATATAATCGACCACATCTCTGTTCGCTATTTTAATCTTGACCGAAAAAAAGGTGCTGGCTAAGGAGAAAAAACGTAATAATTATGCGAAAATGTGAAAGTCAATAATATTTCAATATCCGGTCAAGGATCAGGGTACCTTTCGCCATCATCTATCATATCAAGAAAACAAATTTAGTCCGTCGTTCATAAACTAAAATCTTGTAAGATTTGATTAATACTAGTCGTTAGCCCGTGGAAATATCCACGGGGTCGCCCGTCGCGTTCGCTCGTCCTTTAAATTTCTGATTTGCGCCGGTAAAGACGGAGTCTTTAAAATGGCTTGGGGAAGATAGATTAAGACAGACAAGACCTTGGACTGTCAGGATCCATAAAAATAGTATTTAATATAGGCCGTGAAATTGTTATTTTTGGAGAAGCCACTATGAATGCTTCGTATTATATCAACGAAAGCTGATAATAATGCTTCATTTTATGTTTAGTGAATAGAAAATCAGGTTAAAAAGAATCTCATATTCATCGCTTTATATCTGCGCTAAATCATAGAAAAATTTCAAATTTTGTGGTAAAGTCTAACTTTTTTTATTTCTTCTTCTATTCCCTAAATTATCCTCTTGACACACACTTTCAATCTTTCTTACTCACCCGCACATCTGCCAGAGCTGATCTTTTGCAGCCTTTCAGTTGCGAAGCATTCGTTTGGAGATGCTGTTTTTCCATTTCAAGAAATGGCTAAAAATTGCCATCTTCCAAAATAGATATAAACAAGATTTCAAAAATTCAAATATTAAAATAAAAAATGGAAAAAGTGAAAATCAGCATACACTAGAAGAAATTACGAACCAATTAATTCTAGTCCACGATTACTTCAAAAAAATTCGCAAGTTCTCGGAAAAAAGTTATAATTCTACTACGTTTGTTAACGATTGCGGCAGCCATATTTGTTTGTATTTTCGCCGTATCAATTTGTTCGTTTTGGGGAAAACATCAAGAGACGTTCCTGCTTATATACTACTCCCATTCCATCTGTAAAAAATAAACTTCCCTAAGACATTTTTTAACAAATATAATTTTTTGAGGTATCTTTCAATTTTTATTTTGTCACAGTGAGCGATAACATTTTCTGGCGAAACAACTCTTCAAGTTATTCACGGCTGTTTACATCGACAAAATCAGGACGTGCTTGAAAAAGACAAATTTTGACAATATCAACAACAATAACAACGACTGAACGCGGAGCAAAAAGTTCTTGGAGGCAGATTCAGGTGAGATTATTAGACCAGCGAACGAAGAAAAAATAGTGAACCAAAAGAAATAATGAACCAAGAAAAAAAATAAAGCTGGTATGATGGTCCATGTTCATCCTTTATGTATCTTATTCGTTCAACTCATTTGCTTCGTTTTGTGTACCCATGATCATAATTTACCTGATTTGACTTTGCAAACCGCAATAATTTTTTTCCTTTGCATGGTTCTTTTTGTTACACAGAAGTTGGGTTAACGTCTAAATTTTAGTTCTAATTTTTAAAAATACTTTTCAGACGTAAATGTTCCGTTTTGGCAAAATCTCTAGCCTCAACGCATTTAAAAACTAGGCTCTTATAAGAAAACGCAAACGCAATAGAATGAGCTTGAAAATATCCTGGTTACATGAAAAATTGGACAATAATAATCTCTATAATAATAGCCGTATTCCGTCTGTCTGTCTCTGCGCAGTCCCCCACTGAGTTAGAAAATGATGTTACGGAAACACGAATATCAAATGCAATATATTTTATCCACTTTGTTGCGACGGTTAAATATAAAGGACGGGCGAAACCGTGGATTTTTCCACGGGCAACGACTAGTAATAATAATAATAAGCTGTCCCATAAAAAGGTTTACGGACATAAGTTTTAAGATTGCACAAATTTTTATTTTTTGCAACATCTGCGAGCACAATATTTATAAATCTTTTTTTTTCATAAACATATGTAGAAATTCATTTGCTCGTGTGTTTGTGTTATTTCGCATCCAATATTTGAAGGTTTTTTTTTATAAAATACGAATGAAAAATTTTTTTACTCTACAATAATAGCGTCACACGAGAAGCCAAACATATAATGTCTTTGCAGTTCTAGTAGAGTTCAAAATTATTTTCTGTTATGGGCAACTGTTCTGTTAGCAGAGTTGAACCTACGAAACCCGAAATTGAAATACCTTTAAAAATATCTCACATTGAACGTTTAAAGTCATCGTGGAGCAAAATCAAGCCGAAATGGAGCGAAATAAGTAAAATTGCCTTTAGAAGGTATAAATTTGTTTTTAGTTCGTTGTTTCTTTTTTCTTTTTATCGTTTTTCTTTTTCATTTTCTGACCTCTCGACAATTTTTTCTTCCCCAAGACTCTTCTACAACTTAGCATTATACTGTTATCAAAATAAGAGGTTCTCTCAAGTGTTCCTTTGGTTCGTTTTTACACGAAATATTCTTTCTGGTATCAGTAATAGCTTAGCTGATAGCTTTAATCTTGCATTAATATTATTGCCTGGAAGGATTTTGCCAGAATATTTGCTTCCAAAGTAAAAAGGCACATGTCAACAATCCCTATAACTGAACTCTGTCAGATAATTTTGAGTATATCATTTCTCTTTGGTTGTCAGCACAGGGTTATCAAGGGAAGCTTTTTTATGCATTTTTGGCGCACATGGCTTAAGTAATAGCTGTAAATCTTTACAGAATTACCTTCACACTACATTGAAAAGGCAACAGTGACATCTTTAAAGTCTACCCTGGGCAAAAATCACAATTACCTCCTGGAGAACATATTGTCAAGCCATTTAATTCTTATTTGTTTTGTTATCAATGAGAGTACCCCATTAATAAGTGTTCAAGTGCACAACTTCCCTCATTGGACAGTGTTTAAACGTACAACTTTCCTCATTAAACAGTGTTTAAACGTGTTGGTCAAACGGTTTGACATTAACAAACATGGTTCAAATAATATATACGACCTTAAGTACTAGTTCAAAAACACACGAGAAATTGTGTATAATAAATAAAGTGTTTTTATGAGCATAACGCTTTTAAGCATATTCAGGCTCTTGTAGGGTTTTTTAAGTATATGCCAAGCATATTGCCCGGCCTTGGTGAATCCTTTTGATGTGTGTTATTTTTTCTGTTATTGGTATTTGAATTAAACACAGACTTTTTTAAATCTTTACGCACAATAAAACTGAATTAACATCACTGTATGAACTTGCTTTGTATAATTATGGTTTTAGTTTTGGCGCTGTTTTTTTTAAGGTGGAAAGAGGACCAGTTCATTGCATCCCATAAGACGACGTTTAAGTTTTTAATTTGTTTCAGCAATAAACAAAAAGTAGGCGTATCTAAGCCTGGTTGTGTCTTTCGCATAAGCCTGATTTTAAATTTTAAATTGCTTATATAAAAAACATGTAGACTTAACAGATGTTTGAAATGCTTGCATAAACAGCAACGTCAGAAAAACACCTATATACATAAAAGACACTATACAGAGATGGAACAAGACTGAACACAAAGATGAATTTGTTACTTTTTTAAGTGAACTCACTTGATGATTATTTTACGTACCGTTTAAAAAAATGAGATTTTGCATGCAATTTTTACTTGTAACTGTTAGTGTATATTTTGTTTATAATTTTTGTGTAGAAACGATATTTTAACCTTTTACCTCCTCGTTGTTAATACAGACAAAAGTATTATTAGTCAACGATGTTCAGAATAAAAATGATCGTTGTTCGTTTTTATTTAATTGCAAATATTCTGTAATTTTATTTATTTTGTAAACAGATGGTTTGGCACTTATCCCGAAATATGGGAAATGTTCAAAATTAAGACAAGCAACTTGGATGAATTGCTCGAATCGCCAACAATTTGTCGCCATGCAAAGAAATTTGAAGAATTATTTGAAATTGTTATTTATAATTTGGATAAACGAGAAAAGCTTGTCGATTCGTTGATTGAATATGGTAGATTTCATCACTCGATTGGCGCACAGCAGAAATTTGCAACAGTAAGTAATATAGCGAATTTTACTTTACAGTTAACACGGGAATTTAAAGAGAAGGGCTTATATATTATTGACGTAAAAAGACCCATCATTTCCTCCGGCGAGTTGGACTAGCCGAATGACAGAAAATGAACTTACCCCTCGATTTGAGTAACTTTAAACTAGCCAAAATTGTTCATCTTTAAGCATTTAACAGGTTTTGTTATTTAAAGAGTCTCCGAAAACCCGTCCCCATCCACCACTTGGATCAGCATATAAATCTACTGAAATCTTCTACTCCCAAAACACATAAGATTTTATTCCACAAAATGTGTTCACTAATTGTTGTTGCTGTAGGTCATCCTTTAACTTTATGTTAAGCATTTATGCAATTAGAGGCATTCTGCGCACAACTCAGGCTTTATTTCTGCTCACAACAAATTTTTTTCCACAACATAAAATTGCGGGCTGACGTCTAGGGTAAAAATAGTAACGACAGGGTGTAGCCTGTGTTTTTATTTCAACCAAAAATTTACAATTAACTTAAAATTTCACGAAAATTTATTCCACAAACTAAAATTGCTAAGTCATCGCTTAATCTGGACGTGGTGACGACAGGCTGCTCACTGTGTTTTTATATATCTAAACCAAATACACGGATGTGGTTTACCTGTACTGAGCACACAACCCGATGTCATTCACAATTAATTTCTAAACTCCACGGGATATTATTCCGCAAAATAAAAAATACTTAGTGACTGTTTTCGCTATGATAGGGTTACTGCTGGTTGTTGACTGTGTTTTAGCGACATAACATCCAAAATGCTTTATCGAGCTGTTAGCGATCCACTGGATTAACTCAGACCGGTCTGCCAGTCCTTAATCGCGCAACCTGGCGGTCAACGCCGAGTCATTCAACTCGTTTTTTATATTAATTTATTACTTCCTATTAAATTACACATGGACATCCACAATCTTTTAAATGAACGTTTATTCTTCTGTTCCTTCTATATGTACAGCATACATACCTGATTTTTTGTCTTTGTTTTTAATTCAGGTTTGTTATGAGAAATGCGTAATCAATATTATTAATGTTGTTTTACAGGCTTTAGCTACAGGTCTGAAGTTTGCTGTGTTCTCGTATTTGGAAAATGATCATAATCTGGAAGATTGTAAAACACAAGAAGCGTGGGACAGTCTATTCAGCTTTTTGTCTGGATTAGTAAAATTAGGAATGAGAAAAGCGATTGAAGAAGAAAAAACTAACGAAATGGACATAGGGATAGAAAAACTAAAGAAAGAAAATCAGAAATCAATATTCCACCAATTTGCTGCTAATAAAGTTTAAAACTGAAGTCATCCTCAAGTGTCACCATAAATTCTTTTTTCGGGTGAAAACTCGAAAGAAAGAACTGATAACTACACTATAAATGCCTCAAAGGATAAGTATATATATCATAGGTAACTCACAGTTCTCGTTATATGCTTTATATCGTTGGTGATGTTATGAAAGACGCGGCATTTGATACCTCATGAAAACGTTAGACATTTATTTTTATGGGAACAAAGCAACTGTAATCTTCTGCATATATATTTTTCTTTTTGCTTCCAGAAAGAAAAGTAAACCTTGCGGATTTTTTCCAGTTGAAACAAAATAAAAGCCATAGTTAAAACTTTTCATCTGTTGTGAAATATCTGACTGTTTCAGCAAATGATAAATCGTCCGTCTTTTATAGAGCAGAACAAAGAACAAATTTTTAAAAACCCTTGATCTTATCAGGACGATCTACAGTGTTATAGAAGGATTGTATTCATTGTCCATATTGCACTGACGGCCGTTCGAACATACCTTTTATAGTTTTTAGAAAAAATATTACCTGAACGTAGTTCCCATAGAAAGATGGTTAAATCTCAAGAATTTTCTTTTAAATGTTTTCTGACACCAAATTTATCTTAGAATACAAGTAGTGATTATGATAATTTCTTATTGCATTGTGTAATCCGACACAATCAGTTGTGAGAAACATGGCAACACCCTTATCAACAATTTTTAACGACCTTAAGTATGTTCCCAACGTTTTTACTTGCATTTAACGCGTTTCAAATTCTGTATAGTATCCCGGCGGCTCTTATCATTAGATTCTATGATCAGAATCCACGGTGTGCATTGAAATATGAAGTCATTAGAGTTTATTCGTCATCGTATCCACAACAATTTTTACTGCAAAATGTTTCTACGCACTTTGATTTCTAGGCCTAAGCCATCAAGTTTCTTATTGATTTTTTGAAAACACTTTCCTGTGTTCTAAATTCACTACTGATTTTTCAGCATCTGCAAAAGTCTCGTGAATATGTAGTCAGCCGCAAGTAAATATTGAGCGTTCGTCCTAGGGATAGTTTAAATATTGAAAAATTCCACTTGCTGGGATCTTCTAATTAAAAAATTTCTTACAAATCATTAAAACCAGAATATTTAAAAGCTTTTTATTTCAATAAAGCGTACTTGGATTTGCAAATTTGAACAAAACTCTCAAGTATTTTATTTTTTTTAAGGTATCTAGATTCTACTTTGGACGATTTTTATAACCACAATAAGGTGAAGCTGTTTATAGCCAACACTATGGCGATATCTGAAGAGTTTCTGCTACAGAGACGTCAGTTATAGGGTGATGAAAATTGCAATCTTGAAATGACACTCACTATGCAGACGTGTTTCCTAAAACGTGTTCTCTACATGGAGATTTTGTTATTGAGAGTTTGATCATCATTTCATCCGTTCCTGAGAAGAGCGTCTGTTTCTAAATAATTTCTAGCAAAAAGATGTCTGCTATATGAGGGGTTGACTATAAATACATACAACCGCGAAAATTTTCTCAAAAAACGAAGTAAAAAATCAAGGTGTAGTTTCCTGCCACCTTTTCTTCTTACTCAAACAGTTTACAAATTCATTACAACACAATTCACAGTTAGTTGAAATCCATTTTGTGTAAAAATCTGTTCACAAAACTTGGACTCCTCAACAGCTGTAGTGCCATCACCAGCTGTAGTATTAACAACGATGCAATGATTTTGGGCACGTAGTAAAAACTACCAGGATTCAACATTCTTTTTCTTCTTCTGCTTTCTCAAGTTTCCTTTTTTCTTTAATCGTCGAAGACTTTTTGGCCATTGTTGAGATGTAAAGAAATCAATAGAAAACATCTACCAACCAATATCGGAACCAATTATACGATCCTTCATATTCTATTGTTTTATCTACGTTTGTTATAAAAAATTTATTTCTTTATTTCTTAAAGAACTCGGCCGGGCTTTTTTGTTATGAAGGCAATGTAACAATAAGAATATTTGATACCAAATTACCACCAAATAATTTAACAGTCCATGAGATCATAACACGGCTAGTACAATCCTAGTTTGAATGACATCTTATATGACTAACTTTTTGTGTATTTTAAGAGCCGCGTGTTTATATTTTGACATTTTAGCATTAAGTAACCGAACTTACAAAAAACGTTTCTGTCTAAGGGAGAAATATTATGAAATATACTAACTCTCACGCAACTTTACTAGTAGTCCGCTATTTCGCATTTATTTTGCGCATGTTGTTTTGCAGTTAATATTTTTTGAAAAGAAAACCTTTGGTGGTAGTTTTGTAAAAAACAGAACTGCTTTTCAATAGAAATAAGAAATACGTGGGGTAACTAATAGATGTTACTTTTTCAAACCCTGTCGCAAATTAAGGACAGCACAAAACACAGTAGCTACAAAATTCTACGAATTTGCTTGGACCCCGACAATAATTTGCAAAATATGTGGTAGTTATTTTTTCTTTTTAATACCATCAACGTTAGCTAGCATTAATATTTAAAAACAACAAGTAAAGTAAAAAGTGAGTATTGCGTCGCTCGTGTTTGTTATATGCGGAAGCTCAATATCTTAAAAAATCTTTTGTTGTAAATATTCCACTGACGTTCTCAATTACGTCACACGGTTAGCAAAAAGAATAATTTTTTAAAAACGTTTTAATTTCTAGAAAGACGTATACGTTTACAAAAATGGGAAACCGTTGTTGTGTTGGAAAGAGAAAACCTGAAATTGAGTTACCTTTTAAGACATCTGACATTGTCCGTTTAAAAATATCGTGGACCAAAATCAAGCCAGAATGGAACAAGGTCATTAAAATTGCTTTTAAAAGGTATGGTGTAGATTATTACTATCTCTTCTCATTTTATTTTGTATTGTTATTGTTGCCCTCTAACATTAAAAAATACTGTAATTTTAAGAAAACCCCGGAGTGTTTTTCAATTCTTTTAGTGATTCAAAATTTTGGATCAATAAAGGCTTTATTTTATATCAATAGTTTTTACGTTATAAGCAAGGTCTCAAATTTCGATGCAAAAAAACACTAACTTCACTGCAGTGCCGAGAGTGTGGACGCTGAACGGAACATAGGTTAGGATGTTTAAGTTAATTAGAAATTATTTGAATAGGCTGATAGGGGAAGTCGAAAGTAAAACTTTTGTAACCTTGCAAAATCATCTGTTTGTTTTCAATAAGACATAACGTGATTAAATGTTTTTTTTAATTTCCATTTTGTTTGGGAAAGTAAAATAGGATGGACTGTAAAAAACTGTTGTCAAATTTTCTTTATCTTGTTGAAGGTGGTTCAGCGCTTATCCAGAAATATGGAGCATGTTCAGCACCGCTGCACAAAACTTGGACGATTTGCTGGAATCACCAATCATTTCACGCCATGCAAAAAAATTTGAAGAATTAATTGAAATTGTCATTTACAATTTGCATAAAGGAGAAGTACTGGTCCAATCGTTGATTGATCATGGCAGATTTCATCATTCGTTTGGTGCACAACAGAGATTTGCAACTGTAAGTATTTTTACAGTTTCGATGTTTAACTAAACAATAACAAATCAAACCTTAATCATACCAGTACTGATGAATATCAGTCGTGGACACAAAGCATGTGACAAGTCAAAGTTTTAGGTAGAGTTTCTCCACATCTTATCTTCCCTCTTGATAAATTAAAATATTCGCCAAAAAAAAAAAGATTAGACTATTCACTTTTATCCATAAATGTTTCCAATGTCGACAATTGTCCCAAATGTTTCACAAAATTGAATAGATTTAAAGATTGTAACTTTTGTCTCTGAAATCACTACTTCTAAACGGATTTATAAATATCATGTTTTTAAAGAGGTTGTTAAAATAGAAAAATATCAGAGGGATTATTATTGAAGAAAGTTTGATGAGAAGTATCTGAAGAAACTACAAGTATATGACTTCTTTCTAATATGAAATTCGCGAGTGCGAGATGTGAGAAAATGGAGCAGTAGCTTCTACTTCTATTTGATTTTTAGACTTTAGCTACAAGTTTGAAGTTTGCAGTTTTCACGTTCCTGCAAAATGACGAAAGTGTGGATGATTGTAAAACACAAGAGGCTTGGGACAGTCTATTCAACTTTTTGTCTGGGTTGCTGAAATTAGGTATGCGAAAAGCGATTGAAGAAGAAAAAAACAGCACAAATGACACAAAACAATCAAAAAAAGAGCAACAGAGATCAATGGCAGACAATTTACGTCACTTATTCGAATGTTAAACAGGTGTAATACACTTAGAAACAGCGTCGGTGCGGATGATTACTTTATGAAAGCGCATTCAAGTTGACGAAAATTCCAACGAAGGATTTTGAATAATGAAAATATAATGGAAGAGTCTTTGAGGATTGATGGGTGAGCTGTTAAAAAGAAAGACATTGTGTATTGAATTAAGAAACTAGAAGCAGATTCTTTTACAAGGGACTGTTTCAGCAATTTTTGTTATAGTCTTTATTGTTATTGTTATTTTATTTTTTGTTGTTGTTGTTGTTGTTGTTGTTGTTGTTGTTGTTGTAGGAAATATATCTCTTTGTAATTATCGTTATCGATGTGGTTTTGGAAAAAAGTACCAGCAATAAAATACATTTTTGCATCCTCATTTCTGTACTTTTCATCTGGTACTTTTGAGCGCAAAAAGACAGTAATTGTGCGCCAAAAGTTTTTTGATTTTTTTTTAATATTCCGTAAAAATTCCATTCATATTTTCTCTCTCGATTAGTTCTGAAATCTAAAAACACGCTACATAGTATACTTTTGCATCCAGATAATCAATGTTATGTTATCTAAATGTCTAAAAAATCCCGTGTAAAGATTGTCATACTGCTGATTTTAGTGAAACAAAACGAATGTTCTAGCACAAAAGGCCGTACGCAACATTAATACAGACAAAATAAGATTGCGGACCACAGCTGGGAGAATGATCATAATTATAGACTGGGATAATAAACATATCATGAACTAAGAGAAAGATGAAAAACCCAGAAATGGTATACACAAAAATACTCATATCAATAGCATTTCTTATCAAATTCAAAACACTTCGAAAACCGAACATTAAGAAAAAGTGAAAATGGTTCGAGAAAAAAAACATGAAAAAAAACTTTTAGAAAAAAAAGAAAACATATTGTTTCCATTAAGGTCCGTAATTACTTTAATCGTTGTGATGTGATTGGTTGATTTCGATCTTCTAATTATCACCTTGACTAATAAACAGCCAAAGATAATTTGCGATCTTTTTCCGTCGATAATACCTGTAAATGTCAAAACGTAGCCTAGAATAAACTGGCTTATATGAGATGAAAATATTTATATTATTTAACGAGAGTGACTGAACAGATGAGTGATATAATACATTACTTGAGAATTATTACTTGCGCAGAAATAACACTTTATATTCTAAACGTTAGTGTGACACTCAATGTTTACAATTTTCGGGGGGTGAGAAGACTTTATTGGAGGGGAAGCGTGTAAAATATCAAGAGGAGTAGGTGGTTTGCAATTGAAACAAAAAATTTTTACGTAATTTCTACATTATCATCATCATCGTCGATTCTATGAAATGTTCGCGCAAAAAGTATGTAAAAACGCCTCTTATTTTTTTTTGTATCGCGTTCCGAGTGTTACTTAACCTGTGCATTTGTTATAATATTTTTCGGTAGATTATGTATTTATGTTTTTCAATTTCGACAAATTGTTCAAATCAGATACGCTCCCAGTAACATTCAAAGGTGACACAAAAGTCATGAAATTGCATATTTGTTAAGGTTTTATTAGCTTATTCATCTAGAAAATATACTTTCAAGTTCCAAACTACATCAAAAATAGACCTCTGCGTGCAAAAAATACAACAAGAGAACTACCCTGATATCTTGTTGAGACGTAAGTATTAATTAAATAGGGCATAAAAAATTGAAAAGGTTTCCCTAACATTTCCAGAAATGTATTGTAGCAATGAAAGGTTTTCAGAAGCCAACTTAACTTAGTAAAAATAAAAACAAAGAACAAACATTTTTTTCCTGACGGAGAAAATAACAATTCATTTTTTGTAAGCCATCTTTAATAAATGGAGGAAAACTAATTCACTTCTACTTTTTCAGTTAGCAGTATTTATTTCTAAGAATGCTCGGATGTGTTCAAGTTAAGTATTTCACGCTTAGCAAAATAATACACAAATTATAAAAATCGCTTCAGCAGTAAAATTTGTGCAAATAATGGGGTTGATAAGAATGATTGTTACCCTCCCAACAGTCGCATTAACCTCATTGATAAAACTACTGTGGCGAAAAACTGCTTACTTTAAAAATTAGCGCGAACTTAACAGAAGAAAGACAAATATGAAGAAATAAACGCAAAAGTTTATGGCAATTTCTGTTTTCTTTTTCTTTTTTTCCTAACTATTATACAATGGTCAGCCTAACATCAGTTGTTGTGTACCTAACAATTTACCATACTGTCTAAAACCCCACCTCGTCTCCAGGACTACTTAGGTTCATAGCTACTAGTTCGTTCTGTCTCAAATATAAGAACGTTAGAAGTCCTAGGGACTATAATGTTTCAACATTGTATTCGCTATTATTGTTTGAAACTTTAGTACTGGTTTCAATTATGAATTTATAAAAGTGCTGCTGTGAATTAGCTTAAAAAAGAATCAACCCTAATTTTTAACAAGCTTAATCTCGCGCTGATTCCCACAATCCGTGACTGAAATAATTAAACAAAGGCAGTTCTTTTCGTCAAACACGGACAAAAGGTTAAAATAGCCGCTACTCTACAGCCTGTCGGCTGTAGAGTTGCTTCTTTCGCGCACACGTGAACCATTTATGGCATTGTTGGAATACGTCGTTTGAGAAAGAAAAACAATCAATGTTCGTCTGACGTAACCCGCCTATTGTTGCACCATAATCCGTTGGATCAAACGAGACAGATAGAATTGCCTCTCTTAATTGCAGCCCTATTAAAATAATTTATACCAGAGTGCGCAGGTTATTGAGAATATCTATTTTGTAAGTTACTAAGTGGGGAAAAAAAGTAAAGAAATAAAATGGACGAGTTTTAGTATTTTATAAGAAGCAGTTTAAATTTTTTTTTCAAATGCACGATATCTAAGTCCTGCAACCATGAACATATATAATGAAACAGCAAGGCTAATTAAGCCGCTATGAGAAATCACGTTGATTGTTTTTATATTGCAGTCGGGCATTTTGGAATTGTCAATGTGCAGTGACTTCGGATTCTAAGTTATTTTGTCAAATACATGCTCTTGAAACATAATAATTGTGGTTGACGACAGCAAGTTTATTTCTCATGAATTTGATAGCGGCAAGAGACCGCTATGAGAAATCACGTTGATTGTTTTTATATTGCAGTCGCGCATTTTGGAATTGTCAATGTGCAGTGACTTCGGATTCTAAGTTATTTTGTCAAATACATGCTCTTGAAACATAATAATTGTGGCTGACGGCAGCAAATTCATTTCTCATGAATTTGATAGCGGCAAGAGACCGCTATGAGAAATCACGTTGATTGTTTTTATATTGCAGTCGCGCATTTTGGAATTGTCAATGTGCAGTGACTTCGGATTCTAAGTTATTTTGTCAAATACATGCCCTTGAAACATAATAATTGTGGCTGACGGCAGCAAATTCATTTCTCATGAATTTGATAGCGGCAAGAGACCGCTATGAGAAATCACGTTGATTGTTTTTATATTGCAGTCGCGCATTTTGGAATTGTCAATGTGCAGTGACTTCGGATTCTAAGTTATTTTGTCAAATACATGCTCTTGAAACATAATAATTGTGGTTGACGACAGCAAGTTTATTTCTCATGAATTTGATAGCGGCAAGAGACCGCTATAAGAAATCACGTTGATTGTTTTTATATTGCAGTCGCGCATTTTGGAATTGTCAATGTGCAGTGACTTCGGATTCTAAGTTATTTTGTCAAATACATGCTCTTGAAACATAATAATTGTGGCTGACGGCAGCAAGTTCATTTCTCATGAATTTGATAGCGGCAAGAGACCGCTATGAGAAATCACGTTGATTGTTTTTATATTGCAGTCGGGCACTTTGGAATTGTCAATGTGCAGTGACTTCGGATTCTAAGTTATTTTGTCAAATACATGCTCTTGAAACATAATAATTGTGGCTGACGGCAGCAAGTTCATTTCTCATGAATTTGATAGCGGCAAGAGACCGCTATGAGAAATCACGTTGATTGTTTTTATATTGCAGTCGGGCACTTTGGAATTGTCAATGTGTAGTGACTTCGGATTCTAAGTTATTTTGTCAAATACATGCTCTTGAAACATAATAATTGTGGCTGACGGCAGCAAGTTCATTTCTCATGAATTTGATAGCGGCAAGAGACCCTGGAGAGGAGGATGCATAATGTTGATTTAAAGTTCTACCACTTGTTTAACCCATTTTTTAATCCAGTGGTATGGAATATAATTATATCTGGGTTTTATCAAAGCATACATAGTAAAACAAAACCGCTACATTATCAACGAATTCGAAAAAGGAAATCTTGGCCGAGCTAAGAACTGACTTTTTAAATTTCTTAGGCAAATTTGATTTCAAATACTTTGACTTACATGTAGAAATGCAGAAAACGGTTTTATTTTTTTTCGCAAATTGTGATGACGTCTTATATCTGACATCCGGCGGGAAATAGGTGCAAAGCTCTAGGGAAATTTATAAAAGCCAAAAACATATATACTATGGTTTTGAGCCATTCCAGTGAGCTATCAGTAAGGCAACATAAAGACAAAAGTAATTAAAATTTGTTGATTGTTGCAGAAAAACTGTCCCATATGCTGAAATCTCCCGGAAAAAAAACAGCCTTCAAATTTAAGTAACATCTTCGCCAAAATCAAAAAGTAAAAATAAACTTAACACAAAAATATGTGCTATGTTTAATAAGCTTTGTTCACACTAAATTGTTAACGACTTAACAGCGTTAAAGATGTTGTGTTTTAGTTGACAGTGTTAGTGCCCTTAATAACATCGATAGCTTGAATTATTTCGCATGATATGCTTGTGGTATTGACCTTAACGGGAAGAAACGAAACACTTCGTCCAAATGTAGCAAAATGATTAATTCAATAAACCCTGACCTCAGGCATCTAACAACATTAACCATTTGAATGCATCAACCATTTGAATTATTGTTTGTATGGTATAAACTTGGAAAGTGCTTTTTATAACATCAGCGGAGTGTGTGGTTTCACAGCAAGTGGGCCACCCAGTCCTAGTGTTATTGCAGCAACAAAGAGCAGCGCGTCATTTTTTCCAGTAATATGCATGAAAACCTACTATCGTGGACGTTGCTGAATAGGGATCTCGCAACAATGTCCTGTGTCACCTGCTCGATTAGAAAAGTTTTATACAGGTGTATTAAGTATCATTTTCTTTGACAGCTTGTGAAGACTTGTGCATTGTTTACCTGATACTTAGTGCAACAAACAAAAAAACATTACGATAAAGATGGTGGTTAAAATGGTAATTTCTATTTGGTCTGTATTTTCATATGCGGTCAAACTTGATGTACGTACAGTAACTCCCGGGATTTAAAAAAAGTGGTCGTCTTTTGGTCTTCACCAAACTTGTGGAGTGCAAGAAACTAATTGAAATTAGGCAAGCGCTGTGATCTCCAAGTTATGCAAACTGTAATGTGAATGTAAATGCTTTACTACGTATTCGTTTCAAGGTAGAAAAATGTGGCCCATTTGTCTTCAGTTTTTAAATAGAAATAATGATCTTCTTACACAGGTATTATTTTGTCTTAAGATAAGTCGTGTGTTATGTAGGTGGTCGTAACAAATGACAATAAAATACAATTGGGGTAACACGAATGTGGGCGTCTGAGCGGGTCACTGTAAGTTCTTCGCTTTTAACTTTATGAAAACAAGAAATTTTATGACAACCAAAATGGTAACTCTAAGGCATCATGTATTCCAAATATCAGCACGAAAACGTCCTACAAAATGTGTTATGTAAAAACCTTTTACTATTTTCACAGCATCGACTTAAAGAATTTCGTATTCGTTTTTGATAGATTTCATCAGGCAGCACGCATACGCGATGCCACTAACCTAAAAAAATACACATTTTTTTTTATAACAAACATGATATTTTTTTGAAACTGTGATAAAAGATAGTTTCAACTACTAACTCGTTAGTTTTTACAGAGGTAAATTCTTAAATTAACAGGATTGCTTGCATTTTTAGAGCAAAAAATAGGGGTCTGGCCTATGAATCTTACGAAAATCTTCTTTAAAAAGTTAAGAAAGGCCGAGTCTAAACCCCAACAGTATGTTTCTCATAAAAAAGGGGAATATTTATTTAGGAGGTATACAATACCTGATTTTAAAAAAAGCTTAAAAGATTTACCTGAAGCAATGCAACTGAAATGGCGACTCCTCCAACGATTGCCATGTTGTTCTGATAAAAAAATAAAATAAGCGCTGGTTTTTGTAACAATGAAAAACAAATAAAGCAAAAAAAGTAAAGCAAAAACAAAAAAATAAAAGCGAAATTCTGAATGTGGTTTAGTAAATATTTTAAAGAAGAACTATAGAACACATCAGCACAAAATTCATTTTACACCTAATATACATTCAAGAATGGGAGAAAACATATTGTTTTTAAAAATTAAACAGACCTTGTCTGACTTGTTGATCTGGGAGTGTATTGAAGTATGATGTAAGTGAGGTATCTTTCTACAAAAGCAACACGACAATCAATCTTACCTTGATGTTGTGTGCAAATGCTACGGCACCAACAACTAACTCAATAATAACCATGATACCAAGAAGACAAGAAAATGCAAGTATCATGGAATAATGTCCTCTAAAGCCAACATAACATCCAAAACAACTGACAAGCAGTGTTATGAATCCAACAACGATAAGAGACACGCATAAGTTGTTTGATAACTGGTCACCATTATCTATCAGTATGCATCCCACGATGATTAGTGCCACTCCACTGACCTAAGAAGAAAGGCGTAAGTTTTTACTTTACAGAAATCTGTTTTTCGTTGCATTCTGAAATATACCTACATTTGTTTAGAAGGAACTCTTCCAGCATCCATGCTGTGAAAATACCTATTACAAACCTAAGAATGAGGGAAATGAAAGGAGGTATTTTTTTCCACACTTAAATGTTCAAAACGGTTTGTGTAAAAATGTCTCTTTTTTCTTTGCCGCAGAATTCTGTAAAAAAATATAATTCTTGTTGAGGGAACTTTATGAAACAGACACTTGTTTTATTCGTGAGTTTGGCAGAAATCCACCTACTCCATAACAATTTCAGAACTCCATAAAAAACCTTCTGAACACCTTATAAAACTCCCTAATAACCTTCGAATTAGGCAACGCAAACCAACTGTCTTTATGGTCTAAAAAGCATATATTAAGACGTGTTTTACTTTATCCCTTCATATTGCATAAACTCCTGATTTTTACTGTGTTTTTCTCCTATTTACCACCATAACAACTTACCCATATCAGTTGATTGCAGATATAAATAAGATGCTTAAACACATTCACTTCGCTTGAAAAAATCATGGAAGAAGTCTGTTCCTCCATTTTCTTTTAGCTTTTCAAATTACTTGTTTTTTCCACGCTTTGCAAAATTAAACGGATGTA